>NC_073236.2:35697500-36322500 GCF_029281585.2 Gorilla gorilla gorilla | reverse complement strand
TCCTTCCACTTGCTCCAGGCAAGAAATAACATCCTGGCCTCCTCCTCCTCTCACATCCCACATCCAATCCATTGACAACTCTATTAGCTCTATCTTCCCCATAAGTACGACTTCAACTCCCTCAGTACCCCAACTCCCATACCCTGGGAATTTGACCAGCGTCCCTCCCACAGTCCTCACAGTCTGTGTCCAACAGCAATGACGGGGCCTGTGAACCTCCTAGCAGTGTCTTCATCCTGCTCCTGCCCCGGCCTCTTTGCTGTTTAGACTTTTATCTGGTGTGGCCTTTGCATCAGCCACTCTCTCTGGGACTGCCCTTCCTCAGATAACAAGGCAGGCAACTCCCTCACTTCTTTTATGTCCTTCTTGGCTCCCAGCTTCTCCTGGAGGTCTTTGGGACAGCCCAGTTTACAACTGCAGCTCAGCTCCTTGTGGTTCACCCATACACCATGAACGTTCAGGGGATTTTCTGTAAGAAGCAGTTTGAAAATAAGTTGCCCTGAAAAAAGTGCTTTAAAATGTTTGTGCTGAGCAAAACAGGTGCTCACAATCTGGGAGATGAGTGAGATGTGTCAATAATCACAAGCGCAATGTCTGGGAGGTGCCAGGAGCAGCCTGGGGTGGGCGGGGATCTGCCAACTGCCTTCCACAGCACACACTTCAGCCACTCTTTCTTCAGCACCTCCAATTTCTTGCTTCTGCACCTCATGCTGTTTCTTCTCTGTAAACTGGCAATCTCTTTAACACAGCAGTCCCCAACCTTTTTAACGCCAGGGACTGGTTTTGTGGAAGACAATTTTTGGGGTCTGGTCAAGGGGAGTGGTTTCGCGACCTCCCGACGAAACTGTTCCACCTCAGATCATCAGGCATTAGTTAGATTCTCATAAGGAGCACGCAACCCAGATCCCTCACATACGCAGTTCACAACAGGGTTTGTGCTCCTACGAGAATCTAATGCCACCGCTGATTGACAAGAAGTGGAGCTCAGGCAGTAATGCCTGCCACTCGCCTCCTGCTGTGCAGCCCAGTTCCTAACAGGCCACAGGCCAGTACTGGTCTGCAGCCCGGGGACTGTGGACTCCTGCTTTAACAAACAGTTGAGGGTCTATTATGGAGCAGGCCTTAGGGATACAAAGATGGTAAGAGGCTTGGTCCAGAGCTACATCACAAAGTGTAACAAAGATGAATGGTAGACAACCTGAGGGCCACAATGGTGGGGGCCAAGCCTCTTCTGAAGCCTTCCCTTGGGTGAGGGGCTGGCTTGCTACTCTGTCCTTTCCAGGCAGCGGCACCCCTGGGTTCTGCAGCCAGGGATTCTGGGGCTTTTTCTTGAGGTGAATCAACCCAGTGTTCCCATACATCACCCCTCTCACTCCCGCGCACCAGGCCTCATTCGTCATTTGATTACCACATCAATTTCACAATACCACAAAGACAACAGGAACACTGTACATGGCGGTCTGCTGTCACAGCTGCGTGGTTAGGACTGCAGTCAGTGTGCACCAGGAGCAGCGCGGTTCTCTCTCCTACAACAGGCAAGGACTTTGACAAGTCTCATTTCTTACTCCATTGTCACTTGAAACCACTTGAAGCCCTCACACAATTAACTGAAAGTTTGCCCGTCTGTTGTCCAGGAAGGCCTTCCAGCGTGCCACATAAATTTCTGAATAAGTGTATGAAAGGACCGAGGAAAGCATCCAGTATTTCAACCCCCTCATCAAAGGAGACATGCTGCTCCAAGAGGGCCGGGAACTGAAGAGATAAGGACACGGGCTTCCCCGTGACCTGTGAGTTGGGCTTATCTCTGAGTGTGGGTCCACAATAAGGGGGGTATCATCACTCACTCAGAGTTGTTACTCAAAGGTTCATTCCAGGAGACGCAGCTGGAAGACTGTGGAGCATGAGCCCAGTCTGGCTCCTCTATGGTGGAGGCGGGAGTGCAGGAGGCTCTAAACCCCAAAGCAGGCTGGGTGTGCCTTATTCATTGCCAAAGATGGTGATTTCTCTTCCCTTTTCTTCTTCCACCCAAACACAAAGCTGTCAGGCCTGGCCTGGTGCCTGCTCCTGCTTCCCTTGCCCAGAGCTGGCCACCTGGAAGCTGGACCCTGACTTGCCCCAGCCGCTAGAACAGCCTCTAACCCAAGCTCTGCTTCTCTCATTCTTCCCTTTCAGGAGAGGTGTGGCTGCAGCTGCTCATGGCTTCTCAGGACAGAATGCAAAGTGGGCGGCCCACATCCCAGCCACACCAATGTCCTTTGCCTTGCCATACAGTGTTTTGCATTCACCCCATGCCCTCACCACCCACCCCCTCAACCCAGGGGATGCAGTGACGATGCCATCATGGTGAGGACAGTCATGGGAACTCCTGCTAGCCTGGCTAAGACACTATATAGAGCAGCCAGGACGCTGTGCAGGGGGGTGAGCTTAGGCAGAAAGGCATATTTGTCTCAGGAGTCTGGGTTGAGCTAAACACCTCAGCAGGAACATGGCTGAGCTGGCCCATTGACTCCAAGGCTGGCAGCAAATGTGGCCCTTCCCCTCTGCTTACCCATGTCCATCATCCTCCCACTCTGCAAATGAGCCAGTCCACATGGTGGGAGCTGAGACAGGCCCCAACTTGAAACTCTCCAGCTCCAGCCACCAGAGGCCGCCTGCATGGGTGCTCTCCCAGTTCTCTCTAGCTTGAGCCAGGCCCCCCAGGCTAGGGGTGGGGGTCACGTTGTAGCATGGGGGCTTCAACACTACCCATGAGCTTGGGTGGGAGAAAGCTCCCACAAAGCAGTGGAGCACCACCACCCCTTCAATCCATCACAACTTTCAGTAACCAAATGGAGATTTCCCTACAGCAGGTGTTTCTTAAACTTTAAACGGAATGGTCAAATAACTCTCATGTTAACTAGATGGCTTTACATTGTATCAGACACACAACATAAACACATAATTAGTCATAAACTCTTTTGTTTAGAACATTTAAACAATTAGAAAAAAGTGATCTATAAATTAACACAAGCAAACCCCAACACAAATGAACTTGGGTTTATATTCCTTTAATGTGAGGGATGGGATGGGCTGTTTTACAGAAAGGATCAGTCACGCATAACCTTGACACTACATCCTCTACCGTCACCCAGCCTGAGGCCAGAAATGGCCAGAATGGCCCCTTCAGGGTCCACCCAGCTATTTGGTCAAAACAGCAGTGGCCAGCGGCCACCATTCCCCAAAAAAGTGAGTTGCCAAGCAAGGCAGAGGAGGGGGATGTGGCTACACCTCCCTGGACTGTGAACGAGGATCAAAGCACCCCAGACCGCCGACTCTCCAAAATGTCGTTTTCCTCCTCTGAATGAAATCAAGATTGTTTCAGGAAACAAACGCAGCTTTAGGGCTTGCTGTGTGAAAATGCAGCCCTGAAAATGCTGAGTTCCTTTCCTCGACTCCCCCTCCCCGCCACAGGGGAGTGCCCGCATTGTGGGCCACTCCAGGAGGCAAAGTCCAAATGTGCCCAGGACCCCTTCCTCTTGTGAGGAGCAGCCACCATTCCTCCCCTCGGTCTGTTCACAGCATCGTGTCCTCCCAGGGCTTCAACAGTGTCTGCTGCCAATGCATGCAAGGGACGTAGTTTCTCACAATGTTTCCAATCCACAGAAGAGGATCAAGAGAGGAGGAGACCAAGAACTTCTCAGGCCAAGGTGCCTTCTGCCCGCTCACCTGCCTCATCTGGTCTCCATGGGAGGAAACACCTTGTCTAGAGGTCTCTGTAGGTAAAAAACCTCAAGGGGGAAGAAATGTAAATGTGAGCAACAACAACACGGCTTGCAAATGCTGCCCACATGTTTTGACTCGCCTGGTCCTCACACCACACCGCTGGGCTGGGAGAGACAGCTGTTCTAGTTTGATGCCTGGGAACCAGGCTCACAATGGTAGAGGGGCTCCCTCAAGGTCAGCAGCAGCAGCAGAAGTAGGACCTAAAGGCAGGCCTTACTAGTCCAGTGCTCTTTCCGATATGCAGAAGAGAGTGCAGAGCACATTAATTCGACTACTACCAAATGCTAATAAAAGGCATCATCTTTTTCAGTTGTAGAGTTCCTCATTATGTCCCACCCTGTCCCCACCCATGTCTTCATAAGCATCTCCTGTGGTTACTCAGTCTCTGACTCCATCTCCAGCTTTTCCCATCAAGCAACACCAAATTCTAGTCAGGAAGCAGGGCTTCCTAGAGAAGCAAAAGGCAGAACTTTAGGATGAGAGCAGATTCTTTTTTGTATCATTCATGTTTGATTTTCTTTTCTTAAATTAAGCTGAAATTAAACCCCTCGAAGAAATATTGTTATTGTTTCTGTTGAAAATAGTTAAAAAATAAAGTTTAAAAAACAAAAATTTGTGAACAGGATAAACAGACAAAACCTAGCCAACAATATCAACTAATAGCAAAGTGAAAAAGCAAGAATATTCTGTATTTCTAATGATGGAGACAGGGATTCTATAAATATTGTACAGAAATAATATATTTCAACAGGAAAGTGGAAGGGGAAATGCACCCTCCTGCTGAATCAGCAAGACACAACTCAAGCCCAGGCGTCTGTGGTGACGGCTGGCTCTGTGAGCAGGGCTCCTCTGCTCTTCTTGTATGACTACTCTGTTTTATTTGTAACTTCCTTCTATTTACTATTACCAACAGGTTTTACTCAACCCTGATTTGGTAAGGGAAGAGTGTGCAAGCTGTTTTGAGAAACAGTCACCGCTGTCTCCAATTCTCTCTGGTGACATACACCTCACAGTTCAAGAATAAAGCATGTGTCCTCTCTCTCCTACAAAAGCTCCCATGTCCTCTCTTTCAGGTTCAACAAGGAAGCATTGCAGGGAAAGTGAACCAGCTCATCACTCTGGCTGGACACATAAAAAGTCAGGCCCCACGTGGGAAACGCAGGCCTCCACCAAGGTCAGCCCACTCATGAGACACAACAGTCCCAAAGGCTCGCCCAGTACTTTTCCCCAAACCTAAAGGCAAAGTGCACCCTTGGAAGAAGAGGTGGGCATCCATGCCACCTCCTAGAGGGGTTGGGCAGATCCCAGCAGGAGGCTGCCTGAACCTTTTCTAAATGAGAAGCTTCATGTTCTAGTTTATGCCAGGTCAGTGAGCAACCATTAAGCCAACTTTTGGTTTTGTTTACTAGAAAGCAAGTTATTAGCATAGTACTTTAATATCCAGGCAACTTTCAAAAGTCCATGCTAACAGAGCTTTGGGAAAACAAAGAAAAGACAGAGAGCCTAGAGTGAATCTGGTAAGATGGTCTCAGGCTTGCTCAATCACATGATGCAGAATGTCAAGGCCAGCCAAAACTGTAGACCCCCTTGCCATTGCCAGTCCTGCACCTTCAGCAGGATGGCACGTGGGCCTGAAGAGGCACTGAAGATTAACACCACACATATCATTTCCTTCTACAGCGCCACGTTAAGAGCAGAACTGATAATAAGTTGAAAGTTAATAATAACGTGCTTCAGACAAGTGGAGTCAGGCAGGCTCTGTTTATTTTTCTGAGCACTAGGAAGGCTTGCCTTCTAATTCGCAAGTGTCAAAATTGGCTTCACGAGAAAATAAAAAATTTTCTGAGTAGCAACAAAATTCCATAAAGGGCTATAAATGTGAAGCAACCATCACAGATCAATGAAATGCTGGGAAGACAATGCTATTTTAGAAACCAGGCAGTAAGCCAGGAGACTGGGGATGACCTGCCCAAGGCCTCCAAGTGGCAGCACCAACGTTACAATGCTGTTTCTAGCTTCCTCAACAACAAACTGAAATCAGGGAGAGACATCTTGGTCCTCTAGGTCCCATGGAAACACAAAGTGGTCACACATTCAGCAACTTTACTACATGTAGATCTCTGGCAAAGTGGTGTATAACCTGTTTATTTTAGCTGTGAAAATGGAATCCTGTTTGAAACATTCAGTGTTGGGGTGAACACTTAGCAAGACCCAAAAGGACTTCAGTCTTCCCTATTCTCATTAAAACAAATCAAAAGGGCAGCAAGCAGTCCTGATGTTTATATAGGACCTTCCTGGAGAGAGGGTTCTATGGCTTCAGCTACTCGGCTGTGTTGCTGGTTGTTCAGCGTTCAATGTTTGGTGAGGGAGGACCCCCACTGGCAGTCCTCCATGGGCCTCTTCCACAGTGACCTGACCACAGCTCTTTATTGCAAAGCTGACAGTGGCTGGAATAATGAAACCTCAAAAAGAAATGCAGATTTTAAAAGAGTGCAATAAGCTGTGCCTCTGAGGCCCATGCCCTTCCTTGGGCAGTGCTCTGTAGCTACCCACCAGAGCTGTGGTTGAGTAAGTTCAACCATGTAGGGACAAGTGCCAACTGACACGCAGCACCTTCATGCTCAACAGCAACATCTGCCTTCTTCTCATGTGGCACCTCTTCTCAACCACCAGCAAAGATCAGGCTAATAGGGAAGGGACCAGGGCAGAAGACAGGAGCCCTGCCTGCAGGAGAAGGAGTCTCTGTCATCCTGTCAAGCAAGCCTGGTTTGATGACCTGAAATGCCTTCTGATGAGAGTGTCCAAAGGAGTCTGTAACCTGGAACTGTCCATTCATCTGTTCAACAAGTACTGAGCTAGGCACTTACAGTGAACACACAAGTGAATCAGAAGCGATCTCTGCCTGCAAGAATCCAACAGTTCAATGATGGAGTAAAACATTCAGACAACACAACTCCAAGACAAAATGAGATGCATGCCCCATGCTGCTAGGGAGGCAAGGAAGAAGCTTGAAATCTGGCAAAAGATGATCCAGATGAGGTGCAAGTTGATCTGACTTCAAAAGGAACAGGCACAGGTGCATCCAGCAACAAGCACTCACTCAGGAAACAGGAAAGTCTTGTGTATCAAGGACAGAGAACGGGGCTGGAGAGCCAGGACGAGGTCAATTCTGGAGATCCTTTAACACCAGACCACAGAGCTGGGTTTTAGCTTGCAGGCAGTGAAGAACTCCCTAGGATCTCAATTGTTCAAACCAATCTCAAAAGTCCTGGTACTCTCTTGGACACTCCTACTGGGCTTTTGAAGACAAATCTCTTTCTCACTTGGGGCAAACCAGGGAGGAACCTGCCCACAAGAATTGCAATGAGCATCCCTTCTCACCAGCAAAGACAGACCCCTGCTCAGACCTGGCAAAGCTGGGTCTGAGAACTGCTTGAACCTGGGAGGTGGAGGTTGCAGTGAGCTGAGATCATGCCACTGCACTCCAGCCTGGGTGATGGAGTGAGACTCTGTCTCAAAAAAAAAGAGATGGTTCCTCCTTTGTTGCCTATGCTGGTCTTGAACTCCTGGGCTCAAGCCATCCTCCCACCCTGGCCTTCTAAAGTGCTGGGATTAGGCCAGGTATGGTGGTTATTGCTTATAATTCCAGCTAGTCAAGAGACTGAGGCACAATATTTGCTTGAACCTGGCAAAGATGGCACCCACCACCACATGAACAGGCAACATTCACGACCAACACATAAAGGGCAACTCGTTTGTCCCAGGAGGTCTCCAGGGGCTCTAAAGGGCCGTTTGTCATCAGCACAACTAAACCTAGTCCGTCCAAACTCCCTATCTCTGAAGGAAGCACTGATTCTGCAAATATAAAATAAAATCCAACAACTCAAAAACAACAAAAGAAAGTAAAACCACTTGGGTAATTCAAGAGGGCAAGCAATTTCAGGTCTATTAATAAAACCCTTAGAGCAGGGCCATCTTTTGCCTTTGAGCTAGGTCTCCTAGGTGACCTCACCCATAAACAATGCAGTAGTGAGACTGCTCACAAAAGTCACAAGAACTATTTTCCCTTTGTTCCAGAAAGATTCCTAATCTGGTTGTGGTGCTGTTTCCATGGAAAATGCTAACGAGTAGGAATATCAATGTGAAAATAAGACAATGTTGAGGTACTTTCACCATTATCTCTTTCTCCAAATTTTACATCTGAGTTATGAGAGGGAGAGAATACATTGAGAACAAAGGCCCTCACAAAGTGTCTCCCTGTCACATATCATATGTAAAATTACCACCACCAAGAGCAGTGACAGTGGAAGCTAATTAAAATCTCTATGTGTGCTTTTACATTTTTTAAAACACTCTTGGTAGCTGGGAAATAAAGAGATCAGGGAAAATGTGCTTTGGAATTCATTTTTTAGAAGTATTCCCATCTCCCACTGGAAGAAACCTATAGAAAAACTAAAAACTGTAAACCAACATGTAGCAGGTACAGCCTCCAAGCCACCTTAAGCCCCCACTTACCACCCAACTTCAGGCCCTGCCTCTGTACATGCAAACCAGGACACTGACAGTGGAGCCACTGTGGGCAGGCCTCTGGCAGAAGGAATGCTCTCTCTCATCTGGAGAACTCAGCCAGCCCAGGAGAACACAGGTATCACCTAATGCCCTCAGGACTATCATCTGGCCCCATAACCAGGGTTCCGTGAGGACTAGACTCTTGGATGGCCAGATGCACACCCACTAGGAAGGTGTGAACAAATTCATATCATTCCAGAACAGTGTACCCGGGAGCAGGTGGGCACTGATGTACGAAGATAACTGAGGTCATAGATACCCACAGGATCAGTCAGAGAAACCTGCACAGGCCAAGACTAACACTAATGCTGCTGAACGCTTCACAAGCACTGCTCAGCTCAGCAGTGCAGGGGCCAGACGTGTTCTTCAACCACTAGTGAGACGCAGATAAATGTGATGGAAACGCAACTGATGTAGAGTTGGAGCCCCTGGGCTCTTGACCTGGTCCAGGTTTTAATTTAACTATCAAATTCCAGGGAAATCACAAACTAGGCACTTCAGTGCCCCCTGCCAGATGTGGTCCCTTTCCCCAGCCCTCACCTCCCTCCCCCAGTCTATGATTCTGTGCTGGTGGAGTGCCCCAAATGGTATCAATGGTGTTTATTCTGTTTTGTCATTTGCTCCTAAAAACAAGGTCTGCCCCACCATAGGGAAATCATTACTCCCTGCCTCAGTGAGGACATCAAGGTTCAGAAAATGGGGGGCTGGGGGGGTTCTTGACCTCAAAATTCTGTGTACAACCAGCAAGGCTGGAAAGGGGCAGGACTTTGACTTCCACTGTCACCTCCCGAAGCTAGCATGGATACTACTACAGTATTTCCTGAACTACTGACACTCAGGAAATCATTGCTTCTACCATGACCTTGTACTGTGGTCCATAGGTTTTTCTTTAAATACATTTTTTTTTTTGAGACAAAGTCTTGTTCTGTTGCCCAGGCTGGAGTGCAGTGGCACAATCCCGACTCACTGCAACCTCCACCTCCCGGGTTCAAGCAATTCTCCTGCCTCAGCGATTCTCCTGCCTCAGCCTCCTGAGCAGCTGGGACTACAGGCACATGCCACCACACCCAGCTAATTTTTGTATTTTTAGTAGAGACAAGGTTTCACCATGTTGGCCAGGCTGGTCTCAAACTCCTGACCTCAAGTGATCCACCCACCCCGGCCTCCCAAAAATATCCCAGTGCTGGGATTATAGGCCTGACCCACCGCACCTGGCCTAAACACATTTTTTAACTTAAATTTACTATATGGAATATTTTAAACTAGCTAAGTATTTAAGTATATATAAAACAAATTTAACTCTTCAAATATAAGGCTTGCAGCCATTCCACCAGTGGCAGTAACAAAGATTTTCTGCTTGGCCAAACTACAGTCAGGTTCCTGAACCTTCTAGGCCCATCTGTGCACTTCTTTGTAAAATCCAGTTTTAGCAAAGAACCCTGCTGAGCCAGTTTAGCAAAAACCTCCCCTCCTCAATATCTGATTAGGTTCCTCTACCACCATTCCCTAGGTGATGTCTGATTGTCCTGGCCAGTTTAGCAAGAATCCTGTTAGGTGGGTTTAGCCAGAATCCACTTTACTCTCAATGTTTCCTCTTAGTAAGTTCCCATCCACTGACCCCCTACCCTGTTCCTAGACTATAAATTCCCACTTGCCCATGCTGTATTGGGAGTTGAGCCCAATCTCCCCCAACCACTGCAAGCCCGTTGCTGTGGTCCCCATACCTATTGTGATGGTCCTGGATAAAGTCTTCCTTTATTCATATGTTTTCACAAGTATCACTGAATGACTTTTCTCTGGAACAGCAGACATGCCCTTTGGGAGACAATGGACCTGGAGCAGGATGCATGGAGGACAGCATGCCATCTCCATCCACAGCTGGATTTTGATTTCCTCCCTATTTTCCCCCCTCAAACAGTAGTGGCAGATCATCAAACAGACACCAACCAGCTGCTGGCTGTTGGAACCTCTGGCTCTCAGCTCACACCCCATGTCATAAAGTGGGGATAATATTCCCACCTTAGAAGTTTGCTGCAATCTCAAGTAAGAAAGCATGCGTGAGGACTTTGTATACCACAAGTTACTAAGTTAAATGACACTAGGCCTTACTAAGGGTCAAATGAGATACACGGGCAAAACTACCTTAAAAAGGTAGGAGTTAGGATTAAATGACACATTCTCTCTGGAGAACAACACGGCCTGAGGTTGTGACCACTGGGAAGGTTTCCCCCGGAATTAGATATGAGTCTGCCATTGACATCTTATATGGCTCCGCCAGACCCACGGACACAAGTACACCCTGCTGGACCCTGGGCTCAGGTTCACTCAAGCTGCAGGCTGGTCAGTTAGCCAGACACTTGCACCCTCCCCCACCATCACTGAAGGCCGTCAATCTAGCCAAGAAACTTACTACTTCTCCATAAAGGAGAATACTGTCCTTTTGTCCTTGAAAGTTACGATAGCCCAATTAAAAGACTTTATGTGTGAAGATAAGAGACATATAGGAACTCTTTGTACTTTCCACTCAATTTGTCTGTGAACTAAAACTGCTCTAAAAAAATTTAAGTTTATTAAGTTTTAAAAAGGGACTTTCAGACACTAATTCCAAGGGGATTTTTTAGCTGCCATGCCCTATGTGGTTTAGAATAAAGGGAGAAAATAAGTAAGCCTCCAAACATATCAGTAGTTAAGCCTTTTAAGGCATAAATTTTGGAGTTCTGCATTCATCAGATTACTTGGAGCAACATTCAGAAAAGCCTTGAAATCTCAAATAAAGTTAAAACAAATATAGCATTCTGCAGATCTTAAATAAGGCTAGATGAGAGGATTAAACCATGTAGTGAGGAAAGGTTTCTACAAGGAAGCTGCAAAGCAGTTCTAAAAATACTGTTTGATGATCCACCACCACTGTTTGAGGGGGGAAAATAGGGAGGAAATCAAAATCTGAAGCAAACCTGGCATTTCTGGGATAACTGCTGACATGCGATTCTGTTCCCCTGTATCACCGTGCTCACAACCCGACTCCACAGCAGGCTGACAGATGGCTTCTGTCACCAGGCTGGTCAGCAAACATATATGAAGAAGGGTAGAAAGAAGACAATCTCCAAAACAGTCTTTTTTATTTGTAATCATCATTCATGCTTGTGCTTTTATAATTTTGAGTGGGACTGCTTTCCTAGTTCCTCAGTGGGGCAGAATTGGCAAAAAGAGCATTGAGATTCCACATTAGACATGTGGATTAGTCTGCTCAGGTTGCCATAACAAAATCCCACAGACTAGGGGGCTTAAACAATAGATATTTATTTTCTTACAGTCCTGGAGGCTGGGAAGTCCAAGGTCAAGATGCCAGCTGATTCAGTTCCTGGTGAGGCCACTCTCTTTGGCTTACAGTCACCTTCTAGCTGTGTCCTCACATGGCCTTTTCTCTGTCACCTCTTTCATGAGGTCTCTTCTTATAAGGACACCAGTTCTATGAGATTAGGGTTCTACTCTTATGACCTAATTTAACCTTAATTATCTCTTTACAGACGCCATCTCCAAACAGTCACATTGGGGTTAGTACTTCAACATATGAATCTGAAGGAGGGACACAATTCAGTCCTTAACACAGTGCTTTATGGATTGTATCTGCATCTTCCATCTTATCGCCACCCAAATCCAGCACCTGAATTGGTGAGTGTTGCCAGTGAGAGGCCAAGAGCCAGAAGAGCCTGCTTCTGCTTGCAGAGGGTGCACAGTTTTAATAGTTCGTTTTCATGCTGCTGATAAAGACATACCCAAGACTGGGTAATTTACAATCAAAAAGAGATTTAATGGACTCAGTTCCACGTGGCTGGGGAGGCCTCACAATCATAGCAGAAGGCAAAAGGCACGTCTTACATCGCAGAAAGCAAGAGAGAATGAGAGCCAAGTGAAATCAGTTTCCCTTCATCAGACCATCAGACCTCGTGAGACTTACTATCATGAGAACAGTATGGGAGAATCCACCCCCCATGATTCAATTATCTCCCACAGGGTCCCCCCAACAACACATGGGAATTATGGGAGTACAATTCAACATGAGATCTGGGTAGGAACACAGAGCCAAACCATATCATTCCATCCCTGGCCCCTATCAAATCTCATGTCCTCACATTTTCAAAACCAATCATGCCTTCCCAACAGTCCCCCAAAGTCTTAACTCATTTCAGCATTAACTCAAAAGTCCACCGTCCAAAGTCTTATCTGAGACAAGGCACGTCCCTTCTGCCTATGAGCCTGTAAAATCAAAAGCAAGTTAGTTACTTTCTAGATACAATGGGGGTGCAGGTATTGGGTAAACACAGCCATTCCAAATGGGAGAAATTGGCCAAAATAAAGGGGCTACCTGTCCCAGGCAAGTCTGAAATCCAACAGGGCAGTCAAACCTTAAGGCTCCAAAATGATCTCCTTTGACTCCATGTCTCATATCCAGGTCATGCTGATGCAAGAGGTGGGCTTCCACAGCCTTGGGCAGTTGCGCCCAAGCTTCTGCACAGCAAAGCAGACAATCAACAGAGTGAAAAGACAAAATCAGATAGAAGAAAATATTTGCAAACTATATATTAGACAAGGGGTTAACTTCAGAAACATACAAGGAACTCAAACAACTCAACTGCAGAAAACAAATAATCCAATTTAAAAATGGGCAAAAGATCTGAATAGACATTTCCCAAAAGAAGATGTGCAAATGGCCAGCAGGGTATAGTCCCCCTCCTGGCTCCTTTCATGGGCTGGCGTTGAGTGTCTGTGGCTTTTCCAGGTGTGTACAGTGAAAGCCGTCAGTAGAGCTACTATTCTGGGCTCTGGAGGACAGTGGTCCTCTTCTCACAGCTCCACTAGGCGGTGCCCCATAGGGACTCTGTGTGGGGGCTCCCACCCCACATTTCCCTTCCACACTGCCCTAGCAGAAATTCTCCATGAGGGCCCCATCTGTGCAGCAAACTTCTGCCTGGACACCCAGGAGTTTCCATACAGCCTCTGAAATCTAGGCAGTGGTTCCCAAACCCCAATTCTTGACTTCTGTACACTGGCAGGCTCAAAACCATGTGGAAGCTGCCAAGGTTGAGGCTTGCACCCTCTGAAGCCACAGCCTGAGCTCTACCTTGGCCCCTTTCAGCCACGGCTAGAGCGGCTGGGACACAGGGCACCAAGTCCATATCAACAGTGAAGCAGAGAAACCTAACTCCCTCTCTTTCCTCCCCATATCTGACCTGCTAAGAGTAGGGTGGAAAAGAGCTTCCATCAAGCACTTCCCAGTGATAATTTCACTGAGTGCTCAGAGCCACATGTGAAACCCAGTGTCAGAGAGGGAAAAGCAACCAGCTCAAGGTCATAAAGCAGATAGCAGTAGAAACAGGACACTCCAACCCCAGACTATAAACTCCAGGCCCCAAGCTTCTTCCTCACTTTACAGCTGTTTCCTTAATTTGCATTTCCCTGATGATTAGTGATGTTGAGCATTTCTTCCTATACCTGTTGGCCATCTGCATGTCTTCTTTTGGGAAATGTCTATTCAGGTCTTTTGCCCATTTTTAAATTGGATTGTTTCCTGCAACTGAGTTGTTTGAGTTCCTTGTATGTTTCTGATGTTAACCCCTTGTCTAATGTATAGTTTGCAAATATTTTCTTCAATCCTGCAGTTAGTCTTTTCACTTTGTTGTTTCCTTTGCTGTGCAGAAGCTTTTTAGCTTAATGTAATGCCATTTTTCTATTTTTGCTTTTGTTGCCTGTGCTTTTGAGATCTTATTCAAAAAGCCTTGCCCGTACCAATGTCCTGAAGCGCCTCACCTATGTTTTCTTCAGCAGTTTCATAGTGTCAGTTCTCATATTTAAGTATTTAATTGATCTTGAGTTAATTTTTGTATATGGTAAGAAATAAGGGTCTAATTTCATTCTTCTGTACGTGGATATCCCATTTTCTCAACAGCATTTATTGGAGACTATAAGCCAAAAATGTAATTCTAAGCCCCTCAAGCAACTGAACTGGACCCCTCCTCTTGGCGAAGAGCATTTCAAAGTAAACCCAAATATCTAGTTAAGGCTATGATGGGAAGAGGAGGTTGGACATGTCTCATTTATACCCTCCTCCCTTTGAAATTTAGGCACAACTGACCAGCATTAACATTAAAACAGAGGCCTTAAGACTGATAAAACAGAGATCTTAAGACTGACTCTCTGCAGTAATAAGACACCAGATTCCAGCCTGACTCCAGTATAGCATCACATGACAGATAGCAGGCCCTGAAAGAAATCAAAATATTTTACTCCAAAATATATTTATTTGACATACTATGAAGTAGCCCTGCAAAGCTGTCTCTTGTGGGGAAAAATCTACATTCTGTAGAGAATCCCCTTCCCTTTCCAGGTCTTTTTCCTGACCCGGGAGAGAATTAACTAAGAGTCTGGCACCATTTTAGGTCCTATAAGAGCTCTAAAGCCTACTACCTGGAAGCTGCATCTGCATAAAACCCTGGTCTCCACAACCCCTTATCTTAACCCAAACAATCCCTTCTATGATTCCAGGTCTTCAGATAATAACACTTTCAACCATCAATCAGAAAATCTTTGAATCCACCTATAAGCTGAAGTCCCATCATTTCGAGTTGTCCCGGACCAAACCAATATACATCTTACATGTACTGATTGATATCTTATGTCTCCTTAAAACATATAAAACTAAGTTGTAGCCTGACCACCTTGGGCAAATGTTCTCAGGATCTCCTGGGGCTGGTCACTCACATTTGGCTCAGAATAAATCTCTTCAAATATTTTACAGAGTTTGACTCTTCACTGACAACACTGTCCTTTCCCCATTGCCTGTTCTTGGCACCTTTGTCAAAAATAAGTTGGCTACAAATGTATAAATTTATTTCTGGGCACCAGTAAGGTACGGGTATAAAAACAGACAGGTAGACCAGTGGAACAAATATAATAGCAGTTTTAAAGTCTTTGTTAAGCCCACCATCTGTGTCCTCTCCCAGGCAGATTCCGTTGCCTGCTTTTTTTCTGTCATACCCATTTTTCTGTCATTATCTATTTCTTTGCATATCTTATAATTTTGTGTTGAAAATGACATCTTAGCTAAGATATTGTAGCAACTCTGGATACTACAAGCCCCTCTATCCCAGGGCTTGTTTTTGTTTGCTTATTTTTTCAGTGACTTGGCTAGACTCCTGTGGTGAAGTATATTCCCCTCCCCACCCAACCTCTGATTTTGCTCCTCATGGGGGCACAGCCTTGAGTGTACACACATTCTCTCTGGGATGACAATCATTTTATCAGGGCTGTCTGTATCTTCCCTAATCCCTTTGTTAAGCTGTCTGCCTCTGGTGTTTTCATACCCAGCTGTTAGACCCCACTAATTGCTGCCTGATTGCTCTATTGTTTTTGACAACTGCCTAGGGCATAAATTGTTCTACATTTTATCTAATTAAATGGAGACCTTTCACAGGGACAGTTTTTGATGTCAGGGTTTGAGGTTTGTTCTGACCCCAGACACTCTTTACTGTCTCTTTCCTGGTCTCTGGCCCAAGCTTTTGCCTATTGCTTATCGGCCTCTTATTAATTACCACCAAACTCTCCATTTTTTTTTTTTTTTAGAACACCCTTAGGCTTGAACTTTCCCTACACTTTTATAAACAAAGTCAGTATCTTTCAGAGAGCTTCAGAGCTTTCTGTTATTATATCCTACCTCTCCTACTTGGGAAAATGTTGGAGTCACTGTTCTAGAGCTGGGCGCACAGACTGTGTCCCACTTCTCTCGGAGTGACACTTCCACTTTATGAACAGGGTGCTGGATGGGGGCAGTCGCCTTTGCTCTTCTTGGCTTGATTCTCCAAGGATGGAACCTCTGCCCTACGAACTAGCTGGACTGACAAAGGGCAACTGGGGACCCATTATTCTCAGCCTCAGGTAGAACCTCTGCCCTATGAGTAGGGGCTAGCCCCATTCTCCTGGAATTTAGCCTCTGCAACATGCAGCCTTGCTGGAGGTAGGGGGATGCTGATAGCCTGTCCTCCTGGGGAGATGCCATAGCCCTTGATGGGAACTTAGGGAAAAGGCAACCCAGTCTTCTTGGTCACTCTTGATAGCTTCTCTCATGCTGAGCTGGGCAGCGGATGGGAAAAGAGAAGGAAGGAGCAGGTCCTGGCTCAAGTGCCACAGACATCTGCTATTCTTACTGAGATCTAGCAGATTTTCTTGAATAAATGTTTCTTCATTTGCTGTATGCCCTTAGGACATACGGCAAGTTTCCAAGTTTGGTTGTTTTCTTAAAATAATTTTTATCAGTTATTGTTTCACTGAGCAACAAGTCCACACAGCCCCTACCACCACCATTCCAGAAGTGAATCCCAATAAAATTTAATCTTAATTTCTTTATTCTTAATCAACAAAATGTTATACTCAAAGTTCCTTCCTGCTTAATATCCCATGTTAGGGAAGCTGGCATTAACCTGGTGAATATGAACTCTACACTCCATGTAGAGTTCTGCCTCCCCAGATAGAATTAAACCGTGCTTTTAAAAAGACATTATTTTGGGGCTGAGGCTGTAATCCCAGCACTTTGGGAAGCCAAGGCAGGCAGATTGCTTGAGCTCATAAGTTTAAGACCAGCCTGGGCAACACAGCGAAACCCTGTCTCTACAAAAAAATACAAAAATTAGCCAGGCGTGGAGATGCACACCTGTAGTCCCAGCTACTTGGGAGGCTGAAGTGAGTGGATCTCGAGCCTGGGAGGTTGAGGCTGCAGCATGGATGACAGAGGGAAACCCTGTCTCAAAAAAAAAAAAAAAAGAAAGAAATAGAAAAATAACAGTCACCCAGACATATATCCTGATTAGTAAATAAGCTGAAAATAAGAGGAAAACTTAGTATCATGAGAGGTGTGTGATCATCAGTCACCAGGAAGTCAGGGTAGGCAGACAAGCCACATCTCCCTCGAAGTAGCTCCCTGGACACGTAGGGGGCTCAGTTCCCACTCACAACCAACATCCAAAAAAAGGGCTCACCCTTTCCAAAAAACACAGGGCTCAGGGAACCCAGCATAGGGGCAAAGGGAGTCACCAACATGTTCTTGGAAGTCCCCAAGTGTTGTCCAATCTTCAAGGACAGAAGACTGTTCTCAGAATCCAAATTAAGGAGGAAATGTGACGCCACCAGCCAACCACGTCCACCTGATGGGCAGCTGGTGGAGGGTCTTTCAGGCTGAAGCTCCAGGATAAAACCATTGCCCATAATATCAGGGGAGAAAACAGAGACACTGGCTCCAATGCTGGCTCTGTCATGTAGGAGGTGCTGCAGAACTGAACTGGACTCCAGGACCCCTCCAGCCCCAGGCTCCTTGTCTATTAAATGGGAATTCTCAATAGCCTGCAAGATCCAAAGTCAGTACTTGGCAAACCATAGCTGCTATCACTCTGGACAGGAGTCCTGGCTAGGCTCTGTTTTCCCAGTGAGTCCCTCAGATATCAAACTGATACCAGACAGTCCAAGAGTTATGCTTCCTGTACAGGCCCCATGGGCACCCTTTCTAGAGCCGGCTCCTGCTTTCACCTCCCCCTGGGACCTGAGTGTGCTCGCCTTCATGATCACACCAATCCAGTCATCCCTAAAGGGCTCCCAGGTCTCTAGAGCCCTGCTCTCTCACCCCTTTGAGATCTCCTCCTAGCCAGCTGAAAGCAGGATCGATTCTATGAGTAAGACAGGAATGAGTAAAGGCCTAATGCATTGGCCCTCCCAGGGGTAGCACATCAATAGAGCCAACCCCTTCAGACAAGAGAGATGTTATAGTAGGAAAATCTCTAGCAGCAGCTCCTGGCCAGTGAGATACAACTTGGGTAGAAATTTTATAAAAAGCAAACCATGCTAGAAGAAAATTTTTCTATCATGTACTACAGACAGTCCCCAACTTACAAGAGTTCAATGATTTTTCGACTTTAGGATGGTGTGAAATCCACTCAGTATGCTTCTCAACTTACAATGGTGTTACATCCCAAAAAACCTATCATAAGACCAAAACATCAGAAGTAAAAAATGCAGTTGTCGGTGGCTCACACCGGTAATCCCAGCAGTTTGGGAGGCTGAGGCGCGCGGATCACTTGAGGTCAGTGTTCGAGATCAGCCTGGCCAATATGGTGAAACTGAAAATCATCACCTGAAAATACATCACTACTGAAAATACAAAAATTAGCTGGGCATGGTGGTTCATGCCTATAATCCTAGCTATTCAAGAGGCTGAGGCATGAGAATCACTTGAGCCCAGAGGGCAGAGGCTGCAGTGAGCTGAGATCGTGCCACTGTACTCTAGCCCAGGTGACAGAGCAAGATTCTGTCTCAAAAAAAAAATGCACTTGTGACATATGATATTTTGAACTTATGAGTTTGTGGGGATGCAGCCCCATCATTAAGTCGAGGAGCATCTGTATATTCTTCCCTGATTTTAAAGACAATTCTGAACTAGAGAATCACAACACAGTTAAAATGCTGTACAGATCCAACCCTGCCCATGACTGTGTGCCCCTAAGGGTCATTTCCCTGCGCTCCATTGTCTGCTCATCTCTGACATGGGGACGAAAATGAACACGACTCAGGTAGGTGACTGCGTACAAAATGCCTTCTCTTGGGATGCACAGGACTGCAGATCTTATTAAACGCACCTGGCTTGCTGCACCTTTTCAGTTTTCACACTATTCACTGTGATGGGCTCACCTTCCTCACTTGCCACCAGGTTATCAGCTTTCAATTTTCCTGTCAAGGGAAACGTGCGGCTTCTTCCTGGCTGGAGGCCTGGAAACCACATCATCCAGACGAGAGCATGAGTAAATGCTTTAAAAAGAAGAGCCAATGGTGAGGGCCTGGGGGTGTAAATGGGGACTCAGGGCACTCAGCTGACTTTCTGCTCCCCAGGCCCTACGTGGCGCTGCGTCCAGGATGGCTGCTCATGAGACCCTCGGGTCAGGGAGCAGCATGCTTTCAGGGAAGTGGTTGCTGAAAATAGAAACTTTAATCCAAACAGAAAAATCTGCCATCTGACTATGTTACTACCCATGATGTGAAAATCCTAAGGAAGTGCACAAAGCTCCTCCTCCGCCCCCTTTTTGGAAATACAATTTGTTTTTGATTAACTGGGCCTCTGCTGCAAGCCGACATAGGCAGAACTTGTTGTTCCTACTATTGTCTGTCTGACCCAGTTTGGGTTTTGAATTTTTTTCTCTGTCAACATTTAAAAAAGTAACCTCATTTTATTTTTTTTCTACTGTAATTTTTTAAATTAAAATGCTATCATTAAAATGCTTATTTTCTTTGGAAAGGGTTTTCGTTTTGTTTTCAAAGCAGAAAGAGTCCAGATGTTGTAAAATAATAATTTTGGAAAACAAACAAAAGCCCCTCATGACTTGTTATGACAGCCAATGGACTGATTAAACTCAAGCTGTTGTTTGGCCGGAGGCAGGCAGAGGATCTCCATCCCCACCAGCTGCAGGTGACTGTTGGAGATTCTGGCCTCATCTACTCGGAGGCCCAGGCGTCACACAGGTGGGTGGCAATTCTAGGGCAAGATGTGGAGTCCTAGTTTCAAACAGAACAAGAGAGGAAGGAAAGTATCTCCACGAGGACAATAAAGGGGTCAGGACTAAACCAGGTCGCAAATACCTCTGGAGTATGTCACAGATGAACCAGTGAAGTGTCAAACTCCCTCACCAGAAACCCCGGGTTCCATCTCCATATATAACCATGATACCACAGGTGCAGGGACTTGAGGTACCTCTGTGAGCCCCAATGGAGGAGACCGCTGAGGGATGGACACAGCTCCTCCCACAGGGCACCTTCGTCTTCACACAAGATGCCTTTCTCCAGGGCCAAGGGCTGTTTCTGAAACCACCTTCTCCTCCTCTGCTTGTAGAGATTCCCATGTGATATGCAGCATGCTCAGAAAAAGGAAACCGGATGAGACACCCAGCCCTTCAAGTGATGCCCAATTTTCTGGGATGCTCGCTGTTGCTGTGTCCAGCCTGCTCTGCCCCCGGTCTTCTCCATCTCAGCAATGGCACTGCCATTCTCCAAGTAAGTGGCCATGCCAAACACATGGAGTCTTCCTGCTTCCTGTCAGTCCCTCCCCTCCCTCATGCCCAAGCCATCTACAAGACTTAGAGGCACACCCAGACCCGGAGCACCTCTCACCATGGTCACAGCCTCAACCTCAGTGCCAGCCACCACACCTTAAGAGGTTACAAGGAGTTCTGCATTAGCTCCATCACCCTAGGCCTTTCTAAACTGTCCTCCTCACTCCACAAGCACTTGGATCCTACAGGGATGTCAATCCCATATGGAAGGAGAAGAAAAGGCAGATAGAATCTTGCAGCTGCATGGGGTGGGGGGTGGGGGGGTATATAAACCCTATGTGTAATTCCATGTGATTCAAGGACAAAAACTCAGATCAAATAGTTAAAGGTGCCCTACTTCGTCTCCCTCCCAGAAACAAATTACCTCCCCATAGTTACAGACTAGAGAAAACATTTCTGTGCACCCTCTCCAGAAGAAGAGGAAGCAGAGTTTGCTATGCCAAAGAGGAAGCATTAAGGCCAAATTTCCCCTCAGAATGGGACTGTCATAGTAGAGGGGACCTCAGGGGTCCATCACAGAGGTTCAGAATCTCCAAGATAAAAGACCCTTTACTGCTTGGTACCAATGTTATCGACAGACGGTGTGTAAATGACAGCCCCCACTTGGTGCCTCAGCATCCCAGGGCCCCTCTGAGTCATTTGACATGACAGGGAATCTCTGCTTCCCAACCTCAAGGGACAGGGACAGGTTCAAGCCAGGGCTGGGTGTTGGCATATCCCTCCACTCTGCAGCCTTGTCAGTTTTATCCACTAAGGCCATCCAGGAGATGATGCCAAAACCCCTCTTGGCCTGGCCCTAATGACTCTCCTAAGGCCCAGTCCTGTATTTCCAAGTTACCCAGTCACCCGCCCCTGAACTCCTGGTATCCAATGAGACCTGAGACCACATTCCCTTCAGAACTGGCTCCTCCTGATTTCTCTCCCTTCCAGGTACTACCATTCTTGGGAGCTCAGATGTATCTGACACCTCTTTCCAACCATCAACCAAACTGGTCAGTCACTGAGGTCTGTCCCCTCTTTGAGACTCTCTGCTTTTGTCACCCTCTTTTTCACTATTCCCATCATCACCCCACAGAGCTAAGGCAACAGGCTCCAAACCAGCCTCCTAGTAAGGCTGACAGCCAACAAACTACACCATTTACACACACACACACACACACACACACACACAGTGCATGTACTCAAAAGCAAGAATCCAAAGTCCTTAGGTTGCATTGTGAGGCTTCCATTCAGTCCTCTGTGCTTGAAGCTTTCACAACACTCCCTACCCCACCCCCTCCAGCCCGCAGGAACCAGTACCAACCCAGTCTCCTGGTCCTTTCCCCGAACTCCAGTCTCAAGCAACTCCCCTCTCCAAGGAGCTCCCACTTGCTTCCTGTCTACATAGCTTCTCGTGTGTCCAAAATATTTTCCCCTCTGGTTTTTTCCTCTGGTTAGGTTTTACTGCTTTTGACCTAGAGCCACTACAGGACTCAGAGAGGAACTAGCAGAACTCATTCATTCAAGATCTTTTTACTGCATCTCCACCATGAGCTGGTGAGAGGGTGAGTGACTTCAGAGTGAGTGCCTGTGCATAAAGACATCACCATGACAGAGACAATTTCGGGTACAGAACTCCGAATGAGGTGCACAACAGGTCTGCAACCAGAAAACTGTGTGGGTAAAGCCCAAGAAGGAAACACAGAACTGGCAAATGGAGAGAAATCCTCAGGTAGTTCTTGCTGTCACTGCCATTTGGATGCTTTGCTTTTGCTCAGCTGAGTACACATAAATTGAGATTACAATAACTTTAGCCACTTGGCACCCATATCTTGATTTCTAAGACTACACTCCAATAAAAGGGATGAGGGTTCTGTGGAGAAATGGGTGATTCTAGGGCTGGGACAGGAGATACACAAGATGAGCCTGGAGTATCTTGCAGTGCCAATAAGGAAGTACTCAAAAATCAAACAACCCACAATAATGGAGGTATGTCAGAGGAACACGAGCTAACTGAAAGAGCCCCCAGTGGCCAAAGCTGGAACAATCTGAGCAACACAATGAATACCCTAGTACTGGATTACATAAAAGTTGATCATATGGATTGGGTTATTCCTGTCATATCCAACTAAAACAGAATCAAGAAGCCAAGCAGGGACAGAGCACCCTGGGCACGTAACACTGCCACAGGAAGGTAATTCTCCGCAAGTCCAGCTGCTGAAACTGCCTATTGTGACCTGAAACCAGTTTTATCTAATAGCTACTGAAACAAGCTGCTGTGAGTCTAAGAATAGTTTTACACTCACCAATCAGAGCTTGCCAGCTCCTCGAAACATTACTAGTACCAATGAACTGTCTCTCAAAACAATGGGTAACATTTCTGCTTTTTATAAAACCTCCAACCTTCTTTGTTCTTCAGACATATGGAAGACCATCCAGTCTGTGTATACGCCCAGAACTGCAATTCTTGCTTCCCAAATAAAACAGAGAATTGTCTCTATATTTGACTCAACTTTGACAATTATAACCCAAACAACAACAACAACAAAAAAAACCATGAGTCCATATTGATATAAATGACTAAATAAATAAGACAGGCCAGGCATGGTGGCTCACGCCTGAAATCCCAGCACTTTGGGAGGCTGAGGCAGGCTAATTGCTTGAGTCCAAGAGTTTGAGACCAGTGTAGGCAACATAGCAAGACCTTGTCTCAAAAAAAATAAATAAATAAGATAAAATAAAAATTGATTCTGTCTCTAAACACTGTCAAGGTCATCAAAAACAAGGAAATTCTGAGAAACTCACAACCACAAGGAGCCTAGGGAGATATGACAAATACACATAACATGGTATCCTGGATAGAATCCTAGAACAGAAAAAGACGATTAGGTTAAAAACTAGGGAAATGTGAATAAAACATGGAATTTGGTGAATAATGTATCAATTTTGGTTACAATTAACACACTACAATGTACCATGGTGATTAACATGTTAACAACAGCCTGGCAGGAGGTATCATATGGGAGAACTTCAGGCACTCTTTGCAACTTTTCTGTATATCTAAAACTATTCTAAAATTTAAAAGTTTATTTAACAAGCAACCTTGGCTCTGAATCAACTAGTCTTTGCTTTTTTTCCCCTTTTTTCTTTTAAGAGCAAGGATGGTAAGCCACATTTTATATCTCCACAGTACTTAGCTATCCCTGGCCTCCGTAGGCACCAATCACTGCACATTTGTGGGTTGGCATTTGCTTCTAGACTCAGCCTCGCCCACCCCTGTCACCGGCTGAGGCCACTGTGCAGCATTCCAGGTCAGGGCCCACAGATTGCTTCCACATCAGCTCCCTCCAGGCTGAGGCCATGAGAGGAGTACCATCAGACACCCAAGAGGCGGTTAGCGTTTGCAGACCCCTCTCTGCCTTGCCTTTTATGTAATCTGGCCTTCTAAGAATTAATTTTACTCCTGGACTCTTTCTGATGTAACCTGTATGCAAAAATCCAGCCCCACACCCTAAAAGCTCTTTGATCTGGACCAGGTGTTCCTCACCCCAGACCTCAGGCCCTGTGGGCAACTGAGGAACTTCTGCCAGAACAGGAACCCCTGGGTTTCCACGCCTTTTTAGGCCATTTCAGATGCATCGCTGCTTTGGGGACAGGGAGGGTCAGGAAGGTGTGGAAAAGTGAAGTCTCATCTTTCAGAAGATAACCAAGAGCAAGGAAAGGAGAAAGACAGAGGAAGCAAAGCAAACAGAGAGGACAGGGAAGCACAGGCCTAGACAAGGAGGAGGATTTTCCAAACTTCCTAGACTTTTGGGACCCCAGAGAGTTCACAGCAGCTCTGCTGCTTCACAGAGCATCACCAGCATATATCTGATTCTTACATTACAATATTTGTGCCTTCCATAGAAATGGGCCCAATTAATGAGTGAGACTCCAGGAAAGAGCATCAATCAGTCAACAAAATTACAGTACCCCATGAAGTATCCAGAAAAAAAGCTAGAAATCCAACTTTCCATTATAGAGAGGAGAAACCTCCTCCCAGAGACCCAAGGAAGCAGTAGCCTGTGCCCTACTGTGTGGGACTCTGGCAAATCTCCCACTGAAGGTCCTGACTCAAAACTTTCAAGCAGGCCTGACTCTAGTTTTAACCTTTTCATCTGGAGGCCCCCTCCCCTTATTTTAACAAGCAGTAAAGAAGAGTGTCTGGAAATCACAGCAACTCTTTCAATAAAACTTAATGTTTATGAAGAAAAATACTCAATTTAAGTGGTTAGCAACCAGCAGTATTTTAGTACTTTAGACAAGATATTTCAAATAGATGTCTATTTTCTCAGTCACAGATTTACCTCAAGAAAGTTTTGTATTATAAAAACAAAACTCTGTAACCATTCCAAGGGTGATGAATCAAAAAAGTTC
Source organism: Gorilla gorilla gorilla (assembly GCF_029281585.2). Classification (NCBI taxonomy): domain Eukaryota; kingdom Metazoa; phylum Chordata; class Mammalia; order Primates; family Hominidae; genus Gorilla; species Gorilla gorilla. The sequence continues at coordinate 36,297,634 of NC_073236.2, read as the reverse complement.
CCACATATCTCATTTAAAAATCAAAATACTTTCAAATATTTAAATACCTACACCCTGAAATCAACAAAATAAAGGAACTCTCAGCTGGGTTCTCACCACCAGAAGAGTTGCATTAGTGTTCCCAAAGCGAGAGTGAGCCCTGAGCCTTGGAGGGACAACCAGACACCTGCGCCCAGCCCTAGGGGCTTTCAAGAAATCTGACTGTGGCCAACCTAGGGCAGTAAGCTGGACATGTTAAAAAGAAAGATGATCGCCTTAGTTCTCTTACTGCAGGCTTGGAAAATATAGAGAGGGAAACCCCACCCCCTACAGATACCTTAACTAAAATCAGTTCTGACTTGGATATTCTACACAGATAAGATCAGCAAGTACATAAGATTTGGCATCCTGCCTTTTCACCTGAATCTTAGACTGTGAACATATTTCACGCTGCAACCAGACCGCATGATTATAACAGGTTTTTATTTCAGTCTAAAATATTTCTTACAAAGAAGTAACATTTCTTCAGCTCTTCAGCAGCCACGGGCCTGCAAGCAGCAAGGACCCTGCATGATCAGGATGGTCTCCATTACCACAAAAGCTGAGGTCACACTCATTTAGATCCCAACCGCCCCGCCAAGCAGATGTGCGGAGCTGGAGTTTACTCAGCTACCAGGACACACACACACTCTGTTCGCTTCAAGAGGCCAGCCAAGTGAGAGAAAAGCCACTGATTGTAAGACTGAAGCCACTACTCTCGGTAGGATCTCAGACAAGGATGCTCACTGCAGCATTACCTGTACCATAAAGGATTTTATACCATAAATTGAAAGATTAAATAGCAGCCTACAAGCCTGTCAGGGAAATGGTAAATAATGGCTCCGTCATATGTGAAATACCATATAGACATTTGAAATGGAAATCAGTTTTATGACAACTTGACAAGTGAAAAAGTCAGATTCTAAGTAAGATCTACCAATATAAAGACACAGAAGCACTCACGCAGAGTGGGAGAGAGGAAAAGAACACGTATAAAAATGTTAAGCACTGGGAGATGGACACATCATGCTTTTCTGGTTTTCTTCCTCTAGACTGTGTTTTACTAAACCCTTTACAGTAAGTATGCAAAATTTTAATAACTGGGGAACTGTACCATCCTTAGGTTGTTTAGTGCCTCTCTGGGGCTGAATTCCTCTCAGCTGGAAGGGCTCTCCTTCCACAGGCTGCCTCGAATCCCTCACACCCTCTCAGGGCCCTGTGCATGGCTTCCCACCCCAGTCACGTGACTGCATTCTGGACTTTGAGCTCATCAGGAAAGTAACTGGGGCTTGGTCTTCCCTGACTGCAGGATCACGGGAAACAAAGATACAGTGAGCCTGACAGGGAGGAGAGGGAACCAGAACAGGCCACACAGGAGGAGTGGAGATGGGAGTTCATAAGGCTTGTGGGCAACTAGGGGGAGTGGGCAGCCTCGGGAATGACCATGGGAGAGGAAGCTGAAGGCTAGCGGCTCAGTAACAACAGACTCATCCCTGCAGACAGAGTCATCAGAAGGTGATGGGACCTCAGAGACCTCTGGGGCCAGGGGTAACATGGAGTGATGCAGGGGAGGGACAGGAGTGGAGGGGATGGTAGTCACGGGTCAAAGCGAAAGAGATTCCAAGCCCACCTCTGGAGAGAGACAGGACATGCAGAGAAAGGACCTCACTCCATTTAGAGGCCTCTGGCTCTTCTGGAAGAACCAGCCATGTTTTGGTTATGTGAAGAGATGGGGTGTGGGCAGGGGCATCTGCAAGGAGGGATGGGGGTGCAGGAGCTTCTTTATGCAAAGGTGGAGGCTCAGGCAAGAGGGTGGAGAGGAAGACCGGACTTCACTAGACTGACTACAGATGCAGTCCATCTGTTGGGTGCAGCCAATGTGCAACCTTGGCTAGCCACACAGAAGAGGGTCTCCCTCTCAACCATCCATGGGAGCAGAGTAGCCAACAGGAAGGTGGGGTAGGGCCAGGAAGAGAAAGGACTGAGAGCTGGTCCATGATGCTACGTTTAGGCAGGGCTCAGAAGTAATACTAATGATGAGGTGTTTGAGGCATGGACCACAGGGACGTTCAGTGTAGGGTGAACCTGCCTGAAGGAAGCCAACTCTGCAACAAAGATGGACACAGACTAACCTGCCCTTCCCACTGGCAGTGGCGACAGATCCCACATGCAGCAAGACATTAGAAAGACAAGACCAGGGGGGAACATGATCCATCAGGACTTGGCCCCACAGCAGCCCCACCTTGCACTTGACCATCTCTGCCCCGCCTGGGGCAGCCCTGCAGCCACAAGCCCAGTTTCAAGAAATACCTGTTTCTGACCACAAGCATCACAAGAGTGAAATTAAGCAATGCTTGCTTCCTGTCTCCTAGCACGAAAACTAGTAGGACTGACTGGGTCACAAAACACAAAGAATTCGATGAATGGAAAAAATGAAAAGCAAATTTGGGGTAATGGTAACCCAGAGAGAAGGTGGGAAGGCATATGTAGTTTCAAGTGTATTGGTCATGAAAATGTCTAAAGCTGAGTTGCGATTCACTGTATTGTTATTCCTATCATTTTTCACATAAAGGACTGCCTAATAAACATTTTATTATTATAGAGTACATGCCAAAATCATTATTAGCACAGGTTGAGTATCCCTTGTCTGAAATGCTTGACACCAGAAGTGGTTAGGGTTTGGAATTTTTTTAAGATTTTGAAATATCTGCATTATATACTTACAGATTCAGCATACCTAATCCAAAAATCTGAAATCCAAAATGCTCCAATAAGCATTTCCTCTGAAGGTCATGTCAGTGCTAAAAAAGTGTCAGGTTTGGAAGTACTTCAAATTTTGGATTTTCAGATCAGGGATGTTCAACCTCTATTATGCTTTCACTTATTTTCAAAAAAGCAATGTAAGTATAATTTTTTCAAGTGTAAGCTTAGATCAAAAGCTTTGCATTTCTCTTAAATGCAAGAGTACACATATATCTTTTTGCATCACATCCCAGGGTTGTTCAGAGGCTCATCCCTGGATGTCAACCACACTTGCCTACTGTCAGCACTGACTGGCTGGTCGCTGGCCTCCCCGTGACAGGCCCACTGGGGAGACACCTCCATTCTGGCAGGTGTGACAAGTGGAGGGGCCATTGCACAGAGGCCCACAGCTGCCCCTCTCTGCTTTCCAGGACAGCCAGTTGCACCTGCCTCTAGGTGCCCACCTTTCTGTTGGCTGCTTTCGTTTTTAATCCCACTCTTCTTCAGACTGCCCTCCTTGCAGGGGCCCATATTCTGAACCAGGTGCAACCAATCCTAACATCCCTTGAGGCCCTGCTCTGACTGGTGCCAATAAGCTAAACCACAGCTGGCCAAGATAGGAAAAGTGATTTAACCTGCTGTCCCTCTAGGATGGGATTTTACCCAGATCACCAGAGTCTCAGCCCAATAATGTGGGAACCACAGGTGTAAAGCCAAAGAGGAAAAAAGCAGGATACAGAAAACATTTTACAGCAAGGTGGCCCAATAGGGTCCCTCCATCACCTGCTGTGCCACTTTAACGTGGCTTCTGCTTAAATTTCAAGTTTAAAAAATTATATTTATTTTAGAGACAGGATCTTACTCTGTCAATTAAACTGGTCTCAAACTCCTTGCCTCAAGTGATCCTCCCACTGCAGCTTCCCAAAAAACTGGGATTACAGGTGTGAGCCTAAACTTGGAGCTTTTAAAGTACACAGTGTTGAGTTGTTAAGCCAGGACAAGACATCAAACAATCCAACTACAACATGGCAAACTTGTAATGAAGGGAGAAGGAGAGGCAAAGGTGCTGCTGAGAAAACCTTTCACTAGAGAACGGAAAGCCCAGCCAGAGGTGGTGCGTGGACAGGGAGCACCCTGAAGACCAGCAAGCTAGCTGACACTCAAGGCCAGCTGAGCATCACATTTACAGGCTGTCACAGCCTCCCTGTCTTCCTGGGATTCTGCAAAACACAATTCCACAGGGAGGACAAGCACTTAGAATTCTCCCCTGGTACAAAGCCTGCTTGCTCACATTGGATCACTTGGAAACATAATAAATCCTTCCTTCCCCATTAATCTGTTACTGAGGCTCAATGTGATATAATCATTTTATATAGAGAATTCTGTCACTGAATCTTTATATCTAAAACCACTTCAGATAGCTAAAACATATGCCAGCCTTAAGCCAAATGCAGCTCCCTAAAGAAACCAGCACCCCGAAGAGACCACAGTATTATCCAAGAGCCACAGGCAACCAGAATAAAACTGGAGGAGCGAGGGTTCTGGCTGCCAAGAGTGGTCGATTTATGCGTGCCAAGGGACCAAGCCCCCACTGGTATAGGAAATGTATGCCATTTCTTTCCCCCCAGGGAATTTTCAGAGGAAGACATCTTTGCTCCACACAGGATCACGCCAGGTCCACATTCCTCCAAGTTCACTTCCTGGCCTCTCTGCGGGGTGAGGGATTACAATGGGCAGCAGGTGGTGACACTCTCCACCTTGAGATGGACGTGTCAGATGCAGGAAAAGTTCACAGTGCTCTGATTAAATTATGTTTTGTTAGGGCACCCCCTCCCCCGTGTTGGCATTGAAAGGTAACTAGCAGAAGAACTTGAAGCACACCTGTGTAACTCAAGGTCAGTCCCCAGGTGCTGCTTTGCTCTCTTTGGGCCTCAGTTTCCTAAACTGCACACTGGTAATGCACAGCCTGCAGCCTGAGAAGCATGTGAGAATGGAGCACGTGCAGCACCACAACTCCTTCCTGGGGCTGGAAGGGTCCAGAGTGTGCGGTGCCCTGCCCCCCACTCACCCTCCACAGGCCAGCACAGGGGGAGTTTGGCTGCGGAGACGGACACACGCGCCCTGGGGCTGCAGCTGGCAAGAAGACAGGCTAGTGGAAGATTCAGTGCTCTCCGGTCTGAGGCTGCCAGCAATGCAAGGGACTGGAGACGGGCACATTCTGCCTGGCAAGGGATGGGGGCCAGGAGTGAGGGACCATGTGTGCAAATGCACGGGAGCTAGCTGGCCACCTCAGTCATTTACTCCTTCAGTGCACAGAGGGTCACCAAGGCTTGGGGCCAAGTGAGAGGACAGACACCCATAGGAGAAAGAGCCCAGACTCAGCCCTTGATGCCCAGAATGTCAGTGCAGGGGAACCACAGTCAGTGATGATGTTCCTAACACAGGTAAAATGACGACAGTCCTTTCTACAGCAAAAAGCTGCTCTGTGTCATGAGAGCATATGATAGGGCACCAGACAAAAATCTGGTAAGTCACTCCACCTCTCTCTGAGCATCCCTTCCCTCCTCTGCAAAATGGAAATGAATAATAATTACCTCATCAGGTAGCTGGGGATTAATAAACTGATCCTAGACAGACATCTGGCCCAATGCCCAGCATATGGTAAATGCTCAGTGAGCCAACCTCTCAGGGCTGAGTTCCCCACCCACCCAAGACAGTCAGAACCAGGAGCCCCTGGCAAGGCTCCACCCAATGCCCTACAGAAACAGAAAAAAGCTTTAGTTTCAGCAGAGGCTGAGAAGGCAGGCCTCTGGGACTGGCAGGGAGGGTGTCAGCCAGAGGCTCCGTGTCTAGCGGGCAGCAGAGGAGGTGCTGGCAAGGACAGCAAGCTGGCTGGAAGCCCTGACTGCAGGAAACAGACCTCAAGCAGCACTCCCTGGGGGCAGGACCCTGCCATTCTGCGCTGTTTGGGGGCAGTTTCTAAAGCCTTAAGAAAATAGCTTCCTGTCTCAGGCTTTCTAGGAAGTCACAAACTAGGTGTCTGGGAGGCAGTTTTAGATAAGTGCACAGCCCAAGGGAGAGCTGACCCCTGTACCAGACAGAGACCCTGACGGAAGGGACAGCCCAGGGCCAGGCACAAAGGGCTCCAGCTCAATCGAAGTTGGTCAAACAGGGACAAAGGAGACAGTTTTCTTCAAGGACAGGAAGAAATCTGTTGCTATCCTGTGTACCCCGAATTCCATTTGCAACCATTATTTGTTTCAGAAAAGCTGGTGCGTGTCAGATGTTTTATCTATGAGAAAATGATTTCCCAGCACCTGACCACACTTTCTGTGTCACAGAAACTGTGGGCTGCAGGTTACTCGTGGGTTCTGTGCCTCCTGGCATACCTGGAAAGATCCTGATGCAGCCCACACTGTCAGTTCATAAATAGTAGGGTCAAAACTCTGTTTCCCATGGCTGGAGCAAGCTGCTTCAAACCAGCCATCCCCATGCAGAGATGCCACTGATTATGTATTTATCGCTAACTGGCTTCTAATTATGATAGAGCAGTCAGCGCCTGGCTTCTAAGACACCTTGCTCAACTCATCAAAGTAGGGTAGCCTCGGGATATCTCACGAAGCACACACAGGAGGAGTTCCCACCCAAGGCACAGCAGATACCCCCCATCAGCACCACTGCAGCCAAATGGGGACACGAGCACCTCCCCACACTCCTAAAATTAGAAGTGCCACCAATTAGCACCAAAATAAGTAGCCTAGTTTGGGGAAGGTGATAAAAATCAGCGAATAATATCTTGAGTGGGGAGTGGAACAGGAACAAGCACTCTAGGGCAACTGGAAGTGTGGTCTGTGAACTGGCAGTAGCAGTACCACCCAGGAGCTGGGAGGAAGTGCCCAACCTATGAAGGCTGACTCCCTGTGGGTAGGGCCCAGTATCTGCATTGAACAAGTCTTCTAGGTGACTGCTAGGCATTCAAGTTGGAGTAGCTATCTCTAGCCTGCCATCTTCGAAAGATGCCTGAAGACTCACACAATTATTTCCAGTTAAGTCCTAACAATCTACAAAAAAACTGGACCTCTTTCTTTTCAAAAAACAGAAAAATAGCACCACCACAGAAAGTCATGGGTGCGGGCTGCATTCATGCTCAGCTAGAACTGAATGCACAGTAAGTCAGGACAGAATGGGACAGACACATACCTGCAACCTTCTTGGAAATCCATCACACCCTTCTACCCTCACCCCCTCAACCTTCCTACTCCCATTCACCCTATTCTCCCCAGCTGGGGCAGGGACCCTCTTCACAGCCACATTGGTAACCATCAAAAAGGTCAAAAGAGATCACCATGATTTGTTGCAAAGAAAGTCAGGGGAGGGAGTGCCCAGAGTTAACTCCACTAACTAGGGATCAGGGGTGTGCTCTGCCACCCCTACCCCCACAGCCCTGCCTCGCCTTGACTCTAACAGCAGCGCAGGTCTGGTGGAGAGGCACTCAGCTGGACTGCAAGGCTGGCTCAGCTTCTCACACCCTGGACCTCAGATCGGCAGAAAAGCCATCCAGGAACAGAGCCTTGTAAAAGCTCCCTGGACTTGGAGGAGTCCTGGTCCCAAGCGACAGGAATCCTCCTCTCTGGTGGCCATCTCCCTCATCAGTCATGACGAGGCCTCCACCAAGAGCAGGGCCTGCCTGAGGCTGTGCTCCTGGGTGGGAGGGAGGACAGTGTGACTTAAACACAGTGTGGCTGAGAAAGAAAAAGGAAACACCCGCAAATTAAAGTGCGCTCTATTTTAGCTTTAAACACACATCCCTCCCACCTACAGCAGTGTCCAAAATAGCACATCCTATTTTAGGGAGATCAGAGGCAGTTCCTCAACAGGCTACAAAATAGACCTGGAGTTTGGAGACCAGCACCGCACAGTAACAGAAGGTTGCAGGCCGCAGGGACTGCACTCGCACTGAATCCACCTCCCACTCCAGTCCCATTTTAAAGGCCAGAAGATCGAGGCCTCAAGAGCTAGCACGGCTGCTGGTGGTCCTCCTGACTCAAATTCTGCCCTCTCCATTTCCAATCCATGCCATGCGGCTCTCTTCCCACAGCAGGGCCCAGGCTGTCCACATTAGAGGGGCCCTTAGCCTCTCCTCCCTCATCCAACCGCTGTCTCCTGGGCAAGACCCACACAGGGCAGGGAGAGGTAAAAGGCAGGGTGAGGTAGAGGGAGAAAGCCTCTGTTCATCAGACTCCTGGACTCTGGGTTGAACAAGGACAGTCACTAACGGAGGGACTGAGACAGCCATGGTCTTGTTCACTCACAAAGAGAGAGCAGTTCCTACAAGACCAACGTTGACAGTTCCTGGAGATACAGGGCAGGAGAGAGGCAATCAACAGCCAAAATGGCCCAAGACTCGCCGACATTGAGGCTCTGGTTCATCCTCTGTTGTTAGGCTGTGGTCTGGTAACATGGTATCCAAGTATCTCAGAGAAAGGCTGTAGAGCTGCCCCTAGAATCTGGAAACGGGTCAGGAACAGTCACTCGCTCAGTACTAGGACTCCCATGGCCATGGTTTCCCTACCAGGCAGGAAGACCAAGCTGTACCACCACACCATTCAGGACAAAGGGCCAAGAAGCGTGCCTGAAGCAGGCAGCTCAGGGAGACGGGACGGCGGGGGAGCTGCACACAGCATGCCGTGCATGGCCCCAGAGCCAGACCATCCGGGCTCCAACCCCAACTGCTGCTCCCCCGCCAGGGTACATGTCCCCAGGGAGAACTCATTTCACCTTCTGCTCCTCAGTCTCCTGCTCCTGAAATGGATGTTACAGAATCATCTACTTCATGGGGTTACTGCAAGAACCAGATGACTTAATCCCTCTAAATGTGCCCAGTGCACAAAAATGCTACTTAAGTATTTGCCACTACTACTACTACCACTCCTGCTAAGGCCATCTGACAATCAGAGACCCCAGAGGCTCTTCTAGCCATCCAGAAACAGGGGGATGGAGACACTCAGGCCACGCCGCTGGATCAAGGACAGCAAAGAAGGGGCTGTGAGTACCCAGAGAACAGGGAACACTTATAACGGAAAACAAGGCCTTGAAGAAGGTTAATTATCTGTTAAAAGTACAAACTTAACCCGCTATCGTCACAGGCCAGGAAGAGAATGGGCTGGAGGGCCCCATGAGAATTTCTGGAAGACAGGAAGGGAGGCAAGGCTATCTTGGCCATTCTCAGGTGATGGTGAATGAGGGAAACCACTGTGGAAACCATGAGCGCAGAGGGAGGTGGGCCCTGCTGGACACGCTTCAGAATGCCCATCACTCCCCTCTGAGCCAGGAGAGGCCTCCAGGAGCGCCACCCCTCCCCCAAGCAGGGCTCCTCCCCACACACACCCCAGGGCTGGGTCCCAGCACCCCAGCTGAGAGCCTCCCTGACTGTGGCTGGAGACCGGATACCTAAAGGGGGCTTGGTGGAGGAGAGCTCTTCCCCAGAGCAAGGGGCCCACCCTGGAGGAGAAAGTCCCTGCTCTGAGCTCCTGGGTGTGAACCCTCCCGAGGGACAGCAAACAGGGCCATTACTGCTCAAATGTGGAGCTTAGCATGTCTTAGTTTGACTGGGCATCCAGCCAGGCATTACTTTAATATATAACCCTAAAGCTCAGTCAAACTAGCACCGGCTTGTGTGTCCTGGCAACACCTGGCCCTAAAACTGGGAATCACCTAGCACCAAATAAGAGAAATTAAAATTCCAGGAACAATCGAAACTCAAATTTTAAAAGTTTCTACAATGTGAATCTTCATTATCCTATGTACCCATTCTAATTAAATTCTTCAAAAAGTTTTGGGATGGCAAAAATTTCATGTGGCAAGTCTGACTCATTAAGGAGAAAAACATAGGCAAAATCACATTGCAAAGACTTGTCACCACAAAGCTATTTGGAGTTGATTTCAGTAAAATTCTGCCATCAAATCTGGATTACCTGTGGGTGGATTAAACATTTGTAGATTAGCCTTGATAAAAAAATGAGAAGATAGTGCATTTGTGGAAAAAATTTTAAAATAAAAACCATTATAACTGCATTCCACACTGTTATTTAAAATTACTGGCAGGCAAGATGGACACACAGGCCCCCCCGCCCCAGAGGCCCATCCCTGCCCACCATGGGTAGTACTGCTCCCCTCCTCCCAAAGCCCCCACCCCAGGTGAGAAAAGCAGGTAGAAGGGAGAGGGTGGCTGAACCCCAGCCCTGCCCACACAGCCCAGCATGCCCCAGCAAACAGCAGGAGACTACAACCATTGTTGGTCATGCAATGTAATACTGACACCTAAAGCAAAAAAACAAAGTATCTGTAAATGTTCAATGTCCTGCTAAATTTTACAAGTAATTTCAGCCAGATTAAATGTATTTTGCACTATATTCTGACTCCTTCTGTGTTACCCATAGTTTTGCTTTCCTCCAAGGTTTATGCTCCCTCTCCTACCTCATCTGTCATTCTGGTTGGTCAAGAGACAAATTTAAATAGCTGAGAAAGAAAGATGACCTCAGAACTTGAAACACCGCCCATGGGGTTTTAGAGGTCTCTCTTAATTTGTAAATCTAATGGACTAATAACTCCCTGGCTTAAATCCCCTCTGTGGCTCTCGGCACACACAGAATGCAGCATGAAGTTGCACCCAGGATGGATCTCCTGGCCCTCCTCTGTCTCCCAAGCTTCCTAAGTACCACACTCACAAGCTGCTTCCGACAGTATCTCACAAGTGCCCTCTCCATGCCTTTGCTCAGCTGTCCGCTCCACTTAAGAGTGCCCCTCCCGTTCTTGTCTGCTTGACAATTTGTACTCATGCTACATGACCAATTTAAACAGCAATTTCCCTGCGAAGTTTCACCCACTTCCAGGCAGAAATAAATACCCTCTGCTTATTGTGACATGGCCCTTTCTGTTGCCACAAAGAAAAAAAACTTCTGATACAGTGTACACCCTTGTCTCCTGTAGCTCCTTAGGAGAAGGGCCTAAGTCATCTTTAACTCTTCATCTTTAACAAAGCTGAGCCACTGCAGGAACCCCAAATAAGCTTTTATTAAGTGATTAATAAAAATAACTTTTGTATCCCCCAGGGCCCCAGATGGGTTTGGTGCATAAGAAAACTTATTTGAAGATGTTTTTATCCATGAAATAGAATTTTTTTAAAAAACACCAACCTGTAACTATGAAATTCCTGCACCTCACTCAGGCTGATGCTGATCGCAATCTGCAAAGAGAGGCTGCCAAATGTCAGGGTGATGGCACCCAGGTGAGATGGGTCTGCTGCCTCCCAGGGCATCAAGGTACTACAAAGGCCCAGGGCTAGGGCCAGAAGCCTGGTTTGGGTCTTGTCTGTCACTCACCAAGCAGGAGGCCCCGGGCAGGCCATTCACCTGCTCTGGCTCTCCCCATAATGCCTGTGGGGTGAGCGGCCATGTGGTGCTAGCGTGGACTCATCCCACCCAGGGTTCTTCGTAGCACAGGTGGAACTGGATCTTTAAGATATTCCACATTATAGAGAAGACAACACAATAGAGCAAAAAGCAAGCTCCCAACCCCAACTACTTCAGAGATGTCCTTTTGTGTAAGAATCCTGCTTCAAAAAACAAAATCCACTCTTGGGCCTCACCAAGCACTGGGAAGGCTGCGGGTGGCCCTCGCCCACTGCACCACGGACACCAAAACCCACACACACAGGCCACTCTTGAGGCTGTCAAGGTGATATTAGATACCACAAATGCAGAAAGGGAAAGAATGGAAGGCTGAAATCAAAACCAAAAGTGACTTCACAACCTGCATATACAGCTTTCCAAACAAGCTGCTCAAACGAATGCACACTCCAGAAGAAAGAGGGTATGAAAACGTCCATGTCTGTATATGGCAGACTGCCCCCGAAGGGCTCACAAAAATGCTGGGCAAACTGCTTGCCTCTGGGGAGAGGAACTGGAAGGCAAAGTGGGAGAGATGATTCTTCTCGATATATCACTTTGTAATTTTTGAATGAGACCAAAGGTAATACCTTCATAGCATGTAATTATGTGAGATACGTAATGCCCTCAAACAGAAGTTATGAAAATGTCCCACAGTAAATAACCTTATCTTCCCCAATCGCATGTATTACCTTTCCAACATGTTTTCATGCAATCACCTGGTGAAGTGGAAAATCAAGATACTAAAGGCCTGGATCCACTTTTTAATGCTGTGTGACCCTGGGTGCCATCCGCCCACCCACCAAGACTCCAGAGGTAGCAACCGGCTTATGGTCACCATCTGGCCCAGGTGAGGTCACTCACTGAGCGGCACCTCCCGAGAGGCCCTGACCACATTGTAACCCATCATGGCCAGTGCCCAGAGTAAGGAGGGGAAGCAGGTGGCCCACCACACGGTGTCAGCCCCTCTCCACTGCACCCACACTGCCCTCCTCACTCTCCACTGCACCCACACTACCCTCCACTCTCTCCACTGCACCCACACTGCCCTCTTCACTCTCCACTGCACCCACACTACCCTCCACTCTCTCCACTGCACCCACACTGCCCTCCACACTCTTCACTGCACCCACACTACCCTCCACTCTCCACTCCACCCCCACTGCCCTCCTCACTCTCCACTGCACCCACAATGCCCTCCACACTCTTCACTGCACCCCCACTGCCCTCCTCACTCTACACTGCACCCCCACTGCCCTCCTCACTCTTCACTGCACCCACACTGCCCTCCACACTCTTCACTGCACCCACACTGCCCTCCTCACTCTCCACTGCACCCACACTGCCCTCCTCACTCTCCACTGCACCCACACTGCCCTCCACACTCTCCACTGCACCCCCACTGCCCTCCACACTCTTCACTGCACCCACACTGCCCTCCTCACTCTTCACTGCACCCACACTGCCCTCCTCACTCTCCACTGCACCCCCACTGCCCTCCACACTCTTCACTGCACCCACACTGCCCTCCTCACTCTCCACTGCACCCACACTGCCCTCCTCACTCTCCACTGCACCCACACTGCCCTCCTCACTCTCCACTGCACCCACACTGCCCTCCTCACTCTCCACTCCACCCACACTGCCCTCAACACTCTCCACTGCACCCACACTGCCCTCCACACTCTTCACTGCACCCACACTGCCCTCCTCACTCTCCACTGCACCCCCACTGCCCTCCACACTCTTCACTGCACCCACACTGCCCTCCTCACTCTCCACTGCACCCACACTGCCCTCCTCACTCTCCACTGCACCCACACTGCCCTCCTCACTCTCCACTGCACCCACACTGCCCTCCTCACTCTCCACTGCACCCACACTGCCCTCCTCACTCTCCACTCCACCCACACTGCCCTCCTCACTCTCCACTGCACCCACACTGCCCTCCTCACTCTTCACTGCACCTACAATACACTCCTTTCTCCTGCCTAGGGCACTCCCACACTGTGGCAAGCAGAAGTGCAGCTCAGGGCAGCAGGAAAGAGCATCTCATGGAGAGGGAGGCCTGGAGGCTGGACTCCACAGCCAGCCATGCCCCAGCTAAGCTGCAAGACTCTGGGCAAGTCACTGCCCTCTCTGGGCCCCAGTGCCCTCTTCTGTAAGAGGAGAATATCAGGTTCTCAAACCTCACTCCTCCTTTCTGCAGATGCTTCCTACTGAGGATGCACAGATTTGAAGACCCACCACAGACCCTCAGTGAGCCCTGGGCTGGGGCTAGGGGAGGGGACACAGACATATGTGCTGTGGCCTCTCCCTCAGGAAGTCATCTTCCAGAGGACAGAGGACACATGAAGAACAGCTGCATGACAGAGAGAGCACTTCAGCAGAAGGGGACAGACATCTGCACCACCAGCCTGGTTCCTTGGACACTTGCCACAGAGCTCATCTGTCCACATCAGATTGGCTTCTCCACTGGACTGTGCTCTCCCCAGCAGAGTTTCACCCTATCTCCATCCAGGGCAGCCAAGAGAATCTGCTGGGGGACTCGAGTCTGTGCACGCTGCCGTGGGTGTGCTCATGGCACAGACTCTTCTGCTCTGGGCACTCTCTGAGGGAACTCCCAGGAGCAGGGCTGGGTCAAGCCTAGCTGTGTACCTTGTGCCCTTCCCCCAACCCCGGACCCCAACAGGGACTCAAGCTCATCACTTTCAAGGCCCAGCCCTCCTTGGCCCCTGTAGGTCTCCACCCATGTGGACCACACTTCTGCTCCACGGCAGGCAGAAACAGGCCCAGCCACAGGAGAGAACGAGAAAATGGAGTCACATGGGAGATCAAAAAGAGGCCTTGTTGGAGCAGACCAATGCCCAGCTGAAACTCTTGATTCCTACACCCTCCTTGTGGGGCACAAAAAGAGGGACAAGGACAGGTGGCCCTCCAGCACACTCCCAGCATCAACATCACAGTCAATGGCAACTCCCAGAGCTTTTCAAAGTCATCCAAGATTGTTACCTCTTCAATCAGTCCTCACCCCAGACCACAGACCCCTGGCAGTTTGCTTGGCCTGTGGCAGAATTTCAGAGCTACAGTCCCGAACTCCACGGTGCTGTCTGTGACTTCAGCCCCAACAGGGGTTCTCGGGCACTCCTGGCAGCTAGGGGGCTGCGGCAAACTTACTAACAGGGCCAGCAACGTCTTGGGAGGCTTCAACATTTATACATTATTAAATGAAGAATTTTAAAAGCTTACAGACAGCCAGTCTAAGCACTTCAAATCTACGCAGTCTACTTGGCAAACACACACTGAGCGTTGACCTTGGTTCCTGAGCGCTCAACCTGAGGCTGCAGCCTCTGAGAAGCAGCGGCATGGCAGACTTCTGTTCAAAAGCAACCTTACTTCCATCCACCAGAGCTTAAAATTCTCAGATGGTCTAACAGAAATATTCCACATATGATGAGATACCACAGAAACCTTAAGTGTAAGTTAAAAAACCATACTCCCACCTGCTATATATTTTAATTCCACATTCTCTCCTGATAGCTTTGCGAGATTGCCAAGTACAAAGGGAAAAAAGCTTTTCAAAGCTCAATTTTTTAACCCAACAGGGTCATTCATCCTTTTCTCCTGTGTGGAATGACTGTGAAGTAATTCAACAGTGTTTCTCACAGGACTCAGGTCAGGACATCATTCACAACGGCCATCTACAGTGAAGCCACAGACACACACATGCATGCACGCACAGGCACACCACATACACGCACACTCATATACACAGGAGGCACCTCCAACACCCTCAGCTAAAACTATTTTAGTGTGATCTCAAATCAAAAGCTCGGGCCAAACCATTCTGGTTTCTGAAACTACAGGTCAACAAGGTTGCAACAAACATAAAACCACACTGAAACCTATTCAGAGAAGGATGGTGATGGTTTCTTTAGAAATGTCTTCCAGTGGCTAGGTGTGGTGGCTCACGCATGTAATCCCAGTACTTTGGGAGGCCAAGGTGGGTGGATCACCAGGTCAGGAGTTCGAGATCAGCCTGGCCAACGTGGTGAAACCCCGTCTCTACTAAAAATACAAAACTTAGCCGGGCGTGGTGGTGCGTGCCTGTAGTCCCAGCTGCTCGGGAGGCTGAGGCAGGAGAATAGCTTAAACCCGGGAGGCGGAGCTTGCAGTGAGCTGAGGTCACGCCACTGCACTCCAGCCTGGGCAACAGAGCAAGACTCCGTCTCAAAAAACAAAAAAAAAAAAGAAAAAAAGAAATGTCTTCCAGCTCCTCCTGCAACATGGCCCTGAACCACGTCTAACCAGAGGTCACACCAAGGAAGCGACCACCCAACTCAGCACCACTTCTTCCTGTGGTCCTGGTATCATGCTTCCCCTTCCTGCTCCTTCAGTGCCTGGCTGAGAAGGCGAAAGGCCCCGCCAGGCCTCCTTGCAGGGGCCAAAGCCCAGCGGGCCATGCCTCCCTGCGGAGGGAAGGGACAGACCACTAAGGAGCAAGGACTTAGAGCTCAGAAGCAGTGCCAAGTGAGTCTCATGCCCCTCCTGAGGCAGGAGTCCAATCAGGGAGCCCCAGGTGGGGCTGCACCTGTACTGGGTCAGCCTCCAGGGGCCAGGTCTCCCCACCTGCACCACTGGGTCCAGAGCTCTTTAAAATCCAGGGGCCGCTCCCCAGTCTAGGACCACAGGGAAACACTCTGAGTGCCAAGCACTCCCAATGGCTCACTGGAGCTCTGTGGTCATGAATTTACAGACTCATCATCATGTCATGTGTTCTTCTCCAGCCACAGGCCACTGTGCTGAGAAGTGGCCAGAACCAGGGCTGTAGTTTTACCAAGTGAGATGTGGACGGAGAGGGGCAGGAGGTCACGTGCTGTTGGCCCTTTCACATCAGTCATGACTATGCCTCTATGACTGTGGAACCCTCCTTGGTGCACAGCAGAACATGCTGCAGCTCTGCACATCACAGTTCACCTTCACAGCCTGAGAGAAGGAGGGGACTGACGCTCGGCATCTAAGAGACTGGCTCAACACCGATATGTGGGGATTTGAAACAGGTGGGCCTATTTCATCAGGAGGCCAAGTTCTTGTTGTTGTTGTTGTTGTTTGAGACGGAATTTCTTTCTTGCTGCCCAGGCTGGAGTGCAATGGCGTGATCTCAGCTCACCGCAACCTCCACCTCCCAGGTTCAAGGGATTCTCCTGCCTCAGCCTCCCAAGTAGCTGGGATTACAGGGATGCGCCCCAACGCCCAGCTACTTTTTTGTATTTTTAGTAGAGACAGGGTTTCTCCATGTTGGTCAGGCTAGCCTCGAACTCCTGACCTCAGGTGATCCGCCTGCCTTGGCCTCTCAAAGTGCTGACATTACAGGCATGAGCCACCGCACCCGGCCCAAGTTCTTTTTTTTTTGAGACGGAGTCTTGCTCTGTTGCCCAGGCTGGAGTGCAATGGCGCGATCTCGGCTCACTGCAACCTCCGCCTCCCAGGTTCAAGGCCATTCCTTGCCTCAGCCTCCCGAGAAGCTGGGATTACAGGCGCATGCCAGCCACCACACCCGACTAATTTATTTTTAGTAGAGATGGGGTTTCACCATCTTGGCCAGGCTGGTCTTGAACTCCTGACCTCGTGATCTACCCACCTCAGCCTCCCAAAGTGCTGGGATTACAGGTGTGAGCCACCGTGCCCAGCCAGGAGGCTGGGTTCTAAACCTCTAAGGCCCACTGCTCTCCACCCCAGCTGTACCTCCAAATCACCTCATGGGAAAGGTGGCAAATGTCATGCTGGCCCCACCCAGGATTACACTAATTAGCACAGCATGGGTGGAGGGCAGGCTGCCATGTTTTTCAAAAGCCCCTAGGTGATGGTAAGGTACAGCCAGGATGGGGAAAATTGCAACACTATTCCAGTTCCCCTTACCCCCAGCCCCCAAAACCCCTTTTCCCAGCTGTTCACTTTATCTTGCCATGGTTGGCTCATCTCTGCTCTGCTCAAAGCCATCTCAGCAACCACCCTGGGAGGCATTCACCACGCCTCCTAGGCTGGAAGTACCAGTGTGGGCATGATGTAGAGACTTTGGGTCTCTCTGGCTCTCAATCTCAGCCATGAGCTTTGCATCTAGTTACAGCTAAACTCATGGTCCAGCAGTGAACCATGAGGAGTTATCGACTTCTATCATCATCCTTCACAAACTGCAGTCTCACTGGTTTCAGGATCAACAGAACCATCAAAAAGAAATGCCACAGTTCTTAGAATCAGAAATACGACCCACCAGCCACACACTACACAGCATTTATTTTGGTTTGGATTTCATTCCCCTTCCTTCCTTTATTACCCTCCCCTAGTGGCACCTTATAAATTTTCTGTTTTCAGCCATACATGGTGGCTCATACCTGAAATCCTAGCGCTTTGGGAGGTCAAGGTGAGAGGATCATTTGAGGCCAGCGGTTCAAGACCACCCTGGGTAACATAGCAAGACCCCCATCCCTACAAAAAAATAAAAAATAAAATTTAGGCATGGTAAGGCATTTCTGTACTCCCAACTACTCAGAACCCTGAAGTGGGAGGATCACTTAAGTCCAGGAGTTCAAGGCTGCAGTGAGCTATGATTACATGGCTGTACTCCAGACTAGACAACAGAGCAAGACCCTGTCTCAATCAATCAATCAATCTATCAATCAATCAATCAATAAAATTGTTTTCTTTACTGAGACATTAAAATTGGTATATCTAAGGATCTCACTTTCTTACTGTAAAACCTCAAAGTTTTACTATTAGTCCACTAAGATTTACTCAGGGTTATTACAAGTTCAATTAGTTCATGGTCTCACTGAGTTGGAAAGTATGCTAAGCACTATCATTCATAAATAATTGTAAAACTTAGTTGTGGAACTCGACAAAGATGAGGCTGAACTTACGGCCTGTTCAACCAACAGGCTGTACTCTAAAAGCCCATTTATAAGTTATCTGGAACCCAGAGAACATTTCATTTCATGTAAAATTACCACTAAGTTGGTACTTAAGTTCCCAAGAAATAGATAACTATTAGATAGTTAATAACTAATAGATAACTATTAGATAATAGAGAACTAGATAATAATTAGATAATAGATAATTATCTATAACTAATAGATAACTATTCAACTCATTTGTCCTTTTCTAATTTAAAATCAGAAAAACGTTATTATGGTGCAAGAAAATCAAGTGTGTGTTGTGTGTGCATATACAGACAAGAAAATCAAATGCAAGTGTATGTGTGGGATGTATATGCAAAAACTCTAGAAAAGAAGCTTCACATCAAGAACACAGAAGTTAAATCCATGGAGGCTGAGAAGATAATTTCCACTCAGTTCCAAGGGCAAAGGACACTGATGATGCTAGGTTCACTGGACCTGTTGTCCCCACATGTGGACGGTGTCGCTAACATTGCTGACAGCTTCACAGTCTTAACAGCAACATAATAGGGGAAAGGAGAAAGCGTTTAAACAGATGGAGAGACCAAGTTAACAGTGTGATGAATCATCAGCAGATGAGGGGGACGGAGGGGAA
Organism: Gorilla gorilla gorilla; assembly: GCF_029281585.2. Classification (NCBI taxonomy): domain Eukaryota; kingdom Metazoa; phylum Chordata; class Mammalia; order Primates; family Hominidae; genus Gorilla; species Gorilla gorilla. Next base: position 36,278,879 of record NC_073236.2, on the reverse strand, counting down.
AGTGTGGCACAGGCACAAGAGCACAATGTTTGTCCCCTCCAAACTCCACACTGAAATTTAATCCCGAATGTTAGAAGTGGGGCCTAATGGGAAGTATTTGGGTCATGGGGGCAGATCCCTCATGTATACATTAATGCCCTCCCCCAACCACCCCCGGCTTTGAGGGTGCGTGAGTTCTCACTCTGTTGGTTCCCATAAGAGCTGGCTGTGAAAAGAGCCTGGGACACCACCACCACCACCCCGCTCCCTTCCTTCCTCTCTCGCCATGTGATCTCAGCACACGACAGCTCCCCTTCACCTTCCACCACGAGTAGAAGCAGCCTGAGGCCTCACCAGATGCAGATGTCCAGTCTTGAACCTTCCAGCCATCAGAACTGTGAGCCAAGTAAACCTCTTTTCCTTAAAAACTACCCAGCCTCAGGTATTCTTTTATAGCAGCACAAAACAGACTAAGAGAACATCCAAGAGGAAAAGAAAAAGGCCCTTTCCCGGCTACTCTAAGAAACTCGGCATTCAGAAGCCTGGTGTAGTTATTCAGGGACTGCCCAAAAAATACATAAGTGTGAGACAAGCATTAATAAAGAAAAAGAGATGGAAATAAAACTCTGGGTCCCCACCAGAAAGAAGACAGATAGATATCATCACCTGTCAGTGCCCTCCTCTCTCTCCTGTGAGTTTGGTGATGGGTCTATCCCCTTCAAGCCCTACCTGGCATAACCATAAGTGAGGGTTTTATGCACCGAAAGACCTCTGAAACCTCTGCCACCAACCAGCTGGGTGACAACTTCTCTGAGCCGCAATTCTCTCACGGGTAAAATGGGATGACAGACACTTATCATTCAAGGTGTCCAGAGGATTAAATGAAGTGCTGCATGCTGAGGCACAGCACAGCAACGACACTTAGTGAAATTCCAAAAATGCCGGTGACTCATTGTAATCTGTGATAGGGAATGTCTGTCACCCCCTTGAGCCAACAGGTGCTGGTGCACAGTGAGTGCTCTACAGGGTTAGCTTAAAAAACATAACAAGGCCAGGCACGGTGGCTCACGCCTGTAATCCCAGCACTTTGGAAGGCCAAGGCGGGCAGATTGCTTGAGGTCAAGAGTTCAAGACCAACCTGGCCAACATGGAGAAACCCCATCTCTATTAAAAATACAAAAATTAGCTGTGCGTGGTGGCGTACGCCTGTAGTCCCAGCTACTCAAGAGGCTGAGGCAGGAGAATCGCTTGAATCCAGGAGACAGAGGTTGCAGTGAGCAGAGATCACGCCACTGCATTCCAGCCTGGGCAACAGAGTGAGACTCCATTTGAAAAAAACAAAAAAACAAAAAACAAAACAAAACAAAAAACATAACAAGAAGGTCCCTTCCTAAGCAACTGGGGGGAGGGCTGGAGTGAGACTTGTGGCAGATGGAGCAGAGACCGAGCAAGGTGGGCAGGGCCAGCCTGGGCACACAGCCAGAGAGGAAGGGGGAGGGCGCTAGAGTGAGACCCAAGCCACTGTCCGCTCAAGTACTGCGCCGAAACCAGGGTGGAGCCGGGAGGAAAAACCACAGGCCCTCACAGGAACAGGGGCTCAGCCAGAGAGTTGAAAAACTCTTTTTTCAAACCCATGTAACAACATAGTAAAATGACAGGGGATTATCTGTTCACCAAGTGAGTGCCCAGCAATGTGACAAAATGACCCCAGAGTCAGCTACCCCAGAGTCTGGGAGAGGAAAGGACCATGGCCACCCCTAGGCCTCCCCAAGCCTCAGCTTCCTCATTAAGCCCACTGTATGTGGGACAGTATGGTCCCCATCAGGCTGCTGTGAGGTATGGCAGGTCAAATAATGCCCCCTGCAAAAGAGGTTCACGTTCAAATCCTTGGAACCTATTAATGTTACCTTATACAGCAAAGGATTTGCAGACTCAATTAAGTTTCGAATCTTGAGATGAGATTATCCTAGATTACACTGGTAGGCCCCAAATGCCATCACAAATGTCCTTATATGAAGGCAGGAGATTTCGGAGAGAAGAGAGGGCCGTGTGACAGCAGAGAGAAGCGGAGTCACGGAGAGAAGATGCTACCCTGCTGGTGTGAAGATGAGGAAGGGGCCGGCAGCCGAGGCAAGCCAGCAGCCACAGAATGGATTCTGCCCTAAGCTACTGGAGGGAACATGGCCTTGCCCACAGCTTGATTCAGCCCAGTGATTCTGGAGGCCAGAACAGTGAGAGAATAAGTTCCTCTCGCTTTAAGCCACCGAGTTTGTTACAGCAACCACAGGAAGCTAATACAAGGGATTAAAAGGGAAGTGGATACAAAGCAATCAGCACGCTATCTGGCACGTGGTAGGAACTCGAGAATCCCCATTAGTGAAGGACAGTTCCTGACATCCTCCCTGGGCCACCAACCCATCCTCAAAAGCTGTGTGAAAACCTACAACCTTGTACTGCAATAACGAGCTCTGTACTCTGCTCACAAAAGCTCCTTCGTGTGTATCGTCTCAGTTGATTCTGTCCTAAAAAGGAGTTTCCAAGGTTGTCCAAGGACTCTCAGCTTGTCTCCTATAAATACAACACTGCCACAGGCCTTGTCTTCAACATTCAGTTCAATTAGTTAAAATATTTCACAGGATGGCCTCTGCTGATATCTCATGGAGCAGACCCTCCTGATCTCAGGCATCATGAGCTGTGATCAGGGCCATCTTACCTTGCAGAAACACAGCACAAGTACTTCTCTCAGCCACAGGCTTTGCAACTGTCAACAGAGAAGCTGGTGCCGAGTTCTGACATGGGAACTGAGAACTCTGCCCCTGTCAGGGCAGACATGGCAGAAGAAGAGGCTGGGCAGGCAAAAAAAGACACTGGCTAGCACTTGACCTTCCAAACTGCTTTTCAGCTTGACTCATGCAAAGAGGTTTATCTCTCCCCTAAACCCCCTGCTTTTTGTTTCTTCAGCCCTTGCTCTGTGCACCCCCACTCTCGATTTTCCTCTTTGAGGAGCGAGTCCCAAGTGTCAAAACCCACCATGTGCAATAATTCCACTTCCTCCGTCGTGCTCGGCCTCCATCATGCAGACCCTGGGGCCTCAGCTTCCCCTGGGTTGCTGCGAGGATGTGGCCCCGTGAATCTGACGGCTCTCCTGCCCTCCCCTCTGCCCCATTTTGTTCGAGACTCAGGGCTGTGCTGTCCCAACCTTCCCCAGCCTGTGCAAGATTTGAAGACTGTCCCCTTCACCAAGCCACAGCAGCCCTCAGCCACAAAGAGCTCAGGGTGGAGCCTCAAAACCTCAAGAGTATCTTAAAGAAAAAATGAAGAAAAAGAAGAAGCCTATTCACTTCCTAAAAACAGCCATCTGCAGGCCCTCTGAGATATCTTTTTTGCACCCATTCTTCTACAAGCTTCTGCCAGCGCCAGGTTCACTGGGTGGAGACCGTGTGCCCTAAGCCAACTGACTACTGACCACTATCAGGCAGGAGACAAGGGCTGTGCACGGAGCGAGCAGAGACTGGAGGAAGAGCTGCCTCAGTATTCCTCAGCCCCTAGCACCGCATGCAGCAGACCCTAAGGCTAACAGCTCACACCTTCACTTGTCCACGGAGGCTCATGGCTCTGGTCTGCCCTAAATCCCGCACAGGAGCTTGTAAGCAGTCTCGCAGGCACATGCCTGTGAGCCCTCCGCAGGTGGCTACTACTTCCTGCTCTCCTACAGACAGACCCCAGGGCCAGCTCCACAAGTCACTTCCTTTGTGCCTGAAAACTACCTGCTGCATGAGTGAATAAGAAGGGGCAGGTGTGCTCCCAGTTGGTAACTTTGCATCACCTCGCCTGTGATGAATGACCATGCCATATCACAGATTCAGAAACTGAAGACCACCAACCAACATGACTCCAAAATGTATGTGCAACGTGCTGCCCAGGCCGTTCCCTTCCCTCTGAGATGCAGAGCACGTTGGTTGGAACAGCTGAAATGCTGGGAGGGCATGGCCAGAACCAGCCTCAGCGAGACACCATCACAGCTGAAATGTAGACTTCCACACAAGCACTGTGTGTTCCTGGGCCTGGCTGTCATTAAGGTCCCTGCAGAACCATCTGCCCTTGCACCTGCAGCTTGAGTTGGCCGCTTGATAGGCCAGGCAGAGGAAAGCCCAACAGAGCCAATGTACCTGAAACTGGGGTCAAAAGCAGCTTTGACAAGCCTCACTCAGGATGCTACAGGTTAGTTTAAAATGTCTGTGGGCTGGGCGCGGTGGCTCACGTCTGTAATCCCAGCACTTTCGGAGGCCGAGGCGGGCAGATCATCTGAGGTCAGGAGTTCAAGACCAGCCTGGCCGACATGGTGAAACCCTGTTTCTACTAAAAATACAAAAATTAGCCGGATGTGATGGCACACACCTGTAATCCCAGCCACTTGGGAGGCTGAGGCAGGAGAATGGCTTGAACCCGGGAGGTGGAGGTTGCAGTGAGCCAAGATTGCAACAGAGCACGATTCTGTCTTGAATAAAAATTTTAAAAAATTAAAAATTAAAAATAAATAAAAAAATACAATGTCTGTGTGTTGGCCGGACATGGTGGATCACACCAGTAATCCCAGCAATTTGAAGGGCTGAGGCAGGTGGATTGCTTGAGCCCAGGAGTTCAATACCAGCCTAGGCAACATAGCCAAACCTACAAAAAAAAAAATTAAAAATTAGCCAGGCATGGTGGCATACACCTGTAGTCCCAGCTACTCAGGAGGCTAAAGTGGGAAGATAGATCACTTGAGCCTGGAAGGCAGAGGCTGCAGTGAGCCATGATCCTGCCACTACACTCCAGTCTGGATGACAGAGTGAGACCCTGTCTCAAAAAAAAATAATAATAATAATTAAAAAAATAAAAGGTCTGTGTGTAACTAGAAGGTAATATTTTATTTTATTTTTATCTATTTATTTATTTTTGAGACAGAGTCTCCGTCTGTCACCCAGGCTAAAGTGCAGTGGCACGATCTCGGCTCACTGCAACCTCTGCCTCCTGGGTTCAAGCGATTCTCCTGCCTCAGACTCCTGAGTAGCTGGGACTACAGGCGCCTGCCACCACGCCCAGCTAATTTTTTGTATTTTTAGTAGAGATGGGGTTTCACCGTGTTAGCCAGGATGGTCTCGATGTCCTGAACTCATGATCCACCTACCTTGGCCTTCCAAAGTGCTGGGATCATAGGCGTGAGCCACCACGCCCGGCCACTAGAAGGTAATATTTTAGAGACATGTGCCTTACAAATAGTATCTAACCATTAACTGTCCATTTCCCAAAGAAAACCCTACAGGCCAGGTCATAATTGAAATAAACGGGCAGAAGCTTAAAAACGTTGTCTAACCCCACCCTCTTTTTCCAGCTAGAATGATGCTCAATCCAGCCAGAGCCTAGGCCCAGACCTCAGAGCAAGGGGGGTGCAGCTTCTTTCACAGAACTAACGTATTAGTGCGAAGCACAGGCTGGAAAGAGGCTAACAGGCATCCAGAGAGCACTGGTTGAAGAATCTGCAGCACAGCCTGGCAGCAGGCCAGCATGCAGCTGGACAATGGAACACAAAACTCCTTGTGGGCCAGTGAAACCGTCAGAAGAGGCACACAGCGAGCATGCAGCATGGCACCAGGGGTGTGGAAAACTGTCTCATGTCTGCACACGCATGCCTGCTGGCATATACACAGTGTAACTTCAGAAAAAAACCCAACAAGCACATGGCATTGGTGTCTTAAGGGAGGGGACATGGATGGCTAGAGGATAGGGTAGGAAATAGGCTTTACCACATATCCTGCTATATTTTACAATTTTTAAGCCATGAAAATGTTTGCCTATTAAAAAATAAAACATAAAATGTTATCAAATGTGTCAAACCAAGTTAAGTACAGGGAGGTTTTTGAGAAGTCTCTCCAAGAGACATTAGTGCACAGCCAATAAGGAGATGGAAGATTTCAAGGGGCCCTGCTCTGGGGCAGGCACCCCTGCAGGTGACAGAATCAAAGTTAGGCCCACACCTGTTGCTGGCAGTGATTGCCATGGCCTTGGCAGTGAGCATCCCTTGCTCTCCGCCCTTCACTTCCTTCTTCTCTGACTTGTCTCCTTCCACTCTGTTTGCCTCCTCTGCCATGTCACTACATCATGTGGCATAGTGAAGTCTATATTCCAAGTCAGAGTCCCAGTTAGAGATGGAGGGTGGTGTGGCAGAACTATGAGCCAACCCCTGTCCCTGTAATCATCTCTCACTACCAAACCACCCCCTCGCCAGCTACTGGCTCACAGGCTTGACTGTGTCTTTTTGCACTGCACCCACTGTGCAGATACCCCATGAGGTCATGGGAAGGGCGTGACTATGGAGAAGAGGGAACCGGCTGCAGCTGCCCAGCCAGCTATTTCACACTGTAGGGAGAGCCCCTGAGACAATTAATACCATTTCTAGAAACCAGTATTTCTGGGTTTCTTTACACCCCAATGCTTCCTCTTCCTCATGGTGTTTCAGCACAGTGTTTCACAGGTGGATTAGAGGGGGCGCAGACGATTCTTCTCCAGTGCTGGGTTTCATTTCTGTCATTTCACAGATAACAGCTTCACCCCTGACCCCATGGGTGGCAGGGACACCCTGCCCTGTGGTCTGCATTGTAGACATCCTGAAGCAGGACCCACTGCCACACAGCGCTGGGTGAGCCCCAGCATCCACAACTGTAAAGCCAACACGGAGAGGAGACAAGGAAGCCAAGTCGCGGCCCACAATCCCCTAAAACTGGTGGTTAGAGCACAGGCATTATTGTAAGAATTACTATGATCTAAGACAGGGTCTCCCCAAACCATGAAAATGACTATGGAACTGCTTCTGTCACTTAAAGTAATGATACAAACAAAAAGAATGAAAGAGTCTTAAAAAAGTCTGACACCCTCCAGTGTAGGATGAATGAATTCCCAAACTTTACAAAAGGCCTGAAGGGGCTCAAGCCCCCGGGTGATCTGGCCCTGCCTCTCCTGAGCCTCCTTCCTGATGCATTGCCCCAGTCCCTCCTCATTTATCTCTGAAGACCCCCAGGTTGAGCCACTGCCCTTCCTTGACACATAACTCACCCTTCCCTGAGGCCCTGTGATGCTCCCCAAAACCCACAAGAGGAAGAGGCCACCTTTCCTGGGTGCCCCTACCCTACTAGGCTTCTCTGCACCCTTGCACCTATAATACCACACTTGCATATATGTGTACATGTACATGTATATGGGGAAAATTTTTACTTTTAATTTTAAACATACACACACACACACACACGATGACCAAACCCAAAGGTGTGGCACCTTCTCACCCAGAGAAGTGGAAGCAGCCCTAGGTTCCAGCCACCTGGACAAAAGGGCTTGTGTGCCAAGGATAAAAAAGGTCACTGCTGAGAACAGGCTTCTGCCTTTGACAAGCACAGTGGGACAAACTGACAGTTCTGGTTTCTCCCTGAGAACTTACTGGGGCAGCAGCTGTGCAGTGGATTCTGGTCTCCCCTCCTTCTCCTCAGTTAGACTGAACCTCAACTTGACCTCAGGGAAGCAGGCTGTCTTCCCAAGAGAGGCTGAGGCTTTTCTTGCTACTTTGACAAGGACAGACTAGCTTTATTCATTCGTTCACTCAACAAACATTGATTATATGCCTATTTTGTGCCAGGCACAGTGGGGCACTCCGGACATACAAAGAAAACCAAGCTATCGTCCCTGCCCTGAAGGATGCTTAAGTCTTATGACAGCCCAGATCCATGATGTTCGCAGGGTGTGTCCATAGAGAACTCTGGCAATCTTCACACTGTGAATGCCATTGTGGGACACAATGCCCCTGTAGCATGCAGTAAAGTAGAATCTAACACTTGAGCAACTTCTCCAGACCCTCAAGGAATTACTACTAACCAGTTGCACACCAAGGAGGAGAGGGTAAGAGGGCCTCCCAAACACGGACAGAGGTGTCCCCCTCAGCACTCTGCACGCCAGCCCTCCAGGGTGTCCTGGTAGACTTTCTTACTTTCATGTTGTTTTTCCTTTTGGCTACTCAGCGGCGACCCCCTTCCTCCTAATAGCTCCCTGAACTCTACCCTCTCTTAGGCCACTCAACTAGGGTAGGGAGGAGTGGGCGGGAAACCAGGTGAGGCAATCAGAGTGCTGATTTTCCCAGGTGCAGGGACCACTGGTTTAAGGGCAAGCCCCCGGCCGAGGTCTACTCAGTGTCACTCCCACCCCTGGGCCAGTCCAGACCTGAACTATCCATCTTGTCTCACGAGTGAGCGGCGTTTCCGAAGGACAAAGCTCTGCCTGAGCACTACGCAATCCTGACCTGGTGTCATATTCTGTGCTCCATGAATGCTCCAATCACACTGGTGGCAAATGTGGTAAAAGTCAGTCAAAATCAAGCACTTCGGGTGCCTTTGGGCGTGTGGTGGCTACCATCCTGACAGGTGTTAGCGGGCCACAAAGAGTGTGCTGAGAGCCACCTTCCACAGTCAGCCATGCTTTGAGAACTTAGCCTCCGCTGTACTTCTCTCCCTGCCATGCTCCACTGATGCTGCCTACCCCCTTAAGGTCTGGAGATGCAATGTGGAAATCAGAGCCACTTCCCCCCGGCCATGCCTCACTCTCTGCATACATGCTGCATACTTAGGGGTCCCAACACCTTTTGTTTCTCCTGGAAAAAAAATGTGCAGCATCCCATTCATTGGGCCAGAGTCTCACCCAGGATACCAGCAGAATGGGAAAGCAAGTCCCAAAAAACACACAGAACAGCACAGCCATGAAGGGGCAGGAAGGCATTTCTATGAAGTTCGGTGGTCAGCTCCCTTAAGTAAAATATTCCACTCTCAAAGAGGAAAAAAAATCTGAATGTTTTTTACGGAGAAAGAACTGGCTAGCAAAACAATCTGGAAGATAATCACTAGGCTCAGGCATCACAGGCAGCAATGATTCATCTTGGGTACCAGGAAACGTGTTGTGTTCATTTGTTGCCTATCCGTAGCCACTCCCAGGGTAGAGAAGGTGAGAAAGGGCTATTTGATGATTTTTTTTTTCTGAGGCAGAGGCAAGCCCCTGTCACCAAGACTGGAGTGCAGCAGTACAATTATAGCTCACTGCAACTTTGAATTCCTGGGCTGAAGCTATCCTCCTGCCTCAGCCTCCTGAGCAGCTGGGACTACAGATGTGTGTGCACCACCATGCCCAGCTAATTTTTTAATTTTTAGTAAAGATGAAGTTTCACTATTTTTCCCAGGCTCAAGCCTTGTTTAAACGTGAAGTTAGGCAGGGTGTGATGGCTCATGCTTGCAATCCGAGCACTTTCGGAAGTTGAGGCAGGAGGATCATTTGAGGCCAGGAGTTCCAGACCAGCCTGGGCAACATAACAAGACCTCATTTCCACCAAAAAAAAAAAAAAAAAATTTTTGTTTAATTAGCTGGGCACAGTGGCATATGCCTGTAGTCCTTGCTAATTGGGAGGCTGAGGTGGGAGAACTGCTTGAGCCCTAGAGTTTGAGGCTGCAGCGAGCTATGGCTGTCTACTACACTATAGCCTGGGCAACAGAGCGAGACCCCGTCTCTAAAATAAAATAAAACAAAAATAAGAGTTTCTCCCTAATATAGTCAACATTTATATAATCAGAAAAAGCTAGCCAATCCTATTTCTAGGCCTGCCTAAGTAGCAAGCTCAAACAGCTTTAATAAACCAAACTCCTGTTTATTGTCTCAAATGTTTAATTTGCAGACAAATCTACGTTATGAGGTAAAAATAGCAACTGTTTGTATTCATTACAGTAGTCAATTAAGTTAGGTTCACAGTCTACGCCACAGGCTGCTAGTTCCCATGACAAACACTGGTACAATCCTAATAGTTTACAAAACAGCCAACCTATGATATGAAACACTGATCAAATCCTGGGATGCCCAGTTCCCAAAGAATGACACAGCAGTTACTGCCCTGGAATTTACTCATAGCTCATGTAATCCTGTTTTTGTTTGTTTGTTTGAGACAGGCTGGTCTCACTATACCGACCAGGCTGGTCTCAAACTCCTGGGCTCAAGCAATCCTCCTGCCTCAGTCTCCCAAGTAGCTGAGACTACAGCCTCACCAGGTGCATGCCACTAAGCTAACCCAGCTAGATCTAATCCTATTTTAAATGAGTTACATCCACTACTGCTTAAAACTCTCTTTGCTCCAGAGGGGCTGAGGCAGGGTGGCCAGTGCCCTGAGTGTCTGGGCTGGGACATACCCAGGGACAAGGCCCAACAGTCAAATCCGCAATGAGAAAGGCCAATGTTGTCCCGCAGGAGAAACTGAATGAGATTAACTTTAAAACCTGAATGCTCCTTACCATGCAAGTTGGTACAAAGTTGTTTCCAGAGACACTGCTGGAAACAAAAACCCACCCACTCACCATTTGTGAAGTGGCCCCTCACCACTTCACAACCCATCCACTGGCTTTCTTCTCTCTTTGACAAAAGATATTAATATCTAGCTTGGTAAAGACATTAGACTAATTAAAGAATAATTAAATAATCAACTCAAAACACAAAGATCTTCCTCCCTCCAATGGAGTTATTTAACACACCATACAGTTCAAAGGCACCTACAATAATAGTCACAAAACACGTGTTTTGGGCAATCGATGGTTGAACACTATTTGTAAGACTGTTTGCACTATCAAGTAAGACAAGCTCCTGTTCTCATGGTCTCTGCAGTGTTTCCAGAAGAAAGGGGTGAGAATGAAAAACGTAAAAGTAGCTGGGTACAGTGGCTCATGCCCTGTAATCCCAGCAATTTGGGAGGCTGAGGCAGGAGGATTGCTTGATGCCCAGAGTTCAAGACCAGCCTGAGCAACACAACAAGACCCAGTCTCTAGAAAAAATTAAAATTAAAAATTAGCCAAGTGTGGTGGCACACGCATGTAGTCATTGCTACTTGGGAGGCTGAGGCAGGAGGATGCTTAAGCCCAGGAGGTCAAGGCTACAGTGAGCTATGATCACACCACTGCACTCCAGCCTGGGCAACACAGCAAGACTCTGTCTCTAAAAATAAATAAATAAATAATGTAAAAGCTTTTAGCAATGGCAACCTCCCTGTAACGTGTTCAGAGCACCTTCTACAACTTATATAGTTGTATCCATTTGACATTTGAAGCCCTTTTTTTCTTTTTAATCATTTTCTGCTTTAACTGGTAATTTCAAGTCCATGTATCCTTTTTGAAACAAGTCAGGAATGGCTAATAGGAAAGAAAGCTGCCAGAAAGAGAAAGACAGTCCAGACCTGAACCAGAAGATAAGTGTGCATAAAGTATGCTGGAGTCAAGTGGTCTCCATCAGTCAATGGGAAAATGACAAGGGCTGGACTTACAAAAATGCTGTAGTTGTACTGGGGGACTGTCTGCAAAGGGCCTCAGAAGGAGTGATGGAGAGAGGCTGGAAAAGCCAAGGAAAGGCACAGGACGCTCTAGCTGGACCAGGAAGAATGTGGTCTGTGTGACACACAGGCAGCTTCCCTCTCCACTGACATATCCTTGGTATTCCAGGGTCTCTGACACTGTTTCTTCTTCTCTAGAAAGCTACTGCTGAATCACTGCAGACGGGAGAGAAAGTGAAAGAATAAAAAGGCAGTATTTCCAAGGCAACAGACCAAAGAACAACTTCCCTAAATAGACACTTGTATGTGTGCGTGTGTCTTAGTCCAATGCCAACTAAATCAAGAACATACCACACTTCACCCATGTAGCCCCTGGGCACTATCACCACTCCATTCCACTGTCAGGGAGGATTCGACGGGGGAGGAACAAAGGAAATCACCTTCACTAGATGAACAAGAAAGGAGGAGGGTGAGATTCAGGCATGACTTCACCAAGTCACTGGCAAGTTGGGGACAAACCACAAATGAGACTGCTAGCGCTTCCCTTCCACCTGAGGTGGGCACAGTCTACCAGCAAGGTGTCGTCCCTAAGGCCAATCCATTTACTCACTCCCCTCTTCCAAACCATAGGAATAACAATATTTGGAAGATTCTGGGGTATCTTTTTTTTTTTCTTTTTTTGTAGAGACAGGGTCTCACTCTGTCACCCAGGTTGGAGTGCACTGGTGCGATCATAGCTCACTGCAGCCTCGACTTCCTGGATTCAAGTGATCCTCCCGCCTCAGCCTCCCAAGAAGCTGGGAATATAGGTGTGCACTACTACACCTGGCTAATTTTTTAATTTTTAGTAGAGACAAGGTCTTGCTTTGTTGTTCAGGCCGGTCTGAACTCCTGGGCTCAAGAGATCCTCCTGCCTTGGCCTCCCAAAGTGCTGGGATCACTGGCCTGAGTCACCTTACTCAGCCTATCTTGACATTTCTTGGCATCTAGCCCTATTTTAAAACATTGGGTTCTGTCAAACATACCATTGTATTGCCATTTGATCATCACCCAATTATATAATGTGATCATTTAACATTTGTATACACAGAGCACAAAGAATGAATAAGAAATGTGAAAATACTCAACATTTCAGCTCGTACAATCCTTAGTCCTTCCATTCTTTAAAAAAACAGTGTCAGTAAAAGGCTCAGTTGGGTCAGTGACCAGCTGACTAAGAGTTTAGGGAGTGCAAGCCCTCCACTTCCTCCTCCCAACCCCCGCCCACATCCTTCTCCTCTGAACTTCGCTGGATGTCCCTGCCTCTCAGCACCTCCCTCTTCTGTGACATTTCCCCTGGAAGGTACCCTGAGCAGGAGTCAACAATAGGGTGTACTCCAGCCCTTTGAGCACATGTGAAAAATAAGAGTACTGTGGGGAAAACAGTTACCAAGACTGTCAAGTGGAGCAGGGGTCGAAACATTCATGTTTGCACCGGTCCAGTGCACTGCAGTTCACAGCCCTCTCCTATGTATATTATCAATAACCACCACCCTCCTGTGAGCCTAGCACCTTCCCCATTTTACAGATGAGAAAGCTGACTCGGGTTCACATCCAGCACTACAATCCAACTTGCCCCTACCCCCAAAAAACAAACACAGACATGCCAAAGCCACTACTACATAAGCTTTGTGATACAAACCAGACTAGCGCCTGCATTAAATAATGGGGATCATAGCTGACTCTAAGCCAGCCTTGGGAACTGTCCTGACAGTGTTAAGGCACAGAGGATTCCAGCGGGGAGTCACAAGCAGCAATGCTTTCATTGGGGCCAGCCCCAAACAAGGAGACTCTCTCTCTCTCTTATGTAGAAATATGCTGATCCACCTGTTAGGTAAAGGACCCATCTGGCATCCAGAGTTAAATTTTTTTTTGAGAGGGAGTTTTGCCCTGTCACCCAGGCTGGAGTGCAGTGATGCGATCTCGGCTCACTGCAACCTCCACCTCCTGGGTTCAAGAGATTCTCCTGCCTCAGCCTCCCAAGTAGCTGGGATTACAGGTGTGCACCACCACACCCAGCTAATTTTTGTATTTTTAGTAGAGACAGGTTTTCACTATGTTGGCCAGGATGGTCTTGAACTCCCGACCTCAGGTGATCAACACACTGCCTGCCACTGTCTCTCCTGTCTGTCAGTGTGGCTGTGCAGAGGACTCCTCATCAGGAGGATTTGGCCCAGATGGCTTACTACCACGAACAATACGCCAGAGCAGGACCAGGCTCAGGACTTTGTGCCTGCTCCTCATGCCCCCAGCTCCACTCCCACTGGCCCTCACCACTGAAAGTCTCCTCTGGTTTTAGGTCATTGGTTCTTGATCTATGGCGAGTCACAGACCACCAGGTTCTGACAAAAGTCACAGGTCCCAGGCCCAGGAAAAGACCCCAAGTGTATACACATCCAGCGTAGGCCCCACCTTCCTACAGGTTAGGACCCCCTGCACTCAGCCCTAGGGTTTGACACATCTTTACCAAAATCCACTCTAAGAAACAGTCACACCATAACAACACCCCAAATATACTACATGCGAATAACTAGATGTTTTACCAAAAAATGCTTATCCTTCCCATAGGAAACATACTTGGATATTTGCTATTTCAAAAAGCTTTTTAATGCCAGTTACAACCACAAATTGATTTCATGAACGACTGCATTTTGAAACATGCTGTGTGGACCCTTCTCTAGCATGTTTCCTCCTCAGGTGCCCTTCCTTCCTCAATAATTAGTGCAAATGTGGTTAGAGCTCAGTGCAAGACTACTCCTAAACGTTATTTTTATGTATTAAGGTGAATCTTTAAAGCTGAAAATCCAGAAATATCTCAACTCTTTAGTTTCAGGAAAAATTCGGAAAAGTGGGTCATTGTGATCTCACAAATTACACCATGGAGGTGGCTATTTATTTCACCCAAACATCAAGTTGGAGTTGTACTTGCAAAAAAGGGGACATAACACAGGTAAAAACCACCACTGAAAGTAGTCACTTGGGCTGTCTCCAGGCCAATTCCCTAAATATTTCTCAAGCACCTACTAACTGCACTGCTCTCTTTTTTTCTAGCTGAGCAAGGAGTAGCAGCGTAGGCAGCCCCTACACAAACTGAACACACTTCAGGAATGGCTTCAGAAGGTGAGTCGTAACAGCTCTTCGGGACTCTTCAGCACCAGCCAGGTAGACTCCATCCCTGCTAGGCCAGAGACAGACCTGGAGCTGGAGTGTTACTGAGGTTGCTTCCTTCAGCACCGAGTTGTACAGGGAGAGTACAGGCCACACTTGGAGGAGCTGGAGAAGCTTGAGGCAAGGGGGCTGAGAAACTTATATGGGTGGACAAGCTGGCGAATGGGGGGCAGGGGAAGGACTCCGGAGAGCAAAGCGGCCCCCAGGGCCTTAAACTTACTGGCTAGTTCACACTGTGGGCTGGCCACCCACCATCCACTCTTCCTTCTTGCTATTCTAGGACCTAACCTCCTCCCCGGTCCTCAGGAAAAGTCAGCCCTGTCTCCAGCTGGGGAGTAGGGGAGTCTTGACTAAACCAAAAGAGCTGTTCTCCAATGTGACCTTGCATCAGAATCACCTGGAAGTCTTCTTAAAGCACAGCTTTCTGGGCCCCATCCCAGAGTTTCTGATTCAGTGGGTGGGGTGGGATCCACTAATCTCCAGTTCTAACAAGTTCTCAGGTAATGCTGATGCTACTGGTCTGAGGACCACAACTGGAGGACCACCAGCCTAAGCCAACCAGCACACAGCACTCTCACAGCCTCATGTTGCTGGTCCAGGGAAGGCCACGTGACCCTTTGCTCCACAGGCCAGAGGGAAGGACTGGTAGACACTGTGGCTGGGGAATCAGCTGCTTTGTCTCCTTCCCTGCTCCCGCTGGACAGGAACAAGGAAGCACGCAGTCCCACTTCCCCCAACGACCATCTCAGAATCATGAGGAGACTAACCCCCTAGGATGAAACCGGCAGTGATGGCTGGACAGAGGAGCAGAATCGAGGTCCTTGATGAAACTGCTGACATGCTGATGGAGACTCCAGTTCTCTGAGATAATAAATGTCACTGTTGGCAACCAAAAGCATCCCAACTGACACACCCCATAATCCAGGGAGAAGCTTGAACTGGGCATCCTTGTTTCCTAGTAGAGCCCTGTTTCCCAGAAACAACCATCTGCCTAAATACTTCCTTCACATTTCCAGAGTTTATACACTTAGGTCATCCTTCTTGAAAATTCAAATTAATTGGTTTGAGAATACACCATTTAGAAATGCAAGCAACATGAGAGAGAGAAAGAAGGGCGTTCAATATGCTAGGGTGAATTAATAATAGACAGCTTCCATAACAGCAGCTGACACCACCTGCGTGAGGGCTATGGGAGGGGCAGGAAAGGGGCAGGGGGATTTCAGGAGACATCAGAATACCACCTAGTGAGGTGCAACAAGAGGGGCACTGCAGCAACCAGAGGTCAGGAAAACTACCAGGTGTCTCAGGGAAAGCGCTCTAGGAGGATCCCAGGACCAGAGCTGGCAGCGGGTAAACACTTTCCTCTTTGAGAGGTCCCCGCCCTTCCTCCTGGACATCAGAGAACATCCCTGTCTTCCTGACCCTATTCCAGAAAATAGACCTCACCAGAGCATGATCCCCCCACTGCCCCCACCATATACATCTGCTTACTGTGCCTAAGTCCCTCGCCAGGTGAGCCTCACTGAACAAGTTCCATATTAAAAGGCCAGCAGTCTCACCCATGCTCCAGGTTAGGGCTGTGGGCAAACAGGGCTGTGGGCAAACACCAGAGGCCAGCTGGGCTGGCTGGCAGGCATGGGCCTGACAGCCTGATAGGGCATGACAAAGGTATGTGCAAAGACCAGAAAGAGGAGACATGCACACTGCACCCAGGACCCTGGCTTTCCAATCCCAGACAGGCTATGGTGAAAGGGACAGCTAAGGCCGGGTGCAGTGGCTCATGCCTGTAATCCCAGCACTTTGGGGGGCACAGGTGGGTGGATCACCTGAGGTGAGGAGTTCAAGAACAGCCTGGCCAACATGGTGAAACCCCGTCTCTACTAAAAATACAAGATTAGCCGGGCACGGTGGTATATGCCTGTAATCTCAGCTACTAGGGAGGGTGAGGCAGGAGTACTGCTTGAACCCAGGGGGCGGAGGCTGCAGTGAGCCGAGGTTGCAGGCTAGAGCCACTGCACTCTAGCCTAGGCGACAGAGTGAGACTCCATCTCAAAAAAAAAGAAAGAGACAACTAAGAGATTAAATCCACAGAGGAAAGGCTGATCTAATTCCAAGCTCCGCCAACCACCCACACTCTGTATATGAATCCATTGTAAGGATTCCGTTCTGCACACTTACTAGGCACCAGGATTAAATGTTAATTCATTTAATCCCCCAACAAGCCTCTGGGGCTGCTACTACCATCAGCCCAGTTTTGTGGATGAGATAACTGAGGCACAGAAAGATTAAGCCACTTGCCCAAAGTCACACAGCTAGCTGGATGCTCACAGAAAGTGCAGCGCCAGAGTCCACAATAGTTCTAGGAATAAAATAAATGGTTTCGAAAGATGTGTATGCTCAGCAAAAAGGACTGTGTAAAAGAAATTCCTGATTTATAAACCAAAATACTGAAAACAGAAATTGTTGATACTGGCAAATCCAGGTAATCAATTTTTATCCCTCATTGAAAAGCTTTCATTTTTCAATCCTGTGAAGGAAGTTAGGTGATATAACTGGGTTTTAGTCCCAGTTGAGCCTCTTTTAACTACCCTCGGGGGATGCTCTAACCACTCCTCAACACCACAGCTCACCTTTGGACAGAACCTCCCACAGGATGTCCAGGGAGGCCTGGCATGCAGGGGTACTCAGAAAAGCTTGGGTTCCTTGTCATTTAGGACTTTAAAAAAAAACAAAAAAAGCATCACACTTAAAAAAGCATTCTAAAGCTGCCAAGAATAAAATTCAAAGTTACCGTAACTTCCACAATCTAGTAAGATAAGGAAAAACAGCCCAATAAGAAAAAATGAACAAAGGATATAAACAGGTAATTCATTAGAAGTTAAAATATACATTAACAAGAAAAGGTATCCAATATTTTTGGTAATTTGGGAAATGTAATTAAAACAATAATGTCTTCCTTGCCCATTAGATTGGCAAAATTAACAAGATTTATTCTCTTAAATGTTGGCCAAGTTAAAGGGAAACAGACAGTTTCACAGCCTAATGGAAGGAGTACAAATTTAAAAAGCAAGCCACAGAAAATTTTGTGTAATGTGACTACATTTATGTTTACAATGAGAGCATCTATCCCCTGAGAAGGTCTAGAATGGGTGACACCTCAGTAGCAACGACAATGCATAGTGCCTACATCTCGGTTTTTATACCATTCTCCACTAAAGAAAACCAGGACTCTTTGGAGAAATGGCTGATTCCAGGGCTGGGACAAGGAAAGTACAAACTGAGTCCTTGAAGATTTTGTGCCTGGAAGAAAAGTCCTCAAAGAATGATGAGCACTTGTCAAAAGGACACAAAAGCCAGACTGAAGGGACTCCCACTGGCCAAATCTAGGATAATTTGAGCAACAATATGCATAATGGGAGTAATGGACTATAATCTATTGAATAAAGCAAGAATTCATGAGTCCAGTGATGTAAATCAAAAAGTAAATAATAGAGAAAGGAAGGTTCTTCCTTTCAGTACAGTTCCAACTAATAAATATAGAAGGAACTATGAAAATCATCATCTGCCTACTATCATAATAATTGACTCAGGTAAGAAACATCAATGAATTCTGAAACTAGTCAGTTAATTGTATGAGAAGTAACTATATTTACATAGTCTCAAATTCTCTTCCTTTAAGACACAGATTAACTACAAAGGGAAAAATGGTAACTTTTCCATGAGATAGACATCACCTTAATTCAAGTGATCAAAGTTAACAGGGCCAGAGAATGGGATAATCACAGCATATGCCTCCTGATGGGATACATTAAGAAGGCTGCAGCATTAGTTGGGCACAGTGGCTCATGCCTGTAAACTCAGCACTGTGGTCGGCCAACGCAGGAGGATGGCGAGAGTAGGAGTCTGAGACCAGCCTGGGCAACACAGTGTGAGATCCAGCCCCTATAAAATATTTAAAAATTGGCCGGGTGCAATGGCACACACCTATAGTCCAGCTACTCAGGAGGCTAAGGCAGAAGGATCACTGAGTGGAGGAGGTCCAAGCTGTAGTGAGCTGCCATGGCACCACTGCACTCCAACGAAGGGAGACCTTGTCTCTTTAAAAAAAAAAAAAAAAAAAAAAAAGAGAGAGAGAGCGAAAAGAAGACTACAACTGCTTCAACCTTGTGCTACTCCCGCCAGAAGTGCATAACCTGAATCTAATCATGAAACCACAGGAAACCCAATTGAGGGCATTATCTTAAAAAGTCAGTAGTCTTCAAATATGTCTATGTCGTGAAATACAAAAGAAAGACGTGGTAACTTTCAGATTAAAGGACACTATAGAGACAGAAAAACTTAATGCAAAACAGATGATCTAGGATTTTCTTTTGCTATAAAGGACATTATCGAAGCAACTGACAAAATCTAAATACAACCTGTACACTAAATAGTGTTATACCAACATTAATTTCATGATTTTTTTTTTTTTTTTGAGACAGTCTCACTCTGTTGCCTAGGCTAGAGTGCAGTGGTGTGATCTCGGCTCACTGCAACCTCCACCTCCTGAGTTCAAGAGATTCTCATGCCTTAGCCTCCCAAGTAGCTGGGACTACGAGCACACGCCACTATACCCAGCTAATTTTTGTATTTTTAGTAGAGACAGTATTTCATCATGTTGGCCAGTCTGGTCTCAAACTCCTGGACTCAAGTGATCCTCCCACCTCAGCCTCCCAAATTGCTGGGATTATAGGCATGAGCCACTGCGCCCGGCCATGATTTTTTTTTTTTTTTTTTTTTGGAGACAGAGTCTCGCTCTGTCCCCCAGGCTGGAGTGCTGTGGTGCAACCTCTGCTCACTGCAAGCTCCGCCTCCCAGGTTCACGCCATTCTCCTGCCTCAGCCTCCCAAGCAGCTGGGACTACAGGCGCCCACCACTAAGCCCGGCTAATTTTTTGTATTTTTAGTAGAGATAGGGTTTCACCGTGTTAGCCAGGATGGTCTCGATCTCCTGATCTTGTGATCCGCCCGCCTCGGCCTCCCAAAGTGCTGGGATTACTGCTGTTATGAATGTCCTTGTTTTTTGGGAAATACACAGTGAAGTATTTAGAGGTAAAAGGGCCTCAAGCCTGCAACTTACTATTAAGCAGTTCAGGAAAAACTAGTAACACACAGGAATACAAGAGAATGATAAAGCAGTGTAACAGAATGTCCACATTTGGAGAATCTGCGAAACCTTTGGCTTATTCTTGCAACTTTTCTGTAAGTCTGAAACTATATCAAAATACTAAAAAAAAATTAGAGAATAACATGTGCATATGAATAGAAATATAGGTAAATTCCCTGGGATTAGCTTCATGATGGTATTTTCCTTAAAAACACAGAGACAAAATGAAGCAAGCCTGCATGGGCATTAATATTGGTCTCCTCAAAATATGTTTTCCTCACAGAACTTCTGTTTTAGGACACTGAAAAAAAAAAAAAAAGCCGTTTCGAAGGCTCTCTCAAGACCAGCTCATTAATCAAGTTCTACAGAAGCACCAACATAATCAAGCCTTTTTCGCTGCAGATTTGTGCTATTTTTTTCTCAGTGAAAGTCAAAGCCTCCTGACACCATGAGTAGTTGATGATGCTGTGGCAACTTTTCTGGAATACTAAACTAAAAAGGAGCTTTTCATTTAAAAACGAAAACAGGATGAAACAGTCTTGGTGGAAAGCCTCCCCCTCCACTCTGCCTCACTGAACTCTTGAGAAGTTAAGCCCTGGGCTGGGGATCAGTGGGTCAGTCGGTCCCACATCGCCTTCAGGTCCATTCCCGTGTGCATTTGAAGAGATGTTGGCTGAGAACGCTCCCTCTTAGGCAGGCAGCTAGTTAAAGGGACTTGCAGGGCTGATAGTTCTCTGTCATACACATCCCATTTTTCTAGTGCTCTACAGTTTACAAATAGCTCTCGTGTATTATTTTATTTCATCCTTTCCTTAAAGTGATTTTTTTTAAAAAACGCTAATATTCAGTTTAACAGCAATACTACAAAATATCCAGTTTTGAAAACAGGGAGGCACTATAATATCTGCCCTTGGTTCTGAATCTAGTTGGGAAACAAGACTTACCCAAGCAGATTAAACACCCTGAGACAGAATAATCTAAATGAAAAAAGTAGCTACATGATGAGTAAGGTGGCCAGGTAAGCAGACTAATTCTATAAGGAGCTCAGTAGGAACACAATGTTTCTTTCTCTTTGAATTTGTCCACATCCATTTCTTTAAGCCTTATCTTCAAGCCAAACTCTACCAAGCAGCTCTGGCTTCACAGGCGTGTTTACAAGACATCACAGGGAATGAGGCACCGAGAGGCCCGTTCACATGCAATGCCACCCCTGGGACAGACAGCATCACGGCCTCCTGGCACCACTCCTGCAACAGACCAACCACACTGCCCTTCTTACATGGGCCCCATCATTCATCTTTCTTCAAAGAAAACAGTACATTAGCAGTCGACACTTCAGCAAAGAACCCCCAAAACAAACGCCCTAGCCTAGATCCAAAAACAAAATTTCCGTTAAAGAAAGTGTGTTTTTCAACCAAAGAAAAATTAGGCTCAATTCTAGGACAACCTATAGCAAGCAATTCTATGTGCACTGGCCAACGCCAACAGCAGCTAGATTCCAAAACAAACTCAGCAAAAAAGGCTCTGCTCTCACCTTTTAGAGATAAGAACCAGAGTTAGCAAGCGGCAGAACCATGATTCACACCGAAGTCAACCCACTCCGTCCTCAACCCCACTGGCTTCCCCATGGTCCACACAACCCACTGTGAACAGATGGACCAGTCAGAATTTCTCTGCAACACCCAAATCGCCACCCCACCCCCACTCCCTTGGTTTAAATGCCCTGAGGGGCAGGCGACAAATCAAATTCCACTCTTAGGCAGGTTCCCAACACAAGACACATTCAGTGGCAAAGCAAAAGAGAAGATGGGCTCTACCACATACAGGGCTTTCTTACCCAGAGGAACATTTTCATGGTCTGTCATTACGGATGAACTCGGGGCAGGAAGAACCCATCATTATGTAATGTCAGAGGGCAGGCGACAGGGGAAGGGAAGCGAGACCATCAACATTCCCTTCCTTCGCCCACAAAGACACAAATTTACCTCTGACATTTTGAACGTCTGTCTTCTGGGGCCTACCCATTCCTGGCTGGCTTTTCAAGAGACAGCCACAGATCCCTACACATTTCTCAGGCCTCAATTAATTGACTAGCAAAGCCAGAGAGAAATAAAATATAGAAAGCAAAGATGCTAGAAATGTTGTCGGGGTCTAAAGGCAGGCAGAAAATGGAAGAGTTTCGAGGATGGAGACCAGATTTCCCACATGGAGATGCATGTTTACTTTCACCCGGTTATGTTACCACCCAAAACACGGCAAGGCCTCCAGCTTCAGGAGCCCGTAGACCCAGCCCTGGAGCCGCATCGGGCAGGCGCCGCGTCTGCGTCCCGCGGCCACGCGCCCGCTCGGCACCCGGCTCCCTGCTGGGGCGGCCGCGTCTTCACGGGGCTCGGGGTCGGCCGGGCTCGGATTGTTCTCAAAAGACGCCACCGCAGGTGGACCACTGGCACCGTTAGGCAGTGCAATTTCCATGAAAACCGCGGGCGCCGTCCACATCCGCCCCAGCGGGGACCTGGACGCGCCCCCGCGCCCGCTGTCCGTCCCCGGCCCCGGCCCCCGCGGCGGCCGCGTCGCCTCCTGCCCGGCCCGGCCCACCTACCTGGCGCTCCCCGGCCCCCGGCGCCAGCCGCCCTGCTGTCCTGCCGGGCTGCGCGCCGGAGCCCCGCAGCAGCAGCGCCGCCGCCTGGCTGTGAAGTCGCGGGCTGCGGGCCCGGCCTCAGGTGCTGGTCCTCCCGCCCCGGCCCACGGAGCCCGACCCGGCGGCAAACCAGCAGCGAACCCTCCACGCGCGCCGCAGCCCTAGCCAGCCGCCGCCGCTCTAGACGCCGGGCGCAGCCCCGCCCTGGCCCCGCCCCCTTGTCGCGCATGCGCGCTGAGGGCCCGGCCCGCGCCCTACGACCCCCGCCCCACTACCAGCCCGAGCTGGGTCCGCCCTCTGAGGCAGCAGGGCCGGTGACCGAGCTGCTCGCGCCAATTCCTACTGCTAGGTTCCCACAAGATCCCACCCTATCCTGTGACTGCTTCACCTGCAAGGAGTTCTTGAACTTCTGGACTTGACTGAGCGATGGCATCTTCACCCTGTCATCCACTGAGGCATCTGAGGCCCTGACGGATCCCCAAGGGAAAGTTTCCTGGAGGAGCCGCGACCCGGGGGTGCGCCCCCAACCTTTTGCCCTCCGGACAAGAGCACTTCCTGAAGTGCAGACGTACTCACTCCCCAGGAGATGTTTAGGAAACTGAACATTCCAACCAGACAAGCAAAAAATTAAAATCTTAATTCTTTGAAAATACAGACTTGCAAAAAAAAGAAAATTGCTAACCTCTAAGTGTATGTCCTTCCAGACCTGTTCTGGGCTGTGTGCATAAGTGTGCACTAACAGACTTGCAACAGCATCAGTCCTTACACTTTGCCCCAAGTTTCTATTTTTCCATAGACAAAAAGAATAATCAGAAGTTTTGGAAGAAAATTTTCACTTTGACTTTAAAACAGCATTTCTCCTTGAGCAAGGGCAAATACTGGACTGAATGTATCCTTATCTTTGAGTCTTCACATTTTATCCGAAAAAAAATTCTTAAAATGATTTTAATTCAATAAACCAGAATACTTCTCAGGCAGAGCATTTAAACATATAATTTGCTTCAAAAACAAAAGAGATTAACCAGTTAGGAATGGAAATTAAGAATTCTCTGAACTCATTTAGAATTATGTCTGATCCTCCTCATGTCACCAAAATACAGACAATAGTCTGGAATAAAAATAAACAAATATAAAACGAGTTTTTTGGGGAGCCTGAGGCAGAAGCATCGATTGAGCAGAGGAGTTTGAGGCTGCAGTGTCAGCCTGGGAGACAGAGCAACACCCTGTATCTCTAAAAAAAAAAAAAAAAAGAAAAAGAAAAGAAAGAAAATGTCCTAGTTTTAAATTTTTATTTCTTTTTATTTTATTTCTCTTCTGAAAAGTAACTTAGTAATAAAACAGTTCCGTCTTATTATTTCTCCAGCTAAATGGAAAGAAATATTGACAGAACCTTGACTCCACAGTACAAAGTTAAAGCCAAGAAAATCAAATTTGTAGAAATGCAAAAACATTTTTGCATTTTTTTTTAATTACTGTGACCAATTAGTTTGCTTGGAACAGCCCCAGTTTACATCTTTTTGCAGCAAAATTATTAATAGGGCCCTCTTTCACTCTCAAATGTATTGCTGTTCAAACAATAAATTTTATGGCCATGCTATTTATTTATTTATTTTTGAGACGGAGTTTCGCTCTTTTTGCCTAGGCTGGAGTGCAATGGCGCGATCTCGACTCACCGCAACCTCCGCCTCCCAGGTTCAAGCGAGTCTCCTGCCTCAGCCTCCCAAGTAGCTGGGATTACAGGCATGTGCCACCACCCTGGCTAAATTTGTATTTTTAGTAGAGACAGGGTTTCTCCATGTTGGTCAGGCTGGTCTTGAACTCCTGACCTCAGGTGATCCACCCGCCTCGGCCTCCCAAGGTGCTGGAATTACAGGCGTGAGCCACCGTGCCTGGCAGTCATAATCAAGCTAAGAAAGTTGTTAAACACTGACTTTTAAAAAAGAAAAAAAATTAAATTTATAAAGATTTAAAAATAGATATCAGTCTAATTTCAGTATTCATTCATTTAGTACAGTAACACTGAATGAGGATCAGCTTCCAATAACATTTGTCACTTGACTGTTATGTAATTCTGGATAATCTTCAAAGATCAATCATGTTTTCAGTGTGGCAAAGAATGAGGCCCTAATTCCACCATAGAATGAAAATTATCAAGAGAAAAGGGAGCCATGTGTTAGTTAATACTGTAAAAGGAAAATGAAATCTCGGGACCCCCAAACTCACTACTCCAAAGGGAAAAGCTAAGCTTGGGAACTGAATCATGCAAAAAAAACTGCCTTCCTTTTGTTCCTAAAGAGATAGCTGCAAGATAGAAGGCCACATATATCCCCAGGTGGCCTCCCTCACCCTGACAATGTAAATTAACAGCTTATCGTCACAGGAATGGGACAAAGACAAGCGGAGGAATCATCCTTCCACCCACCCCAAGACAAATGCTTATTTGACCTCTTCCTCTACTCTCTGTTTACTTACCTTACGTAAAAATGCATAATTCACTGTTCTTCTTTCCCCTCCTGCCCACTTTTTCCTCTTTAAGTATTGAAGTCCCCAAAACCCTCTTGGGAAAAAGCATAGGCCACAGATCCTATTGTAGTTGGTGCCTCATTTTCCCAGTTGCATCCTCAACCTTGGCAAAATAAACCTCTAAATTGACAGATCTGTCTCAGACACCTTTTGGTTTACAATATCATGCTATATCTTCCCTAAGCATCGCGATGTGATAGCTAAGTATGCTGGTGGTAAAGTATCTCAGTCCTTCAGAAGTTCTCAACATGGGGTCCCTAACCAGTCACATCAACATCCTCCCAGAACTTGCTAGAAATGCAAATTCCCAGACCCCATCCCAGATCTGCTGAATCAGAAACTCTAGAAGTGGGGCCAAGTGACCTGTATTTTAACAAGCCCTCCAAGGGATTCTGATGAACATACTGACTTAAATGATCTATATACAATAAGTAAGCTTAAGGGAGGGGACCACCCCTCATATTGTCTTATGCCCAATTTCTGCCTCCAAAGAAAGAAGAAGTAAAAACTGAAAGGCAGAAATGAAATCCACAGGCAGACAGCTCAGCGTGGCACCCTAGGCCTGCTAGTTAAAGATTGACCCCTGACCTAACCAGTTATGTTATCTATAGATTCCAGATATTGTATGGAAAAGCATTGTAAAAATCCCTGTCCTGTCCTGTTCCATTCTGATTACCGGTGCATGCAGCCCCCAGTCATGTACCCCCACTTGCTCGATTGATCATGACCCTCTCACACAGACCCCCTTAGAGTTGTGAGCCCTTAAAAGGGACAGGAATTGCTCACTCGGGGAGCTTGGCTCTTGAGACAGGAGTCTTGCCGGTGCTCCCGGCTGAATAAACCCCTTCCTTCTTTAACTCAGTGTCAAGGAGACAACAAGGAGTTTTGTCTGCAGCTCGTCCTGCTGCAAGCTGATTCAGATTATCTACACACAATAATTAAGAGGTGAACAGTGTTATCTTTAGGACTAGAACCATCCTACATGAGAATTTATCTTCAGGCCATTTAACAGGATATTTTTGTAGGGATACAGTCAGCTATCCAAATCTATGGTTTCCACATCCATGGATTCAACCAAATCACAGATCAAAAATGTCTGGAAAAAAAAATCACATCTGTACTGAACTTGTATGGACTTTTTTTTCTTGTCATTATTCCTTAAACAATAGAGTATAACAATGATTTACATAACATTTACATTGTATTAAGTATTATAAGTAATCTAGAGATGATTGAAAGTATACAGGAGGATGTGCATAGGTTATATGAAAAAAACTACCCCATTTTATATAAGGGACATGAGCATCCATGGATTTTCATATCCATCAGAGGTCCTGGAACCAATCTCCCATGGATACTGAGGGACGACTACATAGAATATGTGTAACCTTGAGGCTGAGCACAGTGGCTCCACCTGTAATCTCAGCATTTGGGGAGGCTGAGGCAGGAGGATCACTTGAGGTCAGGAGTTTGAGACCAGCCTGGCCAACATGATGAAACCCTGTCTCTACTTGAAATATAAAAATTAGCCTGGCATAGTGGTGCATGCTTGTAATCCCAGCTACTCAGGAGGTTAAGGCACAAGAATCACTTGAACCCAGGAGGCAGAGGTTGCAGTGAGCCTGGGCAACGGAGTGAGACCCTGTCTCAAAAAAAAAAAAAAAGAAGAAGAAGAAAAAAGAGTATGTGTAACCTTGAAAACCAACAGCCCTGCAACCATAAGAGCAGTCTAGCAGCCACTGGAGGGACAAAAAGGATGTGGAGCACCTGAAAGAGCCCCATCCCCAGAGTCTTGGCACTATTTACTTGTCTGGCAGCTTCCTGGAAAAGCTACATTCCCAGGGTTTGTCTTTAATTGGCATAACTCAGAGCTTGCCCTGTGCAAATGGTCCTCTCCACAGGGCATTGTTGAAAACAATCAGTAACAATTGTTTAATATTACAGTAGCCTCAGGTAGTGACACCAGTTACAGCTAACAATAGGCTGACTGAAAAACTTGAAAAAGAAAAATGAAGAATGAGATGTCCATGGGGAGGGGGCATTAAAAAGATTTAACATAAGCTGCCTGGTGGCACATGCCTATGGTCCCAGCTACTCAGGAGGCTGAGGTGGAAGGATCACTCGAGCCCAGGAGTTTGAAGCTGTAGTGTGTTATGATTGCTCCTGTGAATAGCCACTGGACAACATAGCAAGATCTCAACTATGCTATGGGCAACATAGCAAGATCTCATCTAACAGAAAAAAAAAGATTAACATATTTCTGGAAATCTGAGAATGCCCAGGTTTTACTTCTGGCTAACTGTGAGGCTTTGAGCAAGCAGGATGTGAAGGCTGAGGCAAAGCTGTGAATTGTCTGCCTGAAAATTGAAGGCATGCATTAATATGCACACATAGTCCCACCATAAACAAAGGAAAAAAAAATCTTTGATTCTAGCATTTGAGGAATGATAGAGCATTTCTCTCATCATTAGTGAACAATTAAGCTAACTGAGTAAGGACTACAAATGGCTACAGTGATGTATCAGTGACTACAGATGACAAAGAATACAGACTTTACAAAATTAGTCCAAGAAAGGCATCAAAGAAATAAAAACAGTAACAACAGCAAACCCTGGGGGAAAGGGAAACATGGTTTTCAGAGTTGCCACATTACATTATTTTTAGTGTCTATATTTTAGCAAAAAGTTGTAAGACACATAAACAGGCAGAAAAGGACACAGGCTGGAAGGCAGTCAACAGACTGTCATTAAAAATGCATAAATTGTAGACTTTCTAGACAAAGACCTAAAATTAGCTATTATAAATGTGTTCAAAGAACTGATGGAAACCATGTGTCAAAAATTAAAGGAAAGTATGAGAATAATATCTCACCAAAAAGAGAGTGTAGTTAAAGATATAGGAATTATATAACTATATATAAAGAAACTCTGTAATTGAAAGGTATAATAACTGAAATGAAAAATCCATTATAGGGGGACAATAGCAGGATTGAGTGGCAGAAGAATTAGCAAAATTGAGGATAAGTCCATGGATACTGCCTAGTCTGAGGAACATATAGGAAAATCAATGAAGAAAGATGAACAGAGCCTAAGAGATCAGTAGATGCCATCAAGTATACTAAGATATATCTAGTACCAATTGGGAGTACCAGAAGGAGAGGAGGGAGATAAAAGTGCAGAAAAAAATATTCACTAAAACCTTTCCAAATTTGATTTAAAAATTAATCTATAATCCAAAAATTTTAACAAACTCCAACTAAAATGAACTCAAAGAGAAGCATACTGAGATACATCATAATCAAACTGTCAACTAAAATGAACTCAAAGAGAAGCATACTGAGATACATCATAATCAAACTATCTAAAACCAAAGATGGAGAGACTCTTGAAAGCAGCAAGAAACAAGCAACTCCTCATGTACAAAGAATCCTCAATAAAATTAACAACTGTTTTCTCACCAGAAACCATAGAGACCAGAAGGCAGTAAGATGACACATTCAAAGTAATAAAAGGAACGGAAGGAAGAGCAGACCTAGAATTCTATATTCAGCAAAACTGTCCTTGAAAATGAAAGAGAAATTAAGACTACCTCAGACAAACAGAAACTGAGTGAATTCATTACTAGCAGATCCACCCACTAAGAAACACTAAAGGAGTCCTTTAGGCTGAAATAAAATGTCATTAGAGAGTAACTCAAATTCATACAAGGAAAAACAACTAAGGCAAATTTAAAGTCAGTGTGTAATGCCTTTCTTCTCTCTGATTTAAAAGACAACTGCATAAAAAGTAAGTATAAGTCTGTGTTGATGGGCTCATAATGTAAAAAGATATAATTTGTATGACAATAATAGCACAAAGAAGTGGGGGAGTAAAGAGAGCTTAACTGGAGCACAGTTTGTGTATGTCATTGAAATTAAGTTCTAAAAACTCAATTGTTTTACATTGAGAAGCTAACTGTAACCTCCAGAACAAATACTAAGAAAATGACTTTATATATACATATATAAATAAAACAAGGAAATTAAAATAGCATACTAGAAAATGCCTATTTACCACAAAAGAAGACAGTAATGAGTAATAGAGGAACACACAGGATATAAGATATATAGAAAATACACAGCAAATGACAGACATCAGTACTACTTTATCTCAAGTTATATTAAATGTAAATGTGGCTGAGTGTGTGGTTCATGCCTACAATCCCAGCACTGTGGGAGGCTGAGGTGGGAGAACTGTTTGAGGTCATGCATTCAAGTCCAGCCTAGGCAACATAGTGAGACCCCATTTCTAGAAAATTTTTTTAAAATATTAGCCAGGCACGGTGGCTCACACTTGTAGTTTCAACTATTTAGGAGGCTGAGGTGGGAGGATCACTTGAGCCCAGGAATTTTAGGCTACAGTGAACTATCATTGCACCACAGTACTCCAGCCTGAGTGACAGAGCAAGACTCTGTCTCAATCAATCAATGGATCAGTAAAAATGTATTAAATACTCCAATCAAAAAGCAGAGATTGTCTGAATGGACTTTTAAAAAATATGATCCAACTGCACATTGTGAACAGAGATGAATGTAAATTTTAAGGTATAAATAGGTTTAAGGTAAAATGATGAACAAAGGTATACCACAGAAACAGTAACCAACAGAGTACTGGAGAAGTTATACTAATATAATACAAAACAAACTTAAAACAAAACAAAAATACTACTGACAAACAGAGACATTTTATAATTGTAACAAGTTTAAACTATGAGGAAGAGATAGTAATTATAGACATATATACATCCACAATAGAACCCCAGAATACATGTAGCAAAAACAGAATTGAAGTGAGAAGTGAACATTGTAATAGTAGTAATTGATTATTGCAGTACTCCACTTTAAGTAATGGATAAAATAATGAAGTAAATCTAAAAGGATATATAAAACATTAACAATACCATAAGCCAACTAGATTTAACAAAGTTGTAGAATATTCCACCCAACAATAACAGAACATACCTCATGTTCAACTGTACATGAAATATCCTCTAGGATAGATTATACGGTAGGACTTTTAAAAGCCTAAATAAATAAAAAAGAATTGAAGTCATACAAATTATGTTCTCTGAGCACAATGGAATTAAAACAGAAATCAACAACAGAAGGAAATTTGGGAAATTTACAAATAAATGGAAATTAAACAACACGGTTCTCGGTAACCAAAGGGTCAAAGAAGAACTCAGAAGGGAAATTAGAAAATATTTTGAGAAAAATTAACGTGAAAACTCAACATACTGTTGCAGAGCATTGCTCCTTAGTTCCCCTAAACTCTGGTTCTTGTCACAAGACCAGGAAAATTTAGGCACACAGACGACACACTGAAGGGTGAGTAGAGCAGGATATTATTGGGCAAAAAAGGAAAAAAAAAAAAAAAAACTCAGCAAAGCAAGACGCAGCCCTGCTAACAGGACTCACAGATTGAATCCCAGGCCACTACACAGGAAAGGAGAGGCCAGGCTCGTCCCCACTGCAAACGGCACAAACTTTCCCCTGGCTCCACCCTGTTCTCCCAGTGTGCAGGCCCATGGGAGGTTCTCTGGGGACCTTCCCCCTTATCTGCCTCCTGCATCTATCATTCCCCCCTCTATGAAGTACATCTAACTGCTGTTAGAATAAGAATAAGGATCAGGGCAAAGGCCAATCTTAACCGCTTCATGCTGACAGGGGGCGCTGTTTGAGGAAAACGGCAGTCAGAGCTCCCTCAGAGGCCTATCTAAGGGTCCCTGGCAGAAGGGGCTGTGGTCCAAGGCTCCAGTTGCACGACCGTTTGGAGTTTCACGGCCTGAAGGCAAGAAAAGACAAACTGGGTTATTAGAAAACATATATTGGCCAGGTGTGGTGGCTCACGCCTGTAATCTCAGCACTTTGGGAGGCCAAAGTGGGCAGATCACTTGAGGCCAGGAGTTCAAGACCAGCCTGGCCAACATGGTGAAACCCTGTCTCTACTAAAAATACAAAAATTAGCCAGGTATGGTGGTGGGTGCTTATAATCCCAGCTACTCGGGAGGCTGAGGCAGGAGAATCGCTTGAACCCAAGAGGCAGAGGTTGCAGTGAGCTGAGATCACACCGCTGCACTCCAGCCTGGGCAACAGAACAAGCTTCTGTCTCAGAAAAAAAATTAAAAAGAAGAAGAAAAGAAAGAAAACGTGTATCAAAATGAAATAAGGGTGGGTATTGGGGGAATCTGCCCCCGATAATTCAGTGAGGGTCCTTTTCTATTTTCCGTAAGTGTCGGCCGGTCTGAGAAATAAAGGGAAAGAGTACAAAAGAGAGAAATTTTAAAGCTGGGTGTCCAGGGGAGACATCACATGTTGGCAGGTTCCGTGATGCCCCCTGAGCCGTAAAACCAGCAAGTTTTTATTAGCAATTTTCAAAGGGGAGGGTGTGTACGAATAGGGTGTGGGTCACAGAGACCACATGCTTCAAGGGCGACAAAAGATCACAAGGCAGAAGGTCAGGGCGAAACTAGAATCACTAATGAACTTCCATGTCCCGCTGTGCATGCATTTTCAGGGTTCAAGAGCAGAAAACCGGTCTGACTGGAATTTGCCAGGCTGGAATTTCCTAATCCTAGCAAGCCTGGGCATGCTGCAGGAGACTAGGGTGTGTTTCATCCCTATCTACATCTGCATAAGGCAGACACTCCTAGGGCAGCCATTTTAGAGGCCCCGCCCTGGGAATGCATTCTTTTCCCAGGGCTGTTAATTATTAATATTTCTCACTGGGGAAAGAATTCAACGATATTTCTCTTACCCATTTTCGGTAATAAGAGAAATATGGCTCTGTCCTGCCCAGCCCACAGGCAGCCAGACTTTAAGATTATCTCCCTTGTTCCCTGAACATCGCTGTTATCCTGTTCTTTTTTCAAGGTGCCCAGATTTCATATTTTTTAAACACACATGCTCTACAAATAATTTGTGCAGTTAACGCAATCATCACAGGGTCTTGAGGCGACATTCATCATCAGCTTATGAAGATGACGGGATTCAGAGATTAAAGTAAAGACAGGCATAGGAAATCACAGGAGTATTGATTGGGAAAGTGATAAATGTCCATGACATCTTCACAATTTATGTTCTTCTGCCATGGCTTCAGCCGGTCCCTCCTTTTGGGGTCGCTGACTTCCTGCAACAGCGGGGGTAAGGGCAGCTCAAAAATCCTGAGGCCTTTTACCAGTTTGCGCAGGGAGGAGACACCAAAAGTCTGACTGCTAAAAAAACTTATACTCTTTTGCCCCATATTAGACTTCTGGGTTCCCTTCCCCTGAGCCCAATCCTAAGCCAACCAGTCTAAGGTTTGGGAAATTAACTCTTCCCAGTTTGGAGGATGCATCTGAAGGGAGCGTCCCATAATACAGAGATACAATTAACTATCAGTGAACAGGACAAAGGAGGAAAAAGGAAAAAGGAGGCATTTTTTCAGAGAAGTCTCAGGGGTTCAGGAAGCACTGCAGAGGAATGGCTACTCATCCAGAAAGAGGGTAGCAGGTGACCCTGGTTCCTTTCTCTTCCTAGCAAATCCCTTGTGTATGTGAGGGAGGAAAATTTAGGTGTTCCTTTTTCTTTCCTCCATCCTTGTATCCCTGAGTCCCAGCAACTGCCACAGGGTGCCATGCATGGGTGTCAAAATGGGTTTCATCCATGTTAGTGGGAGGTGGGGGTTGGGGGTGGGAATATCCCTATCTCCCCTGCTGTCAGTAGCCCTTGAATTCCCTAGACTTCATTTATGCCATGGATTCTAGCATGACCTTTATCCATGAAACAGGAAGCTTGGCTTAATGGGCAGAAATTAGTCATGCTCACCTGCACTGTGCCTTTTAACTTCCATTATTAACTGCCTCTGGAATCCTGGGATCCTGTTTTCTTTCCTACGGCTTTGACCCGAAGCTTGGAAGTGAGTTTGGGACAAAAATGTGTCTCGGGACAATTGTATGGACTCCTTATCATAAGCTCAATGCTAAGGTTAAGCTGTGGAATTGAGTCCTCCTCCAACAAGGGAAAGAAAAGGATGTCTTGTGACACACCCAGATAACTGGTGGCTATAGTTATGCTTGCTAAGATTTGAGTGCATGGGACTTGGCTTTGGTTAGGTCCCTTGGTCTTACTTTCCCAAAAAGGAAACCTCCAGGTGATGGGCATCCTATTTATTGCCATCACCTGGCAGGATTTGCAGGATAATTGCTCAGAACTAGAATATTGATCCAGATTTTTATATCACATCCCTTTTGTTCTTTCTGAGCTGCAGCCAGAGATTGCTGGTTGGTTCACAGGAACAAGCAGGGTTAGTCTAAAATGTAGGCAAAAACTTAAAACCAACTAACAAGTCTAGAATCTAATGATGATAAGTTTTGAAATAAATTATAATTTCTCTCTCCCTAGTCATCATTTCTATTAAAAACAAATCATGATAGGACTGTGTTATTTGCACAATAGAATTTAGTCTTATACTTTGCCTGATTATTTGCATAAAGTGCAACAAAAATGATTATTTATACATAGGCCTTTTAGATTGGCTTTGATGGAACTCTGTTCCACAAGAAATCTCAGATAAGACCTTTTAAAGCTGAGCCCAGCCATGGGTTTGTATCCTCAAATACTTGTGAGTTGGGTAAACTCCTCTTCTCTTGAGGTCCCAAGAGCATGTGGTTCCTGAGCCTGTTGGAGAGTGACATTTTTTACTCATCACAGGTTAGGAACCCTGTAGGGGGACTGTGTAGACAAAAGTACGAGGCCAGTTTTCCCAAGGGGCTTTTATTGGCTCTGCAAGTCAAGCTTGACTTCTGATATGATTTGGCTCTGTGTCCCCAATTCTCATCTTGAATTGTACTCCCATAATTCCCACGTGTTGTGGGAGGGACCCGCTGGGAGATCATTGAATCATGGGGGTGGTTCCCCCATACTATTCTGTGGTAATGAATGAGTCTCATGAGATTTGATGGTTTTATCAGGGGTTTCCACTTTTACATCTTCCTCATTCTCTCTTTGACTGCTGCCATCCATGTAAGAAAGGACTTGCTCCTCCTTGCCTTCCACTGTGATTTTGAGGCTTCCCCAGCCATATGGAACTGTTAAGTCCAATTAAATCTCTTTCTTTTGTAAATTGCCTAGTCTCAGGTATGTCCTTATCAGCAGCATTAAAACAGACTAATACAACTCCTTAAAGGGAAGCATACCCTTCTAGTCTAAGCCTTGGTAAAACAACCAGTTCCTTCAATTGCATCCTGTTGCAAAAGAAAATGGATTCTTACTGCATTGATGCAAACAACTGTATTGCCATAAGCCAAGAATACTCACAGATAGTTTCCAAATTCTAGAGGAACCAGGCAGAGAGAAACAAACATGCTCCAAATTTTGTTCACAGGAGTATAGCTTTCTCAATTATTAAAGACCATAAATAGCTCAAAATAAGCTTCCTCGGCTCTGAAAAACAAAACAAGGATTAGCATGTTCCAAGCACAGTCAAAAAGATTTCTTCAGTTTTCTATTCGTTCAGTCCATCCAGTAGCTCTTGCTTTGCTTGATATTGGTGAACATTTCAGCTCTTCATGAATCCTATGTTTTTCCTTTATTCCAATGTCACAGTCTCCAAGGTTATGAGAAACCTGTATTTGAAAGCACCTGTCAGAGTCCTATAGCTTAATATAGTCCATACTTTGAAAAGGATCAAAACAAGACAACAATTGTGAATAACAAAATGTCCAGGGTAGTTATAGTCAGAAACACAATTGGCAAAAATGTTTGGTAATGTCTGTGGTTTAAAATAACATAACCACCTTAATTATGATTTAGCATATACTTTAGATATTAGAATTTTAGAAATCCCATACAACTTTGGAACATATATTAGTATTATCCACCAAAATATAACCCAAAGAAGATTGAACACCATTTTGGCAATCCCATGTAACTAAACATGTCAAATAATCCTGTTTACCTCTCTTTTGGATACTCCAGGGGCCCTCCGTAGCATCCAAATGTCAGGCATCAGGAAAGACAATTTTGAAACTGAAGTTTGATTTTGGGAAGTCTGTTAAAATGTGTTAGAAGTTTAAAACACTTGATGTTATGAAATAGAATTCCAGATTACCATGTTACTTATTTTGCCAAAATGATGACTCAGAAGTTTAAAAAACAAAAACCTTTTATAAACCTAACAAATTTTGCTAAAGAGAATATTAGTGCCTTAAGAGTACCTTGCTGTGTTTTTATTTCAATGCTCAATTTACAGAAAAATCATATAATACCCTTTTGAATTTAGTCAATATATTCACACATGGAATTTTTGCAAGATTAATTTTTACAATCCTTCCATTATTTGTTTAAACCTTCAGCTTTATCTTATCTAATTCAAAAATCATCCTTCAACCCTAGGCAAGGATTTACATTTCCATGCTTTTGTACAATCTTTTACTAAAAACACATCTTAATGTTCTTATGCACCTCACATGTAAATCTATTTCCAGTACTTTCAATTTCATGTTATAATGGTCATTCTTAGCAATTTTTAACTTTAATGCAAAACCTAGTAATTTAATTACGTGCTGGGTGCAGCCAAGGTTTGACTGCTTCCAGCATAATTAAGGGCATGGTTAATTCCGTATGTTCCCAGGCCTTACCAATTGTGAAGCAGGCAAGTCAAACAGTTCTCAAAAACCAAAAAGGCAGTGTATAACCTTAAAACATTTAGCAAACTTAGTATCTGACCTGCATAATTTAGTTCATCTATTTACATTTTGAGGACATCTGCATTTCACCAATAATTTTTAAGGCTGTTTTTATTTTTCAAAGATTAAAGTCATGTGAACTAAAAGGTACCACAGCTTTTATTTTCCCTTTAAAAACTATTTGATCCAAGCACTGTTGGGAACAAGCCCCCCAAAATCTGGCCATAAACTGGCCCCAAAACTGGCCATAAACAAAATCTCTGCAGCACTTTGACATGTTCATGATGGCCATAAAGCCCATGCTGGAAGATCGTGAGTTTATGGGAATGAGTGCAAGGAACACCTGGCCCGCCCAGGGTGGAAAACAGCTTAAAGGCATTCTTAAGTGACAAACAATAGCACGAGCGATCTGTGCCTTAAGGACATGCTCCTGCTGCAGTTAGCTAGCCCAACCTATTCCTTTAATTCGGCCCATCCCTTCGTTTCCCGTAAGGGATACTTTTAGTTAATTTAATATCTATAGAAACAATGCTAATGACTGGTTTGCTGTTAGTAAATATGTGGGTAAATCTCTGTTTGGGGCTCTCAGCTCTGAAGGCTGTGAGACCCCTGATTTCCCACTTCACACCTCCATATTTCTTTGTGTGTGTCTTTAATTCCTCTAGCGCTGCTGGGTTAGGGTCTCCCCGACCGAGCTGGTCTCGGCAAAGCACTGATCTTCCTTTAGGCCAATTAATTAGAGGTCTTTTTATAGACATTACACACACGATGCATATATAATAAGAGTAGCAAGAGAAAATGGAGAAAAAGAATTTAGTCAACTGAGAAAAAACCCGTTTCCAGCAAAACAAGATCCAAGAAAAGAAAAACATAAAGGCCTTTTAAATATACCTATAACTTGGATATCCACTTTTAATTAAGCTGAGCACTCTTTAAGAAAATCCTTTTAACTCCCTTATTACCTGACTTCAGCCCTGCCATCTCCCTTATTACCTGACTTTAGCTCTGCCAAGTGGCCAATATTTCTGGCTTTCAAATCTTACTGAAAGTAACCTTGCAGGTGAAACCAACAAGCCTCAATTAAGACTATGATTTAACCGTGAGTATATGAGGTATTTTCAAACGGGGTAAGCAGTTCTTACAAAATTTAGAACCTTTAAAGATGACCCAGAGAAAGGAAGATTTAAGAAAAAGCCTAGACGTTGTTCATGAAAAAGAAGAGAGTCAGCAAATGGCAAAAGTCACACAGGTGTCAACCTTAAAGTACTCAGTCCCTAAGCCAGGATTGAACCCGGGCCACACTGTAAAATGGCAGAGGCTAAACAAAGCATTGCCACGTGGTTACAGGCCAGCTTCCAAGGGCATAAAGCAAGATGGAAGCCTTCAGCAAAGTTTGCTACAGACAATTCACAAAGGCGTGCAAAGTACACCAGATTGGCTACAGCTTACGACCAACCTCACAAATCCTTTTTCATAATCAAAACTTTGCAGAGACTATAAACAGTGATCCTTCTCATTCCTGGCCTAGTAAAACATCTTCGAAAAGGAAGAAAAAACAAAAAAAAAAACCCTCTCACTTAAAAGTGTACTGCTGACAGTGTAGAGAAAAGGAAAAAAAAAGTTTAAAGTGCAGAGTTGGAAAGATGCCTGGGGGAAGAACCTCTTATTCTTATACAAACGGGTTCCTAGCCCTGGCCGGGAGGAAGGCAGGGGAGTCCCCGTTTGCCCATTCATCCCTCGAGCCTGCAGCCATTGGGGTGGGCTCCTCCACAGTTTCCTCTACCTCAGAAGAAGTCTGAGGACAAAAAGGCTTAGAAGTGAAAGGGAAAAAGAATTTTTGGTTCACATCTTACCCCTCCTCAAGCCCCACGTCTGGGCGCCAAAATGTTGCAGAACTTTGCTCCTTAGTTCAACTAAAACGGGATTCTTGTCACACGACCAGAAAAATTTAGGCATGCAGACACATGGAAAGGTGAGTAGAGCAGGATTTTACTGGGCAAAAAGGGGAAAAAAAGAAAAAAAAAAAACTCAGCAAAGCGAGATGGAGTCCTGCTAACAGGCCCACCACCTCACAGATTGACTCCCAGGCCACCACACAGAAACTGAAGAGTCCAGGCTTCTGGCTGCAAACGGCCCAAACTTCCCCCGGCTCCACCCAGTTCTCCCAGTGCACAGGCCAGTGGGAAGTTCTCTGGGGACCCTCCCTCTTATCCTCCCCCTGCATCTATCCATAGCAAAACCTCTGGAAGCAGATAAAGCAGTGTTTAGAGAACAATTTATAGTTGGGAAAAACTGTATTATAATAAAA
The DNA here is from genome assembly GCF_029281585.2 of Gorilla gorilla gorilla. NCBI lineage: Eukaryota > Metazoa > Chordata > Mammalia > Primates > Hominidae > Gorilla > Gorilla gorilla. The sequence goes on along the minus strand of NC_073236.2, from coordinate 36,241,004 downwards.
AAGGAAAAGCCGGATGTGGTGCCTCCTGCCTGTAATACCAGATACTCCACAGGCTGAGGCGGAAGTATGGCTTGAGCCTAGGAGTTTCAGGCTGCAGTAAGCTATGATGCCACTGCACTCCAGCCCGGGTGACAAAGCAAGACCCTACCTCTAAAATTAAATAAATAAACAAAGATCTAAAATCAATAACCTAACTATACCCCCTAAGAAATAGGAAAATAGGCCAAACATGGTATAATCCCAGCACTTTGGGAGGCAGAGGTGGTTGGATCGCTGAAGCCCAGGAGTTCCAGACCAGCTTGGGCAGCATGGTGAAACCCCTTCTCCACAGAACAATACAGAAAAGTTAGCTGGGTGTAGTAGTGCAACCCTGTAGTCCCAGCTTCTAGTTAGGCTGAGGTGGGAGAATTGCTTGAGCCTGGGAGGTCGAGGCTGCAGTGAGCTGTGATTGCACCACTGCACTCAGGCCTGGGCAACAGAGCAAGACTCTGACAGAAAAAAAAAAAAGAAAGAAAGAGAGAGGGAAGGAGGGAGGGAGGAAGGAAAGAAGGAAGGAAGGAAGGGAAAAAAGGAAGGAAGGAAGGAAGGAAGGAAGACAAAACAAAACAAATTAAATCCAAAGCAAGTATAAGAATGAAATAATAAACATTTGAATGGAAAAGAATGAAATACAGAATAGAAAAATAGAGAAAATCAACAAAACCAGTTGTTGATTCTTTGAAAATATCAACAATTTTGATGAATCTTTAGCTAGTCTGACCAACAAAAAAGGAGAGAGAAGATTCAAATTACTAAAATTAGAACTGAGAGAGGAGACTTCACTACTGACCTTACATAGAATAACAACGGTTATAAAGAAAACTCTAAATAACTGTATGCCAACAAACTACATAACTTGGAGGAAGTGGAGAAATTCCTGGAAACAAAAACAAATTAACAAAACCAGCTCATGAAGAAACAGAAAATATGAGTAGACTTATAACAAGACAAAAATAATTGAATTAGTAACTTCAGAACGTCCCATAAACAAAAACTCAGCTACAGACATCTTCACTAGTGAATTTTAACAAATATATAAGAATCCTTACAAACTCTTACAGAAATTAAAAGAGGAGAGAACATTTCCAAACTTACTTATGAGGCCTGTATAAGCCTGATACCAAAACGACAGACATCACAATAAAAAGAAAACCACAGAGTAACATTTCTTATTAATGTAGACGTGAAAATCCTCCAAAACTACTAGCAAATTGAATCTAGTAACACATGAAAATGATTATACACCATGACCAAGTGGAACTATCCCTGGAACACAGGTTAGTTTAACATTGGAAAATTAATTAATCAATTAATGACAATCAATTAATGTAATATGCCATATTAATAAAATAAAAGATAAAAACAATTATATCACTAGATGCAGAAAAATCATTTGACAAAATTCAACATCCAATATTCAAGAAACCAAGAATAGAGAAAGAAACTAACAAAGAATATTTTACCAAAAAACACTGACAAATCCTACAGCTAATATTATACTTAACTGATGAAAGTCTGATTGTTTTACCATTAAGACCAGTAACAACATAAGGATACCCACTTTTGCCACTCCATGCAGCATTGTGCTGGCAGTTCTAGCTAGGGCAAGCAGGCAAAGAAAATAAAATACAGGCATCTAAACTTAAAAGGAAGATATTAAAATATATTTATTAATAGATGACACAATCTTGTGTATAGATTCATGTATACAAGCTACTTGTACATAGGTGCATTTCTATATCCATAATCTTGTATACAGAAAATCTTAAGGAATTCACCAAAAAGAAAACACTGGAACTAACAAACCAGTTCAGTAAGGATGCAGGATTCAAGATCATCATTTCTAGTTTATAGAAATATTTCTATAAATTAACAGGCAACAATCTGAACATGAAATTAAGAAAACTCCATTTAGAATAGCATCAAAAACAATAAAATACTTAGGAATATATTAAGAAAAGAATAAATCCAAAATTTGTACACCGAAAATCCAAAAACTTGTACACTGTTGAAAGAAATTAAAGAAAACCCAAGTGAATAGAAACACATTTGTGTCAAAGAATCGGAAGACTATATATTTTATTTTATTTTATTTTGTTTATTTATTTGAGATGGTGTCTTGCTCTGTTGCCCAGGCTGGAATGCAGCAGCATGATCCCGGCTCACTGCAACCTCCACCTTCCAGGTTCAAGCAATTCTCCTGCTTCAGCCTCCTGAGTAGCTGGAACTACAGGCATGCACCACCACACTTAATTTTTGTATTTTTGGTACAGACAGGGTTTCACCATGTTGGCCAGGCTGACCTCAAACTCCTGATCTCAAGTGATCTGCCCACCTCAACCTCCCAAAGTGCTTGATTACAGGTGTGAGCCACCGTGTCCAGCCAGAAGACTATATATTTTAAGATGGCAATATTTCCCCCAACTTGATCTAAAATTCAAAGCAATCCGTATTAAAATCCCAGCTGGTTTCTTTGTAGAAATTGGCAAGCTGATCTAAAATTTATATGGAAATGCAAGAGACCCAGAATAACCAAAACAATCTTGAAAAAGAATAAAGTTAGAGGACTTACGCTTCCCAGTTTCAAATCTACAGTAGTCAAGACAGTATGTCACTGATGTAAGAATAGAAATGACGATCAGTGGAATAGAATTGAGGGTCCGGAAATAAGCCCTCACAATTATAGTCAGTTGATTTTTGATGGGGATGCCAAGACAATTCAATGCAGAAAATAATCATTGAGCATCTTATATGAATTTGGGGTATTTGTATATCTCTTTTTTTGAGAAATAGCTATTCAGATTTTTTGCCTGTTTTTAAATTGTATTATTTGTATTATTGAGTTATAAGTGTTCTTTAGATATTCTGGATACAAATCCCTTCTCAGATATATGATTTACAAATTTTTCTCCCATTCTCTGGGGTGCTTTGTAATTTTTTGATGCATCTTTTGAAAAACAAAAGTTTTTAATTTAATAGTGTCTAAATTGTCTATTTTTTATTTTGTTGGTTGTGCTTTTTGTGTCGTATCTAAAAAGCCACTGCCTATTCGAAGGTCAAAAAGATATATGCCAATGTTTTCTTCTAAGAATTTTATAGTTACATGAGATATATGATCTGTTTTGAGCTAATTTTTGAATATGGTGTGAGGTAAGGGTACAACTTCATGCTTGTCTTCTAGATAGCCAGCTGTTCCAGCATTGTTTGTTTAACAGACTATTCTTTCTTCCATTGAATTCCAGTGACACTCTTGCCAAAAATCAACTGACTGTAAATATGAGGACTTATTTCTAAATTCCCGATTGTATTCCAATGATCTGTAGATTTTTTCTTATTCTAGTATCACACTATCTTGATTACTAGCTTTGTAGTAAAATTTGAAATCAGGAAGTGTGAATCCTCTCACTTTGTTATTTTTTAAGATTGCTTTGGTTCTTCTGGGTCCCTAGAATTTCCAAATGAAATTTAGCACCAGCTTAATAATTTCTGCAAAGAAGCCAGGTAGAATTTTGTTAGGAAATGTGTTGAGTCTAAATAAGTCCAGGGAATATTGTCATATTAAAAATACTAGGTCTTCTAATCCATAAACATAGATGTCTTTCCATTTACTTATGTCTTTTAAAATTTCTTTCAACAATGTTTTATAATTTTCAGAGTACAGCTTTTGCATTTTTTTGTTAACTTTATTCCCATTGTATTATTATTATTATTTTTTGAAACGGAGTCTCCCTCTGTTGCTCAGGCTGGGGTGCAGTGGTGTGATCTCTGTTCACTGCAACTTCTGCCTCCCGGGTTCAAGCAATTTTCCTGCGTCAGCCTCCTGAGTAGCTGGGATTGCAGGCACCCACCACCATACCCGGCTAATTTTTGTTTTGTTTTTGTTTTTGTTTTTTTCAGTAGAGATGAGGTTTCACGATGTTGGCCAGGCTGGTCTTGAACTCATGACCTCTAGTGATCTGCCAGCCTTGGCCTCCCAAAGTGTTGGGGTTATAGGCATAAGCCACTGCGTCCTGCCCCATTTTACTCATTTTGAGGCATTGCAAATGAAATTGTTTTCTTTGTTTTTTGTTTTTGTTTTTGTTTTTGTTTTTTTCTGAGACAGAGTCTCACTCTGTCACCCAGGCTAGAGTGCAGTGGCACATCTCCGCTCATTGCAACCTCTGCCTCCCAAGTTCAAGCAATTCTCCTGCCTAAGCCTCCCAAGTAGCTGTGATTACAGGTGTGCACCACCATGCCTGGCTAATTTTTGTATTTTTAGTAGAGATGGGGTTTCATCATGTTGGCCAGGCTGATCTCAAACTCCTGACCTCAGGTGATCCACTTGCCTCAGCCTCCCAAAGTGCTGGGATTACAGGTGCAAGCCACTGCACTGGGCCAAAATTGTTTTCTTAATTTTCTTTTTTGTTTGTTCATTCCTACTGTATGAACACACAGTAGATTTTTGTATATTGGTCTTGTATCCTGCAACATTGCTAAACCCATTTGGTAGTTCTCAAAGCTTTTTACTGGATATTTAGAGTTGTCTGTATATGAGATCATGGCATCTGCAGCTAGAGACTTCTTTCTTTCTTTGAAATCTGGATACCTTTTATTTATTTAGTTTTTCCTAATTGTGCTTGCTAGAACCTCCAATACAATGTTGAATAAAGTGGTGGGAGTGGTCATCCTTTTCTTATGTCCAATCTTAGCACAAAAGTCTTCAACTTTTCACCATTAAGTGTAATGTTAGCTGTAGGTTTTTCATAGATGCCTTTTATGAGGTTAAGGAAGTTCCCTTCTATTCCTAGTTTTTGAGTGTTTTTATCATCAAGAGTTTAATTTTGTAAAATTATTTTGAGATAATGCGGTTTATTTCCTTAATTCTATTGATAAGATGTATCATATTAATTTATTTTCTGATATAAAATCAACATTATGTTCTTAGGATAAATCCCACTTGGTTATGGTTATAATCCTTTTTATATATTACTGGATGTGGGCTGGGCATAGTGGCTAATGCCTGCAATCCCAGCACTTTGGGAGGCTGTGGTGGAAGGATCACTTAAGACCAGGAGTGTGAGATCAGCCTGGGCAACAAAGCAAGACCTCCGTCTCTACACAAATTTTTACAAAAAAAATTAGCTGAGTGTGGTGGCACACACCTGTAGCCCTAGCTACTCAGGAGGCTGAGATGGAAGCATCAATTGGACCCAAGAGTTTGAAGCTACAGTGAGCTATGATTGTGCCACTGCACCCCAGCCTGCACAACAGAGTGAGACCATGTCTGAAAAAACAAACCCCAAAATTCCAGAAAACCCAAAACATATATATTGCTAGATTTAATTTGCTAGTATTATGTTGAAGAATTTTACATTTATATGCACAAGAGATATTAGTATGCAGATTTATTTTCTTGTACATACTTGTTCAGTTTCGGTATCAGGATAACACAAGCCTCATAGAATGTATTGAGATGTGTTCCCTCCTCTTCCATTTTTGGAAGAATTTGTTGGGAAATGGTATTAATTCATCTTTAAATGTTGGTATAATTCACTAGTAAAGTCATCTATGCCTGGGTTTTTCTTTGTAGATAGTGTTTAAATTACTGTTTCAATGTTTTTACTTATTATAGAGGTATTCAGGTTTTCTGCTTATTCTTGAGTCAGTTTTGGTAGCCGGTATCATTCTAGAAACATGTCCATTTCATTTAGGTCATCTAATTTGTTGGTATTCATCTATTCATAGTATTTCCTTATATTCCTTTTTATTTCTCTAAGGTGGGTAGTAATATACCCTATTTTATTCCTGATTTTAGTAATATGAGTCTTAGTCCTCTTTTCTTAATCAGTCTAGCCAAACATTTGTCAATTTTATTGATCATTTCAAAGAAGCAACTTTTTGTTTCATTGATAATTGTTATTATCTTTCTATTATGTATTTCATTAATTTCTGCTATAGTCCTTATTTCCTTCCTCCTGCTTGTTTTGGGTTTTTGCTCTTTTTTTTCACTGTCTTAAGGTGGAGTGTTAGGTTGTTGATTTGAAATATTTCTTTTCTTCTCTTAAAGTAAGCATGTATAAGTTTCTCTCTAACTGCTGCATTAACTGAGTCTCATGTTTTTCTATGGTGTGTATTCATTTTTATTCATGTGTAATATTTTCTATTAATAATTTCCTTTGTGGTTTTTTTCAGTGATGTATTGGTTTTTTCAGAGCATGTTTTTAAATTTTTATGTATTGGTGAATTTTCCAATTTATTTCTACTATTAAATGCTGTCTGGTGTTTTTATGCTTCTAGCGTGAAAAAACTGCTTTAGTATTTCTTGTAGGAAAAAGTTCTGCCAGCAATGAATTATCTGACTTTTTATTTATCTGGGAATGTTTTTATTTCACCTTTGTTTTTAATTTTTAATTTTTTTTTTTGAGATGGAGTCTCACTCTGTCACCCAGGCTGGAATGCAGTGGTGCAATCTTGGCTCACTGCAACCTCTGTCTCCTGGGCCCAAGCGATTCTCCTGCCTCAGCTTCCTGAGTAGCTGAGATTATAGGCATGCACCACCATGTCTGGCTAATTTTTTGTATTTTTTGTAGAGATGGGGTTTCACTGTGTTGGCCAGGCTGGTCTAGAACTCCTGACCTCAGATGATTCACCTACCTCAGCCTCCCAAAGTGCTGGGATTACAGATGTGAGCCACTGCATCTGGCTATTTCACCTTTATTTTTGAAAGATAGTTTTTCTGGATATGAGTCTTGGCTGTTTGGTGGGGGGGCACTTTAAATATGCTATCCCACAGCCTCCTGTCCTCCATAATTTATTATAAGAAATCAGATGTCATTCTTATTAGGGTTTCTTTGTATGTGACAAGTCATTTTCTCTTGCCACTTTCAAAATTTTCCTTTTGTCTTTCATTTTCAGCATTTTTACTATGATGCATTTGTACATGGGGATCTCTTTGCATTTATTCTACTTAGAGTTGGTTGATCTTGGATGGGTAGAATTTTTCTGCTCCTTTCTCTCCTCTCCTTCTGTTACTCCAATTAAGTGTATGTTGATATGCTTAATGGTGTTCCACATTTCTTAAAGATTTTGTTTCTTTTTCTTCATTCTTTATTCTCTGTTTTGGATTTCATACTCTCTATTGACCTATCTTCAATTATGCTGTTCTTTTCTTCTGCCAATTCACATCTATAGTTGAGCCCTTTTTTTGATTTTTTTCATGTCAATTACTGTACTTTTTAATGCCAGAATTTTAATTTTTTTAAAATAAAGTCTCTTTATTGATATTGTCAATATCAATATCAATAAAGGACATTGTCATAATCCTTTTTTTACTTCTTTAAGCCTGGTTTGCTTTAGTTCTTTGAACACATTTATAATGATAGACTTAAAGTCTTTGTCTGTTCAGTTCAATCTGGGCCCTCTCCTAGGCAGTTTCCATTGCCTGTTTTTTTCCCCATGTGTGTGTCACACTTTGTTTCTGTGGGTATAGGTTTCATGCGCGTCCGTGTGAAGAGACCACCACCATACAGGCTTTGTGTGAGCAACATGGCTATTTATTTCACCTGGGTGCAGGCGGGCTGAGTCCCAAAAGAGAGACAGCGAAGGAAGATAGGGGTGGGGCCGTTTTATAGGATTTGGGTAGGTAAAGGAAAATTACAGTCAAAGGGGGGTTGTTCTCTGGCAGGCAGAGTGGGGGTCACAGGGTACTCAGTGGGGGAGCTTTTGAGCCAGGATGAGCCAGGAGAAGGAATTTCACAAGACAATGTCATCAGGTAAGGCAGAAACAGGCCATTTTCACTTCTTTTGTGGTGGAATGTCATCAGTCAAGGCAGGAACCGGCGATCTGGATGTGTACGTGCAGGTCACAGGGGATATAATGGCTTAGCTTGGGCTCAGAGGCCTGACAATAGGAACTGAAAGAAACAATTGTTTATGATACAGTACATTCTACAGAGCCCTGTTATTTATATCAAAACCTGATGCTTGGAAACTTTTGGTTTTATTTTAAGTCATCCTTCATCAGGATTATGTGAAGAAAATGGATTTTAATCACATTTCTCTCCTTCGATATTGGCTGTCTTCTTTGATTGCTTTTCTTTTTGCTAGTACTATTGGTTGAGTCTGGAACTGCCTCATCTTGGAACTCCTCAGTTTGGGCGGTTGACGCTCATTCTGCTCAAGGAGAAGCTTCCTAGATGTGAGCTTCCTCTAATCCCTCTTTCTTTGCCTATTCTTATAGTATTGCTTCTGAAATGTGTTTACTCCGTGGCACACAGATCATATATATTTGTCTAGCATCCTAGGGTAAATGAAAAAATCCACTTGTAGCTTGAGGTGTCCTGCTTGGGGATTCTGACCCAAGTGTCTCCGGTACACCAGATCATAAGTTCTACCCTGGGCCAAGATAAAGTTTTAGGTGTAGGGGAGAGGGACAAGGAAATTACTCAGTCCACTTTTGGTGTAAGCCTTCAGCCAGATATCTAGAATACATGAGTTAAGCTTACAAACACCCAGATTCACTCCCTACACTTCAGAGACCAACTCCTGAAAACTATATCACCTAGGCTTCTTTGTTAACTGTCTTCTGGCTGGATTTAGCCAATGGGATGCATTAATGGGAGACTGTGGAGCAGAAGGAAGGGAAAGGCAGCTGTCTCCCTCTGGCCTCCCCCTTGGGTGTCATTCTCGTGTTATTGGAAATGGCTCCATCTCCTTGGTCAGTCCAGCTCCCTCTCTGCAGTCTCTGTTGTGATTCCAGCTCCTGTCAGACACCTCTGACCCCTGGGTTTTATTAATCCCATCACCTCTTTGCATCCCTTGAGCTTTTGGGCATGCTGCATTTGCTAATATCTGTGTTGCTTTATGATTCTTTGTTTGGATTTTCAGCAACTCTATCAAATAATTAGTTCCCCATTAATTTCACTGTATAGAATATGTGATGTGGGCTGTTTTCCTGACTGCACTCTGACTCAGACAGCACACTAACAGCGTGTACATGGCCTTACAAATATCCCCAGCTGGTAAAAAAGGATATTCATTGGATTGACCTTATTCCCTGTGGACAGATCTTTGTCATAAACCTGTGGCAGCAGGAGGCAGCTAGTACAGAATTTGGGAGCCCGAGTCCTGGCCAAGCATTATTTACCTGGCCAATAATGGGGAAGAACAGAGATTTGGAAGAACAGAACATATCTGCCTGGCAGCCCCCAGCCATCCTTTAAAATCCAAATGTCTTCACTCTTGGTCACTGGCCTTTTTTCCTCCCACTTCCTTCAGGCTGAATCAGTTCCTCCCTCATCTGTATTCCCAAAACAGTTTTCATAAGTATACTATAGCGCTTTTTTGCTTTGGAGTCACGTGTGGACCTATTTCCCCTATTAGTTTGCTGAGGGCAGAAACCTGGTCTCAGTCAGCTCTGTACTTTCAGTGCCTTGCTCAGAGTTCAATGCCTGGCACATAGAAGGCAATGACACAGTTTCACTGAATTCAGTGTTTCCCTAACCTGGCTGCATATTGGGATCACTTAGAAATATTTTTAACATGTTGGTTGTCCAGTCTTCACCCCAGGCTAATTAAATCAGCATCTCTGAAGATGGGGTCCTAAGCACTGGAATTTTTAAATGACTCCCTGGGTGAATTTTTGTGATTCTGGGATTATGAGCTGGTGGTTTAGCTGATTGCTTTACCTTAGCACACTTCTTCTTGCTGATGAGTCCTGGCATAAAGCCCAAATTCCTCTACAATTTAATTCAATTAAGTAAATATGTTTGAGTGCCCACTCTGTGCCAGCCACTGTGCAAACAGATGCTTGCTACTTAAAGTGTGCTCTGTGAACCAGCAGCATCAGCATCACCAGGGAACTTAGAAATATGGAATGTCAGGCCCAGGCCTACTGAGTCAGAATCTGCATTTAACATGATCCCCAAATGATCTGCATGCACGTTAAGGTCTAAGAAACAGTGCTGTAGATATCATGCAAATGTCCAGTTCCTTGCACACTGTGAATTTTCTTTTCTTTCTCAATCACTCTGCTTTACTTACTACCCTTGAAAAGGTGTCATATTATATTCTCTTCTCCAGCTAAAATGGACTGTCCCGTGTGAAGCAGGCTGAGATTAGGGAGGGGTGAAATGAGATAGTGGATACAGGATTCCCTGGGTGTGGAGGGAAGAGGGAAGGTGTGGTTGGCCGTTGGAAAGATGGAAGCATTTCTTGGTACACTGAGGATCAGGATATGGGAGGTCTTTGGGATGGGATGTTTGGTAAGGATGACTCCTGTTTCTAATGTTGCCAATTCCTTAGGAAAGATTCAGGTATACTAGAGGAATCCTCAGGCCTGTGTGTTGGAGGGCTGGATCAGATCTGGTTGCCAGAGCAGGCTGGCATTAATGCCTTCCAAGATAGAGTAAATAAAGCAGCCTCTTTCACCTCATGCTCTTAGGACCAAGGAACAGAGGGAAATTTTTAAGGGCTGGCTCATTGGACATCACAAAGGTAACATTTTAAAAATTCTCTTAACTTCAGAAATGTTTAAAGCCTAATTCTCCTCACAGTGATTTTAGACTCTGTTGACTGCTATCTGTCACCAGAGATGTGGTGCACACCTCAGTCAAACACGTGTGTATGTGAATAACAAACACAACTTTCAGGGGCAATACTTTAAAGAATGGTGCCAATGCGATCTGTTGTTTTCTATTGTATTCTCCTAAAACTTATCATTGGATTGATTTCATCACTGAATAATGAATTGCAGCCCATAATTTGATAAAACAATGTTTTCCACAGAATCACAGTAAATTTGCAAGGAAAGCAGTTGGACACATTCAGCTTGAACTTGTCAAGCTGACCCTACTCCTTTTAGCATAATTTAGCATGGAATCCTTACCTGGCTTCAAAGCTGTATGCTCTGGACACATACATGACTTCATCTTGCTAAGCCTCAATTCCCCATCTGAATGTGGGCATAATTTTATCCCCCCCCATTCATCCTCCCCACATCTCTCCCCTACCCGAGGACACCCCTGGCCATCCCACAGGTAGTAATAACTGCTAGGTCTCTGGACCCAAGGTGTTATGTGTGGTGATGGGCAGAGTACACCATCAGAGCCTGAGGATGAGGACAGCACCCTCAGGAGCATTGCAGCTCAGGAGGCAGATTTGGAAATGACAATATATAAAAATATAATCCCTACTCACTGGCACAGGAAGGACAATGTTTCCTTCCATATTCAGATCTTTTTTACAACTTTATTAAGGTGAAGTTGATATAGAAAAAACTGCAAATATTTAATGTGTACAATTTGATGAATTTGGACATATGCATGCACCTGTGATACCATCACCACAATCAAGGTAATAAACATATTCATCACCTCCAAAAGCTTTCTAGTGTTCCTTGGCTTAGAAAAAAAGTTTTAGGATATCTGCAGAGAGAAAAAAGCAAGGACAGTAATATGGTTTGGCTGTGTCCCCACCCAAATGTCATCTTGAATTGTAACTCCCATAATTCCCACACGCTGTGGAAGGAACCCAGTGGGAGGTGATTGAATTATGAGGGCAGTTCTTTCCTGCGCTGTTCTCATGATAGTGAATGAGCCTCACGAGATCTGATGGTTTTAAAAATGGGAGTTTTCCAGCACAAGCTCTCTTCTTTTGTCTGCTGCCATATGAGACGTGCCTTTCACCTGCCACCGTGATTGTGAGGCCTCCCCAGCCATGTGGAACTGTAAGTCCAATAAACCTCTTTCTTTTGTAAATTGCGCAGTCTCGGGTATATCTTTATCAGCAGTGTGAAAACGGACTAATACAGGCAAATATTATAAAAAGTTACCAGCAAATATCAAATGTCATTGGCTTTACACAGTGAAGGTTTATTTCTTAATTATATCACAGTCTCGTGGGTGGCAGTAATGGCTCAGAGATCCAGGCTCTTGTTTTTTGTTTTTGTACAAATTTATGGGGCACATGTGCAGTTTTGTTACATGTATAGATTGCATGGTGGTCAGGTCGGGGCTTTTAGGTTATCTATCACCTGAATAATGTGCATTGTACCCATTAACTAATTTCTCATCATGCACCCCTCTCCTTCTGATCCAGATTCTTTAATTCAAGGCTTGCACAGCCACTGCAAATGAGGAGAAAATCATGGGACAGTCACACTCAGACACCAACACCACTTCTGCTCACCTGATTAGCCTAACTGCAACGGTGGCTGGTAGGTAAGGAGGCCATGGTGTGGTGAGAGGAGGGTGAGTCCCTCACTGCCTCACCTAGAAGTGAGGAAGAAGAGAAGGTGATGTAACCATTACCCTATCACCAAAAGCCAGCCCACTCACCAAGAAGGAAAAACACACCGAAGTTCCTTTATTATTAGCCATTGGATCTTAAATCCTACAAATGATGTCAGTGGCATTCTTGCTTTGGCATTTTGACTTATTACTGAAAATAATGTGTTAAAAAGACCAAACCATGCCTCACTGACAGCCCCCTGAAAGCTGAGGTTTTCATGGAGAAAAGCTGTTGCATCCCACTCTAACTAGTTATATCTGTCTTTGACTCATGTTCCCCTACCCAGGGGGAGGTAATGGGTGGGAAGATGTGCACAGCTCAGCCCAACCCTTCCCTTATGCTGGAAAACCACTCCAGGCACTGGCAAAAGTGTTCTTGGAATTCTCTTCCCTGATTATTAGCCTGTCTTTGTATACAACAGTCATGCGCACAAGATTTCTCTCCTCTGATTCAGTTAGGAAAGATATGGACTGTGCTTAAATCCAACATTGGCAAATCATATGTATGAATTATGAATAAAAATTTGCATAACCACCCAAAATGGATGGAAAAATTAAATCATTCTGTCAAAGCAAACTTTGTTGTCTGGGTCTAAGATTTACAACTGCTGCCATCAACCATGAAGAGCTGGTCCACATGGCTCAGTGGCTATACCAGAACCCATGGCAAAATACCATCCAAATGACTTGTAATGTGTCATTCATAACTGTCTAGTCTTAGGCAATTTCACTGGGAGTATAAGATTTCTGTTAACATATGAATTAAAATTTAATTTTAACACTTGAAAGTATATCTGAAGTTAAAAAAATTTCCAAAATTTAAGAAAATCTTGAAATTCTCATCTTACAGTCATTGTCTTGGTGAAACAGAACTAGGATTATTTCAAAGGAACTGTCAAAAGAGCTTTGAATTTTTTTTTTTTTTTTTTTTTGAGACAGGGTTTCACTTTTATCCCCCAGGCTAGAGTAAAATGGGTGATCTGGGCTCACTGCAACCTCTACCTCCTGGGCTCAAGCGATTCTCTTGCCCCAGCCTCCTGAATAGCTGGGACAACAGGCACATGCTACTGTACCCGGCTTATTATTACTATTATTATTTTTTGAAGACAGGGTCTCATTCTCTTAACCATGCTGGAGTGCAGTGGTGCGATCTCCACCCACTGCAACCTCCACCTCCTCAGTTCAAGCGATTCTCGTACCTCAGCTTCCTGAGTAGCTGGGGTTACAGGTGTGTGCCACTACACCCAGCTAATTTTTGTACTTTTAGTAGAGATGGGGTTTCACCATGTTGGCCAGGCTGGTTTCGAACCCCTGACCTCAAGTGATCTGCCTGCCTTAGCCTCCCAAAGTGCTGGGGTTACAGGTGTGAGTCACCGTGTCTGGCCTGAAATACATGCTACTTTTTTTTTTTTTGAGATGGAGTCTCACTTTTGTTGCCCAGGCTGGAGTGCAGTGGCACAATCTTGGCTCACTACAACTTCTGCCTCCTGAGTTCAAGCAACTCTCCTGCCTCAGCCTCCCGAGTAGCTGGGATTACAGGCACACACCAACATGCCTGGCTAATTTTTGTATTTTTAGTAGAGATGGGGTTTTACCATGTTGGCCAGGCTGGTTTTGAACTCCTGACCTCGGGTGATCCCCCACCTTGGCCTCCCAAAGTTCTGGGATTACAGGCATAAGCCACCATGTCCAGCCCATGCTTCCTTTTTAAAAAGAGCTTATCCTCAGAATCTAAAACCATCATTGTCTGGGAGCCAGTGAACTTCAGGGTTGCCACACATTTAAGGATGCTGTCATCAGATTCTTGTCAACTACAGCTGCCACTGTGTAGCAGTTACTAGACACAAAGCCTGGTTTCTGGTATAACTTCCTTGTCTTAGGGACAGGCAACTTTTAAAGACCCATGCCATGGGCATGGATTTTTTCTTAAAAGTCTTGCTTTGTTGTAGTCTTGTGAAATCCATTCATCATGAAATGCCTGTGTCAATGAACTGAACATGGATGTTCCCCCCAAATTTGTATGTTGAAATCCTAACCCCTAAGGTGATGATACTAGGAAGTGGGACCTTTGGAAGGTGATTAAGTCAGAAGGGTAAAGTCCCCATGAATGGGATTCATATTCTTGTAGAAGAAGGCCTAGAGAGTTCATTCACTGCTTCTACCATGTGAGGACACAAAGAGAAGATGCCATCTCTGAACCAGCAAGAGGCCCTCACCAGACACCGAATCTGCTGGCACCTTGATCTTGGACCTCCCAGCCTCCAGAGCTGTGAGCAACAAATTTCTCCAGGCACAGGGAGATGCAATAGCCCTGAAGGCAGCCTGTTGGCAGCAACGTTAACCCCCATCTAGAGCCTTGAACACAGTGCCTTTGGCTGACAAAACGTCTGGAAACGTGGTACCATATCAGGGGAACCAGCCCCTGATATTTCATTGTAGGTTCTTTTCTATTTTCCCTGTCAGTCAGTCTGAGAAATAAAGGGAAAGAGTACAAAAGAGATAAATGTTAAACTGGGTGTCCGGGGGAGACGTCACATGTTAGCAGGTCCCATGATGCCCCCTGAGCCGTGAAACCAACAAGTTTTTATTAGCAATTTTCAAAGGGGAGGGAGTGTACAAATAGGGTGTGGATCACAGAGATCATATGCTTCAAGGGCAACAAAAGATCACAAGGCAGAAGGTCAGGGTGAGATCACAAGGTCACGGTGAAACTAGAATTACTAATGAAGTTCCATGTCCTGCTGTGCACGCATTGTCATTGATAAACATCTTAACAGGTTCAAGAGCAGACAACCGGTCTGACTAGAATTCGCCAGGCTGGAATTTCCTAATCCTAGCAAGCCTGGGGGTGCTGCAGGAGGCCAGGGTGTGTTTCATCCCTTATCTGCAACTGCATAAGGCAGACACCCCCCAGAACGGCCATTTTAGAGGCCCCCCCCGGGAATGCATTCTTTTCCCAGGGCTGTTAATTATTAATATTCCTTACTGGGGAAAGAATTCAGCAATATTTCTCTTACCCGTTTTCAGTAATAAGAGAAATATGGCTCTGTCCTACCTGGCTCCCAGGCAGTCAGACCTAATGGTTATCTCCCTTGTTCCCTGAACATTGCTGTCATCCTGTTCTTTTTTCAAGGTGCCCAGATTTCATATTCAAACACACATGCTTTACAAACAATTTGTGCAGTTAATGCAATCATCACAGGGTCCTGAGGTGACATACATCCTCAGCTTATGAAGACAACGGGATTAAGAGATTAAAGTAAAGACAGGCATAGGAAATTATAAGGGTATCGATTGGGGAAATGATAAATGTCCATGAAATCTTCACAATTTATGTTCAGAGATTGCAGTAAAGACAGGCGTAAGAAATTATAAAAGTATTAATTTGGAGAACTAACAAATGTCCATGAAATCTTCACAATTTATATTCTTCTGTCACGGCTTCAGCAGGTCCCTCCGTTCGGGGTCCCTGACTTCCCGCAACAGTACCACTTGCTCGTTTAAATCCTCCAAATCCAACTCTCTGAGTCTGGGACTGCATGGGAGGGGAGAAATAATCTGAATGGTTGTGAAGATTCTGCCTGGTGTTCTGCTGCTGAAATGAGTGGGGATCCTGAGAGCATCTCAGATAGTGAGCAGCTCACCACACTGACAGCCACCACCCCAGGACCCAGGCACACAGTATTATTTAAGTTGATATAGTATTAATTTTTCAATATGAACAGTGATAACAAACATAAAGCCATTGTTTAAAATTATGTAAAACATCCAACATAAAATAGAAGTTTCAAGTTCTTGGTAACAGTGACTCAAAATCACTAAGATTTATTAATCTGTCATGAAATAGATGCACATTTTGCTTTTGTGGAAATGAAATTCTTCAACAGTTTTAATGCATATGTGTTCCGTGATCTCTCTCTTTTTTTTAATAGAAATGATCATTGCACTTGCCAGTTTTTCCTGCAACATTGTAAATCTTAAGAAGTTTTAAAGTAACTTTAATTTTGAGAAGCTATGTTCTCCACTGGCAACTGTTACTGGCTAAGTTAAATATATGCTAAAGAACTCAGAAATGAATTCAATAAATATTGCTGCCAGTATGCTGCAGGTCTGGTGGGAATCAAAACATTAGTTCTGATTAAGAACCCATGTCTCTGTTGTTATGGGAAAAGGATTAATGCAAAGCAGCCCTGTCTAGATAAGAATTTGACCTTCTGCCCTCGAGAATTGTCATAGTATATGGACCATTAGCATAGACCCTCTACTGCCATCTGCTGGAAATCTGCCATAGTAAATATCAAAAAAATCCATGATGGCGAGACTGTGCGGGACACCTCTTAAGAAGGTCCCTTTTGTGCAGTGCACAACTAGAGCAACCATATGTGGCATTCCTGAATATGGTCATTAAAAACAAGCTGACTCCTTCCTCTGGGTCCCAGCCAAAGAGTGATCAATCTGCTCCACTGAAGGGAATACTGGTTATGGAGGACCTAACCAAAATGTATGCAGAGGGCAATTCAAGAGATTTCCTCTGGTAATTTGACTCCTTTTTTTTTTTTTTTTTTTTTTTTTTTGAGACAGAGTCTCACTCTGTCGCCCTGGCTGGAGTGCAGTGGTGTGATTTCAGCAACATCTGCCCCTCTGGTTCCAGCAATTCTCCTGCCTCAGCCTTCTGAGTATCTGGGATTACAGGCACCGGCCAACGCACTCAGCTAATTTTGTATTTTTAGTAGAGATGGGGTTTCACCATGTTGTCCAGGTTGGTCTTGAACTCCTGACCTCAGGTGATCCACCCGCCTCAGCCTCCCAAAGTGCTGGGATTATAGGTGTGAACCACTGTGCCTGGCCCAGTTTTGACAACTTTTGATTACCTCCTTACCCAGCACTTATATAAGGGGTGACTCAGTTTTCCTGGCATATTTAGCTGGCAGAAAATATGACTGACTCTATTAAATGTATATGAAATAGCATCAAATTTGAGAGCAAATATGAACACATGAAAGGAAGCTGTGGAATTATGTGAATTCTGAGGGTTTTCTTAGCTGATTTTAGTTTGCATGGACAACTAGATATCTATGTTGAGACTGTTCCCTTTCCAGAGAGCAGAGTTGTCACTGGGAAGTGGCCACCTAGTCAAGGATCACAATTTCCCCTCCCTCTTCTCCACTCACCCCCGCTTGCATCTAGATGTGACAAGCTTTCACCAATAGAAGTGACACGTGTCTCTTCTACAAGGTGAATATGAAGCAGATGTACCTTTTCTGTCTCCCCTGCCCTGCCTGCAGGCTGCCTGCAGAGCTCTGCACTCTGAGACAAGGGCAAAGCTGAAAAATAGTGCCTGGAGCCCTGCCATCTGGGAGCACTCATACTGCACTGTTGCTGAGTGAGAACCTTGCATTGCATCAAGCCACCAAATGCTGGGAGGTTATTCATCACAGTGGCTAGCATTATCTTAATTAATATGATTTGCTATTAATGCATTTAACGCATTTTGTTGGCCAGTAAATGACTAGTAATACCATGGAGCAAAAGTTACAGAAACTTTTATGGAAGAAAAATGAAAAAAATTGAAGCCATTACTTTTTTCTGAAAATTGGCAAAAGACTGCTCTTCCTAAATTTCAAAGCAAAGTACTTGTGTGACTCACACACGTATTCCATGGAACATGGCTTTGAGAACCCCTGAACAGGCTTTTTGGAAGGCTCCTTTCTGCTCACTCTTTCAGAAGAACAGCATCTAAGGTGGTGGGTATAGGTCGTGGCAAACTCCACCTTTGCCAGGCCTCTCTCTGAATACCCTTATTATTGCAGGTGTTCACCCTCACATGATCCAAGGATAGAGTGTGAGGGCCTGGGACCTCTCCAAAGTCTTCTTTCCTTTTTTTTTTTTTTTTTTTTGAGACAGAGTTTTGCTCTTGTTGCCCAGGCTGGAGTGCAATGGCACTATCTCGGCTCACTGCAACATCCGCCTCCCAGGTTCAAGCGATTCTCCTGCCTCAGCTTCCCGAGTAGCTGGGATTACAGGTGTGCGCCACCACACCCTGCTAATTTTGTATTTTTAGTAGAGACGGGTTTTCTCCATGTTGGTCAGGCTGGTCTCAAAGTCCCAACCTCTGGTGATCTTGGCCTCGCGAAGTGCTGGGATTACAGGTATGAGCCACTGTGCCAGCCCAAAGCCTACTTTTCCATAAAGATGAACATATTTGGCTGGGAGCAGTGGTTCATGCCTGTAATCCCAGCATTTTGAGAGGCTGCAGCGGGCAGATCGCTTGAGCCCAGGAGTTCGAGACTAGCCTGGGCAACATGGTGAAACCCCGTCTCTACAAAAAATAAAAAATAAAAAAATAGCGGGGCATGGTGGCATGTGCCTGTGGTCCTAGCTATTTGGGAGATTGAGGTGGGGGTGAGAGGATCCTTTGAGTCCAGGAGGTCGAGGCTGCAGTGAGCCATGATCATGCCACTGCTCTCCACTCTCCAGCCTGAGTGACAGAGCGAGACCTTGTCTCAGAAAACAAACAAACAAACAAACAAACAAAACCATATTTCAGGAGATGAGGTGATGAGAAAGAAGTGCCACAGTATGCTGGAATCTAAATAGAAATTAAAAAAAAAATCCTAGATCAGAATAACCTCATTAATAAGCCCAAGTATTTACATCCCACCCAGATATTTGGCTTCTCTGGAGCTCAGGACCAATCTCGTAAGGTTCTCCTTGCCTATCGCTGATTAAGGAAATTCTCCAGCTTCTTTGTTCTGATTTAGCATTATTGTTAGTGAACCAGGGCAGGGTTTCACTGTTTATTAATTGATTCAGTCTCTCGCCACTAAATTCAAGATTAATAGACTCATTGAATAGTAACATTAATATAGCCTTTGACTCTACTGCACTAGCATTTGAAACCACCACATCAAAGTGGCTATCTTAACATAGATGCCTATCTATCACTTAGTTTTAATTTCTAGACAGGTAGCTTAAGTATTTAAATGCACCAACGAAAGCTCATCTTCTAATTTTATTACAACAAACTCACTGCTAGAAACCATGAAAGAACACACTACTGATTATAGCAGGACCCAGAATTTGGGGAGCATAAATTTTACACACTAGGGGAAGAGTATTTCAAAAAAGAATACTGAATTACAAATTCAAAACCATAAACAAAAGCATTTATTTAGACCAAGAAAAATCACACTGTATTATAAATTTAAAATGCCACAAACATCCCAAAATCCAGAACAATACTTTATTAGTATTTTATTACTATTTTATTAGTCAAGTGGTTAATACAATGTTTGCTACATTTTTTGGCTGTCAACTCTGATCGCTTCTTCATATAGCAACAATCCATATAATTTTTGATAGAGAGAATAGAAAAGAAATTGTGTCTTTCCTCTAGAATTGTTCATCCGAAATTGTGTTTTTTTAATTACTGCTGCCTCAGAAAGGTTTAATTTGGCTCCACAACTCATCATTGGTAAATGTGTGTATTAAATGCATTTTGAGAATTGCTGTTAAATTTGGAGACCCCTCTATCAATTTTTTTCCCTCTATGAACTAGCCTAGCTGTAGTCACTATTTGTAGCCCCACCGCACATTTGTGAACTTCAAAACACTGGAATTCTGACTAATTTCATGTGATTCTCATCAAAAAAGGAAAATATTATGATGTACTTAAAATTGTACTTGTTGCATTATCAAGCATATTTCTGATTTCTGACATGCATTCCATCTGACTAGGTGTTGATGATAACTGCTTACAATTTTACATGTCTAATGGCTGGAAAAATTTTTTACAGAGTAACTTCTGACTGTGCGTTGCAGATAAGAAGTTGTGCTCAGGCCGGGCGCAGTGGCTCACGACTAATCCCAGCACTTTGGGAGGCCGAGGTGTGTGGATCACCTGAGGTTGGGAGTTCGAGACCAGCCTGACCAACATGGAAAAACCCCATCTCTATTAAAAATACAAAATTAGCTGGGTGTGGTGGCGCATGTCTGTAATCCCAGCTACTCAGGAGGCTGAGGCAGGAGAATCGCTTGAACCTGGGAGACGGAGGTTGCGGTGAGCCGAGATCGCACCATTGCACTGCAGCTTGGGCAACAAGAGCGAAACTCCGTCTAAAAAAAAGAAGTTATACTTAAAGCTACAGAGTAAGGTAATGTTAGTGCAATCATCCTCCATGTACCCACACACACACAGGCATGTTAGGTCAAGTTCATGTCATGGTACAAGCACTGAGCCTCCACCTTTGAGCCACAGTGTTGGGTGAGCCAGCACAATAACTGCTAGGACCATCCTCAGATGCCATCTCTACACTGTGGTGGCTCACAATAACATTGCTATCCTGTTGCATTTTAACTATTCAAATATTTATATATTTGATATATATAAATATACATATTTAATTCAGCAAGCAATTGAGTTAGGTGTAAGTTGGAAAGATTCAGATAACATACTTGCAGGTAGTTTCAAGTACTTCATACCAGTGCTTCTCAAATGCTAATGGACAACACGAATCCCCTGGGGTCTTGTCAAAATGCACATTCTGACTCAGTAAGCCTGGGGCGGGCCCAAGATTCTGCATTTTTCTAACAAGATCCCAGGTGAACTTGATGCTGCTGGTAAAGTGACCTCACTCTGAGTAGTGACCCTGTTGGTTTTGGGGATTTTCTTAAAATTACTTTAGAAACTCTATGGATCAAAATGCTTCTTCACAATACGTAAGCTTGAAGTTTATTTTTTATAAAATTCAGCCAGCTGACTAATGCTGTCTGTTTTTCACAAGACTGGCTTTAGTCATTTAAGGTGAAGAGTCACACTATAGCAGAGAAAACTTCAGCTTTCGGATAAAGAACAAGAATAAATAGCAAGTGGCATCCTCTCGCCCCTCATCATAAGCAGCCGTGACTGCCAAGGTGGGAGAGAAAACAGCGTCTGAAAACACCCTGATCCCCTCCCACCTTCACTCTGCAGTTGACACCCTGTGGCCATTATCAGGATAAGCTACAAGAGGGAACTTAACTTCTCTGGAGTCATCCATTTGTTCCAGATTCAAACCAACTTTAGCTTTGATCTGCTTTTCTCTTTAAAACAATCCAACAAACAATCGTGGCTGTTCCTGTCACTTGAGTTAAACAGTGTGGGTTTCTGTTATGTTTGTTTGTTTTTACTCAAGTCTTAATTTGTAACCTTTTCTCCTTTTTTTTTTTTTTTTTTTTGAGAGGGAATGTTGCTCTGTCAGCCAGGCTGGAGTGCAGTGGTGCAATCTTGGCTCACTGCAACCTCCACCTCCCTGGTTCAAGTGATTCTCCTGCCTCAGCCTCCCGAGTAGCTGGGACTACAGGCACCCGCCACCACACCTGGCTAATTTTTGTATTTTTAGTAGAGACAGGGTTTCACCATGTTGGGCAGGCTGGTCTCGAACTTCTGACCTTAGGTGATCTGCCCACCTCGGCCTCCCAATGTGCTGGGATTACAGGCGTGAGCCACAGCACCTGACTGACTCTATGTCTTTTTATTGGAGAGTTTAGTTCATTCACATTCAATGTTATTATTGATAAGTAAGACTTACTCTTGCCATTTTGTTACTTGTTTTACTGGTTGTTTTTGTGGTCTTCTCTTCATTTCTCCCTTCCTGTTTTCCTTTTAGTGAAGGTAATTTTCTCTGGTGGTATGTTTTAATTTCTTGCCTTTAATTTTGTGTGCATTTGTTGTATGTTTTTTGACTTGAGGTTACCATGAGGCTTGCATTATATATATAATCCATTATTTGAAACTGGTGACAACTTAACACTGATTGCATAAACAAACAAACGAGCAAAGGGAAAACGAATGAAAAGTCTGCACTTTAACTTCATCCTCTCGCTTTTAAACTCTTTGTTGTTTTTATTTATATCTTTTTATGCTATGTCTTGAAAAGTTGTTGTAGTTATTATTTTTGATAGGTTCATCTTTTAATCTTTCTATTCAAGATATGGGTAGTTTACACATTAAAATTACAGTGTTACAATATTCTGTGTTTTTCTGTATACTTACTGTTACCACTGAGTTTTGGACCTTCAGGGTCCTTCTTCTTGCTCATTAATGTCCTTTTCTTTCAGATTGAAGAACTCCCCACCAACCCTTTTTTTTTTTTTTTAAGGCAGGGTCTCGCTCTGTCACCGAGGCTGGAGAGCAGTGGCACGATCTTGGCTCACTGCAACCTCTGCCTCCTGGGTTCAAGGTATTCTCCTGCCTCAGCCTCCTGAGTAGCTGGTATTAAAGGTGTGCACCACCACACCCAACTTATTTTTTGTATTTTTAGTAGAGATGGGGTTTCACTATGTTGGCCAGGCTGGTCTCAAACTCCTGACCTCAGGTGATCCGCCCACCTCGGCCTCACAAAGTGCAGGGATTACAGGCATGTATCACCATGCCCGGCTAATTTTTTGTATTTTTAGTAGAGATAGGGCTTCACCATGTTGGCTAGGCTGGTCTTGAACTCCTGACCTTAGGTGATCCATCCACCTTGGCCTCCCAAAGTGCTGCGATTACAGGTGTGAGCCACCGTGGCTGGCTGAAGAACTCCCTTTAGCCTTTCTTGTAGAACAGATATGGGGTTGATGAAATCCCTCCGCTTTTGTTTGTCTGGGAAAGTCTTTATTTCTCCTTCATGTTTGAAGGATATTTTTGCTGGATATACTATCCTAGAATAAAAGTTGTTATTTTTTTTTTCCTTTAGCACTTCAAATATGTCAGGCCATTTTCTCCTGGCCTATAACGTTTCTGCTGAGAAGTCTGCTGCCAGATGTATTAGAGCTCCACTGTATGATATTTGTTTCTTTTCTCTTGCTGATTTTAGGATCCTTACTTTATTCTTGACCTTTGGGAGTTTGATATTAAATGTCTTGAAATGTTATTTGGGTTAAATCTGCTTCATGTTCTATAACCTTCTTGTACTTGAATATTGTCTCTTTCTTTACGTTTTGTAAGTTCTCTGTTATTATCCCTTTGAATAAACTTTCTACGCTGATCTCTCTTTCTACCTCTTCCTTAAAACCAGTAACTCTTAGATTTGCCCTTTTGAAGCTACTTTCTAGATCTTGTTGGTATCCTCCATTGTTTTTTATTCTTTTTTCTTTTGTCTCTTCTGTGTATTTTCAAGTAGCCTATCTTCAAGCTCACTAATTCTTTTTTCTGCTAAGAGACTCTGAAGCATTCTTCAGTATGCCATTTGCATTTTTCAGCTCCATTATTTCTGCTTGATTCTTTTAAATTATTTCATTCTCTGCTAAATGTATCTGATAGGATTTGGAATTCCTTCTCTGTGTTGCCTTTGATTTTGTTGAGCTGCCTCAAAACAGCCATTTCGAATCCTCTGTCTGAAAGTTCACGTATTTCTGTGTCTCTGGAGTTGGTCACTCGTGCCTTATGTAGTTTGTTTGGTGAGGTCATGTTTTCCTGGATGGGCTGGATGCTTGTGGATGTTCGCTGATGTCTGGGTATTGAAAAGTTAGGTATTTATTGTAGTCTTCATAGTCTGGGCTTGTTTGTATCTGTCCTTCTTGGGAAAACTTTGCAGGTATTTGAAGGAACGTGGGTGTTGTGATCTAAGTCTTTTTCTGGTCACTGCAGCCATATCTGCTTTAGGGGGCACCCCGATCCCGGGAATGCTGTGGTTCTTGCAGACTCTTAGATGTATCACCTTGGTGGTCCCAGGTAAGATCTGGGAGAATTCCCTGGATTCCCAGGCAGAGACTTTTGTTCTCTTTGCTTACTTTCCTTCATACAAACAGAGTCTCTCTCTTTCTCTTTTTATCTCTGTGCTGAGCTGCCTGGGGCTGGGGAAAAGGTGACACAAACACCTCTGTGGCCACCATCACTGGGACTGTGCTGGGTTAGACCTGAAGCCAGCACAGTACTTGGTCATGCCCAAGGCCTTCAGTGACCTCTGCCCGGCTACCACCTATATTCACTCAAGGCCCAAGGGCTATACAATCAGCAGATGACAAATACAGGCAGGTTTGTGTCTTTCTCTTCAGGGCTATGAGTTCTTCCTAGCCCCAGGTGGGTCCGAGATGCCATCTGATAGCCAGGGCCTGGAGTCAGAAACCTTAGGAGTCTACCTGATGCTTTATTCTACTGTGGCTGAACTGGCACTCAAGCCACAAGATAAAGTCCTTCCCATTCTTCCCTCCCTCTCTTCCCTCCCATTTCCTCAAGTAGAGGAGTCTGTCCTCATGGCCACCACTGCCCTAGGCCCATGGCAATTACTGCCTGGCTACTGCCTATGATGTTCACTCAAGGCCCAAGGGCTCTTCAGTCAGCCTGTGGGGAATGCTGTCGGTCCTGAGTCTCTCCCTTCAGGGCAGTAGGCTTCCCTCTGGCCCAGGGGAGGTCCAGAAATACTGTCCAGGAGCCAAGGCCTACAACTGGGTACTCAGGAGCTCACTTGGTGCTCCACCCACCTGTGGCCGAGCTAGTGCCCAAGCGGCAAGACAAAGTCCCCTTTACTCTTCCCTCTCCTTTCCTCAAACAGAAGGAGTCTCTCCCCATAGCCATCATAGCTGGGAATGTGCTGGGTCACACTTGAAGCCAGCACAGCTCTGAGTCTTGCCCAAGGCCCTTGGTGAGCACTGCTTGGCTACCACTACTTATTATTCAGGGCCCAGGGGCTCTTAGTCAGCAGGTGATTAATTCTGCCAGGACTGAATCTTTCTCTTCAAGACAGCAGGTTCCCTTTTGGCCCAGGGGTTGTTTAGGATGTCATCTGGGAACTAGGGCTTGGAATGTGGGCCTCATGACTCTGCCTAGTGCTCTATTCTACTATGGCTGAGCTGGTATTCACATTGCAAGACAAAATCCTCTTTACTCTCCTGTGTCCTCTCCTCAAGAAGAGAGAAAGAGTCTCTCCTGGAGCTGCAAGCTGCATTGCATGGGGTTAGAGGAGGAATGATGTGAGCACTCTCTTGGCTGCCTCCGCTGATATCTTACTAGGTTGCATGCACTCCAAGTCCACTGGCTCCGAGTCCAGCACAGCACCAGGACTTGCCCAGGAATTGCAGTCCATGCAGCCTAGACTGCCTTCCAGGTTTACTTAGCACCCCAGAGCACTCTAGCCCACAGCGGCAGGGCTTGCTGGAACTCAAGTTCTGACTGCTGGGATGGACAATTTGCCTGGTTAGGGCTGGTCTAAATCCCTTCATGGGTGTCAGCTGAGTTCTGCCCTGTGTTGCTTTCTGCTATGACAGGGCAGCACTGAGCTCCAATGCAAAGTCCCACAATCACTGCACTCTCCCCACCACAAGCACACAGATTCTCTCTTCTTGCCATGCAGCTGCTGCTGAGGGATAGGGGAGGAGTGGTGTGGGCAACTCAAGACTGTCTTTCCTACCCTCTTCAGTGTCTCTTTCCTTAATATGATGTTAAAACCAGTACTGTGATTGCTTACTTGATTTTTGGTTCTTATGAAGGTGATTTTGTGTGTGGGTAGTTGTTCAATTTTGCATTCTTGTGTGTGTGTAGTGGGGGAACAATCACTGGAGGCTTCTATTTGGCTATCTAGCTCTGCCCCCTCCTCATCAACTTTGCAACTAGTTGTTTTGACATCCATTTTATATGATTGCCTAGATCCAATATTCTATGAGATATTTTTTAGTTGGAATTATTCTATAAAGACAGAAGTTTCCAGCTGGGCATGGTGCCTCATGCCTATAATCTCAGCACTTTGGCAGGCAGAGGTGGGAGTATTGCTTGATCCCAGAAGTTCAAGACCAGCCTGGGCAACATAGTGAGATCCTGACTCCACAGAAGAAAAGAAAAATAACTTTCCTTCCTCAATTGTTTAGGTTACTCTGAAATCTAGTTTTTGTATATGAAAGTCAGCATAACTGCTTGATTCTTTCCCTTTGACAATTTTTGGAATAAGCTGTAATGATGAACATTAAAAATATATTTGACTTAGTACATGCAATTGCAGTTATTTTTCTTTGTGGTGCTCAAATTCTCCCATCTTTGGCCAGCGGAAGTGCATTCAAATTGGATTCTATTTTCTACTGACATAATCTCAGTGTCTTTGATAATTCCCTTGCTTTCTGGCAAAACAAAATGTTTTGGGTTCATCTTGGTTCCTTTAAATGTAAAATTGTATTTAGAGACTACAACCTGGGTGCTATGGGCACTCATTGCTACTGAGTTATTGTTCTGAGCTTTTTCAGTGAGCAGAGTACTTGGCCTTACGTCAATATTTTCCCAGTCTTTTTGGTCTTCTGAGGTTCTCCTCTTGTAGATTGCTCAGGAAGGGCTCATGAAAACAATACTCCTGAGTTTTTGCATGTTTGTAACTGTTTATCTGCAGCCTTTCTACCTCAAGGCCAGTTTGGTTGGACATAAAATCTGTGGCTCATATTTTTTGTCTTTGAATATCGTGCATGTG
Organism: Gorilla gorilla gorilla; assembly: GCF_029281585.2. Lineage (NCBI taxonomy): Eukaryota > Metazoa > Chordata > Mammalia > Primates > Hominidae > Gorilla > Gorilla gorilla. Next base: position 36,214,288 of record NC_073236.2, on the reverse strand, counting down.
TTATTTCATTGTCTTCTAGCATGAAGTGCTATTTTATAAAAGTCTGAAGGCAATCTGATATTACCCCCTTGTAAGTGACTTTGTCTTTTTGCTTGAATGTCAAAAACATTTTTTCTTTTCTTTTGGAGTCTATAAGTTTTACTATTATATGTCTCAGTGCCAGTTTTCTGGCTCAATTTTCCCAGAATGCAGAATGTGTCTTCAATATCTAGTTCAAGCTAATTTTTATTTCAGGAACTTTTCTTAAATGATAAGTTTTAGTGTTTTGCTCTATTCCTGTGCTTTGGTACTTGTTTGGGATTCTTATTAACTGCTAGATCTTTGTTGTTTATTCTCCATCACTTTTCTCACAAATTCTTTTTATCTTTTTCATTTCTTTTTGTTTAAAAAAAAGCATTTTGGGAGCAGTTTTAGGTTCACAGCAAAATTCCCATATACCTGCAACATACTTCATATTTTTGAAAGTGGTATCAAAGGTGCATTTGCTGTGACAGATGAACCTACAATGACACATTTTTCTCTTGAAGTCCATAGTTTACATTGGTGTTCACTCTTGGTGTTGAATATTCTGTGACTTTTGACAAAGGTATGACAACATGTATTTACCACTACAGTATCATACAGAGTATTTTCAGTGCCCTGAAACTCTCTGCGCTCCACCTGTTTATGCTTCTACCCCCCCAACCCCTGGCAACCATTAATTTTTTTTTTTTACTTTTGCCACAATTTTGTCCTTTCCCAAATGTCATATTCGGAATATCTTTTTTGATTTTTAAGACATTTTTCCTTTCCATCTTTGATTTCTCTTAAAACATTGCTCACTATGTTTATTTGCTCTTGTGTTCCTTTTAATTCAGTCTTTATTTTGAAATTATTTTTTGTTCTTTTATTTCTAGTACTTTTCTGAGTTCTGTTACAGCTCTTGTCAAGTCTTCCTTTTCCTCAATCACCTCATCCTTGATTCTGGTTTATGCTGTTTTTTTTTTTTAATAGCATCTATCATTCTCTTAATTTCTTTTGGCTGGTTTTGAAATGATGAGTCAGTTTACATCCGTTCTGTGGGATGTCTTTCTGGTGGGTTTCATTATCTGCAGACATGTTATACTCCATCTGATTCTTCCTCGCTGTCTTTTTAATAAAGACTTTGCATGAAATTTGAGGGTGCATCTTTTCTGTTGTTCATCTTCTAAGTGAGTTGAATGTGCTTATACTTTAGAGAGAAGAGATGGAGCATGATTTACCTTTTTCTAACTTCATAGTTCTCTAATTCTCTCTTCGGCTGTTTTCTCAAAGTGATAAAAATATATATGAAGTAGTGCTACCTCTTCTGCTTCTCTACCCTCTTTTAACAAAACTTTTTCTTTCCTTTGTCACTACTGTTTCTGTCCTGTGATCAATTTGGATTTTACTTCAAATTGTCTCTCAGTGAGGGGTTTTGTCTTAGAAGGAAGCTTCTTTCATACTAGAAGAAAACATAGGGTAAATCCTCCATGACATTGATCTGGGAAATTATTTTTAAAGATGTGAACCCAAAAACACAGACCACAAAAGCAAAAATAGACAAATAGGATTACATTAAACTAAAAAGCTTCTGCACAGCCAAGGAAACAATCAAGAGTGAAGAGACAACCTACAGAATGAGAGAAAATATTTGCAAACCATACATTGATAAGGGTTAATATCTAAAATATATAAGGAACTCAAACAACTCAATAGCAAGCAAACAAATAACCCAATGTAAAAATGGGCAAAGAATCTGAATAGATGTTTCTCAAATAAAGAAAGAAGCTTTATTCTGTGAACATCCAGAGTGTGCAGCACCCAGAGTGTCCCTGCACATCAATCTTGCAGCATCATTGTCAATTTGCTGTCACCCACAAATTGATCCCTGCAGAATCTCCCTTAATTCCAGCTGTTCTCAGACAGGTTCTCCATGCTTTTTAGTGAGCACCTGTTGGTGATTTGGGTGTTTTCATATCCTCAGGGATGTCAGATGTTGTCTGTGGATCTTTAGATTTGCTGTCTTATTTGCTGTGTTTTATGTGAGGACTTAGAGAGCCCAACAAACTACACTGCCACCACAGCCACTTTTCCAGAATCTCAAAAATCTTAATGAAGTTTCTACCATAATAATAATACATATTCTTTCATTGTTACATTGCCTTCCTCTGTCTGATCTTCCTGCCTCCCACTTATCAGAATCCTTGTGATTATATCAGGCCCCCTTGGAAAATCCAGGATAACTTTCCCACCTCAACCTCCTTACTGTAATCCCATTCACATGACCAGTTGATATTGACATTATGTTCCCCCATGGCAGTGTAGAGGCTGCTGGATCCTTGGCTCCAGTTCTGAGTGCAAGATCCATCAATAAGGCTTTACATCCTGGGGTGGAAAGTATTGAATAATCTACATATATGATCTGGAATCCTTCTGTAAAAAATATGTGTCCTTTCTCCCTCATTAATTTATTTATTCAATCATTCATTTATGGCATAGACTCATGGACTTTTATACTTTGGGATATAGTCTAATACTAAATTTTTAAATTTTGTTTTTCAAATGGCTTCAGTTTTGGCCATTGGGAGCTCTTTCAGGTTGGTTGCTGTGTCCCTCTAATTTACTTCCATCATTGTGTGTGTGTGTGTGTGTGTGTGTGTGTGTGTGTATGTAGAAAGCCCTATTGCCACTTGCCCCCCAACATTGTGCCTTTTGAGTAGTTTCTGGCACTACAAGACACTCCATGCTCATGGTATATTTTCCCCGTCTCAGCCCTAGAATCAGCCCTGGTTCCTTTTATTGGAGAAAGATATTTGGGAACCAAGATCTGGGTGCTTGGTGTGCTTTTTGTAATAGGTATCACTGCCAAGCCTTCTTGGTACACAGAGTTAGAAATATATCTATGTATACCAACATATATATACATACATATATATATGTATATATATGTATGTATATATAGATATATACATACATATATATATGTATGTATATATAGATATATACATACATATATATATATGTATGTATATATATAGATACACACACACACACACACACCTACAATCATTTCTGCATCTGTCTACCTGGATATATAAATAAACGTGAGTTCATTCTAATGTCTGATTTCAATCCAGTACCACAGGGTTCATTCTGATCTTGTGTGGTCTTATTTGTAACTTCTTTTTCTGACTATGATAAATCTGGCTTCCATTTTTTAAAGCATTTATTTATTTATTCCCTCATTCATGCATTCATCCATAGTATAATGTAATTCTGAATTAGTAACACATATCCCCATGTGAAACAAATTTACAACTAGAGTACAGTATTCATGTCACATCTTTTCATCTTTAGCCTTAGTTTCTACTCAAAGCACCATTTTTAACATTACTTAGGTCATCGTTTTACCCTATGTCCTTCAGTAAAGTTATGTCATATATTTCTAATATAGCTAGATTCATTTGTCACAATCTGCTTTCCATCCTTGTATTGCCCACATTCAGGTTGATATTTTAAAATTTCATACATTACAGTTTATTCTTTGTGATATACAGTTCTGTGAGAGTGGACAATGCACAGTCATATACCCACCACCCCAACACCATGCAAAACAGTTCCATCACACTAAAAATTCCCCCGTGATCTCCTTTGCAATCAGCCTCTACACCCCCTGACAACCCCTGGCAACCGCTGAGCTGTTTTCCATCATTATTGTTTGCCTTTTCCAGAATGTCATACAAATGGAATCTTTTTCCCTTGATCAATTGCTCATTCATTTTCATTCCTGAGTAGTATTTGATTATAGGTGATTGTATAAATATACTACTGTTTTACTTTTTTCTTTATTTCTTTCCTTTTTTTTTTTTTAGGGACAGGGTCTTGCTATGTTGCCTAGGCTGTCCTCAAACTCTTGGACTCAAATGATTCTCCCTTCTCAGCCTCCTTAGTAGCTGGGATTATAGGCATACACCACCTCGCCTGACTGTTTATCTATCCATTCACTTATTGAATGATATTATTACTGCTTCCAGATTTTTGTTAATAATGAATAAAGCTGCTACCAACATTTATATACATGTTTTTATGTGCATATAAGTTTCAAATTATTTTAGGTAAATACCTAGGGTGTGATTGCTGGACCATGTGCTAAAGCATATGCCTAACTTTATAAAAACTACCAAATTGTCTTCCATATTGCATATTGCACTATTGCATGCCCACCAGCAATGAATGAGAGTTCTTGTTGGTTTGCGCCCTTAACAGCACTTGGCTTTGTCACTTTCTTGGAATGTGTGCCGTCCCCCACATCAGCACCTATCCTTTCTAGGGAAGCCATTGCCCTAGAAACATACTCTGGGACTGAAACTTCCTTTATGGCAAGTGCTGAAGCAAGAGTCATTCCTATTTTTAAATCCAGGTCTTTATTTTTCCTGTGCAAATATGAATGCAGGCATAACTAATAGTTAAGGCTTTTAAAATATATACATTTTGAGGAGGAAAAGAGGAGAGAGAAAAAGGAAGAAGGAAGAAGAAAGAAAAAAGGAAAGGAAGAAGAAAAGAAAAAGGAAAGAAAGAAAGACATCTTTGGGTAATTTGCAACATGTTACATAAGTGAAGGATGGAATTTGAGGTCATAATTTGTAATCACGGAACTCAAAAATATAAATCTGTTATAAAATGTTCATGAAATTATATTTACTGGGGTTTGTTTTTTTAAAAAAGCTGATTTCTGCAATCTGTGAGCTTTCGGTGAGCCAAAAGCTTTGCCTCGGGATGCAATTCCAAGGGATCTTGAGGCTTCCTCTTCATGGGTGAATGGGCAGTTTGCAAAGATACGTTCCTAATGGTCTAATCTTCTAAAACTCTTAGTTGTCAGCTTTTTTGGTTTAGTACACCATTCCAGCCTTCCATCTAAAATGCTCTCCCTGTACATAGCTCTCCTCCTTGAGTTAGAGTAGGTCACTCAAGAATGGAGGATAGGGGCTGTCTTTGAATCTCTTTGGCAAGTGAGAAGGAGGGGATGTCTCTTCTCCTAACTGAGATGCTTTTTTCTGTGAAGCAGATTCTGGTTTCACAGTGGATGAATGGCAAGGAGTCTGGATTTGCTTCACAGATTTTAAGTGACCTCAAATGGGGCAGTCTCTTTCCATCCGACAGAACTTCTACTTGCCATAGCACTCCCAAAAGCCAGGGTTTCTAGGGCCCCAAGGAACACACGAGGTGATACCAGATTCAGAAATATGCCTCAAACTGTCTTGTGTAAGTCTGAATTTTAGTCACTATGTTGTACCTTCAACTTCCTGTTATATACCCATTATCAGGTGGTGGAGGAGTGAAGTTGGAGAGGAGAAAGGTGACTAAATAATCTTTCATTTATAAGAAAATTAGATTAAAAAGCCTAAAAACGCCTTGAAGATTCCATAAAAAAGTAATGAGAGTCCTGTGTGCACGTTTTCATATACTTGGACTGGGGATACCTTGCACTTTGCAAAGCCCTGCCTGGTGCAGTGTTTCATGCAGACTTCACAATCAAACCTGGCACTTCACTGGGACTAAGACAAAAAGTCCCATTTTCTAGGTGAAGAAACAGGTTCTCTCAGGCAGTCACACAGCTTTCAAAGGGTGAGTAGAGCTGGAATTAAACCCTGACCAAGTTCCATGCCACACAGCTGCGGCCACATAGCGTCACCCTGACAGTCGACCCCGTGAAGCAGGAGACAGATGCTGCATTTTCACTGTTGTTTGTCCTCTGTTTTTGTAGCATCCCCGGGAACTTCCCCATCAGCCAGGGGCTTGTCCCCACCACCCTTCACCTGGCTCTCCAGTTGGCTGAGACGCTGCTTCATCTTCATCTGGGTGGCGTTGTACTCAGCCAGGAGGCGTGCAAACCTGGTCTGCAGGGTGTCCAGGGAGGACCCCAGCTGCTCCACTTTCTCTTCAAGGTCCTTGGGGTCCGCCCCCGCCCTGGCCAGCTCCTCATCGATCAGGTTGTCTTTCATCAGGATCTGCCGTCCTTTCTCCTCCAGGGCCTTCTTGGCTTCGGGGTACTCGGTGAGGGCCTCCATGAGATCGTCCTTTGAGAGGCAGAACAGGTCTGAGTAGCCGATGCTGCGGATGTTGGCCGTCCTGCGGTTCCCCGACTTGCTCCCCTTGATGTTCAGAATGCTGATCTCCCCGAAGTAGCTGCCATCGCTGAGGACCACGAACTGGGTGACCCCATCATCAGCCACCACAGCCAGCTTGCCCTCGTTGATGATGTACATCTCCTTCCCAATGTCCCCCTTCTTGCAGATATAATCCCCGGGGCTGAAGACAGTGGGTCGCAGCTTCAGCACCAGCTCCACCAGCAGCCCCGCCTCACAGTCCTGGAAGATGCGAACCTTCTTCAGCGTGTCCAGGTGCACGTTGATGGCGATCTCAGCCTTCAGCTTGTCTGGGAGGCTCTTGAGCACCTCCTTCTCATCCACCGTCTTCTTGTTGGCCCACAGGTAGTCAAACCACCGGATAACCCGCGTCTCCAAGTCCTTGGTGACCTTGCGGAACTGCATGTACTGCTTGATGGAGTCAATCTTGGCCTGGAACTCTGCCCGTGAGGCGTTCATATTCGAGATCATGGAGCCCACATTGCCCACAATGGTGGCAAAAATCAGAACACCCACCAAGAAGTCTATGACCACAAAGAGATACTCCTCATCTTTCACGGGGGGTGGGGTCTCACCGATGGTGGTAAGGGTCAAGGTGGACCAGTAGAGACTGTAAATGTACTTCCTGGAGAGGCGCCCATGCTCTGGGATTGAGATGTTTGGGTAGACCCAGGAGTCTGTCCCAAAACCAATGAACTTGGAAATGGCAAAGTAGATGCAGGCATTCCAGTGGATGATGATGAGAATGTACAAGACCAAGTTCCCAATCCTGAACATATTGGGGTAGTTGGTCCTTGTCTCTGTGCGGTCAAAGAATTCAAAGAGCCGGGAAAACTTCAGTAGGCGGTTGAACCTCACTTCTGGGTAGTTTGTGCCCACCTTTAAGTAAGCCAGGTCGGTGGGGACCAGGGACAACACATCCAGCTTGAACTGCGTGGTCGTCTTGTAATGCTGCCACAGCCTGTTGGTATCACTGACCATTAAGCCTTGCTCGAGAAAACCTGAAGAAGATGATGGAGGTCACTTGGGCATCACAGAGGCTGACTTTTTTTGACCATAGTACAAAGAAACATATTTTACCTCACGGCTACACAGTATGCAGTGATACATATATAATAGAAATGATTTCAAAAACAACACTTACCATTACTACAGGAAATGCACTCTGATATTTTCTATTCTATGAGGTTCTAATCTATTCTACTGAATTTTTTTAAAACATAGGTTGATTGAGTAAATTTAAATATAAATTGGGTATTACATGATAACAAAGAATGATTATTAAATTTTAAAAGATAAATGGAAATTATATACATATTTTTAAAAAGTATCCTTTAAAATTAGAGATACATGTTGTAAATCAAAAAGTGACAGAGGGCCGGGTGCCGTGGCTCACGCCTATAATCCCAGTACTTTGAGAGGCCGAGGTGGGCGGATCACCTGAGGTCAAGGGTTTGAGACCAGCCTGGGCAACATGGTGACACCCCGTCTCTACTAAAAATACAAAAATTAGCCAGATGTGGTGGTGCACCCCTGTAATCCCAGCTACTCGGGAAGCTGAGGCACGAGAACCACTTGAACCCAGGAGGTGGAGGGTGCAATGAGCCAAGATCGCACCACTACACTCCAGCCTGGGCAACAGAGTGAGACTCTGAGTCTTTAAAAAAAAAAAAGTGACGGAGGCAGATCTCAATTGATTTAGAGGTTTATTTTTACCAAGGTTGAAGGTACACCTAGGAGAAAGAAACACAAGTCACAGTAGGATCTGTGGCCTGTGCTTTTTCCAAAGAGGGTTTTGAGGATGTCAATACTTAAAGGGGACAGAGCAGGCAGCAGGCAGGAGAGGAGAGAAGAAAGAAAAGAAAGGGTGGGTAGGCAATGAGGCCAGTGGTTATATTCTTGCGAGGCTTTGATTAGCACTCAGTGAATCTACATGTGAAAAGAAGGAGTGGAGGAAAAGTAAATTATGCAAACTACATTTTACATAAGATAAAGTAAGCATGTGAAATTACAGCTATCTGGGAAGAAAAGGAAGGCAGCTTTTGCATGACTCAGTTCCCAAGCCTAACTCTTCCCTTTGGCAGAGTGAGTTTGACTTCCCGAGACATTTTATTTTCTATTCAAAATGCTAAAGTGCTTACTGCCTGGGGTTTGCTTATGCCAGCCAAGAAAAGGGTGGATGAAACAAAAAAGCAAAAACAAAAACAGGAAAATGAAACAAGAAAAGGACGGATGAAACAAGAAAAGGAACAGATGAAACAAGATGGGCAGAATGCTGATAACAGCTGGAGCTGGGTGAGGGTACATGGGGATTCATAACACTATTCTCTCTGCTTTTGCATACATTTGAAAATATTAATAATAAAAATGTAAAAAACACAGGCCATGGCCTCCCAAATTGATTTCACCAGTCAGCAATGGGGCACAACCTGCCTTTTGAAAACACCTTCCAGGAACACAGCTTTCCTTGGTTGCACGTGACTGTTACCCAAAGGGCTTTTAAAATATATGAAGTTCGGGACCCACCCCCAAAGAATCTGACTGGTCTGGAGATGGGCTGGACACCTAGAGCCAGGGGCATTATGATGGGTGAAATCAATTAAGGAGGCCATGACCTGCATTCTTTTTTGTTTTTTACATTTTCAAACATGCACGAAAGTAGAGAGAATAATAGAATTAGTCCTTTTAAAATTGCGGTGAGCATCAGAATTTCCCTGAGGGCTATGCGAAACACAGAGTGCCAGCCTGCAACCCAGAGTTGGCTCCCGGAAGTTGGGGGCAAGTCTAGCAAGTTCCAGGTGATGCTAGGGCTGCGGGTCCAGGCCACCGAGGCTAGACTGGGGTAGGACGTCTCACTCTGCTCAAACTGAAAATCTAGTGTGCTGTCACAACAAAGAACACCCCACTTCTCAGCCCCCAGTTCTTCTTAGCATTATTTATTATACATGCGTTACTGAGGGCCTTGATCATTATGTAGCCTCCTGTGCCTCCAGCCTCCTCCCCACTTCTTTAAGATGTCTTCTCTTAATTCTAATGATGTTTTCCTTGGAGTGTGATTCCTGTGCCTCCCTCTCTCCCAGCTTCCTGCTGAATCTTGGGTTGCTTAGGATACCACCCAAGCACAAGAAGGTGTAGGATTAATGTCTGAGTCGGGGTGTCTCATCCCACTGAAGCTGGGCTGAGACCAGGGACCATCAGCCCAATGGGCCACTTACAGAGCTCGTGTGTCTGTGGAGTTTAACATGACTGCAGCAGCGGGGCAGGTGGCCAGGGCTGGCTAGGCCACCCACGCAAGCCTCAGCCTGTGTATCTGAGGTCTTCTAAGTTATGATGCTAGGCACCAGTGTGGAAGCAAACGGGGGACCAGTCTGGCGTGGCTGGGCAGTGACTGTGGACTTTGGACAAGTCACTTGGTGTCTCTGATGTTGGTTTCTAAATCAGCAAGATGGAGGTAATCACGCCTGCGCTTCTTGTCTCATGCAGTGGTTCTAATGAAGAAGCAAGATGCACTTGAAATGTTTTGTACGTGGAGCCACACAGAGGTCGGCTACTGTGATCTGCTGGTGTTTACATCAACAGCTATGGCATAGCATTATTTTATCATTTTTTTTTTTTGAGACAAGGTCTTGCTCTGTAACCCGAGGCCATGACTCCCTACAGTCTTGACCTCCTGGGCTCAAGCAATCCTCTCACCTCAGCCTCCTGAGGCACATACCAACATGCCCAGCTAATTTTTTCTTTTTGTAGAGACAAGGTCTTGCTACGTTGCCCTGGCTAGTCTGGAACTCCGGCCTCAAATGACCCTTCTGTCCTGGCCTCCCAAAGTGCTGGGATTACAGATGCCTGCACCCACGCCTGGCCTGGCACAGTTTTTAGTTCAAAAATCTTGGAAACAGGGCCTCTACCAGCTTAAGCAATGTCTTTGTGCAGATTAGAAAAAGATGTACCAAGGGCACACAGTTCAGCACCTAAGATATGTGAAGGGCTGAGTATCCTTTCCCATCCCCAACCACAGATGATTCGAAGGAAGTCCTCATTCACCTGGGCCCTATTTCAGATTTTCATTCTCCACATGTTAAAAGTCCTCTGAAAGCCACGGAGTAACATGTCCTGTATCCTCTGACTGTCCGAGAAGAGAAACTCCAAGATTGACAGAGCTCTCCTTCCTGCTCACCGCAGTGTCGAGTAGTGAGAGCTGGAGGGGTCCTTCGAGATTGCAGTCCGGCCTGCTTATTTCTTTTCTTTTTTTTTCTTTTTCTTTTCTTTTCTTTTTCTTTTTTTTTTTTTTGAGACAGAATGTTGCTATGTCCCCCAGGTTGGAGTGAAGTGGCATGATCTCCACTCACTGCAACCTCCACCTCCCGGGGTTCAAGCGATTCTCCTGCCTCAGCCTCTCAAGTAGCTGGGATTACAGGCACCTGCCAGCGGGCCCAGCTAATTTTTGTATTTTTAGTAGAGATGGGGTTTCACCATGTTGGCCAGGCTGGTCTCGAACTCCTGACCTCCAGTAATCTGCCCACCTTGGCCTCCCAAAGTCCTAGGATTACAGATGTGAGCCACTGCACCTGGCCTGGCCTGCTTATCTCAGAGGTGACAAGAACAAGGCCCAGAGAGACAGCCTGACTTGCTCAAGGTCACACAGCTTGTTGGAAGAGCAGAGCCCAGAGCTTAGGTGTCCTGGCCCCTGCTCAGCGTCCTGTCCAAGGGTTCCGTGTAGAGGGGCTTGAGGCCGTACCACCTACCCTCACTGTCGGAGGTCCCCAGACCTGCCTGGCCTCTCATGGTCAAGGGTAGGTAATGTCCCATCCACCGTGCTGGGTCTCCCAGAACATTCCCATGGGCGCCATGGTCCCCTCCCCAGGCCCGGGGCACACTCACCTGTCCGAGCTCGTACAAGCACATCCAAGACATACAGGACATCTGCCGAGTAGTCCAGGACCAGCCACAGCATCAGGTACTTGGACTGCAGCTCATCGAAACAGGCCCTAAAGAAGCCATGTGGGAGATGGATGGCTGTGCGTGTGTTTCTGGAGCGTGGACCACCCACATGTGGGCACAGGCTCTGTGTGGAAGATGCTGGATCATGTAATATGGGAATGGCCCTGGCTGCGGTGTCACTACCTCAGTGTAATCACCCCCGCTTCTGATGAGGTGTCTCTGAGAAGCTTTTCTGTCCCACAGTCACAGAACTCCTGAGAAGAGCTGGGATTGACCCTAAATAGCGGCCCCATTACCTCTCAGCAGAGAGCTACAAGATCCAAGCAGGTACCGTTTTCCAGGCCACACTGGCAGAGTCACGTAAAGGGGCTAAAGACCTGCCCTTTCTGGGGTCAAAGTTCAACAAAAATAGGAGAATTTCCGAGAGATTAACAATGGAACATACAGTAAATATTTTCTACCTTCTCCATCTTTCTGCTGTTTCCCACACAGGCAGCACCCCCAGCTGTCCTCCTATCCTCACGGGCACAGCAGCCTGCCCCTGCCGCCCACCTGCTGCTTGCTCAGCGCCCCAAAGCCTCCTGCCCACCTGGAGAAGAACAGTGCCCAGCCCTGCCTCCCCAGAGCCCGCGTGCACCAGAGAGCAGCAGCTTGCCCAAGCACCCCATCCTGTCTGCTCGCTAGGACAGGCTCCAAGTTCTTCCAGTTTTCACCTGCCCCGCAAGCCCTCTGAAGAGCAGGAGATCAGCCTATGCTCGAATAATCGAAAGCCTCTGCTTCCACATGGATGGCATCCCTGACGTGCGGCATAATCTGGAATGCCCCAAAACTCATCAACTAGCCTCTCAGAGCAGTGGCTCTCTGTCTTGCAGGCTTGCTCAGGAGTGCCCCAAAGCCTACTGCCTACTCTCAGAAGGACAGGCAGGACTTGCCTCTGCATCCTGATTTTGTGTACTGGCTCCGGAGAGCCCCAAAGGCATCGTCTCCTCTCGCATGCATCCCAGTCCCACACATCTCAGAAGAGACCTGCCTCTGCACACCTGTCCTGCACACTTGCTTGGGAAGTCCCCTAAGCCCTCCCATGTACCCTCAGAAGACCAACAGTGTACCCTGCATCGGTGTCCTGGAGCAAGCCTGCTGGGAAGGGCCCCCAAACCCCATGCTTACCTAGAGAGAGCAGCAGGTCATCCCTCCTCCTTGCCCTGCAGCTTGCAGCCTGCAGGCTTCCTCAGAAATGCCCCAAAGTCCCCGCCAGCCCCCCCAAGCAGCAGCTTGTCCTGCATCCTTGGGGGACAGCGTGCTCAGGAACGTTCCTCTGGTAGCCCCACCCTGGAGGCCTGCTCAGAAAAGCCCAGGCCCCTGGCTTCACCTAAGAGGAGCAGTATCTCGTCCCTGCATTCACAAACAGCAGGTTTCCTAGGAGAGGCCCTCAATCCCTCTTCTGCTTATTAGAAGAGTAGTAGAGGCCAGGAGCAGTGGCTCACACCTGGAATCCCAGCACTTTGGGAGGCCAAGGTGGGCAGATCATTTGAGGTGAGGAGTTCAAGACCAGCCTAGCCAATATGGTGAAACCCCATCTCTACTAAAAAAAAAATACATATATATATATAAAAGCCGGCCGTGGTGGCTCATGTATGTAGTCACAGCTACTCGGGAGGCTGAGGCAGGAGAATCGCTTTAACCCGGGAGGTGGAGGTTGCAGTTAGCTGAGATCGTGCCACTGAACTCCAGCTTGGGTGACAGAGTGAGACTGTCTCAAAAAAAAAAAAAAAATAGTAGCAGCTTGCCCCTGCCTCCCTACCCTGCTGCATGTTCAGAACCACCCACTTATCCCTCCACAGAGAAGCAACCGCCCCTGCATCCTCCTCGTACAACTCACTTGAGGGGGCCCCACAGTGCCGAAACCCTGGCTGTCCACCTGAAGCTCAATTCCCCATCCATGCTTCAGAGCACCCTGATGGTCCTCTTGGGGAACCTTCTATTTTTAAAAGGAGAAACCGAGGCACAATAACTAAGTGGTGGCCGTGAGGGGTCCAGGCCTCAGGCCTCCCGAGGGAGAGGTGGAGCTCTGGCTCCTCGGCCTGGTGCCCTGGTTTCCGCCTTTCCGCTGCACCTTCCACCCCTGTCGCTTACCTGCAAATAAGCAGACACCAGTTATAGAAGACAGGCAGGGCGATGGCGGTCAGCCAGCGGTAGTACAGGTTGCTGGACGGGTCCACCACGATCGCATCCTTCTTTTTCGTCTTCTTCCTGGAAACCCACACATACACAAACAGCGCACTGTGCTCCAAGACTGTAGCTTTGGAGGGTTTTAGAGACCCTAGGGCAATTTCAGGCTGAAGCCCAAGATGTGGCTGTCCACAACAGGGTCCTCTTAGTCTCAAGGGAGTCCCTGTAGGGGAAGGCAGGCCAGGAGGTAGGGTAGACTCCAGAGGTCCTTCTCTCCCAGCTCAGTCCCAGGAGGTCACGGTCGACTATAAGGTCATGGTGATGACATTCCCATGTGCCCATGGCAACATCCACACCCTTCAGGATGCTGAGAATGAAAACGCAGCATGGCAATGTCACAGAGGTCTGCTAAAGTCTGGGGAGCTTCCAGAAAATGCTGATTCCCAGGGCCCACTCACCTCTTCCAGGGCTGGGCCTGGAAATGTGCATTTAAGCATTGCCTGGATAGTTCTGAGGCAGCCCCTCTCTGGACAGAGTTGGGGAGCCCCACAGTATTCCCTCGAGAACCCTCTCCACCTCCCTCACTGTGTTTGTGCGGACGTTGTAAATGCTCATTTCCAAGGGCTTGCATCACACCTCTCCATCAAAAGCCTGGGAATAACCTGTCACGTGGGCCCGCACGGAATGAAATACATAGCTTAGAGTGCTTAACTTTTATTCTTAGAATTTCCCGCAGATTCAAGTTTACAGGCTGTACTGGAGACTGCCTTTTCGTTGGGTCCATGTGTCCGCTCTGCCATCCCATGCGACCCACGCTGGGCCCAGGCCTGCAGAGTGCTCCTGTGCTCCATCGGAGACCCCAGTGACTTCCTGCCTTCACCTGGATGCTGCAAGTGCAAGGTCACTCACTGACGGGGCTTTGGGACGTTCCCTACAGCTCTCATCACCACTGAATTTGGGTGAAAGTTTGTGAACATTGTATCTTCCAGTGCCCCAGAGAAGCCCTCAGCCTACGTGTGGTCGGCCCACTTGTGAGGGCAAACGAAATGCTTCGGGTGGGGGGCACATGAGCAGGCTCACAGGGGTAGCCCCCGACTGCCCACCAGAGGCTGCAGACAAGCAACTCTCTTTACTTGTAAGCCCCCCTTGAGTTCCCAGAGCTCGGAGAGGATTCTTTCTGCAAGATGGGGGCTTCACATGGTCTCAGGAGACATGGTCTGCAGCCTGCTGGGACCGACTTTTCCTCAGTTCCAAGCACCCTCTCCCCTCCAGGGCCGAAGCTAAGGCCCCCTGATAGCGTTGCTCCAAGATACCCAGCCCTGGAGCCCTGCAGGGAGGGGTCAGGCCTGCTGGGACCATGGCACCCCGTCTTTAGAGGCAGCTTCCTTCAGTACTTCCTCCTCTTGTTTTAGGTAGCTTTTCTCTCTTCTTTTTTTCTCTTCCTTCTTTTCTGCCTTGCTGCTGGATGATGCCGGGGCACATTTAGCAGACTTCATATATCAAGGACATTACCAAGTGGAAGGGGCAGGCTGCGGCGTGCCGGAGAGAGGGCGTGGCGTGCGGCGTCGTGGAGACATCCTGGAGAGAGGGCGTGGCAAAGGGTGCTTCCAGCACATTGGGATGAAATGGGGTTATTGATTTGTTATTATTATTCCTGAAGCATGAGGTAAACCACCCCATTGAGTATACATTGAGAAATTAATGGCTCAGTCTAATGTTCTACAATATCTGATCTATTTTCATGAGCTCCTGGGAAGTCACAAACAGCCAGAGACTGGAGACGTTTTGAGGTAGTACGACATAGACCCAAATCCACACATTGAAGTTGGGAAAGTTACTCGGAGTTTTGGAAATCCCACGCCAGGCTCTCTGTTCTGAATGGAAGGGTGTGGCCTGTCCGCTGTTCTTGAAACCTGTCTCTGGATCAAGTGAAAACCTGGGCCTTAATGAGAAAGCCAGTGAGCAGAAGGGAACCAAAATTCGAAGAGGCGGGTCTGTGACGCATGTAGTGGCAAATACGTGTCGTCGCAGGTTCGCAAATGTGGCTGAGTTCAGACACGCCTTCAGACTTTGCTGGGCTGCGAGGCGGTTCAGGCAGTGTCCACAGGATGGTCCTGTGACTGCAGGTTTTTCTTCAACATATGACTTTACACTGCTGCCTCTTCTTTACTGGGTGTCTTTTAAGAGCTAGGAACTCTTATAAAGTTATCTAATGAATACATGTAACATTTCTTCAAGGCAGGCAGTAATGCCCCATTGAATAGTTGAAGAAACAAAGGTTGCGGAAAGGACAACCCCTGGAGTCCCCTTCAGGCCCCTCTGATTTCTCTCTTCCACACGCTGAAGGAAGGCATGGGTTGGAGAGATAAATTCTGCTAATTAAACAGTCATTGAAAAAGATCCATTCACAATTACCTAACACTTCCTATGGAAATAATCAAGGCTGTGTGCGATGTGTGTGGAAAAATAATCACTGCCATTATTCATGACAATCAAAAAGGGAGAGCCACCGAATCACACGACCATGCAGGCTCATCCTCAACTGTGAATTCTATATGGCCGCTTAAAACGCTGTTTCAGAAGAGCTAGTGACGTGGGAAAACGGTTCCTAATATTTTGCTAAGTTAAGAAGCAGACTACAAAACAGTTTACCATAATAGCTGGATCAGTTTTCTATTTCTGCCGGAACAAATTACTGCAAACTTACACAACATAAATGTATTATCTTGCAGATCTGTAGGTCAGAAGTCTACTGTGGATCTCACCAGACTAAAATCAAGGTGTTGACAGGGCTGCCATCCCCCAGAGTCTCTAGGCAGGGCTCTGATTCCTGCTCGTTTGGATCTTAAGCAGAATCCAGCTTCTTGCGATTGTGGGGCTGAGATCCCTGTTTCCCTGCTGGCTGCACCTTTCGAGACTGTGGCTTCCTTAGCTCAGGTCCCCTTCCTCCATCTTCAAAGCCAGCAGTGATGGGTCGAGTCCCCCTCACACTGTGACTCTCTTCTTCTTCCATTTACTTTCTCTGACCCACTCTTCTGCTTTTAAGGACTCATGTGATTACAGTGGGCCCACCCTGATAATCCAGGATAACCTACCTGTATTAGTCTGTTCTCATGCTGCTAATAAAGACACACCCGAGAATGGGTAATTTATAAAGGAAAGAGGTTTAATGGACTCACAGTTCCACATGGCTCGGGAGGCCTCGCAATCATGGCGGAAGGCAGATGAGGAGCAAAGTCACATCTTACATGGTGGCAGACAAAGAGTCTGTGCAGGGGAACTCCCCTTTACAAAACCATGAGACTTATTCACAGCATGGGAAAGACCCACCCCCATGATTCAATTACCTCCTACCAGATCTGTCCCGACACATGGGAATTAGAGGAGCTACAATTCAAGACGAGATTTGGGTGGGGACACAGCCAAGTCAAATCATTACCTATCTCAAGGACCTTGAATGTAATCACATTTACGAAGTCCCCTTTGCCATATGAGGTAACCTGTTTACAGGTTCTAAGGATTAGGATGGTAGACATCTTTTGAGGGAGACTGTTCTGCCTACCACACAAGTCAATATTTATTGAGCACTTACTATGTACCAGGCACTGTTCTGAGCACTTTTCACAGAGTAACACATTTAGTCTTCACTCCCACCATGTAATAAGACCCTATTACAATCCTTATTTTATAAGCCAGGAAACAGATACACAGAGAAGTTAGGTAACCTGCTTATGTGGTTTGAATCTGTGTCCCTGTCATGGTGGTGGATTTCTCATGGTTTAGCACCAACTCCTTGGTGCTTTGCTTGAGACAGTGAGTGAGTTTTCTTGAGATCTGGTTGTTTACAGCACCTACCCCACCTTCCTCCTGCTCCTGCCGTTTGAGACTCCTTGCTCCCCCTTTGCCTTCCACCATGATTGAAAGCTTCCTGAGGCCTCCCCAGAAGCAGAAGCTGCTATGCTTCCTGTATAGCTTGCAGTACCTCAAGCCAATTAAACCACTTTTCTGATAAATTACCGAGTCTCAGGCATTTCTTTCTAGCAATGTGAGAATGGACTAATACACTTGCCCAAGGTCACAAAGCTCTGAGGCAACTGAGTTGGGAAACAGATGCTCTTAACAAGTATATGTATATATAAAATATATTGTATCAATCTATGTATTCAATATATATGCCTAGGAAGAAGTTGGAAGTATATTTGTCAACATGTTAAGTGGGGCTATCTCTGATAGTGGAATTCCATGGTTAGCATGAAGTGCAGTTTTTGTGTGTGTATGCCCCTGTGTGCTTTTCTTGTTTTCCAAGTTTTCAGCAAGAGTATTTCAATAAAGTGAATTAGAATAAAAGGTTATTAAAATCATTAAATGAAAAGAGCAAGGAAAGTTACCCCTCCTCTGTCCTCCAGGGTGATGTGAACCCTGGTCTCTTTTCAGGCACTGGAGTCTTAATGTCAAGTCACCAGCAGACGGCGCTGCCCTCAAGCTTTTTGGGTGAGCTTTGCCCTGCAGTTTATGCCGGACTCAGCTTGCCTTGTGCAAGATTTGTGGCCCTGGATTATGGGCCTTGGCCTGTCCTCTGGGTACCAAACTGCTGAGAGCCTAGGAAAGATCCAGCACCATCGGCTGCATCCCCAAATCCACCCAGCACTGCCCCAAAAGAACCCTACACAGAACTGCAAAATGCTGCTGGTTTTGGCTGGGAACAGTTTGATGGGGGAGGGAAAAATTATTCAGGACAAATGAGACCATATGAAAATGACAGAAATGGAGTGAAGAGTCGGGGAAGGTGTTCATAAATAATTATTTTGTGTGTGTCCTCATTTTGGGATAGTTCCCAGTTTTGTCCCTTGGTCCTTGGCTTCAAAGTGGACCAGTGAAGTGAGCCCATTTATTGAAAGATTGAAGAGCCGAGTGCAGCACACGCTATCCACCCACATCCTTGCCCACACCCCAGCCCCAGGACAAAGATGCCTAGAAACCCCCAGGACCTCTGTCCATGGTTTCAGTATCTGGAGCCTTTCCCTGCCTGAAAGACTTGATACTGCGGCTGCAAGGGTGTTTAGTGTCAGGTTTGGCTTTAAGTCAAACACATATCACTATAGCCATTGCTTAGTAGATAAAATCATCTCATTTTTCTTTATGGCTGGCATTTGGGTCTCTGGATTTGATGTCCAAATTTATGCAAACAAAAGACATGCTTCCTTCATGGAGAAAACAGAAGAAAGTTCTATCTGAGGAACAAAGAGAGAAATAACAAGAAAAACCCTTGGCACATTTCTCTGTCTGTTGGAAGTCAAGAAATTGGCATTTCTCACTGATATTGGTATTTTTTCCCTAATCTCCAACTAAGACTTCCCCTCCTGAATAGTGCCACGCTGTCCCTAATCTGCCACCTTAGTATCTGGTGATAGAAAAAGGAATTATAGCAGGTCACCCTTTGAAGAGGCTATTCTCTGGACATATTTAAATTGCCTTTTTCCACTGCTCTGATTACACCCCCAAAATTGGCCCAAATTGGCCTTAAAACACGGGAACTTCAGGCGAGGCGCAGTGGCTCATGCCTGTAATCCCAGCACTTTGGAGGCCGAGGCGGGTGGATCACGAGGTCAGGAGGTCGAGACCATCCTGGCTAACACGGTGAAACCCCCTCTCTACTAAAAATACAAAAAAACTAGCCGGGTGTGGTGGCGGGCGCCTGTAGTCCCAGCTACTCGGGAGGCTGAGGCAGGAGAATGGCATGAACCCGGGAGGCGGAGCTTGCAACGAGCCGAGATGGCGCCACCGCACTCCATCCTGGGCGACAGAGCGAGACTCCATCTCAAAAACAAACAAACAAACAACAACAACAACAACAGCAAAAACAAGGGCATTTCACTGGCACTCAAGAGCCTGAGGTTGTAGAATAAGAAAATGCCTTTTAATCATTAAGGAGAATCTTCACTCCTCTGTCAAGGAACTCTGGTTCTGCACCCTCAGATATATCGTGGTATAGAGTGCTAAAGCTTAAAGCATTTATCTGATCCAATTCCTTTGCTTTATGGATGAGAAAAATCAGAGCCGAAGAGATCAGACGACTTCCCCAAGAAGTCACACAGATCTCATCCCTCCCCCACTCTGTCCACAGGGATGGAATTCCAACGAAGGGAACAGGATTCTAAAATATTCTACTGGTGTTCTGGGAGTGGGGAGCAGGAGCACTAAGGAGAAAGGCCAAGCTGGGGCTTCTATGGGGTGGAGGGCACCGGGCTTGGGGAGGGCTCTGCTGGGTGTGTGGGTACTTACTCCTCCTCCGTGTTGTTGCTGGTGTTAGTGTTGCATTTGGCCAGGGGCCAGGTGCTGCGGGAAGGTAGAGAGAACATCAAGGGTCTGAACTCTGTTTCCATTCCTTGGGGCCATTTCACCAGGGGATTACCATGCCCCACCCCCCCATCCCTATCCCACTGCTTCCAGCCTTTGCACTCACAGCTTGAAGAATACGGGGTGGTATTGTCAAGGCCAAAATGCTTTGTGATTAGTTACCTCGGGTAAAAGCCTTGGGGGAAGAGAGAGTGAACATGGCTAAACTGAGGCTTCTGAAGAAATGAAGATTCAGCCGTTTGACTCCTTCCAGCTTCCCTGCCTCAAATTCCACTCAATTTCCTTCCATTCCACCCTGGATGGGGCCACGTGCCAGGCACTAAGAGGGGCACAGAAATGCACCCTGCGTGGCCTCTGCCCTCAGTGCTTCCATGCCTCTGTGGTGGAGGAGGTCTTGCACCTTCTGCCCCAGGATGGACGCAGCCTGCAGCAGCAACAGCGACTTGCTCCCTCAGCTGCAAAGGCCTCTTCCAATTAGCAGGGCAAGTAATTGAGCATAGGCGGGATTGTCGCTGTTTTCAATTTATCCTCCTCTTGTCCTCTCCTACCTCCCCAAATTTTACAACTCCAGGGCCTGACACCCCTGATCTATGTGAGAATCTGGTTGAAGGTAAGGGCTGGTTTTGCACAAACTGGATATTTATTTAAAGTTGAATTTTGCAGTACTTCATGATGTTCTATAGGAAAAGGTATTATCTCTGACCGCCAGAACACATTTTCAACATGGCTGGGTTAAAAAAGCCAGGCGGCCTCGCAGGGCACTGCAGACCCGTCATAGGAGACCACGGGAACTGGAGCCTGAGGCAGGCGACACCCCCACCTGACTCCCGGGGCACCTCTTCCACGATGCTTGATGTGCAGCCAAATAAATGCCATTATGATGACCTCAGCTCGTCCTGCCCAAATCTCCCTCTCTCCGTCTAAGATATGGCCATAACCGCTTGTTTCTAGATTGGTTCTGCTCATCTGAAAAGCTCCCAGGAACTGGAACCGCCGTGGGATTGTGAAGGAGGGAAGGTTCAGCTCCGTGGGGGATGCAGTGGCTGTGTTCACCATGCCTCTGTGCCCGTAACCCCACAAAGCCAAGCCCACACAGGAGAACTAGGACCCGTCTGTGTATATACTTGGCTTTGCAGTGGAGACTTTGCCTCCAGAAAAATTCAAAATCCTCACCCCCAGGAAGACTTGCTGATTGACCAACACTATCCGCACCATCGCATCCATCTGCCCATGCTGACCCCGCCCGCGAGTGATCCATCAGATGTCTGTGAGGTGGTCGGGGCCTGGCCTGGATATGGTCCTAGCTCAACCCTCCATTCGTCTGGTCCCATCGGGAAATGGACAGAGAGTCTAACATTCACCTCTAAGGATGTAGGAAGGTAATTTGATCAATTTAAATAAGGAAGTCTTTGCTTGCCCAGAAGGAATTAGACCAGTCTGGCTGGCTTGCTGAGAAGCTTCTTTTCCCCCCTCCCTCTTCCTCTTTCTCCACTTGGTCCTCTTTCTTATCTGCCTGCCTCCTTATCTTTCTATCTCATGGTGTCCCTCGAGGATACTGGATGCCCAGTCCTGGGAACCTGGGACCTCCCTGCACTTGTCTGGGCCAGCACCCAGGCCTTCCCCCAGCCCAGGAAACCCAAGCGTTTGCAGTCCAAGCTCGTGTGAAAACTGGCCTTCCCATCTCAGTCAGGGATTCTCACACCTTTCCCCGGGTCTCCTAAAGCAGTCACTGGCAAGACATGGCCTTGAACTCTCATATTCCATCTTAAAAATGCCCGTGCCGTTCGCCATCCCCTGCATCATCTATGACATACAAATACCCACTGCCACTCCCCATACAAATATGGAATGAAAATGGACGTTCCCGAAAGAGCCACTGGGTTTCCCCTGAGACTTCATCACCTTCACACGCCAGAAACCCTCGTATGACCATTTGAGAAGCTCCAAACCTGAACCCATCTTCTCCTCATTGACATATAGATAGCTTTTTCTCTAGCAAATTATATAGGGACTGTCTGTTCTGCAATCATCACGCTTATTTGATCCCCTTTTCCCACCCCCCAGAAAATAGGTTCTGGGTGAGAATCCACCTGTTTGGGAGGCTGAGGGGAGGTCAGCTTCCCCTCCACGTCTTACCTCTCCTCCCTTCCAGACAGACCTGAGTGTCCTAAAGAGACCCTCTACTGCTCAGTGACAATTGATTCAACCTGTGCTGGCCCAGGGGTGTCTCTGCAGACCACCTGCTGGGGAGACTTCTCACGAACATGTCAGGAGGGGAGGCAGCAGCCTTGTGTCTGTGTGTAAGGGGGTGCCGGTCTGATTGCAGGTTTATCTCCCAGTTAGGGTGGGGGCGATGCAAGAAGATGCACAGAGGCCCCAGTTCTGCAGATTTTCCCTCCAGAAAGCAAGCACTCTCCCCACCTCGCTCTACTCTCACCATTGTCCCCTTCCCCACCTGGTATTTCTCAACCTGCTCTGGGACATGGATGGCTCCCCTTGAAAATTCTGACCAACCTGTAGACTCTCTTCCCAGAAAAATGCACGCGTGCCTACACATAAAGTTGTGGATACCATTTAGACACCCCCTCCCCCCAAGGCTCCTGCTATAAAAGACCCTGCTTTTGAGCAAGATGGGTCATAGTGGAGTCTAGGACCGGGGTCCTTGGTGAAGAGAGATAGGTAAGGCCAGCATCCCCCGATGAGTTTCTGAGAACATGATTTCCAGGGGACCCTAACAGGACCCCTGTGTAGGATAAGGTGAGTGGTCAAATGAGGCTGGGGGCTCTGGTTCAAGGGTTTTCTCCCTCCTGCAAGGCCTCTTGGACTCCGCAGAGGCTGTTAGAGCATGTAGTGCTCCCCCAAGGGCAAACACTTTCTTCAAGGAACAGCTCATGGGGATGATGTTCCAGGCCACCTGTGCTGCATCCAAACAGGATGGAGCAAAGCACAGGCTTCCTGCCTGGCCCCAGCAGGCACAGGAGGCCCCTTCTTCTTTTCCGTTCCTTACCTTCTCCCTCTGTCTGCTGGCTCCTGGCTGCCCACATTTGCCTGGGCATTGCTTTCTTGGCTGGACACCTCCTTAAGCTCGCCTCCACGGAAATGATCAGGAAAAGGGTCTGGTCCCTGGTCCTGGTGGTGCACATGCCTGGCAGCCCACCTGCGCAGCAAGAAGATGAGGCGCGACAGCCTGGAAGGTGACACAATCACTGAGCCAGAGGGAGAGGAAAAGCCCCCCACACCCCCAACCCCCGGTCTTTCCCTCTCTCTCTTTCTCCCTCCCTCTCTGTCTGTCTCAAGGGATGGGGCAGAAGCAATGATGACCAGCAGGGTGTGGGTGCTGGGGCCCTGTGGTCTAAGTTTGCATCTCTGCCCCATGGGGACCATTTATCCCCTTCTCCCTCCACCCTGCAGTCAGGGGCTGGCTTCCCCGGAAAGGGACACTCTCTTTATTACCATTTGTCCTTGTAGCACTTGGACTCTGCCTAAGGCATGATCCTTCAAACGGGGGATTAGCTCACTCCTTTTGCCCAGTGGAGAGCTCTTTGTTATGACTGCCAAGCGCAGGAAGAGTAAAGCAATGTGGGTTTCAAAGGATGACAACATTGAGAGCAAGGTTATTTATTTATTTATTTAGAAGTTCTTGAGATCTGATACAGCAAGGCTTAAAGGAACAGGCGTCCAGGCACAACCTGGAGTCTTTTCCCAGCTTTTATCTTATTGGTGTGTTCTTGTACAAACTAGAGTTTTCTCCCCAGGCCTGGGAGGTTCCTTTGCAACTTGCCCTGGGCCCTCTCCCGGAGCCCGGCCCTGCCTGGAGCTTGGCGTGAGCTCCAACACCTGCGACCACAGTGACAGTCCCTAGAGCTCATCTGAGACACACGGGCCTGAGAGGGGCCTTCCCTCCACCCTGACTGCTGTTGCTGGTGTCTCTGCCAGAGGGGAACAGTGGAGAACAGGCCCAGAGACTCCATTCTGTTTCTTGGCTTCTGGTTTCCCTGATTTGGCATCTGCAGTGCCCTCCCCTGGACGGGGTGCCCAGAGCCAGAGTCAGTACTGAACAACCTGGAACTAAGCTATGAATTGTCACATACCTTGACCCTAATCACACACTTATGACCTTAGCCTAAGGGAATACATTGACTAAGAAAATATCTCTGTAGGCAGATGCTTACAGCTGCTGCAGCAGACATATTTGGAGGTATCTGCCAAGCCCAGTCTCTCTGCCGCAGACAATTCCTGTAACCACACACTTCCTCTGCCAAGAGGGTGGAACCAAGGTCATACTCCCTCCTCCAGCCGCAGACAATGGGACTGGGACAGACAACTGATGCACAGAGAGCCACTCGAAGACAGGGTTGGGTGTTTCAACTCATGGTCACATGGCAAAGGCTGTTTTCAGCCTTGTGCCAGCTGATATCAGAACAGAGAGAGCCAGAATGGAGGGGACATGCAGAAAGAAGCACAAAGACCATGAAACTCCATGAGAAAATCGGAGGGGGAAGGTGACTACCTCCCCAGGTCCCCTCCTGCGAGCCCCACTGGCTCTGTTTCCCTGAGATAGCTTGTGTTGCAAGCTTACAACACACCCTGTATCAGCCCTACAGAGCTGATTTAAAGGTGTTCTCTTTCTTCCTTTATCATCAAAGAACCTTAAGACAGCTCTTTATTAGTAAAATGCAAACACTGAACATCACTTACATGCCCAGCTACAATGGACTAGTTAAATAAACAATGGTGGAGTAGCATCCTTCATAATGAAAAGCATGAAGAATAAATAGACATGTGAATTTCTTTTGCGATAATCTTAAGTAAAAAGTGTAGAACATATGACTATGTAAGACTCTGGCATTGGAAAAAAACCACGTGGTGGAAGGAAATAATAAGCCTGGTGTTTGCTGAGCACCTGCCGTGAGTCGGTGCTTGGCTCTGAAGCAGCTTTCAAGCCACCTGTGGAGTAGGCACTGTTAGATGCATTTCTAGATGAGATTTGAAAAGGTGAAATTACTTCCTCAGGATGGGGCAGCTGTTGAAGCTGGAGTACAGATGTCATCGGGGGAAGCAGAGCTTGGAGTCTCACTAATCTTGCAAACAAATGCTGTTGCAAGGACATCTGCCCTGGGGTCCAGACGAGCACCTGGGAGACCCTGCCAGAGCTATTTCAGACCTCATCACCACCATCCTCAGCACACCACTGTGTCCACCCAATCAAAGGTCTCCCACGGCTGGCTGCTCTTACCACCTTCTCCGGTTGGCTTTTTTTCTGAATTCTTCCAGACCTGAGCAAGTACCTCAACGTCAGCTTTTATTAAGCAATTTCAGATAAAGGCAGTTTTCCTTAGACTTTTCTGAGCTCAGAACATCTGACCCAAGAGGAAATTACTCACTGATAGTTTTCAGGCTGCTCTGCTCCTGACCCTTTCTTTTCCAAATCTTCAACTCCACCCCCATCTAGCACTTTTTCCTGAGAGGTCACTACCTTCTTTCTGCCACAGTGTCCCCCAGGCCAAGGTAGGGGACTGAGGCTGGTCAGTTACCTGGCGATCCCCTGGCCGGTGAAGGAGCCCTGCCCGGAGTCAGCCAGTCCTCTGGTCTCCATGGCGATCCCCGGCTGCAGCACTGACGATGTCTCCTCGCTTGGCGAGTGGGCTCTAGAAAATCAGATATGCAGCAAGCAGAATTGATTTCAAGCCCATCTACCTCCTGGACACAGCCAGGAGTGAGACGGTCAGATGTTCTGCTTAGCAGGGAAAGCCACCCTCACAGATCCTCATCCCAGGGACTCCCCACTTCCCTTTGCCTCCTGCAGATAGATTCTGGCTTTTGGTATAAACGTGGCCTTTCCTTTACAGCAAGGAAGGTAGCTACTGTCCAGGGCTAGGTGAAAGGACGGGAAGGTGGCAGTACATGCTGGCCTGGCCCTCATCAAAGCACTGGGTGAGGAGAGGTCCCGGGGCTTGCCATTTCAAGCCAAAGCAGCTGCTTCCATAAAATGACTCCAGAACGAGGATTTTGGTTCCAACACTTCTCGCCTACTGAATTTCATCTTCTGAGGCTAGATTGAATACCCGCTCCTTAGGGGTCTTCCTGAGCCTCCCTTCCCACTGCGTGTGCTGCAGCCACACTGCCTGGGCAACTGTTTGTGGGCTTGTCTGGCAGGCTTCCTGGGAACCCACTGGTTAACACGGAGGCCCTGGAATATTGCAAAGAACTGGCCTAGCTCTCCACATGCAGTTCAAATAATTTGTACAGTGCTTTCAAATGAGACTCCACTTCCCCTCGTCCCTTTTGCCAAACTCTAGGGTCTCTCTCCTGCAAGGCAGAGGTAAGGTGTGGTGACTCCCCTTGTGCAACCCATTGTGGAAAGTGTGACCCCAGAAAGGACAGGTGCCCGTAACTCCATACAACCACCAGTCACACCAGCAGAGTCTGGATGAATTGCCTGGAATAAGACTAGGAATGTGTCTGGGAATATTTTCCTTTCTTTTAAACCTCCTGGGGCTGAAGTTTGATCAGCCTGATTAAAAGCCAGCCAGGCATTAGCCTCTAGGGATTTGCACTTCAGTCTATGAGTCTTGAGGAGCCCAGGCAAGACAAATTAATTCTATCACATGACCTGTTCCAACCTAATTAGCCTTCTTAACAAGGAGGCAAGAATTAATACCAGGGAAAAGCTTCAGTCTCTCCCTGGTGATTGATTAGAAGTCAGAGTCCTTGCATCACGGTGGCCAGGCTGCTGCTTGCTTCTCCTCTTCTACAGATTCCTCCCTGCCTTTTCCAGCAACAGGGAGCTCACTCCCATGCCCCGGTCTGTCTGGGCTGTCTCTTGACTGCGCCACCTGCCCACAGATTCTTCCCTCCCTCAGCCTCCCCACATTGAGGCTGTTTTCTGCTGGAACCACAGGGAGTCAGGTAGCTTCGTCTTCTACCTTCCATGACCAGGACCTGTGTGACTTCTGGGTTTCCAGGCCAGAACCCCCAGCTCACCCAGCCATTCCTCCTTGGGGTCAAGTCTCTTCCTTGTCATGGTCCTTCTCCCGTGAGCAAGTTCCTGGGGTCTTGCTTGACTGGGCAGACTCTGGGAAGACTTTATTGCTTTGTGTGTTTTTGGTGGTTTTTGATGGTCACCAGCTACTGTCAGCGAAAACCCAAAGCAGTCCTGTAACACAGGCTGCTGCCAGCCAGAGGACCCCGGCTTGTGTATGCGCAATTGATTTTTTTGGAATTAAGTATTGGACCTTCCCATTGATCTGAGTAACTCGATGTTTTGGAAGCGTTGGTATGCAGAGGACACACTCACCTTTCCTCCCAACACCATCCTACTCACAAACAAAATACACAAACCACATGCCATTTAGTGGCTCTTTTCTGTATGCCAGCCACATACATTTTATCATTTCATCCACACAACAACCCTGTAAGAGAGGAAATGGGAGTTCAGAAAGGTTAAGCAACTTCACCGAGATCCCACAGCCAGGTGGTACAGCCGAGATTCCAATGTTATTCCATCCCATTTCAAAACTTGCTGTCATCCACTCCATGAAGCTGCCCTGTATTTTCATATATGGCACAGATGAAAAGGAAATTAATAGGATGGCTGAGGACTGAGCCCTGTGGCATGCCACTAGAGACATTGCTGTAATCCATATGGCTGTACCATAGGCATGGCTCTTTATTTTCAAACCATCTGATTGAATTCTCCCCTTATACTCATAAGAAACCCACTCTCATCTCATTTGTGTACATGTAAAAGACCCTGTCAGAGACCCTGCTGCAGTCCAGAAGCTACAATTCCCTTGCCCGCTTCATATTCTGTATACTATAAAGGCGGGATGCATGTTCCAATGCACCTAGGTTGGTTGCAGGAGGAGGTGACAGAGGTCCTTGGATTCGAGCAGCTGGCATGGGGGTGGTGGTGATGGCAGCTGACAGCTGGGCGGGGGCCCTGTCACAGCCTGTGTGCCTGGAAGATCTGGAGGCAATCCCAAGGATGGAGGTGTTCTGCCGCCACCAGCAGCAACTCAGGGAGCTCTAGGCACCAAGCAGTCGGCCCAGCGTTTTAGCGTAGTCTGGTTCCTGCTAATTGCATGAGGGCACATCCTGAGACCAGATTTATCTGCATTCGGGGCAAATGAATTAGATAACATCAGAGCTGGTGGGTGGGTGAGGAAGGCAAAACCCACCCAGGATTGCAAAGCAGGCCTGCAACCAGCAGCAGCGAGAGCTGTTGCATATGGACGGGATCTATGATGCCCACTCAGGGGGAGGAGGCAGAGTGGAAAGGTGGCAGGTCCTGGTTTGAGTCCCTGCTCCAGCACCTGCAGGCTGAGTATTCTGTGGGCTGGTCACTTACCCTCTCTGGGCTTAAGTTTCCTGATCTTCACAAAGCAAATAAAGCAAAAGTTGGCAATTTCATGTGGATTTCAGTTACCAGAAAGGCACAACTGGCCGTGAAGAACAGGGAGATCCTTACATGATGCAAGTTCCAGGGGCCTGATGGGGGGGCCCATTTTTTCCCTATGCATTGCCCCACTTCCTTCTCAATGCCTGAAATTCTGTTAGATCAATGTCTTTCTTTTAGCTCCAGAGCTTTACCCATATTAAATGCCTAGGGGTGTTTACATAGTAAACCTCATTAATTACTTCTCCCAGAAACTGATTTTACCAGGCAGATGGAGGGGAGGTGGGAAGAGAGGAGAGGAACTGATGTCTGAGGTGACATTTGGAGTCCCCAAGGACACACAGGTACCGAAAAAAAGGAGATACTTTTGGCGACTAATGCAGGAATGGAAAATGAGAGTCGTGGGGCCAGGCTCTGTTCTGCCTGTGGCTGGTGGAAGGGCCTGGGGCAATGGCTTTACAGGACCTCAGTCTCCGTAAAATGAACAGACCAGGCCAGGACAACCCTGGAGCTTCCCTCCCACGTGTGGGCTGCTATTCTAAGATCCCATGTGGGGACGATGCCTTCCAAGGAAGAGGCCCCCCTGATGTTGGTAGTTGGCAAGAACAAGAACAACTAGTAGAATGGAGAGACTGCTTTGAAAGACAACATAATTTTCACCTTGTAATGCTCAAGTTCTACGTTTATTTGCACAGAGGAATTAACGTTGGTAAGGTGAAGGTTTCTTGTGACTGGGCGAGGACAGGGGCTCCCATGAGAACTGGAACTGGAAATTAACTTTGCACTTGGTGAAGCATCTGATGTTTTCCAGCAAGATAGTTTTGGGGACATGAGAGTAAACAGAGGTGACCTTTCAGCACAAGGCTGGGGAATATGACACTTTAATTTCCTCTTCTTAAGCCCTGAGGAACTTGAATGATTGGAACCCACTGCTATTGGCCACATGTGGTGGGGGACTGAAGCCAATGCATTTTTAAGCCTTTGGTCCTGGAGAAGTGGGATGAAAATGGTTTTCTTTGGTGGTAATTGCTTTGGGCTCTGCTCAGGGAGTAACACAAGAAGACTACTCTTCTATCAGACACAAACCCCTGTGCCCCAAAGCTCATTCAAAATTGCTATGCCAGGAGATGGATCTGGGATTTAAGGTGCCCTCAGTCCTAGCTGCAATTCTCTGCAGCAGAGAATAGCCTGTTTCTATTGCCTTATCCTCACAGATATGCCAGACAGCTCTTAAATAATTGAGCCAACTAAAAAGATCTAAGTAGAAATGAAAAACTCAGACTTATTTTTGGTATTTTCAGGGTGTAAAATGTTTTCATTCAAATGAAGTGTTTTCATTCTTCCCTATGACTTTCCACTATAAAAATAATTCCAATAACTTAAAAACTGGGCCTCCAATTTGGTGAAAAGACCTTGGGGCAGGGAAGTCTCAGGGGACAGAGACTTGGCTATGCCTTCCTCTTGGGCGCACTCAGCGAGGGGCCACACCCACACGCAGGTTTCCAGTGCAGGCTTCTTGATATCACTGAAGATAAAGAGCGATTAACGTTCGTGTACCCCAATTCTCAATCATTTGTCTCATAAAGCTTTCTAAAAGGACTGGAATTTCAAGACAAAGAGGTGTGACTTGTCCAAACACTATTTCTCCTGGCTCCAAAATAGTGATTTGAAACTTAAAAATTTTTACGTGGTATGTGCCGGAGTCCTTCGTTCCAATCAGTCTCACATAGAGACCTCATCGGTGGATAGACAGATGCTGGGCTGGGCTGGGAAGCAGGGGAGGGGCTGGGCCCAGCCTCCACCCCTGAGGCTGCTGTACCCCATCCTGAGTACACACTGTCATTCCTTGGTGACTCCAAGGAACATTCTGAAAATTTCTGGCTGTTAAAGCCAGTCTTGCCTCTGTAAGATAAAGCATAGCTCTTTCATAAAGGAAGCACTCTTTCTGTCTCTCATTTTGAAATCTCTGTGGTGTTTCCATGGGATACTGTATTAATCTGTCAATTTACCATGTGAAGGGTGGGGCCGAGGCCTGAGTGGAATTCAGTAAGCCTCGGCTGGTGGTCAGGCTGAGACAGCAGGGCTTGGACACAGGCAGGAAATGGGGCTATCTGAGGTCAAGGAGAAGAGACCAGAGAAGGCCCACAGGAAGAAGTAATCATTTCCAAGACCGGGAGTGGGAGTCAATTGGGCACTTAACCACACAGCAGGGACTGTGCCAGGACCTCTGCATTCACATCTACAGTAACCTCACCACAACCCTAGGAGGACAATACTAGTACTGATTCATTTTGCAGATGAGAAAACTGAGGCTTGGAGCCACTGAGCAACTTTTCATAGCAGGTCAGTTGCAGAGCCAGTGTTCAATCCCAGGCAGTCTGACCCCGAGCTTGTGCTGTTAAACCATCATTCTGGTCACAGAAAGTGCAAAGGAAGGAGAAGGGAGGACCTTTTCTCACCCATGCAGACGACAAATAGCATTGTCTAAAGACGTCAGTTCAGAGCCCCTGACCATGTGGCTGATGCCTAGAGGTGCTGTGACCCTTGTCAGCGTGCATTCCAGAGTGAGCCTGCAGAGAGTCTGCCAGAAGCCAGAGGCCAGTGGCTGCTATTAGCATGGCTTAACAAGCTAGCAATTCATTTTGCAAATGGTCATCTTCTAAGAGGCCTTGCAAGCTTCAACAGGATACAGGTCAAGCTGGGCTTGGAGGTCACTGGCCAAAGCAGAACCAGGGTGAGTCAGCAGGACCGCAGTGCTGTCAAGTCAGGCAGACATTGTGGGCAGGAGCCGCAGCAGCCTGCAGACCAGGACTGCCTTCTTCTGGGTGCCTACTCCAGTGGGTATCTCACTGGAAGGAGCCGGACTGAGATCCCACTACTGCCTTCTCTGCCTTTAGGGAATCTGGAAGCTCCATGACATGCTTGGGTCATGCCCCACTCCAGGCAAGTTGGGTGCAAAGAGGAAAAGTTCCATTCTGCTTCAAAATCTTCCTGATCCTGACAGCCTCTGGTCCTTCTCCCAAGGTCTTGGGCCCAGGATCCCAGGATCGTGATGTTGTGCTGTGCCTCATTCTTGGGCTCCTTCTCCCTGATGCCCGACCCTCTCTTTGAAACCCCCTTCAAGGGGCTTTATTAGCTCACACATGGGAAATAAACTATTAAAACATACAGACGTTTCAAGGTCCTAATAGTGTTCTTTGTTCTTTTAAATAAGGAGCAATGCCTTAACGTAGAGGACTAAGTCTCCAGTGGTGCGACACAGGCATTGGCAAAGGGCTAGTTAGGAGAAAGGTATTTGAGTAGGATGGAACTTTCTGATGCCTCTGAAGCCATATCACACTTCCTGGGGCCCCAGCACCGAGTTAAAATGGTTGGAGGAAATAAATATCTGTTGGGATGCTCTGGGATCTTCCTTCCTTTGCTGAAATCTCAGAAGGTGGGGTTCAAGGGCTGTGTGGGTTTGCCATAATGGGGACTCAATCTCTTTGAAAATTATTGACCATCACTTATTAGCAGAGTTTGTTGAGGAGCTGGGACCAAGAGCGTAGACAGAGAAAAAACCAAATGTGCCTTTGGGAGAGGAAGTGATGAACACAAATGAATGAGAAGAAATGAGGCACGAGGGCCCAGTGCAGGGAGGTGGGGACTGAGGGATGTTACTGCATTTTGGGGCCATCAGACAGTGTGCATTTAAGCTGCATAGTGGGGAGAAGTTTTCAATTCTATATATATAGGGCAAAAATAACAGAAATATTGGAAAGAAAGTTGCTCATGCTTCAACTCAATCATCTCATTGAGAATTTAAGAAACATGGCCGGGTGCAGTGGCTCACACCTGTAATCTCAGCACTTTGGGAGGCTGAGGCAGGTGGATCACCTGAGGTCAGGAGTTCAAGACCAACCTGGCCAACACGGCAAAACCCTGTCTCTACTAAAAATACAAAAATTAGCAGGGTGTGGTGGTGGGTGCCTGTAATTCCAGCTACTAGGGAGGCTGAGGCAGGAGAATCACTTGAACCCAGTGAGCCGAGATTGCACTAATTGCACTACTGCACTCCAGTCTGGGTGACAGGGTGGGACTCTGTCTCGAAAAACAGAAAGGAAAAAACTAAAAACAAAGAAACATAAGGGTTTAGGTCTATGCACAGTAAATAGGTCCCTTCGGGTGTCCTCACTATTATACCAGGAGCTTGGAAAAAATGCTGTTTCATTGTGCAGGTGAAGAAATTGAGGCATGGAGTGGTTAAATGCGTTTTCCCAGGTCTACTAGTAAGTTAGGAAGAGGGTTAGAAGTAGAGCTTAAGGCTCCAGATTTCCATTTCCTACCTGTGTCAGGATGTCGTTGATGGGGCTGATGGCTTGGCTGACAAGGGGCACTGCCCACTCCCTATACAGGCCCTGGGCATGGCCTGCCTCCAGACCTTCCCCTGGAAGCGAGGGCAGGGCATCTGATTCATGCTACATCTTTGGTGCCCAGCTCAGACTACAAACCCAGTTCAGTGGCTGGTGCACAGCAAGAGTCCAACACATTTTTGATGAATACATGGGAGAGTGTGTCAGTTTGGGGAAGTTCTTATAGTAAAATTTAGTCTGCTGCATTTGAGTCTTCATTTTCTTACCTTATAGCAATTAAGTGACTATTTAAGCCTGCTTTTCCACATCTCTAAAACAAGAATACAGACTACTTTCTGGGGGTTGTGAGGATTAAGTGAGATGAAAAATGAAGTTGGCAGTGCTGTGAATACCTCCCCTGCCCTCCGACCTGTGGTTGGCCAACGTGAAGGCATTCTTCCCCCATAGTCTAGATCAGCTGTGGAAATGACCAGAGCCAGGCATAAAATGAAAAGCCCATCTTAGCCCATCTTACCTGCTGAGGCCATTTTCAGCGCGATTGAGATCTCGGTCTGAGGTCTTTACCTTGAGGTGGGTCCTGGAGGGGTGGGAGTATTGGGTGTTGATCTTGGCCATCTTCTCGGTTTGTCACATTTAGCCCCCCAGATGATTGCTAAAATGTGAACACAAAGCAGACACGTCATCAGGATGGGAAAGTAACTGCAAACCCAGCTCATCAAGGGCAAGGGCTACCGCACGCGGCCCCCCTGCAAGCCCTGGCAGGCACACCCTCTGCTGTCTCTTGTAGTTCCTGCTGCAGTGAGTTTTAGTTGGACATCTCCAGGCTCTTCTTTCTAGCATAAGGCTCAAAGTCTTTTACTCATTTGTTTATGCTACCATGCTGAAGAGATGCTCAGAGTTAAGTGCTGAATGAGTGAATGAATAAATAAATGAAGGGCCAAGTTGGTATGTGATATAAGGAAGGTGAAGCCCTCATGATTCTTTGAGATGATGCAATGTTCCTATTGACCCTGGTTTTCTTGTTTCCTTATTTTTATCTTATAATTTGGCACCTGTTTACACTGCTCCCTCAAATCTTGCTTTAAGACAACATGTAAAAAAAGGACCATATGTGACATTCAGAAAACCTTTACAATATAATGCTAAACCCAATACACAATTCATCTCATTAATCCTTACAATAATTTTGTGAGGTACTTATTATTTTTATTCCCATTTAAAGATAAATAAACTGAGCGTCAGAGATGTTAAGTAGCTTGTCCAATGAAAGATAGATCCACCTGTCAATGTGGCACAATCCTTGTGAAATCGTCTTGAAAAATTGTAACTAAGGAAATTATGTCAGTGAACGACATAAGACCTAACCAATTCCATCTTGCTTCTAACCTCTAAATTGTCCTTATTCATTCCTGGGCGTAGGCCGAACTAGCCTTGGGAAGGAATTTAATTTATAATTTAAATTAAAGCCCTTTCCCAAAGCTAAACTGTTTTTGTAAAGCAACTGAAAGCCCAACAGCCACCAAGTTAGAATGAGAGGGGCTGGAATTCTCAATATTATCAGCCATTATTCCAGAGGTCATAAGATTCGCAACTTCCCCAGTTACTGTTAAAGGCAACATCACTATTGTGAGCCTAAGATCGGCCTTTTGAGATGTCTTTTCAGGTTTTCACATTTCTAACAACCGGATGGCCACACCTTGACCTACCAACCAGTTCTGTGGCCTCCACCCAGTAACTGACTCAGCATAAGAGAACAGAGTCAACTCCCTGTGATTTCATCCCTAAGCCAGCCAATCAGCACTTCCGATTCACTGGCCCCCTACCCACCAAATTATCCTTAAAAACCCTGATCCCTGAGTTTTGGGAAGAGTGATTTGAGTAATAATAAAACTCTGGTCTCCTGCACAGCCAGCTCTGTGTGAATTATTTTCTCTGTTGCAATTCCCCAGTCTTGATAAGTTGGCTTTGTCTAGGCAGTGGGGAAGGTGAACCCCTTGGGCAGTTACACTTGTGCCAGAAATCAGGCCATGAACATTTTCTCTTTGGCAAACATTGGAAGGCGCCCCTGTGATTGAAAAGAAAGCCTATGTGAGAGCAAGGCTGGTGTGATTGGCCAGTTCCATGATTTTTGGATAAGTCTTTCACTGGAAGATGCATTTCTGAGGATGGTTTCTCTAAAATAGATTAGCACAGGCTCTCTTGAGCAGCCACATGGTTTAAGTGTGTCAGATGTCAGTGGAGACCACTCCGGAGAAAGATAGCAATTTCTAGAAACAGCCCAGGGACTCACTCCAGGACTCAGTTAATTCCAAATCCAAAGGAAGGTCAGAGACAGGAGCCATTGGTGTGGCCATGCACATTTGGCCAACCCTCTGCCAGTTACAAAAGGGCAGCCATGGGCTCAGCAGGGTCCTGACTTGTCTCTGATGTTTGATAGTTTAAGTCTATGAGTTTAAATATTCTGGTTTTCTCAATAGATCAAACATTGTTTTGATTTTTAAACACTTTATTCACTTATGTAACAATGAGTGAGTTTCTGGCTGACCATAGGAGCTATAAAGAGAAATAAAACGAAGCCTGTTCTCAAGGATCTGACAGTGCAGTGGGTCAGGTGCTACAACAGGCTTTGCAGGTTGTGCCCAGGAGCTTGGGCCTTACCCTAAAGCCCAGTAGGAATGTGGTCAGGTGTGTACAGGCCACTCTGGCTAGACCAGGGAGGATGTATTCAGGGAACATGAGTGGCTGTGAGGTGAGCAGCTAAAAAGTTGCCACAGTTTCTTAGGGGAGAGAGAACAGCTGCCTGAACTAGTTTTGTGGTAGTGATAGCAAGTGGGTAGAATTGCCAGGACATGGCAATTTAGGTATAAGGGGTGGGGAGGAAGAGGTGCTGAGCACAGTGCCCCAACAGCTGGGGTGATGGGAGGTGCTGCCTGCCCATTGAGGCACGGAACTAGGGGGGAAGCACGTTAGAGAAAGAGAATGATTCCAGTTTGAGGTGCCTGCAAAACTTTAGGACCAACATATGAAATTGCACTCATTAAAAGTAATAAATCCGGGGAGAGACCAAGATGGCTGACTAGAAACAGCTGAGGTCAGCCAGGCGGGGTAGCTCACACCTGTAATCCCTGCACTTTGGGAGGCCGAGGCGGCTGGATCACAAGGTCAGGAGATTGAGACCATCCTGGCTAACACGGTGAAACCCTGTCTCTACTAAAAACACAAAAAATTAGCCGGGCGTGGTGGTGGGTGCCTGTAGTCCCAGCTACTCGGGAGGCTGAGGCAGGAGAATGGCGTGAACCCAGGAGGCGGAGCTTGCAGTGAGCTGAGATCGCGCCACTGCATTCCTGCACTCCAGCCTGGGGGACACAGCGAGACTCAGTCTCAAAAAAAAAAAAAAAAAAAAAAAGAAAATAAACAGCTGATGTCAGAGGTTCTCACCAAGGAGAATGAAAATGGTGAGTGAATCCTGCACCAGCAACTGAGGTGTCCAGGTTCTCTCAGTGGGACTGACTAGGCAGTCCCAAGGAGAGTGAGGAAAAGCAGGGTGGAGCGCCTGCCCACCTGGGAGCGGCATAGGGCAAGGGGACCTCTCACTCTCAGCCAAAAGAGGCGGTGAGTGATTGTGCTACCCTACCCAGGAAACCACGCTTTTTCCATGGATCTGTGCTATCCACAGATCAGGCGATTCCCTCGTGAGCCCACACCACCAGGGCCTTGGGTCTCAAGCACAGAGCTGTGCAGATTCTTGGCGGCCTCTACACTGGAGACTGCCTAAGACTACCGAGCTCCTGGGGAAAGGGGTGGTCGCCATCACTGGAGTTCCAGTCTGCCATTTTCCCCTGCTGGAGTAGTGGAGACTGGGCAGTTTGGGCCCAGGAGGAATTCCCCACAGTGCACCACGGCGGCTGTGGCAGATCGTGGCCAGACTGCCTCTTTAGGCTAAACCCAGACCCATCCCTCCTCACCAGGCAGGGCCTCCCCGCTGGAATTTCAGCAACTCCAGCCAGGGGCTGGATGTCCCTGGGATGGAGCCCCTTGCGGGGAGGGACTGCTGTGGTATCCACTGAATAGTGGACTTGGTCTCTCCCCTGGCTGGCTTTGAGGAATCGGGCAGTCTGGATGAGTGGGATCCCCCGCAAGTGCAGCGCATGCCCTCTGCTAAGAGTCAGCCAGAGTGCTTTGTTAAGTGGGTCCCTGATCCTGTGCTTCCTGACTGGGTGAGACCCCTCAATAGGGGTCAGCATAAACCTTATACAGGCACGTTCTTGCTGGCATCAGGTCAGTGCCCCTTTGAGAGAGATCTCCCAGATGAAGGAGCAGGCAGCCATCTTTGCTGTTCTGCAGCCTCCACTGGTAACACCTCCAGGGGCAGGAGGGATCCAGGTGAATAGGGTCTGGAGAGGATCCCCAGCAAACTGCAGCAGCCCTACAAAAGAAGGGTCTGACTATTAAAAGAAAAATAAACAAAGCAACAACAGCAACAGCATCAACTAAAAATTTTCCGCAAAAATCCCATCCAAATGTCAGCAGCCTCAAAGACCAAAACAAGATAAACCCATGAAGATGAGAAAGAATCTGCCAAAAATGCTGAAAACTCAAAAAACCAGAGTGCCTCTTCTCCTCCAAGTGATCACAACACATCTCCACCAAGGGCACAGAACTGGGCTGAGGCCAAGACGGATTAACTGACAGAAGTAGGCTTCAGAAAGTGGGTAATAACAAACTTTGCTGAGCTAAAGGAGCACGTTCTAACCTAATGCAAAGAAACTAAGAACCATGATAAAACATTACAGGAGTTGTTAACCAGAGTAACCAGTTTAGAGAGCCACATAAATGACCTGATGGTTCTGAAAAACAGAACACGAGAACTTCACAAGTATCAATGGCCAAATAGACCAAGCAGAGGAAAGAATTTCAGAGCTTGAAGACTATCTTGCTGAAATAAGACAGGCAGACAAGATTAGAGGAAAAAAAATGAAAAAGAATGAACAAAACCTCTGAGAACTATAGGATTATGTAAAAAGACTGAACCTATGACTGATTGGGGTACCTGAAAGAGATGGGTAGAATGGAACCAAGTTGGAAAACACACTTCAGGATATCATCCAGGAGAACCTCCCCAACCTAGCAAGACAAGCCAACATTCAAATTCAGGAAATCCAGAGAACTCCAATAAGGTACTCCATGAGAAGATCAACCTCAAGACACATAATCATCAGATTCTCCAAGGTTGAAATGAAGGAAAAAATGTTAAGGGCAGGGATTACAGGCATACGCCACCATGCCCAGCTAATTTTTGTATTTTTAGTAGAGACAGGGTTTCACCATGTTGGCCAGGCTGGTCTCAAACTCCTAACTTCAAGTGATTTGCCTGCCTCGGCTTCCCAAAGTGTTGGGATTATAGGAACAAGCCACCGGACCTCAGTAGGCTGAGGCAGGAGAATCGTTTGAACCCGGGAGGCGGAGGTTGCAGTGAGCTGAGATTGCACCACCGCACTCCAGCCTGAGTGACAGAGCAGGACCCCAACTAAAAAAAAAAAAAATGTTAAGGGCAGCCAGAGAGAAAGGCCAGGTCACCTACAAAGGAAAGCCCATCAGACTAACAGTGGACCTCTCCCCAGAAACCCTACAAGCCAGAAGAGATTGGAGGCCAATATTCAATACTCTTAAAGAAAAGAATTTGCAACCCAGAATTTCCTATCTGGCCAAACTAAACTTCATAAGCAAAGGGGAAATAAAATCCTTTTCAGACAAGTAAATGCTGAGGGGATTCATCAGCACCAGGCCTTGCAGGAGCTCCTGAAGGAAACACTAACTATGGAAAGGAAAAACTGTTATCAGCCACTACAAAAACAGACTGAAATACAAAGACCAACAATATTATGAAGCAACAACCTCAACAAGCCTGCAAAATAACCACCTGACATCATGATGACAGGGTCAAATTCATACATAACTATATTAACCTTAAATGTAAATGGGCTAAATGTCCTGATTAAAAGACACAGAATGGCAAGCTCGATAAAGAGTCAAGACCCATCAGTGTGCTGTATTCAAGAAACCCATCTCAGGTGCAAAGACACAAATGGGCTCAACATAAAGCGATGGAGGAAAATTTATGAAGCAAATGGAAAGGAGAAAAAAGCAGGGGTTGCAATCCTAGTATCTGACAAAACAGACTTTATTTATTTATTTATTTATTTTTGAGATGGGGTCTTGCTCTGTTGCCCAGGCTGGAGTGCAGTGGTGCGATCTCGGGTCACTGCAACCTCTACCTCCTGGGTTCAAGTGATTCTCCTACCTCAGTCTCCCTAGTAGCTGGGATAACACGCCCATGCCACCATGCCTGGCTAATTTTTGTATTTTTAGTAGAGATGAGGTTTCACCATGTTGGCCAGGCTAGTCTTGAACTTCTGATCTCAAGTGATCTGCCCACCTTGGCCTTCCAAAGTGCTGGGATTACAGGCATGAGCCACCACGCCCAGCCTGACAAAACAGACTTTAAAGCAACAAAGATCAAAAAACACACAGAAGGGCATTACATAATGGTAAAAGTATCAATTCAACATAAAGAGCTATTTTAAATATATATGCACCCAACAAAGGAGCACCTAGATTCATAAAACAAGTTCTTAGAGACCTACAAAGAGATGCAGACTCCCACACAATAACAGTGGGAGACTTTAACGCCCCACTGTCAATATTAGACAGATCATCAAGACAGAAAATTAACAAGGATATTCAGGACTTGAAGTCAGCTCTGGATCAAGTGGACCTGATAGATATCTACAGAACTCTCTACCCCCAAACAACAGAATGTGCATAGGTATTGTACTAGGAATGTACGTAGGAATGTACTAGGTATTGATGGAACATACCTCAAAATAATAAAATAATAACAAATAACAAAATAATAAAAGCCATTTATGACAAACCCATATCCAATATCATACTGAATGGGCAAAATCTGGAAGCATTCCCCTTGAAAACTGACACAAGATAAGGATGCCTTCTAGATCCTATATCTAGAAAACCCCATCATCTCAGCCCAAAAGCTTCTTAAGCTGATAAGCAACCTCAGCAAAGTGTCAGGATACAAAAGTCGCAAGCATTCCTATACACCAACAGACAAGCAAAGAGCTAAATCATGAATGAATTTCTGCTCAAAATTTCTACAAAGAGAGTCAGATACTTAGGAATATAGCTAGTAAGGCAAGTGAAGAACCTCTTCAAGGAGAACTACAAACCACTGCTCAAAGAAATCAGAGAGGACACAAATGGAAAAGCATTCCATGCTCATGGATGGAAAAAAATCATTATCATGAAAATGGCCATACTTCCCAAAGTAATTTATAGATTCAATGCTATTCCCATTAAACTACCATTGACATTCTTCACAGAATTAGAAAAAACTACTTTAAAATTCATATGGAAACCAAAAAGAGCTTGCATAGCCAAGACAATCCTAAACAAAAAGAACAAAGCTGGAGGCATCATGGTACCCAACTTCAAACTATGCTGTAAGAATACAGTAACCAAAACAGCATGGTACTGATACAAAAATAGGGATATAGACCAATGGAACAGACTAGAGAACTCAGAAATAAGACCACACATCTACAACCATCTGATCTTTAACAAATCTGACCGAAGCAAGTAATGGGGAAAGGATTCCCTATTTAATAAATGGTGCTGGGAGAACTGGCTAGCCATATGCAGAAAATAGAAACTGGACCCCTTCCTTACACCTTTTACAAAAATTAACTCAAGATGGATTAGAGACTTAAATGTAAAACCCCAAACTGTAAAAACCCTAGAAGAAAATATAGGCAATACCATTCAAGATAGGCATGGGCAAAGGCTTCATGACAAAAACATCAAAAGCAATTGCAACAAAAGCAAAAATTGACAAATAGGATCTAATTAATTTAAGGTGTTTCTGCACAGCAAAAGAAACTATCATCAAAGTGAACAGACAACCTACAGAATGGGAGAAAATTTTTGCAATCTACCCATCTGACAAAGGTCTAACATCCAGCATCTATAAGGAACTTCAATGAATTTGCAAGAAAAAAAAAACCCATTAAAAAGTGGGCAGGCCGGGTGTAGTGGTTCACATCTGTAATCCCAGCACTTTGGGAGGCCGAGGCAGGTGGATCACCTGAGGTCAGGAGTTCGAGACCAGCCTGGCCAATATGGTGAAACCCTGTCTCTACTAAAAATACAAATAATTAGCTGGGCGTGGTGGCAGGCGCCTGTAATCCTAGCTACTCGGGAGGCTGAGGTAGGAGAATCACTTGAACCCGGGAGGCGGAGGTTGCAGTGAGCCGATGTCGTGCCATTGCACTCCAGCCTGGGCAACAAGAGCAAAACTCTGCCTCAAAAAAAAAAAAAAAAAAAAAAACCAAACAGTGGGAAAAGGACATGAAAAGACACTTCTCAAAAGAAGACATTTATGTGGCTAATAAACATACGGAAAAAAAGCTTAACGTCACTGATCATTAGGGAAATGCAAATCAAAACCACGATGACATACCATCTCATGCCAGTCAGAATGGTGATTATTAAAAAGTCAAGAAGGCCAGGTGCGGTGGCTCACGCCTGTAATCCCAGCACTTTGGGAGGCCGAGGCAGGTGGATCACGAGGCCAGGAAATCGAGACCATCCTGGCTAACACGGTGAAACCCTGTCTCTACTAAAAATACAAAAAATTCTCTGGGGGTGGTAACGGGCGCCTGTAGTCCAGCCTGCACTCCAGCCTGCACTCCACTGCAGTGGGCGGGCACTGCACTCCAGCCTGGGCGACAGAGTAAGACTCTGTCTCAAAAAAAAAAAAAAAAAGTCAAGAAAAGGACAGTTGCTTGTGGGGCTGTGGAGAAACAGGAACGCTTTTACACTGTTGGTGGGAGTGTAAGTTAGTTCAACCATGTGGAAGACAGTGTGGCAATTCCTCAAAGACCCAGAACCAGAAATACCATTTGACCTAGTAATCCCATTACTGGTTATATACCCAAAAGAATATAAATTATTCTATTATAAAGACACATGCATGCATGTGTTCATTGTGGCACTATTCACAATAGCAAAGACATGGAATCAACCCAAATGCCCATCAATGATAGACTAAAGAAAATGTGGTACATATATACAATGGAACACTACGCAGCCATAAAAAGGAATGAGGTCATGTCCTTTGCAGGGACATGGATGGAGCTGGAAGCCATTATCCTCAGCAAACTAACTCGGAAGCAGAAAACCAACCACTGCATGTTCTCACTTATAAGTGGGAGTTGAACAATGAGAACAGGTGGACACAAGGAGGGGAATAACAACACACACTGGGGCCTCTCCAGGGGTGGCAGGGAGGGAGAGCAACTGGCTAATAGCTAATGCATGCTGGTTAATACCTAGAGATGGGTTGATAGATGCAGCAAACCACCATGGCACACATTTACCTATGTAACAAACCTGCATGTCCTGCACATGTACTCCAGAACTAAAAATAAAATAAAATTAAATAAATAAAATAAAATAAAATAAAAATAAAAATAACACACATATTCATGTGTGTTATCCAAATAGTAGTAGTTATAATATATTGAAATCTGATTATATTCCAGTCAATGTGCTAAGCTTTTTACATCATTATTTATTCTAACATGAGAGTCTCTGAGGTGGATGCTATTAGTGTCTTCATTGCATAGATGAGGAAATGGAGGCTTATAACAGGTTATGTAACTTTCCAAAGAACGTGTGATGTCCAGAAGCCACATTAGGACTCAACCCTATTTGACTTAGTATATGCAGACTTTGGCCAAATCCTTGTCTCCCACCTCCCCCTGGCCTTATTATTTTCAATACTTTAAAATGGAATGTTTATATGTTTTTAGATAAAAAAGCAATAAATCCAATTCAAAATTGTCCATTCAACACTTTTTAATTGAGCATTTACTATGTGCCAGGCAATATGCTAGAAGCTGGGGACTTATTAGAGAGCTATATGCAGCTCTGTCCTCCAGGAGCTGACAGTCAAGTGGGGTGCAGAGCAAGTCTCAAAGAAGTTTGGGACTCTGTGGAAAAACTATGGAATTACTCTTCTTTGTACATTTCCAGGCAAATTACACCAAATAAAGTGCATTGTCTCCAGCCTGTGCCCCTTCCTTCAGCCCCCTCAGCTGCATTCTCTATCCTGGGCACAAACTCTGGTCCCACTGCCATTGCATGGAGGCAGTACCTCTGTCCTCCCATAGACCTGCCTCCTGTTGAGGGCCACTAGGTGCCATGCACAGGTGAGTGCTATGCAACACTTCCTTACTTAATCCTCACAGCAGCCCCCCTCCCTCTCTTACAAATGAAGAAACTGGACAGGTGAGTCATTTCCTTAAGTTTGCTGCTGAAGGCCGGAGCCAGGATTGACTAAAAATCTGTCTGACTCCAAAACCTGAGAGTGCAAAGTCATTGAGGGAACTGGTATTGCCTTTAGGCCTGGGCAGGAGGGGTCTCTGCTTTAAAGGACCCCATGCTGGCCCTCCTCCAGCCACAGCCCTCCCAAAGGGTCGAGAAGCCCATAGAATCAAGGGGCCATACCCACCGGGAACCCTGCTCCTGCTCCAGCTATGGTCTGAGTGCCCCAAACCCCCAGATTCTCTGTCCAAGAGGCTTTCAACTGGTTCTAGAGCCTGCCTGGGACTCTTCCCTGGTCCATCTCCCTGAGTGCACTAGCTTGCACTCCCCTAGGCCCAAGGATGGCCAAGGAGCAGCTGTTTGGGGGGGGTGGGGGAGACAGAGCCTGGAGATGTGGCCAGGGCGTCCACAGACAGGTGTGCAGGGCCTCCTGTGCAAGGCCCTTTGACATGGTGTGGACCTAGGGCTGGGGACAGAAGGGGGCAGGTTGTGGGCAGGGAACCAGAGATCAGCTCTCCTCATGACTTCCTGCTCTCAGGCTCAACTCCAAGGGGCCTGAGTACTCTCGGTTTGAACCTGGCCTCCAGGTGGTGATGCAGTGTATTTGCCAGGTTAGGAGGGTGGGCACATTTGATTTAACAGTGTGCTATCTTGGTCCATGTCATGGTCATTTCTGGTCCTCTACCTCACGTCCTTCCTGCCCACCTTTCAGTCCAGCCATTGCTACGGCAACCAGCTGCATGCTGGGTAACCCATGCACTTTGCCTCAGCGACACTGCAGATTCTAGGGCCTTCTGCCTTGGGGGCTTCCTTACTTCCCCCAGGAAACACTTGCTGAGACCACATCACCGTTCTGATACATGTGCAAAAGCTGAAGGGGTAACATCCTTGGGGCAACCCTGGACCAATAGAAGCAGGAGCCTGAGGGAATATACTCTTCCATCCCTCAGGAAGGTGGCTCTGAGACACTTTCTACCTGGCTCCTTGGAGAACCCCTGGTTGCCCAGAGTGGCGATCAGTTTGATAATGGACATCTGGGTTGGCTTGTCCTCCTTCCCTTTTGCCCTCTCCAAGACCCCTACTCCTGTTCCTTGGAATCACTCCCCAAATAAACTGCCTGCCTGCATGCCCTGTTCAAGGCTCTCTTTTGGAGGGGAGTGGGTATCACTGCTAAGAGAATCTTTAACTTTTAGATATTTGGGCTACAGTAAGTGGGTCATTTGTACTCTTGACCCAAGTCCCTCAAGGTTTAGGATAGAACCAAGTTTTCCTTTTAATTCTATGTTCTTTATCCAGGAAAACGATGGTTGGAGTAGGACAGGGCAAAATGTACATCACTAAAGGGAAATGTAAGTTTAAGATAACTCAGAAGATCTTTTTTCCCTATTGTCTCATAAGTGTCATAAATGGTTGTCTTTGAAAAAATACATTAAAAAATCAGGAGGAACCAAATAAGGAACCAATCTTGTTGATTGGTTGATATATCTTCTTGGTATTTTTACCTCTAAAGTTTTTCACTTTGTGTAGAAATTTCATTATTTGTCCAATGGAGTTTACTACAGTATGAATTTTTGCTGATTCCAACTCTAAAATATTATCTACTACTGGTAGCTGTACCCAGAAGCTTGGTCAATTTATTAATTTTTTTTTGCATGACAATTTCATAGGGGATTCTTTGTTCTTCCATCAGAAGGTACATAAAATCTTATATTTCTC
This sequence comes from Gorilla gorilla gorilla, assembly GCF_029281585.2. NCBI lineage: Eukaryota > Metazoa > Chordata > Mammalia > Primates > Hominidae > Gorilla > Gorilla gorilla. The sequence goes on along the minus strand of NC_073236.2, from coordinate 36,169,808 downwards.
TGGGGGACGTTAGCAGCTGTTGATGTTCATTTGCTAGATCCATCAGTTCATTAGAGGTTGCAAGTTGGTGGTATTCTACCATTCCTTCCTCAATTAGCTGAAATATTTTTAAAAGAAAAAATTTTACTCTTAATTATTTGATTGGTCAATTCCTATAGGAAAGGCTGAATAAACAATTATTTCCCTGTATTTATCAGTTTTTGAGTCATGACATCTTAAGAGATTACCCAACCACTGCATGTGTTTTCACATCTGGCCCTGCCTTGATAAACTCTTTGTGAGTAGAACTCACCAATGAGATAATGAAACCACAATCAGTGATCCTGGGGCTCTGTGGACAATGAGAGCTGCCATCTAGCCAGGGCCCCCTGGGTGCGAGGCACTTCCATATCCATCACGCGTGAATCCTCAGTAACCCCAAGAGGGAATAGTGATGCTCATCTTGCAGATAAGGAAATGGACCCCTGGGCCTGTCTCACTCTGAAATCCACATTATGGCTTGTTCTGTTTATCACGGGCACTGCAGGAGATTGGAAATGTACAAATGGAATTTTAATTTTCAAAACTAGCAAGAAGATGCATTCTGCAACTGTGAAGGTGACCTTGAAGTGGATCCCAGGTGTGAGTCTAGGAGTGGTTTTTGAGCATCTCCCAAATGAATGTGTATTTTCTAGGACTTAACTGGAGAGCTAAGAACATGCCATTTCAGGCAATTTCCATTTTCTTTACAACACGACTAAATCTAGCATGTCCCCCTGCCACCAGCCCCCTTACTGACTCCTTGCCAATGATGTCCCAGGCACTGTACCTGGTCCCGAGAATTGTGAAGATGAGGAAGACAGATCTCTGCCATTGAGAGCACAACATTTGCATGGGGAAAACAGGCGTGTTAAGCAGTGAGGGTAAGGTAGTGCAAATGGTGTTGAAATACAGGTAGAGGCATGATGGGTGCAATGCAGGATGGGGAGGAAATCCTTAATTCTGCCTTAGGGACCATTAAGGAGGCTTCCCAGGTGAGAAGCCATCACATTTACTTAGCACTATTCAACATTTACCATTACAGTGTTACACGTACCACTTACAATCACATTTTGCTGTGTACCTTCAAGGATTCAGTTGTGACTTTTGCACTCTAGTGCTCATCATGGGCTCTCTCCACCGTCATTGGCCCGGACGCCTGAGTAGCCAGGCATTTAACGCAGCTCACTGTATTCCAGTTATTCTTGTACTTTTCTTGTTCCTTTACTGACTCCAAAAGCCTTAAAGGCAAGAACTGCCTCCTTTTACCTAAAAAACACTTTATTCTTCAAACACCCGGCACATACATTTAGTAGGTAGTAGAGCGTGTGATATTAATGGAGGAACTGGTGAGGAATCATCATGACGACACTGATAATAACAGCCACGTATTTATTGTTTAATCTTTGCCTGTTACTGTTCTAATAACTTTAAGGGCATATTTACTCATTTGATCCTCACAATGATTGTGTGAATGAGTCACACTGAAAATTTCCATTCCACTTGGAATTTATAAGTGGGAATTTATAAATGGGAATTTATGAGAGAGCAAACATACTACAAAGGAGGGCCAAATATGTCGAGCCCCTTGCTCTAGACTGAACGTGCTTCCAAAAGAAAACCTTGCTCCCCATTCATGATGACTAACTGACCCCTTACACTCAGTTTGTTTGTTCTCTGTCTTCTTTTTTATTGTGACCTGAACATCAAAACTAATCCTGGTGCAATTTGTGTGGTTTGAAACATTACCATTTTCCAAGTCTGAATGCAGCTGACAATGGAGAGACAACACAGAGGTGTCCATAGCCCTGTATGGATGCACTGTAAGTCCACTGGAAGTTGTTCTGAATGATCATCATCCTTGGGGAGGAGACTTTATTCAGCCAGGGTTTGGCGGGTCCAATTAGTGAGGTGCCGAGTCTGGACACAAGCCATGGCAAACAAGCCGAAATCTCAATCAGGACAGAGTACAGAGTCTTGATGGACAGGCATACTTAGCCCAGGCCACTGTTTTCTCCAGCAGAGACTGATCACTGGGGTCTTCTATCTTACTTCTCAGAAGTAATCTTCTCAGACTCTGTCTGAGTCTGATTCATTTCAGTCCTCCAAAACTCAACCTTCTCAGCATCACCCTGGACAAATGCACTCAGCAAGTGATCAGTAAATGTGAGGCTGGGCAGGCTCACTTCATCAAATTAAACTCCAAAGATAAGTCAAGAACTCCCCCAGGGTCTACATACTTTGAAACTTTTCTAAAACACTTTTCCAAAATACTCTTCCAATTGCCTTTCCCTTATGCCCCCATCCTGCTTGAGAACTGCAAGGTAGAAGGGAAATTCTCCAATGCTGAAACACTTAATTACCCTGAGACCTGTGAACCACCCCACAGAGCTGACGTGGGCACCACACTGATATTCCTACAGCCGGCAAAGAGGCCTGGTGATTTGTAGCAGAGTCCTAGGCTTATGGAGAGAGAAAACCCTGAGTGAAATATCTTTTGTTTGACTCAAATCACATTTGAAAGGCAGTATAAGTGGTTAAGGGCACTGGCCTGAGAGAAAGGAGAGATGGCTTCTCTTCCCAGCTTAGCCTCCAATGTGGGTAAGTGACCAGCACTTTAATTTTTTCATCTAATAATAGAAATGGCCTTATTTAAAATGAAATAATCCACAAAACCCTGATGCATAAAGCATTTACTTATTGTATTTTATTTAAAAGTATTTGATAACTTTGATAAAGACAATTAGTGGGACACAAGTTAATTTTGGCCATGATAGTCAATATATTAAAGTTTGGTACAGAAGACATGTCAGTGCTATCTTTATATTTTTGAGTTTTAAAAATATTTAAATATACCTTTTAAAAAACTTAAAATATGTGCAGAACATCTTAAGAAACTCTGGAACAGAGTTGAAAATCATAGGCCCAGTTGATTATTAAAAGTCCTTCAATTCTAGAAGTTCCATGATGGAGCAAAACACTATATGCAAATATTACACCTGAGGGTCCTCTTATATTTTATGTGTGAATGTGAACCTATGTGGAAAAAATAAAAACATTCCAGAGCTTCAAAAACAGAAAGGAAAACTATATAATGTTAATATTTTTGGAAACTGTATAAGAAAAGTGAAAACAATTTGAATATCAGAATTTACATGAAAGGACACTTTGAAACTCAGATTAATATGCAAAAGTTCTCAACAAAATACTAGTAAACTATATCCAGCAACATACAAAAAGGATTTCACAGGGAAACCAAGTGATGTTTATCCCAGAAATGCAAAACAGACTTATCCAAACTCAATCAATGTAATACTCCCTCCTAATAGAGTAAAGGGCAGAGACCTCATAATCATCTCATGAACACAGAAAACGCATTTGGCAAAAATCCAACATGCTTTCATGGTGAAAATAATTTAAAAACTAGGAGTATAAGGAAACTTCCTCAACCTAACAAAGGGTATCCATGACACAACCATAGTTAACAGCACGGTGAATGGTGAAAGTGATAAAAGAAAAAATAGATTGGACTGCATCAAAATAAAAATGCCTTTGTGTATCGAAGTATGCCATCAACAAAGTAAAAAAGCAATCTAAAGAATGGGAGAAACTATTTTCATTTTTTATTTCTTTAGAGACAGAGTCTCACTGTGTCACCCAGGCTACAGCACAGGGGTTTGATTACCGCTCACTGCAGCATTGACCTCCTGGGCTCAAGCCAGCCTCCAACTTTAGCCTCCAAGTGGCTGGGACCACAGGTGCACACCACCATGCCTAGCTATATTTTAAATTTTTGTAGAGATGGTGTCTCTCTATGTTTCCCAGGCTGGTCTCAAACTCCTAGGCTCAAGCGATCCTTCTGCTTCAGCCTCCCAAAGTGCTGGGATTGCAGAATATATTTTTAAGACATATATTGGCAAGGAACTTGTATCCACAAGATATAAAGAACTCTTATAACTCAATAACAAAAAGTCAAATAACTCAATTAAAAAGCAGGCAAAGGATTTGAATAGATATTTATCTGAAGAAGATACAGAACGGCTAAGAAGCACATGCTAACATTCTCCATGTATTTAGTCATGAGGAAATACAAATCAAAAGCACAATGACTTACTACAGTTGGCCCTCTCATCTGCAGGTTCTGCATCTGCAGATTCAAGCAATCACAGATTGAAAATATTTGAAAAAAAACAAAACAATGAAGAATAACAATACAACAATAAAAATAAAACAAATAAAAACAATACAGTGCAAACTATTCACATAGCATTTACACTGTATTAGGTACTACTATTAGTAATCTAGAGATGACTTAAAGTACAGTACACAGGAGGTTGTACGTAGGTGATATGGTTTGGATCTATGTCCCCTCCCAAATCTCATGTTCTGTTGTAATCCCCAATGTTGGAGGTGGAGCCTTGTGGGAGTAATTGGCTCATAGTGGTGGATTTCTCATGAATTATTTAGCACCACCGCCTTGGTGCTGTTCTGATGACAGTGAGTGAGTTCTCATGAGTTCTGGTCATTTACAAGTGTGTGACACCTCCCCCACTTGCCCCTACTCCTGCCGTGATGTGCATGCTCCCCCTCAGGCTTCCACCATGATTGTAAGTTTCCTGAGGCTTCCCAAGAAGCCGAGCAGATGCCAGCACAATGCTTCCTGTACCACCTGCAGAACTATGAGTTGAGTAAACCTCTTTTCTTTATAAATTACCAAGTTCTCAGGTATTTCTTTATAGCAATATAAGACTGGACTAATACAGTAGGTTATTTATTAGATTGGTAATGGCAAAAACCACAATTACTTTTGTACTAACCTAATGCAAATACTATGCCATTTTGTATAAGTGACTTCAGCTTCTGTTAAATTTTGGTATTTGTGGGTAGGTCCTGGAACAAATGCTCCTCAGATACTGAGAGATGACTGTACTCAACACTGACTAGGATGGCTATAAAAGGTCCTTCCATTCCAGAAGTTCCATGATATAATAAAACCCTACAATGCAAATATTATACTTGAGTGTCCTCTCATATTTTGTGTGTGAATATGAACCTAGGTGGAGGAAATAAAAATTATTACAGAGCTTCAAAAACAGAAAGAAAAAGAACTATAAAATGTTAATATTACCATAACAAGTGTTAGTGAGTGTGTTAGTTAGGGTTCTCCATGGAAACAGAACCAATAGGATATATATACCATTGATCCTTAAACAGCATGGGTTTGAACTGTACACGTCCACTTCTATATGTTTTTCTTTCAATAAATATATTGGAAAAAATTTTGGAGATATGTGACAAATGGAAAAACCCCATTTTTTCTTGCTTACTCTATTGTAAGAATACAGCCTGTAATACATAGAACATACAAAATATGTGTTAATTGGCCATTTATGTTATAGGTGAGGCTTGTGGTCAACAGAAGCCTATTAGTAAATCAGTTTTGAAGAAGCCAAAAGAGTTATATGTGGATTTTTGACTGCATAGGGGATCAGCACCCCTAATCCCTGCATTGCTCAAGGGTCAACTGTATATACATACGATTTATTATAAAGAATTAGAGGCTGAGAAGCCCATGAGCTGCTGTCTGTAAGTTGGAGACCAGAAAAGCCAGTGGTGCAGTTCTGAGAACCAGAGGGCCAATAGAGGGCAGGAAACTGATGATGTCCCAGCTTAAAAAGTGAATTCCCCTTTCTTCTACATTTTATCCTACCCGGGCTCGCAATGGATTGAATAGTGGCCACCAACTCTGGGGAGGGCAATCTGCTTTACCCAGTCCACGGATTCAAATACTAATCTCATCTGGAAACTCGCTCACAGACACCCCCAGAAATAATGTTTTATCTGGGCACCCTGTATCCCAGGCAAGATGATACATAAAATTAACCATTTTCCACAATGTGATGTGGAAAAACTGGAAGCCTCATTCATTGCTGGTGGGAATGTAAATGATGTAGCCACTTTGGAGAACAGCTGGGCAGTTCCTCAAAATGTTAAACATGAGTTACCATGTGATCCAGGAATTCCACTGCTAAGCTTATACCTAAGAGAAATAAAAACATGTCCACACAACAACTTGTACATGAATGTTCATAGCAGCATTATTTACAGTAGCCCTAAGTGGAAACGACAATCATTTATTAGGGCCTATCCACTGATACATGGATAAACAAAATGTAGTATGTCCACATAATGGAATGTTATTCAGATGGAATCTTATTTGGCGATAGGAAAGAATAAAACAGTGATACATGCTACAACGTGGGTGAACCCTGAAAATATTATGCTAAGTGAAAGAAGCCAGACAAAAAGAGTCACATAATATATAATTTCATGTACATGAAATGTCCAGAATAGGCAAATCCATTAAGACAGAAAGTAGAGTAGAGGTTGCCTGGAGCAGGAGTGGAGAGAAGGAGAAAGAGGAATGACTGCTAATGGATACGGGGTCCCTTTTGACGGTGTTGAAAAGTTCTAAGATTATAATGTGGTGATGGTTGCACAACTATAAATATACTAAAAACCAGTGAAATGTGCATTTTAAATGGGTGACATTTGTGGCATGAAAATTATATCTAAAAAGAAACAATTTTAAATCTAAAATCAAAACACTTTTTAAAATGCAAAACTCACAATATCAGCTACAAGAAACTCATGAAACGTAATAAAGGGGAGAAATGCCAAAATATGACATTAATAATAATGACCATCACATTTTTGAGGGCTTACATTATACCAGTCACTGCTCTATAACTTTTTACATGTATCAACTCATTTTATCTTTTCAATAACCTTATGAGGTAAATATTATTCTTATCCCCTGTATTAGTCCGTTTTCATGCTGCTGATAAAGACATACCTGAGAATGGGTAATTTACAAAAGAAAGAGGTTTAATGGATTTACAGTTCCACATGGCTGGGGAGGCCTCACAATCATGGTGGAAGGAGGAGCCAGTCACATCTTACATGGATGGCAGCAGGCAGAGAGAGAGCTTGTGCAGGGACGCTCCCCCTTATAAAGCCATCAGATCTCATGAGACTTATTCACTATCATGAGAACAGCATGGGAAAGGCCTGCCCCGATGATTCAATTACCTCCCACTGGGTCCCTCCCACAACACGTGGGAATTCAAGATGAGATTTGGGTGGTGACACAGCGAAACCATATCATCCCCATTTTACAGAGGAGCGAACCGAGGTACACAGTTCACACAGCCAGGACTTCAACAGGCAATTTAATTGTAGAGCCTGCAAGCTTTTAAGCTCTTGCCTCTCAAGAAATAAAGTAACTTCTGGGACCAATAAGTATTAAAGCTTCCTCCATCTGCCCAAGAAAGGTCCCAAAAAGACAGTTCAAGTCTTAGACAACAAGAGTGTATCCTGTTGTGCTCAGGGTTGAGCTGTGAGGTGATGAAGGGAGATGAAGGTCAGAATCCAATTCCCCCTCTCTATGGTGGCTGTCCCAAACCCATCAAGGTCCCTCCACCATGATGGAGATAACGAGTCTGAGTTAGGAGAGTTGAGTCTTGTTTCCCAAAGAAACTTACTCATGACAGGAAGATAGAGTTATCTCTCTCTGAACTCCAGCATTTTTATAACAAGAGCAAATGAAGCTTCCAAATGTCAGCTGCAAAGTTTCAATTCCTGTCTAAGAAGAAAGTTAAGATTGTTCTTAAGAACAGGAAGAAATTTGGAGTTAAAGAAAATGCACTGAAATTGGATCAAGATGATCAATTATGTTTCTTAACCAAGAGGCAGGGGCTTGTCTCATGCCTGGAAAGTGTCCTGGTCTCTGCAGAGATGATTCAGAATTAACGGGACTCTGAGTTCCTCAGCTCTGAGTGTGCTTAGTTTTGGAATTGCTGCTTTGTAATAAGATTCAGCTGTTCAGGTTGAGATTGCAAGAGGATGAAAATGCTTTTCAGACCTTACCAGAGCTGGGGAACCAGAGCTCTCCATAGCCAACTCTATAGATGCTCCAAACCTAATTGCAAGCATGGGAGGCAAAGTGTTTTTTTTCTTAATTAACTTTTGTGGTGTGATTATAAAAGTAACACATTGCTTTTATTTTATTAGGAGGTAATAAGATGTCCATATCTAACTTTGAGCACTTATGATATGTCAGGCACTGAGCTGAGGATTTCATTTCAATTACTTCATTTAATCTCCACAACAACTCGATGAGGCAGGCATTATAATTATTACTACTGCCAAGGTATACACCAAGAAGCTGAGACTCAGAATGATTAAATACCTTGGTTCAAAGTCACCCAGTGGCAGAGCCTGGGGGCAGAAGCCGGTTTAACTTTAACCGCTACACTGTATTAGTATAATTCTAGGTGAAATGTATGAATCCTGCAAAGGAGGACAAAAGAAGCACTCTGGGGATTAGATGAGTTCTCGGGTGCAGGCCGAGTTCAGGAAAGAGTTTTCCTTGGAGCAAAACTATTCTGAATGGCATCACTGTCTCCCCCAGCTACTGTCAAGCATGCTCTTCCTCCCTGCAGTACTGTCTTGGTTAATGCCATGAGCAACACCCAGAGCCAACTGACTACCCAGCTAAGACTGTGTGAGCTTTCACTCCTCCCTCTCCCTTACTGCCCCAGATCCAGCATCAGTCACAGCAACAGCTATCTCTCTCCTCCATCCCCTCCAACTCTTTTATTTACTAATTCAGAAATGTACTGAGCACTCACCCTGTGCTAGTCTAGTGTATAGACTAGACAGGTGTATAAGTGTGGAATCAGAACAGAGGTTGCTTCTGGTCTCTTTGAGCTCTGTTCCTGCCTTGATCCAGGCCTTTCTCTCTCCCCGGGATGGCTGAAATAGTTATCTTTGCTCATCTCCCGTCTTCAGGCTGTCACTCCTACAATCCATCCATTCTCTGGCACTAAGGAGGTGCTCAATGAGTATAGAATGAATAAATGTGTAAATGAATGAAGCTTCCATAGTGACCCCAGAATCTTTATGAAAGGTAGTTCTAATTATGTCACTCTTCTCAGAAGCTTTTAGAGGTGCCTATTTTCTCCAGCACGCAGTCTCCATTTCTTAGCCTGATGGTCAAGACTTTTCATAATTTGGATCAAGTGAGCCTAAACTGGATGCTCATCTAAGCCAAATTACTCACCCTTCCCTTATGTGTATCATACTTTTTTTTTTTTTTTTTTTTGCCCCCACCTACTGGCAGAGACAGTGCTCACCAAAGCCCATCTTGTGCCTCCTGCATTTTCCAGCCTCCCTTTCAGGCCAGGTGAAGGCTGAGTGACGGGTTCTGGCAAGTGGACTCCCCCCATGATGCAGGACTCCCCCCAAAATCAGACATTGCATAAGCAAAGGGAGAAGCCACCAAGATATTCCAAGTCTATACGTCACCACAGCAGGGCCTTACTCTCTCCTGACTGATCCACACATCCTTGCTTCTGCCTAGAGAGATTTTCCTCTCTTCCTGGCCAGTTGATTTCAAGTTTCAATTGCAACATAACCTTGCCGGGGAGGCCTACCCTGACCAGGAGTCAGTCACTCCCACCTCTCTCAACTCTCAGGGCTCTGTTATCACCTCCATTTACACCTGGAATGCAGGCCACCTGGTAGGTTGCACAAGGGTTTGTCTGCCACACTACACTGTGAGGTCCCAGAGGGCAGGGACTGTGTCTGTTTAAAAGTTTGTTTCTCCCACCAGACTGAGCCTTGTCCTTTGTACTCAGAAATATTCAGGGTGTTACCAAAATGCATTAGGTCAGAGAGAAAACTGTTTACCCCCAGCCTCAGTAGAGAAAAAAGCATGGCCCATCTCAACCTTGAGGCCACAGTGGTTGGTGGGGGATTAGCAGGGGTTTCAGGTGAGCAGGACGCTGTGGGAATGGGGGAGGAAGGGGAGGGCGGGACGGAGAAGGGTTTTGGAACCTGGTCACTGCCGTCCCCGCCCCATTCCCTAGGGAAACTAGCGGCCAGAGCTGGAAAGAGCCTGAGTAGCTTCCAACTGTTTACCTTCTGGGTACCATGGCGATTGGAGACTGGTCGCCATGGCAACCTCAATATTAATCAGAGGCAGCCACCACTAGCAGATAGTGAATGAGGACAGAAAAGACATAGAAACAGGAGCATCAAAGGCAAGTGCACACGTAGTCACGGCCAAAGTCCCAGCTAAAGTGATTAAGATCCTGCCTCCACCAGCCAGTCACCCCAAGAACCACAGCTCCTCCCCTCCGGGCATCTACACAGGAGGAGGCCCCTCTCTGTGGCTGAACCGAGGCTGAAGAGGAAGTGCGGTGTTTGGGCATTGGTGCGAAGCAGGGGGAGTTCCTGTCCTTCCCCCTACCCCAAAGAACGCAAAGAAGCTCCCACCAGCTTAGTGAAATCCCATCTGGGTCCTCTGACCTGGCCGACTTTTCTACAACTGGGACTCTGGCGTAGAAGACCCAGTTGGTGGATAGCACACACGAGTGACCATCTCTCCTCTCCCGGCCCAACCACCCGCGTCCCCCATGAATTCTCAGCGTGAATGCACGCTGTACATTGGACTCCGTGCCCAGACAGCAATATTCTTGCTGGTTTTCATGAATGAAAGTGTGTGTGTGTTGGGGGGAGGGGGTGGCGGACAGTGCATAATGTTAGGGGCACGGAGCTGTCCACTCCGGGACGGAGTTTGAACCCGGGTGGGTGCCATTCCTACCGATCCCAGCCTCGCCCCTTTGGAAGATGTGATGGGGAGTGTCTGCCGTCGGGGTGCCGGGCTTCGCTGCAAGAGACTGCTCCCGCCAGCTTCTGGCGAGGCCTGAGCCGGCGGACTGCGTGTCAGAGGCACCTGGTTCAGGCCAAAGAGGCCGGGGTGCCGGCTCCAGGTCCTCTAGGTTCCAGCGCCATTCATCCTCCCTCACGCGCCGCGCCAACCGGAGACCCCCGCTGCAGAGTGCCGAAGTTAAAGTCCCAGCTGCGCCGCTCAGTAGGGAGATTACACGGGGAGAAAAATGAATCACCCGGCCCGGGGTTGCGGGACTGCGAGGGCCTGCGCGCCCAGGCCCCCAGGGGCGTCGGGAGGGGCCGCGGGCTGAGCTAAGGAGAAAAGCCTGACGGCTGGGAGCCCGGCGCCTTTATCCGGTTAGGGGATTGCAGAGGATCAGAGAGCCCGCCGCCCCTTCTCCTCCATCACCGAGCACTAAGCCCCGGGCGTCCGAGATCCCGGGTGTGATTTTATCATTAAAAAAAGTAACCGCGCACTCCTAAAAGAATTTTAATTCTCGCCTCCTCCTCAGCCTACCCTTCTCTTTGAATCCCCAAGGGAGAATAGTCCCCTGGGTTGGGGGGCGGTCCTTCGCCGCTGCCTTCCCCCGGCCCTGCTCCCTCCAGGCCACTGACTCAACCTCCCCCGGCGCGGCGCGGACTTGAGAAGACGCGGCGCCCGCTCCCGACTTGGAGCCGGGGAAGTGGGTCCTTCCCGGACTGGCGGTCCGGGGGCAGCGTGACAGGAGGAAATGTATGGGGTGGGGTCGCGGCTGCAAGCCTTACCCGTCCCCAGCGGGAGCCAGCCCTGCTCCTTCTGCCTCCCACCCCGACGGCTCAGCGGGCTCGGCCCAGCGCGGCTGTGGGACGTGAGTAAAAGGGGGTGCGATCGGCTTGGGGAGCACGGGGAGGGCTTCCTGTCCTTTGAACTGGACTGGAGGGGTATGGGAGCCGGGGAGTGGGAGCCGAGGCCGTAGCCGGTCCTTTTTCACTTTCTCTCCAGCCCGCGGCCCGTTTCAGCACCGGGGGCTGCGGACAGCGCCGCGCCCGCCCCTGGAAGCAGCAGCATCGCTCCCCTGCGTGTGGTTCTCTAACTCACCTGCTGTCTGGGGTCTGCGCCCCCAGCACACCTCCCGGCGCCCCCCAAAAAATTCCAGCTCAAGAGCCCCTAAAAATCCTTACCCTGCCAAAGTTTGAGCTCTCCGCGGCGCGCCAGGGTCTGCGGAGCGCCTCCTCCCTCGGCCTCCTAGGCGCAGCTCCGCTCGCTCCCTCCCCCGCGCTCCCGGCCTAGGACTCTGCTCGGGGACTGCTGAAGGAGCCTGTGGCCTCCCTCTCCGTGGGAAAGTCAGGTGAGGCTCTGGACCCTCAAAGGCGGTCCGAAAGAGGCAGAAGTCATTAGTTCACATCCCCAACCCTCCCAGGGAGGATGGGGAGAGTCAGGGGCAAGAAAGCAAACAAGTCCGTCGTTCCGTTCTGGGTTCTCTCCTAACTGTGGGCGGCCACCCTGGACTCCTTCCTGGGATGTTTTGCTGGTAGTGTAATCCACACGGGATGAGTAAGCAGCAGAGATCTGGGGTTTGAAGTTTAGAGGTGGGGACACACACACACACACACACGCACAAATTCTTGGACCCGTTTGCCATCTTAGGGAAGATGTTAGAAACAAGTTTCTCTTTGGGACAATGTGTATTCTCCTTGCAGAGTTTTTGTTTCCTTCCATCACATCAGATAACATCGGATTTCCTGAACTAAAAATTAAAACCACCAATCCAGCTAGTAATTATTTAACCCCTATTGAAGCCCAAGGAACATAAACTCTTTTTGGAGAAAATAACTTTATTTACTAAAACTCATTTTCCTCCCAGAAGGTGTACTTCCAAGAACACAACTCTCCATGAAGGATGAAGACCGAATCCTGCCTTTCCCTCACCAGCAATTGCATGCTCTGGTTCTGGATCGCAGGAGCAGGTCCTGGGAGGAATCCAAGCCTCCTTGCCTGGGACAAGGATTGGACAGCCTCTTGGGTTCCAGGTTCTCATGACTGATACCCTCATGGGAAGAAACTCCACAAAAGCAGATCCCACCGCAGCCAGCTAACCAGAGCTTCTCTGAGGACTTGGAGTACATGGCATTTCCTAGCATACTTATCAAATCGCCTGTTAACTGAACACATTATCTTTAGAAGGCTTAAGTTCATCGAGTTCATGCAATACTTGAAGGGAGAGATGAAGTGTATGTTTTTCACTGAAGAAATAAAGAATTAGAATGGCTCACACACACATGTGCATGTGTGCACACATGTCATGTCTTAAAGGGGGGAAGTAAAACCTAGACAAATTTTCCCCCAAAGAAAATCAGGCTTAGTCGTTCAGATTCAAGGGACTCTGGTAGTGGAAGAGCAAATAAATGGAAGTGGTGAATCAACAAAAGGAAGCTGAAGCCACAGAAGTTGGAAGAGAGGAGAATTCTTATTTTATTACTTGGGCTTCTGAAAGGAACCTGAAATTAATTCAACACAAGAGAAAATATAATAGATGAGACTTTGCCTCATTGAGGACTTCAGTATTCTTATTCCAGGGAATCTCCACGTGCCTCAATTACGAATCTCCACGTGCCTCAGTTGTTATGTGCATTTTTTTATAGTTCTCATTGTCAGGAAATGCTTTATTTCTTCTAATCTCATTAATTTATGCAACAAGTTAAAACTGTTTCCTGCTGGCTTGTCCTCAGGGAAGACTGGAAGCAGATGATTATTTTCTGTTGTCCGGAAACATTTCAGAGCTTCAAAAGAATCTTAAATCCTGATTTTGGAGTAAATAGTAGTGATCATGAGATCATTTTCAGGCATCATCCTGAAAAATCCCCTTGGACTTTGTTTCTGAAATGCACATCATTCCTAAGATTTGAAGGGGAAAACAAGACCTCACAGAATTAATCAAGAAATGGAGAAGTGTCCTGAGCCTGATGAAATGAGATAGAGTGTTTAGCACAGAAACGGGCACATAGTTGGCCCCTAGGGAATGATGTATGTGGCAATAGTTATCATTGAAGAACTTTGGGTGTCTGAAAAGTGGAAACACATGAACAGAGACTGGAAATGAATGGAAAGAGACTGAAGGGGATGTATCTGTGAATTTGCCTGCAAAAGTCATCCAGCTGCAAGATCCTAGGCTGCCATGATGGAGGGTCCAGATTTGGCCCAATGCTCACTCAATGGAGTGGCTTCTGGGGACCTTTCCAATTATTGCTCAAGCTTCAACTGAGGCATGGTCGAGTGTGGAAGGGACAGCAAGATTTTGTGAAGATGCAGGATACAGCAACCTCTGAATAAATTAGTGGGATGCTCTAACAGGCCCATGGCACTAAGAGACCAAGGAGTGCGATTCTCAGAAACCCAAAGTCTTTTGGTGTTTGTTAGAATAGGGAGACCACAGGAAGAAGAGAGCTATGGAGAAAGCACCATCTCCTCTTTCTGACAGAGCAGGTGAGAGTGGGAGGAAGGGGGTGGGGGCCAGGTGAATGCTAAGTTGCTTCAGCCTCAGCCAGGACACTAAGGAAGTAGGGAGGGGTCTGTGGGGAAAAGAGTAGCACCCAGGAGCTGAGGAAGTCTGGAGCCAGGGAGCCTGATGAGACCAGTTCTATCCACCTGTGAATTCGGTGCCAGGAAATGAAAGGAAAACACCAGCCACGCCCAGAAGTATTGAGTCTGAGCGTAAGTGTGTAAATGTGTGGCTCGGGGGACTCCTCAATGATGTTTAGTTTTGTTTTTGAAATTTAGAAACAATGTGATAGTCTATGTAGTCTCCTGGGATTTGCTTTTGTCAATGAATATTAGGTTAGTAAGATTTGGTGATGTTGCTTGTAGCTATAGTTCATTCAGTTTCACTGTGTAAATAATTTGTTATTTATTTATTCTGTATGCATATTGTACACATTGCTTTAAAAATAGGGGCGGGAAGAACTAAATTTTTGATTCTAATTTTGTAAAATCTTCCCAGTCCAAACAAATTTTAGATGTACTAGGGACCTGATATTTTATAGTCAGGGTTGAAAGGCACACAAATAGTGCTCACAGGTAGGCAACAGGACTGTTGTCTCTGCTGGGGGCCATATGGTGTCCAGTGTGTTAAAGAACACACAATCTCATAAGTAGATAAGCCAGACTAACCGACGATACACAGAAATGCAAACAGATAAACCCAGTTATCAGCAAGGAGGGATGCGTGAACTTGCTTTGGCAGATGGTCTAGATCCTTGGCAAATGATAAGGCAATTTGTAGGAATGGCTTTTGGGAAATAAAATATTTATGAGGAGACAGGCAAGGTTTACATGAGAAGCAAGATGCCTCAGTTTTCCCCGCAGGAATTCTGTCAGTCAGTGCAAAATTGCAGGACGGGGAGGCCCCAAGTTGGGGAAAAGCAGTTATTTTCTGTCTTTAAAGCCCACTTTGCCTGTTTCCTTCTCAGGCAATCAAGATGATGGCATCTATTTCTCTCACCTACCTGGCAGTTGGAAGAATAGAAGGAAAGTTAAATTAAATGAATGAACAAGATTTGAAGAGTTAGAAATTCTAACCAAATACCATTAAGAGCTTGAGGAGGACCGTGGGACCATAGGATCTAATCTGTCTTGTCCCCTGGGGACTCCTTGTCTCTTTCAGGTCAGCTTTGCAAACAGTCGCTAGGAAGGGGCTGCCCTTAAGACCCCAGTGCCAGCCTTTCCACTCTCCAAATTTCTACTGTCTGACCATCAATGCCTGAAGTCCTACCATTGGAACGTCATCTCTCTATTTTCAAACTTGGATCCCTTTTAAAATGCCAGTAACTCCACGAGATAGAGTGTGGATAAAGAATCAAATACAAAGTTTTGGTAGGAAAAATTGAGGAGCACATTTGAGGATCCTGCAGGCCAGTGAGTGTGGCATGGGATGGGCGCCATAGGAGGAGGTGGGTAAGATCAGGGGGAAAGAGCACAGATGAGACTTTAAATACTGAGGGCAAGCTTGGCCCCGGTTACAACTGAGCCTAGTCCTGGCCCATGGAAATCACTTGAGCTTTTCTCTAAGCCTAAAGCCTTCATTTTCCACCCACAAAAGAAGGACAATCACCTTTTCTAATTGCTAAGCTGGCAATCAGTGTGCTGGATGCAAGGCTGTTTTTGTGGATTGTGATGTGAACGGCATCAAAGTGCTCGCTAGTAGGTGTGATATGCTCTGGGACTCAGTACTGCTCAGTTTGACATCATTATCATGGCCTTGGGTGAACATATGGAGTTTCCTGCATATTTTAATATGGATATGGAATTATAGAATGTGTAGCTAACATGCACTCAGAATATATGGTGACTAAGGAGTATAAATCAAAATCCAAAAAAATCTTGAGAGCCTTCAATGATGCACTAAATATACAGGCCAAGAAAAGACATAACAGGAACACATGTAAAGTTCTGTATCAGCGTCCAAAAAGTCAACCCCCCAAGTACAGGAAGAGGAGACGTGGCTTACCAGACCACGCTCAGTAAGATGTGAAGCCTCAGGGTGATGTGTCTCCACAAAAACTGGCAAAAAGTTAATGAGAAATAAGGCTGACTTAATAGAAGTATACCATGTAGAAGAGAGGTGAGTCTTGCTCAGCTCCTCTCTGTCAACGTACCTGGATTATTTTGATTTTAGTTGCCATATTGAAAAAAATTTACAGACATCACTATATTAGTCATAATATAACTTTAAAAATTAGCTGGGCGTGGTGGCTCATGCCTGTAATCTCAGCACTTTGGGAAACCAAGGCAGGAGGATCACTTGAGCCTGGGAGTTTGAGATTAGCCTAAGCAACATAAGGAAATTTCATCTCTACAAAAAATAAAGAATTAAAAGAAATATATGTGGGCATGGTGGTGCACTTGTATTCCCAGCTACTTGGGAGGCTGAGATGGGAGGATTGCTTGAGCCCAGGAGGTCAAGGCTGCAGTGAGCCATGATCGTGCCACTGCACTCCAGCCTGGGTGACAGAGCAAGACCCTGTCAAAAATAAAAATAAGAAAGTCAACCTAATAAATCAATTGTATATTTTCTGTTACTTTCTAGTTTTCATTCGCATGCACATATTCTTTTTCACAGGGATAGTAACAGTGATATAAATATATAATTTTATTATTCTGCTTTTAATTAGGCTTTCTAGTTTGAGAAATGGCCTATTGTGCTGCATTAGTTTCCAGTGGTTTTTGGTCATGACCAAATCATTTGTCACTAACCATGATCCTGGTGAAATGAATTACATAATTAATAGGGCGATTTACACCATAGTTGACCTTTTTTATGTACATTTAAATTAGTTCCCACTTTTTCACTTTTAAAAATGACTGCTGTAAACACATGCATCAAAACTTCCCCTATTTTTTGTAATTATTTCCTTCAGTTATAGTCTCAGTAGTAGGATTACCCTGGGGATATGAATATCTGAATTCAAGAGAAGTTTAAACAATTTATACTGCGATTAACCATTTACCAGTTCTAATGTATTTTATTTTTGCCAGCATTCTATTTTATTTTTTCAAGTTTAATGCATAAACCTGTATCCCATTACAGCTTTAATTTGCATCTCAACAAGAGGTAGTAAAGTTGCCAATTTTCTTATGTATATTTATTTCTTGTGTGTCCTGTTTATGAATCACCTACTCATGTCCTCTGCCCATTTACATTAAAGTTTTGATCTTCTTTCAGTTTTCATGAGCTTTTTGTGCAATACTGACAGAGGCTTTTTCCTGGTTTATATTATGAAAATATTTTCTTTAGTCTGCTTGCCTTTTTATTTGAGTTCCGATAATATTTATTCTAGAGACTTGCAAATATTTAAAAGCCAAGAAATGCGTACTTCTACTACATATATAATATCTACTCTCTTTTTGGTTGTTTTATGTGTTTTTATTTTTTATTTTTATTTTTTTTTGAGACAGAGTCTTGCTCTGTCACCTAGGCCGGAGTGCAGTGGCGAGATCTCGGCTCACTGCAAGCTCCGCCTCCCGGGTTCACACCATTCTCCTGCTTCAGCCTCCGGAGTAGCTGGGACTAGAGGCACCTGCCACCACGGCCGGACAATTTTTTTTTTTTTGTATTTTTAGTAGAGACGGGGTTTCACCATGTTAGCCAGGATGGTCTCGATCTCCTGACCTTGTAATCCGCCCATCTCATCCTCCCAAAGTGCTGGGATTACAGGCGTGAGCCACCGCGCCCGGCCATGTGTTTTTATTCTTAATACAATTTAATACTCTTTAATACAATTGGGCTTATTTTGACATAAGGTCTAGACAGTTTCATTTGAAATTTCTTTAACTTTGAGCAAAGTTAAATTTAACATAGGAATCGGGTTCATCATCTATTAAAAAATGATTCTGCTTTTCACTTTCATTCCAGAATCTTCTAAAAGAATATTGGGCATGTCAAATACTTGATTTCTTAGGAAACCTCATTCTTCAACCATGCCATGTCACTTATCAATTTGTTGTCTCCCAGTTCCAAATGTATCTTCAATACCTGCTCTGCAATAATGGACAGAATTTCTTTGAGTATTACAGTGAGCATGATGTTAAACTTTCTCAGCAGAGGATGCTGGAGTGGCACCGGAGCAGGAAGGGGCTCTCCTGCTGTTTCTGGTGACTGCAAGATTGGCGAATGACACAGGTGGGAGAATGTCTGGTAGTGCTCCACCTTGGCCACATGCCTGGAACACAAGGTCCCTTCATGACTTCCCAGCTCCAGCCTGGCCTGGTGGTCATCTTTCTGCAGCTCTTGCAGCATGGACCCTGCATGCCACAGCCCTCCTGCCTGCACTGCTGCCCCAACTCCCTCTGCTTTCCTATGCCTGCTTCCCCCAGGCTTGCCTGCTGTGACCTTCTGGTGCTGCAGCCCTTCTAACACAAACACCACAGCTCAGGGCTCCTATTCACATGAGCACCCATTTTCCCTGCACACTTGTGTGGCTGGCCACTGGTTGTGGCTTACTCAAACCCATCTGCACTCCAGGTGAGAGCTGCTTCCTACATGCTCAGCAACTACAGACCAGCTCTGGCCTGTGCAAACCAGCACACTTCTCTGCCAATCATTGGGCTGCAACTATGCTTGCTCCAACAAGGTCTGAATGCTGGCCTTGGAGAGGGGGGACCCCATTCCAAGTTCTTCCTTCTTTGGCTGCTCTCCTTCAGCCTTAGGGTGCCATGAAGGGTTCTCTTACATCTTATACTTCCCTTTTATCATAGTTTAATGATCTTCATATTAGCCTTCTCCTTTATAGTCACTTTCTGTTTTATAGTCATTGTGTGACTTCTGTCTCTTAATTAGACCCAAACTGATATACCTGCTATGCACTGAAGTATCCTTTACATTCTTATTTAGAGAGGGTTGGAAATCTTTTCTTAAAGGGCCAGACTGTACATATTTTAGGCTTCCAGGCCATATAGTTTCTGTCACAAAGTTCACTACCCATTCATGTTAAAAAACAAAACAAAACAAAACAAAACAAAAAAACAAAACAAATCTCAGCAAATTAAGAACAGAATGGAACTTTCTCAGCTGCATAAAAGTCATCTTAGAAAAGCTTGAGAAAAGCTTGCAGTTAACATCATGCCTAATTTGAAGACTGAGATCAGAATAAGGTAAGGATGTTCAATAAATGCTTCTATTCAATATTGTACTGAAAGTCATTGCCAGTGCAATACAGGAAAAAATAAAAGAAAAAGAATCCAAATGGTATAATGAAGACAAAAAGATAACTATCATGATTCACAGGTAGCATGATTGTGTATGTAGAAAATCCTATGTAATCTACAAAAAATGAAGCTAGAATATTGTAGTACACAGTTAATATACAAAACTCAATTGTACTATGTTCTAACAACAAACAGTAGAAAATGAAATTTTAAAAATATCATTTACAATAGCATTAAATACATTAATTACTTAGGACTAAAACTGTCATTATGTGCAAGACTTGTGAAACATTGCTGAGAGAAATTAAAGAAGACCTAAATAAATGGAAAGATTTATCATGTTATGACATGTTTATAAAATCTCAATAATTTTAAAATATTGTCCTCCAAAATTGATCTGTTGATTCCATACAATCCCAATTAAAATTCCAACAGGCTATCTTTTTTTTTTGAGACAGAGTGTCACTCTGTCAGCCAGGCTGGAGTGCAGTGGTGTCATCTCAGCTCATTGCAAGTTCCACCTCCCGCGTTCAAGCCATTCTCCTGTCTCAGCCTCCCAAGTAATTGGGACTACAGGCACCAGCTACCATGCCCAGCTAATTTTTTTGTATTTTTAGTAGAGACAAGGTTTCACCGTGTTAGCCAGGATGGTCTCGATCTCCTGACCTCATGATCTGCCCGCCTTGGCCTCCCAAAGTGCTGCGATTACAGGCTATGTTAAGAAGGAAATAGTAGTTACAAAATTTTACAGAAATACAAAAGATCTACATTAGACAAAACAAGACTGAAAAAGAACAAAATTGGAGGATTTACACTACCTGATCTCAAAACTAATGATAAAGCTATAGTAATCAAAACAGTGTGGTATTGGCATAAGGAACAGGTTAGTGTAACAAAATGAAAATTTCAGAAAAAGAACCATGTATGTATGGCCAAATTATTTTCAATAAAGATACGAAGGCAATTCAGTGGGGAAAGGAAGTTCATTTTAAGAAGTGGTGCTGGAACAACTGGATATGGTAAACAAAGATGAATCTCAATCTCTGTCTCACTCCATATAAAAAATTAATTGAAAATGGATGATAGATAGACCTAAGTATAAAAGTGAGAGCCGTAACACTCTAGACACAAAAATCCAGAAATTTTCATGAGTTTAGAGAAGGCAGAATTCTCTTAGATAGGACACAAAACGCACTAACCATAAAAAAACTCCCAATGAATTACACTTAATCAAAATAAAAATTTCTTCTAATCAAAAGATACCATGAAGAAAATGAACAGAATAGTCTACAAAATAAATGCTATGTACTCTTCAAAAGTGTCAAAGTTGCAAAAGACAATAAGTGAGTAATTGATGGATAGATGAATAGATGACTGGCTGGCTGGATGGATGGATGGATGTTGGATGGATGAATGGATGGATAAATAGACTGATTGATTGGTTGACTGACAAACTGTTCCAGATTAAAAGAGACTAAAGATAAATAAAAACTAAATGCAACGTGTGATCTTGGTTTGGATTTTTGGCCTTGGTAAATTTTTTTCTTTTTTCTATACAGGCCTTGTGGGACAATTGGTGCCAGCACTTTGGGCGGCCAAGGCAGGCAGATCACGAGGTCAGGAGTTCGAGACCAGCGTGGCCAACATAGTGAAACCCCGTCTCTACTAAAAATACAAAAAAAATTAGCCGGGCGTGGTGGCAGGCACCTGTAGTCCCAGCTACTTGGGAGGCTGAGGCAGGAGAATCGCTTGAACCCACGAGGCAGAGGTTGCAGTGAGCCGAGATTGCTCCACTGCACTCTAGCCTGGGTGACAGAGTGAGACTCCAACTCAAAAAAAAAAAAAAATTGGTGTGTGTATGTCTGTGTGTGTGTGTGTGTGTGTGCATCTATGAAAGACAGAAACAAGGAGACTGACAAAGCCAACATAGCAAAACGTTAGCATTTATGGGTGCTGGCTGAAAGGCGTTTGGAAATTCTTTGGATTATTTTTTGCAAGTCTTATTTTATTTTCTATTTCTGGAAGTCTTAAATTACTTCAAAATAAATGTTAATGAAGAATGTGCAGATAATCCCCAGACACAGACAAAATATTCACAGTAAATATATTTGACAAGGGACTCATCTTCAAAGTATATAATATTTTTACGTAAATCAATAATAAAAAGAAAACCCAATTAACACATTGGGAAAATATTTGAACAAACATTTCACTAAAGAAGATATATGGATGGCAAACATACACATGAAAAGTACTCAATGTTATTATAGTAGTCGAAATGCTAATTACGAATTAGAAGTGCAAATTAAAGCCACAATGAGGTACTACTACCCATCCACAAGAGGGACTGGCAGCACTAAACCTCGGGAGGATATACAGCAACACATACATTGCTGGTGGGAATGGAAAATGGTTCAAACAGTTTGGAAAACTATTTGGAACTTTGTTACAAAGCTAAATGTGCACTTACAACATGAACCAGCATTTTGACTCCTAGGTATTTTCCTGAGAGAAATGAAAACCTATGTCGTCAAAATGGCTGTGCACAAATGTTCATAGCAGCTACATTTATAATAGCCCCAAACTAGAAATAGCCCAAATGCCTGTGGATAGATGAATGGACAGGCAGATTGTGATTTATTCAAACATGGAATAGTACTCAGTGACGAGAGGGAAGGACTACTCATACATGAAACAATAGGGATGATTCTCAAAATCATTAAGTCAAGGCTGATAAGCCAGACACAAAAGCATGCACACAGTGTCCTTCCATGGAGCAGGAAGGAACTTTCTGTGATTAAGTCAATATTTTACATCTGGTATGGGGTGGTGGTGTCACAGGTGTATATGAATGTCAAAGTTCTTTGCACTAAGGTTTTAACATTTATGCATTTAATTGGATGTAAATTACATATCTCTCGTTATAAATTGTACTAATTTTTTTTTAAATAAGTGACCACTAAAAAGGGGGGTGGGAGGAGATGAAATTGGGGTGTTGGGATGTTTTTGGTGCCTACAGGTGAAGAAGGGTGGAAATTCATCTCCAGCACTGGGTCTCAACCTGTTCCTCTTCCACAACCCCAATCCTGAGAGTGTTACCATGCTCCAAGAGTCAAGGCCTCCTCCTATTTAAAATGCTTTACCAAAGACCTTGTTATGACAATGCCAACCTTCAAATAACTCAGGCCTCAAACCTTAGAGTCATCTTGGATGGACTCCTCTATTTATTTATTTATTTATTTATTTATTTATTTGAGACGGAGGTTTTCTTTGTTTCCCAGGCTGGAGTGCAGTGGTGCGATCTTGGCTCACTGCAACCTCCGCCTCCTGGGTTCAAGCAATTTTCCAGCCTCTATTTCTTTTATAACCCACATCCCCTCCTTTGGCAAATCTCACCTATTCTACCTTCAAAATAAGTCCAGACTCTCATCACTTCTTGCCAACTCCATTGCTACCCTTTTGTCCAAGTCATCCACACATCCAGCCGAGGTCGTTGCAATTGCCTCCAAAATGGTTCCGCTGCCTGCTTCCACCCTTGCTCCATTGACTAGCTTCCTTGTTAATCCTCACACAGCCAGGCACACTTCTGTCTCAGGGCCTGTGCTCCTGCTTTTCCTACTGTATAGCAGTGTGGCTTCCTCCTTCACTTCCTTCACATCTTTGCTCATCTATCACTTTCTTAAGAAGGCATTTCCTGAATACCCCTATTCAAAATCTCAAGACCCCTCTCCCATCCCACCCACTCTCTCCATTGCT
Source organism: Gorilla gorilla gorilla (assembly GCF_029281585.2). NCBI lineage: Eukaryota > Metazoa > Chordata > Mammalia > Primates > Hominidae > Gorilla > Gorilla gorilla. The sequence continues at coordinate 36,146,617 of NC_073236.2, read as the reverse complement.
CTTTATCTGATATTTTGCATATTTAATTTATTTTTGTTTTCTACCTCTTCCCACTAGTCTGCAAATGCCATGAGGAGAGAGATTTTTATCTCCTTTGTTTACTGTTATATTTCCCAGTGCCTACAATAAAGTCAGGCACATAGTAGCAACTCAATAAATACCTGCGAAATGTGTGAATCTTGGCTTTGGATACCGAGCTCTAGGAATACAAGTAGGGGAGAAGTTTTTCCCCATCACATAAATAATGGAGATAATATATGTCGAAGTCTCTTAAAAATCATAAAACAATAATCACATTTCAGTGAATGCTACTTAGAAAAAGTCATCATTTTCCGCCACCCATCTGTACACTTTACTCAATTATCACTCTCAGATGTTTATTGTCATGCCTCTTTCAGGACTATGCTGAATGTTAACATTCCCTGGGGGAAGGGGCTAGCTCTAACTCCTTTGATATGATGACGAGGTGGCCTCAAGTACTGGCAGTGTTTGAAAGCTGCTGAGGAAGAGGGCATAATTTGTTTTTACCCTGCTGCTTTCTGGAGTAATGGGACAGAGCAATAAGAAGTCACAGGCTCCAAGAATTTCAGACCCTGGCACGGGGGTTAGCTCATGAAGGAATGGTTTCCAGGGAAAATGATTCAGACCCTGTGGAATGGCTCACAGTTTATTATTCACAAGATCTAGGTGACATTTAAATCATGCAAATATATCCTGCTTCTCTGCGAGTGGACACAGCACACATATTTGCAGTGACAGAGCAATGAATCATGTATTTTAGAGGAGACAAGGGTGTTTTACATTTCCATGTGACTCTTTGTGAAGGGCAGCTTTTGCATTTTCCTTGTCTGTTTGAATTCTGATGTCTAATCAAGTGGACAAATAAAGGAATTTATCTTTTTTTTTCTGCCCCTTCTTCCCTCCCTCCTTCCTTCATTCCTTCCACCTTTTCTTGTTTCAGTCTTTATTCTTTCTTTCTCCTTCTTCTACCTCTTTTTCATTTCATTTCTTTTTTTTTTTTTTTTTTTGAGACAAGGCTTGGCCTTATTGCTCAAGCTGGGTTCACCCTCTCTACTCCCCACCCCCACCCCTGCCATAGCATCTACCTTCCTTGGGGAGGAGGGCTTCTCTGCTGTTTTCCCCTGCCTGGTGTGAGCTCACATTCTCTGTGTGTTGCACAGGCCTCATAACCATCAGTTGTTACTGATGCTTGTTTTGGTTGTCAAAGAAGAATGAGGAGAGGAGTTATAGGAGGTGGACTTGGAGGTTTGTTCGGGGTCACTGGCTGCAGCAAGTCTCCTCCCACACAGCCGACCCCATTCCTCAGACCTGCACTCTGTACAGCATGGGTACTGACCAACTCACGGTTAAATGGTGAGTTTGACTTGCTGTCCACTAATGACCACCTTTTGCGATCAGGTCCCGACTCTCTGTCTAGCTAAGCTCCTGCCCAGCAGATCCCCTGGGTTCCCTTGATATTGTGACAGGAGATGGTGAGCCCAGTAGGTTTGGATTATGCCTCCAGTTTATTAAAAAGCAGGTATAGAATTTTGCAGAACTATCAAACAGACAGACAGTTCTGTGATTTTTGGAGAGCTAAGGCATTGCCCGTTTCACAGAAAATTGCTTCTAACAATCCTACAGGGATAAAACCTGCTTATTAATGCAGAGAGAGGTGCTGAGAAGACATGAGCCCTGGTGGTAATGATAGCCGACACATCCATAGCACTTACCCGCTACTGCACAGTGTGCAAAGCACTTTTTAAGTCAACTCATTTGATATTCATGATAGCGTAGGAGAAACTGAAGCACAGCTGAGGTGCCCACCATCAGCAGAGCTAGGCCGGCATCAGAGGTGGGTTCTTTTTTTTTTTAATTTTTATTTATTTATTTATTTTTATAATTATACTTTAAGTTCTAGGGTACATGTGCACAACGTGTGGGTTCTTAACCACACATTTAAACTGTTTCTCTGCTGTCTCTGTCACATCAGGAAGCTGGGCCTCCAAGCCCTTCTCGGACTCAGAATCCTCCCAGCAGACACCCAGGCAGAGGAGCGTGAACTCTCAGCCCCTAAAAAGGTTGGTGATGTGGCTGTGAGGACCGCAGTGCATTTAAACCTGTCTGCAGAGTGAGACACGCTCTGGCCTGGAAAGATTAACAGGCTGGGAGAAACAAGAGGGTGTGACCACTTGACCTTATCTGGGATGGCCAGCTTTCAGATAGGGTAACTACTAAGAAGTCACTAACGCTCATCTCTTCATTGTGAGTGAGGTTGAGATTTCCTGCCTTATCTCATTGGTTGCCCCCAAACAGCAAATCAGGGGTGAACTGTGAGCTTGATTAGACTTCTTCCTTTCGGATGGGCACATTGATAAACAGACGCTGGCCATACACTCTCAGAACTGGGTGTCCCATTTTATTCCTGATTGTAGCATCTGGCCTACCTCTCATTGTTTTATTAGCCATTATAAAACCAGTATCCTTTTATTAGAAGGTATTGGGCCTAAAATGCAAAATACCATCAATTAAAGGCAAAACGGCTGGTGACTACAGGTCATGTAATGGGACATGTATGGCCAGGCCATACCACATGTGACTCTTTACCCGAGGCCAAGTCAGAACGGACAGGGTAGGGGGTTCCTGCTGCCTCCAGGCCGCTCTTCCTCCCCATTCCCCCTTCCTCAGAGGCGCTGACTGGGGAGGCTGGCCACTGCTGGGGGTCTGCCATGAGTTGTTTCTCTAAAGTACACATACTCTAGTCAGAGAATTTTGACGCCCACAAGCAAGGATGCTTAAATGAAGGTCCATTCATTCCATTGAGTACCTATTATGTGCTTGGCTCTATGTACAGTATGCCCACCTCATCACATTCCGACAAAGACTACTGTTTGTGCACAGACTAGGGGAGCGTTAAGGTCATGCAAGACACAGCCATTTGCCCCTGGAATGCAGGTTGACTTGCTGCTGAAGGACTGTGCTGGGAACAGTGGGAAGGGGGCTAAGGCTCAGCAGAGTAATTGATGTCCTGGGGAAGATTCACAGCACTTTGACTTCAGAAGGGGGCTTGGTGAGGGCCTCCACTTGGTGAAGGGGGTTGGATCAGAGTGGGATGCTGAACGTTGTCTGGGATGACGGGAAGGGGATTTAGAGATTACAGGGGCAGGTAGGGAGAAACAGTCTTGGAGAAGGGTCCTCTAACCTTAGTGGAGGATGGTCTCCTGCTGGGTGAAATGCCTGGGCTGCTCCTGCAGAGATGAGAAGCTTGGAAAAGACTCCCAGTGTCAGGGAGATGAGATGGAAGGGGTGTGGTGCTGATGCTAGACTCATGATTTTAATTTGTTTTGCACAGCTCTTGCCTGCTTAGAGTGGGGTCCTCTTTCTCACATGGTAGGGGGTGGAGAGGTCACTCAGGAACCTTCTCCTTGCCATCTCTTGGTAGGAGTGTTAGTGATGGCACCAGCAATGACCATGGTCATGGGGAGAGCAACGGCTAACGTTAATTGAGTTGTCACTGTGTGCCAGATCCTGTTCTAAGCCCTCTATCCATTTTACCTTCAGGACAGCCCTGTGAGGCAGGCTACAGGTGCCTAGAGGATCTTCTGTACTGACTACAAGCCTGTAAGTGAAGAAGCAAAACAGGCTCTGGATCTTGGAGGTCCTTGAATTCTCCTGGGGCTCAACTTGAGGATGCTCACGGCTCAGGCCTGAGAGGGGAGAAGCATAGTGGGCAGGCATCTCCTCTCTGATCACCTACTTAGGTTTTGGTTCCCCAAGGATGATTTGCTGCCATCCTGCTCAGGAGTGTGTGAAAAACACAGAATGACAGTTGCCACTCCAGGCCCACTAAATTCAAATCTCTTGGGACAGGGCTTGGGATTCTGCATTGTCACCAGGGCCATGCGTAGGCAAGTTAAAGTTGCAGACCTCCACTGTGGGGAGTAATTGCCACCTTGCACAGTTTCTCCTTGGTTCTACAGGTAAGGATGGAGTTTTGGGAAGACTCACATATATAGAATCTCATTTTGGATTCCGGGCAGGAAGTGAATTACTTATATTCAAATGTATCCTGACAGCAGAGAAACACACACAGAGGCTTTTGATAACGTGGATAGGTCTGTTGGATTGTACCTCCAAAAAAATCCCAGAGAGAGATTTAAAACCTCATGACATTCCCCAGCAGACCATATGTAAATCCACATGATGGCAGAGTTACTTTTAAAAACAAAAAAAGCAAAGCTGCAAAACAATGTGAATATACTTCCCAATATTTATCTGAACACTTAAAAATTGTAAGAGGTTAAATTTTGTGTGTTTTTTAAATTACAAAAAAAGTGAAAAAGGCCACCTCCAGGAGCATGGGGATATCCCAACCTTTGAATTAAAAGCAAAGCTTTTGTAGTACCACATTCTTGCAAGGCTCAGAGAAGTCTTGCCCAGTGAAGATTCCTGATGAAATACCGCCTTGCCAGGGCTTCCAAGCTTTGATGGGGAGTGAGCAGAAACCTTCCCAGAGTTGTGTCTAGAACAATACAAATATGAATACAGACAACTCATACAGAAAGTAGGCTGGAGGCAGATCAGTGCCCAGGGAGCAAAGGCACCAGATGGACCTTGAGAATTGAGAGTTGGTGCAACCTGATGTGATTTTCAGGATCTCAGTCACAGCAAAACAGCAAACGAGATGTTTCTCTGATGGGCACAAGGTGTAGGATAAATAAATTAACAAGGAGAGGAGATGTGGTAAAGAGGGGAGAGAGAATTATTCAATCCACTTCCTAGAGCAGTCCTGGGACTATAAGTCTCCGGACCACCATCCTCCAAGTAAATCCCAGCCCTTAGGAAAGTAAGGGAAAAGAGCCCCTTAGTTAGACCTGAGCTCCCCTTTGGAGGCTGGGGGCTGGAAATGGGTGTAAGCAAATGTCTGATGTTGGCTGTCTAGCATTAGAATATCCCCTGCACCTTGAATAGCTCCATGCAGTCCCTCCCTTGGAAGATGGTGACTCTAATGTGCCAGGAGACCCACGTGAGAGCAGCAGTCCCAGATGTTGTAGGGTATGTGATGTTTCTGCCTTAGTTCTTATAGGTCCAGAGATCACAGTACAGCACCATTCAGATGGAGTCAGCCTCTCTGGTAGCATTTCCTGAAGGCTGTCAAACGACATCCTTCTTATCACCCGTCTTCACACTCTGCAGCCCAGCCAAAGTGAAATGTGTGGGGCGGCAGGCTGAGACTCTTGGGCACGGGCAGGAACTGCTGCCCACAGATGGAATTTCTTTTTCATAAAGGACACAATACATCAGGTCTGTTCTTAAGGCCTTTCGACTGATTGAGCCAGGCCCACCCAGATTATCTAGGATAGCTTCCCTTGTTTAAAGTCAACTGACCATGGACCTCAGTCCCATCTACAAGATACCTTCACAATACCTAGAAGTGTTTTCTTGAATAACTGAGCACCGTGGCCTAGCTAAATTGACACATAAGGTTTTTCCTGGTGACTACCATAATTTCCCTGATGGCTAATGATGGAGATCCGCTCTTCATGTACTTATGGCCAGTCATAGATCCACTTTTAAGATCTTGCCCATTAAAAAAAAAGGGTTGTTTGCCTTTTTACTACTGAGTTGTAAGAGTTATTTTATATCCTAGAAACCAGTCCTTTATCAAATAATATGTATTGCAAATATTTTCTCCCCGTCTGTGGTTTGCTTATTTGTTTCCTTGTTAGTATCTTTTTTTGAGTAGAGGTTTCGAATTTTAATGGAGACAAACATCAATTTTTTCGTTTATGTTTAGTGATTTTTGTAACTTGACAAATAAACATTAGCCTACCTCCATGGTCACAAATATTTCTTCCTAAGTTTTAGATATTTTGTAGTTTTAGCTTTTACATTTATGTCTATGATCTAATCTATTTCCTGTAAATTTTTATTTATGGTGTGATTTATTGTTTATGGTCATTTTTTCCCCATATGAATATCCAGTTTTTCTAATTATCATTTGTTGAAAAGACTTTCTTTGCCCCATCAAATTGCCTTGGGACTTTTGTTGAAAATCAATTGACCATATATGTGTGTGGGTCCTTTTTTGGACTATTTTTCATTCAGTTGATCTATATGGCAATCCTTTCACCAAAACCACACCTTATTGTTTAATGTAGCTTTAAAGTAGGCCTTGAGATGAGGTAGGTTAAATCCCCCAACTTCATGGTATTTTATTAAGAATGATTTGGAAATTTTAGTTCCTTTATATTTCTACATGTATTTTAGAGTAAGATTCCTAGTTTCTGTCAACAAACCTGCTGGAACTATGTGTGGAATATCATTGAATTTATAGAGGTTTGGGGGAGAATTGACATCTTAATAATGTTGATTTTTTCCCCCAATCTATGAACTTGATTTATCTACTTATTTTGATCTTCTTTAATTTCTCTGAAGAATGTTTTAGTTTTCAAGGTAGAGGTTCTTCTTTGGCTAAATTTATTACTAAATACGTTGTGGTTTTTGACACTGTTTTAAATTAAAAATTTTAAGATTTTATTTTCAATGACTTGTTATTTATACATAGAAATACAATTGAGTTTTGTATATTGACTTTATATCCTGCGACTTTGCTAAAGTCACTTATGAATTCTAATAGTAGTAGTGAATATGTCTTAGGAGTTTCTATATAAATAATTATGACCTAGCAAATAGAAATATTTTTGCTTTTTTCCTGATCTTTATGCCTTTTCTTTTTCTTGCCTTATTGCAGTGGCCAGGACCTTGCTCAGTACAATGTTTAACAGAAGTGGTCACAGTGGGCATCCTTGGCTTGTTCCCAATCATAGCAGAAAAGCATTCATTGATTCACTGTTAAGTATGATGATACCTGTAGATTTTTTTTGTGGATATTTATAGGGGGTTCAAGGGATTTGGGGACTGATCAAGAAAAAAGATATCACCATGAGCGGCAGTAACACACACAAAACTTTATTGGGTGGCACTTGGACAGGGTTGAATGAGAGGTGTGGTCCCTTGTAGCATGAGGCCTCCCAGAGGCTTGTGGTAAGGGGCCACTCACAGAAGGAGGGCAAGAGACAGGGCATCAGAAACAGGTGCCGTGGTGATGTTGCTCAGTAGCATAGTGGGGAGTCTCTGTTAGAAACCCCTGAAGGGCAGCAGTGGTTTCAGGGCTTACAGTGTCAGGGCCCTATCTAAGCAATAGGTAACAGCTGTCAGATGAGGTTTCGTGGGGTACACGAAGCACACAGAATATAAATGGCTGAACGTATGCTTGTTTTTTAAAACAAGCATTTTAATTATAATTGGATGTGCAAAAATTTGAGTTTGTTGCTGACAGACTTTGAGCTAACAGGTCTCATCTAGTACAGAAGAAATAAACAACCTAGAGACCAACACACAGAGGTTGTCTTTGACTGATTTCTATAACCATGCCCTTCATCAGTTTGAGGAAGTTCTCTTTTTCTGTTTTCCTGAAAGTTTGTATTGTGAATGGATCTTGAATTATGTCAAATACATTTTTCTGCACCTATTCAGAAGAGCTCTTCAACTGAAATTAACTGAATTACATAGAGTTTTGATTGTTAAAACAGTCTTTTATTTCTTGTATGAATTTAACTTGGTCATGAGGTAGCCCTGTTTTAGGCATTACTGGCTCTGATTTGCTTATATACTAATTTGCTTTCATTGTAATCTTTGTTGAGATTTGAGTTGAACTGGGCTCATAAAACAAGTTGAGAAATGTTACCTTCTCCCTTATTTTCTTTATTTTTTTTTTCTTGTTTTTTATATCTTTTGTTTGTTTGTTTTAGAGACAGGGTCTTGCTCTGTTGCCCAGGCCGGAGTGCAGTGTCATCATCTTGGCTCACTGCAGCCTCAACCTCCCTGGCTCAAGTGATCCTCTCACCTCAGCCTCCCAAGTAGCTGGGACTACAGGCATGTGCCACCATGCCTGGCTAGTTTTGTATTTTTAGTAGAGACAGGTTTCGCCATGTTGCCCAGGCTGGTCTCAAACTCCTGGATTCAAGCAATCTGCCTGCCTCGGCTTCCCAAAGTGCTGGGATTACAGGCGTGAGTCTCTGCACCTGGCCTACTTTGTTTTTTTTTTCAAGTGACTCAAAACAACAGAAATTTATTCTCTTGCATTTCCAGAGGTCAGAATTCTTAAAATCATGGTGTTGGCAGCCTTCTTCTCGAAGCTTCAGGTTGAGAATCTGTTTATCTTTTCTAGCTTCTAGAGGCTGTCTGCGTTGCTTGACTTCTGTCCCCTTCCCCTATTCCTCCCCCATTTTCTGAAAGAGTTTGTTAAGATTGTTATTATTTCATATTTATTTATTTATTTTCTTGAGATAGGGTCTCACTCTGTTGCCCAGGCTGGAGTGCAGTGGCACAATCTTGGCTTACTGCAGCCTCGACCTTCTGGGCTCAAGTGATCCTCCCACTCCAGCCTCCTAACTGGGACCACAGGTGCATGCCACCACGCCTGGCTAATTATTTTATTTTTTGTAGAGATGGGGTCTTACTATGTTTCCCAGGCTGGTCTCGAACTCCTGAGTTCAAGCAATCCTCCTGCCTCAGCCTCCCAAAGTGCTGGCATTACAGGTGTAAGCTGCCATGCCCAGCCTATAATTTTGTCTTCAAATATTTGATAAAATTCACCAGCTAAACCATCTGGGCCTGAAGCTTCTTTTGTAAAAAGGGCTTTGATAGCAAATTTACTTTCTTTAATAGATATAAGGTAATTTATACTTTGTTTCATTTTATGTCAGTTTTGGTTGGTTATATTCTTCAAGGTTTATTTTATCTTCATTTTTGAATTTTCAGGAAATAGTTTGTCCATAATATTATTTTATTAAGATTTGAATGTCTGTATGCACTCTAGTAGTGATAACCCCTTTGTATTTGTGTTTTCTCTTTTTTCTTGCTAATTAGAGGCTTATCTATGTTGTTTGTTTATTTCAAATAACTAATTTTTGTGGTTGTCATTTTACCTTGCGATTTCTTCTTTGTTGCATGGATTTTTAGAAATATGTGTCTCATTTCCAAATATTTTGAGATTTTCATAAATATCTTATTGTTATTGGCTTTTCATTTAATTTCACTGTGGGCCAAGAACACACTTTATATGACTGCAATTCTTTTAAATTTATTGGAACTTGGTTTATGGCCAAGCACATGGACTGACTTGGTGAAAGCAACAAGCATACTTGAAAGTAAATATATTATCTGGGATTTGGCATACAGGTCAAGATGGTTGAGATAATCTCTACTGGTTTTTGGTTTTGGTCTACTTGTTCTAGGAAGTGTTGAGAGAAAGAAGTTAAAATCTACAACTATATAAGATGCAAAAGCCTTGCAACCATGTATGTCCATTCACCCTTCCACGTGTTCCTATTTGTGCCATAGTTGCCATGTTGCCATATGTATTATAACTATATGTATATTAAGGAAATACACAGAAAAATATTTGAAAATATTCACCTGGATAATTGTTATTTCAGATCCCGTTCATCTCAACCTTAAGATATGATTTTATGTTTTCTATCAATTCCCATCAGCCTGAGGAATTTCCTTTAGCATTTCTTATAGTGCAGTTCTTCTGATGATATATTCTTTTGGCTTACTTTTATCTGCAAAAGTCTTCATTTTGCTCTAATTTTTGAGGTTATTTTCACTTGATGTGGAATTTTGGGTTGAGAGGTTTTATTTTCTTTCAGCACTTTAATGATGTTGTCCCACTGCAGGGGCATTGCCTTTATAGGTGCTGATGAGAAGCCAGTGGTTTCTAATTATTATTCCCCTTTATGTGATGTGTCGTTTTTTATTCTGGCAGCTGTCAAGACTTTTTCTCCTTGTTTGGTTTTCAACATTGTGACTATGACGAAATGATTTTCTTCCTATTTACTCTGGGATTCACTGAACTTCTTGGATCTATAAATTTACATCTTTAGACAAATTTGAGAGATTTACTGCCATTATTTCTCCAAATATTTTTCCCCGTTATCTCTCTCTTCTCATCTTAAAACTCGGATTACAAAGTGTGTATTTCCCCACAGTTTCTGAAGTCCTATTTATTTAAATCTTGTATCTCTTTTTCAGATTTGACAATTTCCATTGATCAGTCTCAGAGCTACTGACTCCTCTGTCATTTCTATTCTGTTCTTAAGCCCATCCAGTGGATTTTTTTTTTTTAACATTAAGACATTGTATTTTTTAGTTCTGGAATTTTCATTTGTTTGTTTTTTTAACAGTTTATTATAAGCATATTTTCTTTGACTTTAATGAACATAGTTATTATAGCTGCCGTGAAGTCCTTGTCTGATAATCCAACAGCTGGATCATCTCAGGGTTAATTGGCTTATATTTTTTCTTTTGAAACTCGATGATCACATTTTCATGGTTACATGTTGAATAACTTAGAATTTTAACCCATACTTTATAAATGTTAGGTTGTAGAGACTCTGAATTCTGTTACATTCCTCAGAAGACTTGTTATTTTTGTTTTAGCAGACAATTAACTTTCTTGAACTTATACTGAAAATGCTGCATCTTGAGTGGCAGTTAAAATTTCAATTTAGCTCTTTTACCCTTAATTGATCTGTTTGCAATCTGTCTGTGCATATATGGTTAAGAAGTTAGAGGCTGGCTGTGGTGACTCACACCTCTAATCCCAGCACTCTGGGAAGCTGAGGTGGGTGGATCACTTGAGGTCAGGAGTTCAAGACTAGTCTGGCCAACACAGCGAAACCTCATCTCTACTAAAAATACAAAAATTAGCTGAGTGTGGTGGTGCATTCCTGTAGTCCCAGCTACTTGGGAAGCTGAGGCAGGAGAATGGTTTGAACTTGGGAGGCAGAGATTGCAGCAAGCTAAGATTGCACAACTGGACTCCAACCTACGTGACAGAGCAAGATTTAGTCTAAAAAAAAAAAAAAGTGTCAGAGACGTGGGCCAAGTTTATGCACAAAATCTATGGCTCCTTGTCTTTGGATCTTTCCTTGCTATTATTCTCTCTGTATACTCTAAGAGCTGTAGTTTTCCCAAACTATGTTTTCTGGTTTTTCAAGCCAGAAAGACTGTAAGTCTTCATTCAGAGTTTAAGCCTCCATGTGTGGTACTTACCATGTCTTTTCTTAGCCTGCCCTTAAGCTAAAATATGTAATAACAGGATGCTCACCACATCAGAATCTGCTTACTTTGGTGGAGGGTCTTTCTTAAGAATTTATTTGAATATACTGGAAGTGGAACTCCTCTCACCTTCATTTTGAAGGCTAGTTTTACTGCATATACAATTCTTTGCTGATAGGTTCTTAAATTCTTTTCTTTTTGCACTATGCCATTCCAATATCCTCCAGTGCCTATAGCTTTTGTTGAGAAGTCATCTGTAATCATGTCAATCTTCCTCTGACTGTAATATGTTGTTCTTTTCTCTGGTTTCAATATTTCCTTGTTAGCAGTCTGACTATGATGTGTGTAGGAGTAATTTCTTTATGTTTATCATGTTTTGAGGTTCCTTAGGCTTCTCGAATCTATTAATATTTTCTACCACATTTTGGAAGTTTTCAGTTATTTTGTCTCCAGTGATTTTTTTTTCTTTCTCTTTTTCTATCTCCTCCTCTTCTAGGTCTCCAATTACACATAATTTGAAATGCCTGAAATTATTCCATGGGTCTCTGAGGTTCTGTTAACTTTTTTCAATATTCTTTCCCTTTTTATTTGTTTTTTTGGATTGAGTAAATTTTATCAATCTATATTCAAATTCAATAATTCTTCTGCCCTTTCCATTTTACTGCTCAGTCTATTTAGTGTACTTTATGTAGTAACTTTTAGCTCTCGAATTTTCCACTGGCATTTTAATACCTTCATTTCTGTATTGAGATTACCCATTTCTTCATTGATACTCTTTCTTTTATAGTAGCTACTTTGATGTCTGCTATACAACAACTGGAATAAATCAAAATTTTTATTGAATGTTTGTCTTTTATCATAAGAATAGAATACATTTTCCTGTTTCTTTGCATGCCTACTAAATTTTGGTCCAAAATTGGACTGCAGGCAATATATTCTAGTGATTCAGGATTCTGTTGTGTTCTTAAGGATTTTTCTTGTGTGTGTGTGTGTGTGTGGTTGTTTTTCGTACACTTAATTTTTTATTTTCAATTCTAGTAGGCAATCAACTTGCCTGGACTCAAACTGCAAACTTTTTTCTCTTGTAATATGAGGGAGTTCACATCTCTAGTCTGTTCTTATGGCTTCAAATTGCTGCTTTTATCCTGGCACCTTGGGTGTTTTCCCTATGCCTACATAATATAGTGGTCATCCAGGGATTTGGGCAGCTTTGAGGGCTCACTCTTTTAGTGGTTCCCTTGCTTAAATTTCCATCTGTTTTTCTAGACTTGGGTTCTGTCCCCTGGTACTTTAAGCCCATAAGACATTAGATTACTGCTGCCCAAGCTGCACATGGCTTGCAAATGCATTTCAGTTAAAAAGCAGCAAACACACAGACCTTTCCCTGTGCAGCTTTGTTTCTGAACAGTAGATTCCTCTCTAGTTTCTGCCTAATTTTTTCACAGAGTTCCCTGGGTTCTCCCTTGTACATGCCTAATTTAGGGGCTAGCTAGGAATCAGGGCAAAGTTCATACTTAGGTTTTATGATTCACTCTTACTGTAGTTTCTTGCTGCTGAGCGTTTTTCTTTAAACTTCCACTTTTTTTCTAGCCCTGAACTCTTACTTCTGGCACCTTGAGCCAGTTAGGCTATAGTTTTTTGTTGCTTTGACCCTGAAAGTTGGGGAGTGCCCTCAGGCCAGAATGTCACAAACTCACAATTCTTTCCTTCTCCATTTGCAGTTTTAAAGAATAAACTCTCCAGCAGCTTCTCTCTGTTCTTGAGCATTTTATTGTGCCTTTAAATAGTGGTAACTTAAAAAAATTTATCCAGGTCTTATTAGTTTGTTCTCAGAAAGGAAAGAAGTGTAATGGACTCACAGTTCCACATGGCTGGGGAGGCCTCACAATCATGGCAGAAGGTAAGGGAGGAAAAAAGGCATGACTTACATGGAAGCAGGCAAGATAGCATGTGCAGGGAACTCCCCTTTATGAAATCATCAGCTCTCATGAGACTTATTCCCTATCACAAGAAAAGCATGGGAAAGACCTGCCCCCATGATTCAATTACCTCCCACTGGGTCCCTTCCATGACATGTGGGAATTATGGGAGCTAAAATTCAAGATGAGATTTGGATGGGGACACAGCCAAACCATATCATTCCATCACTAGCCCCTCCCAAATCTCATGTCTTTACATATCAAAACAAATCATGCTTTCCCAACAGTACCCCAAAGCCTTAACTCATTTCAGCATTAACTCAGAAGTCCACAGTCCAAAGTCCCATCTGACACAAGGCAAGTCCATTCTGCCTGAGAGCCTGTATGATCAAAAGCAAGTTATTAATACAACCATTCCAAATGAGAGAAATTGGCCAAAATGAAGGAGTTAGGGCAGTCACATCTTAAAGCTCTGAAATGATGTCTTTTCACTCCACGTCTCACATCCAGGTCATGCTGATGCAAGAGATAAGCTCCCCTGGCCTTGGGCAGCTCTGCCACAAGGGGGACTTTTCAGAGTACAGCCCCATTTCTGGTTGCTTTTATGGCTGGTATTGAATGTCAGTGGCTTTTCCAGGTGCATGGTGCAAGCTGTTGGTGGACCTACCATTCTGCGATCTGGAGAACAGTGGCCCTCTTCTCACAGCTCCACTAGGCAATGCCTCAGTAGGGACTCTGTGTGGGGGATCTGTCCCCACATTTTCCTTCTGCACTGCCCTAGCAGAGGTTCTCCATGAGGGCCCCATCCCTGAAGCAAACTTCTGCCTGGGCATCCAGGCATTTCCAAACATCCTCCGAAATCTAGGCAGAGGTTCCAAAACTTCAGTTCTTGACTTCTTTGCACCCACAGGCCCAACACCACTTGTAAGCTGCAAAGGTTTGGTGCTTGCATCCTCTGAAGCAACAGCCTGAGCTGTACACTGACCTCATGGCTGAAGCTGAAACAGCTGGGATGCAGAGCACCCTGTTTGAAGGCTGCATAGAGCAGAGGTGTCCTGGGCCCAGTCCACAAAACCATTTTTTCCCTCCTACACCTCTAGGCCTGTGATGGGAGGGGCTGCCATGAAGGTCTCTGACATGCCCTGGAGACATTTTCCCCATTGTCTTGGTGATTAGCATTTGGCTCCTCATTACTTATATATATTTCTGCAGTCGGCTGGAATTTCTCCCCAGAAAATGGCGTTTTCTCTCCTATTGCATCATTGGGCTGCAAATTTTCTGAACTTCTACGCTCTGTCACCTCTTGAGTGCTTTGCTGCTTAGAAATTTCTTCCACCAGATACCCTAAATCATCTCTCTCAATTTCAAAGTTCCACAGATCTCTAGAGCAGAGGCAAAATGCTGCCAGTCTCTTTGCATAGCAAAGGCAACCTTTACTACAGTTCCCAACAAGTTCCTCATCTCCATCTGAGACCACCACAGCCTGGACTTTATTGTCCATATCACTGTCAGCATTTTAGTCAAAGCCATTCAATGAGTCTCTAGGAAGTTCCAAACTTTCCCACATTTTCCTGTCTTTTTCTGAGTCCTCCAAACTGTTCCAACCTCTGCCTGTTATCCAGTTCCAAAGTTGCTTCCATATTTTCTGGTATCTTTACAGCAGCACCCCACTCCTGGTACCAATTTACTGTATTAGTCTGTTCTCATGCTGCTAATAAAGACATACCCGAGACTGGCTAATTTAGAAAGAAAAGCGATTTAACGGACTCACAGTTCCACATAGCTGGGGAAGCCTCACAATCACGGTGGAAGGTAAAGGAGGAGGAAAGCCATGACTTACTTGGTGGCAGGCAAGAGAGTGTGTGCAGGGGACCGCCCCTTCATGAAACCATCAGCTCTCATGAGACTTGTTCACTATCACAAGAATAGCAGGGGAAAGACCAGCCCCATGATTCAATTACCTCCCACTTGGCCCCTCCCATGACACATGGGAATTATGGGAGTTACAATTCAAGATGAGATTTGGGTGGGGACACAGCCAAACCATATCAAGATCTTAAAATTTTTACCTGTAAAAGGATTTGCATGATTACTTCATATGGGCACATTATTGACAGTTCTCTAAATGTAGTTTTTTTGTTTGTTTTGTTGTGTGTGTGTGTGTGTGTGTGTGTGTGTGTGTGTGTGTGATGGAGTCTCACTCTGTCACCCAGGCTGGAGTGCAGTGGCCCGATCTAGGCTCATTGCAACCTCTGCCTACCAGGTTCAAGCCATTCTCATGCCTCAGCCTCCCAAGTAGCTAGGATTACAGGCATGCACCACCATGCATGGCTAATTTTTATATTTTTAGTAGAGATGAGGTTTTGCCTTGCTGTCTAGATGGGTCTTGAACTCCTAGCCTCATTTTATCCACCCGTCTCAGACTCCCAAAGTGTTGGGATTATAAATGTGAGTCACTGTGTCTGGCCTAAGTCTAGTTTTAATTTGTTTTTCTCTTATCATGAGTGAAGTTAAACATCTTTTCATATTTTTAGATCTATTCTTACATCTTTATAGATAGTTCATTGTCTTTTGCCTATTTTCCTGCCAGGTCTTTGGTCAGTTTTTCCATTGAATTTTAAAGAGTTCTTTGTATTTTACAGACTCCAGCCCTTTGT
Organism: Gorilla gorilla gorilla; assembly: GCF_029281585.2. Lineage (NCBI taxonomy): Eukaryota > Metazoa > Chordata > Mammalia > Primates > Hominidae > Gorilla > Gorilla gorilla. Next base: position 36,130,911 of record NC_073236.2, on the reverse strand, counting down.
CTGCTATTTACTGCAAATGCTTTCTCTCCATTTGTCATTTGTCTTTTGACTTTCTTTATGTTGTCTTTGGAAATATATTTTTAAAAATGCATTTTTATCTAGTCAAGGTTAGCAACATTTTATTGCACCTGGAATTTGAGTTAGAATTCACTCATGTTTTCTTCTAGTACCTGTCTGCTTTTTTTTTTCTTTTATCCATTTGGAGTTTATTCTTGTATGTGGTGTGAGGCATGGATCTAATTTTATTGTTTTCCAATGGCTATCCATTGTCCTAGTACCTGTTATTAAAGTTTCAGTGATTTGAGATGCCACCTTTATAATATACAACATTTTCAAATATAGTCAGTCCTCTGTATCCTCAGGTTCTGCATCTGTGGATTCAACCAACTGTGGATTGCAAATTACACTATTCATGGGATGTGGAACTCATAAATACGGAGGGCTGACTTTTCATATCCGTGGGTTCCACAAGGCCAACTGCAGGGCTTGAGTATTCTCAGATTTTGGTATCCAAGGGGTTCCTGGAACCAATCTCTTAAGTACTGAGGGACAATTGCAGATATATAGATAGGTAGATAGACTGACAGATAGATGATAGATAAATAATATATATTATGTCTTTTTTGGACACCTAGTCCATTTGCCTTTCCTTGTGATAGTACCACACTATTATTTTTTTAACTTTTAAGTTAAGGGGTACATGTGCAGGTTTGTTACATAGGTAAATGTGTTTCATGGGGATTGGTTATACGGATTATTTCATCACCCAGGTATTAAGTTTAGTATCCATTAGTTATTTTTTCTGTTTCTCTCCTTCCTCTCACTCTTCAACCCTCTGATACGCCACAGTGTGTTTTGTTCCCTCCACCATGTGTCCATGTGTTCTCATCATTTAGTTCCCACTCATAAGTGAGAACATGCAGTATTTGGTTTTCTGTTCCTGTGTTAGTTTGCTGAGGACAATGGCCTCCAGTTCCATCTATGTCCCTGTAAAGGACATTATCTCATTCTTTTTTATGGCTGCATAGTATTCCATGGTGTATATGTACCACATTTTCTTTATCCAGTCTATCACTGATGGGCATTTGGGTTAATTCCATGTCTTTGCTATTGTGAATAGTACTGAAATAAACATACACATACATGTGTATTTATAATAAAAAATTTATATTTCTTTGGGTATAAAGCCAGTAATGGGATTGCTGGGTCAAATTGTATTTCTGTCTTTAGGTCTTTGAGGAATTGCCACACAGTCTTCCACAATGGTTGAACTAATTTACACTCCCACCAACTGTGTAAAAGCATTCCTTTTTCTCCACAACCTCGCCAGCATCTGTTATTTTCTTTACTTTTAATAATAGCCATTCTGACTGGTGTGAGATGATATCTCATTGGTGCCACACTATTTTAAGCATACAGATATCATAGTGTTTAATATGCTAACATAAGTTCCTTCCCATAGCTTTATTTTTCAGAATTTTCTTAGCTACTCACGTTTCTTTTTCCATATGAACTTTGTTGACAAAAAGAGTTAAACTCTGTAAAATATTTGTAGAGATTTATTCTGAGCCAAATATGAGTGACCACGGCCCGTGACACAGCCCTTAGGAGATCCTGAGAACATGTGCCTAAGGTGGTCAGGGTTCAGCTTGATTTTATACATTTTAGGGAGACATGAGACATCAATTAAATACCTTTAAGATATAGAATGGTTCGTTCCAGAAAGGCAGGACAATTCAAAGTGGGGGCTACAGGTTATAGGTAGATTTGAAAATTTTCTGATTGGCAATTGGTTGAAAGACTTATTATCAAGGGAAGGGAATGTCTGGGTTACCATAAGAGGTTGTTGAGACCAAAGTTTTATCATGCTGATGAAGCCTCCAGGTAGCAGGCTTCAGAGAGAATAGACTGTAAATGTTTCTTATCAGGCTTAAGGTCTGTGTTGATGTTAATGCTGGAGGGTATAATGAGGCACCTCCGACCCCCACTTCCCCTCAGGGCCTGAACCAGTCTTTCAGGTTAAACTTTAGAGTGCTCTGGCCTAGGAGGAAGGCCACTCAGATGGCTGGGGGGGTTTAGAATCTTATTTTTGGTTTACCACTTTACTATAAACTTTTCAAGCCTCATAAAACGTTTGCTGTTGTTTTTACTTGGATTGTGTTATAGTAATACATGAACTCAGGGGGAACTATCATCTTCATGATGTTCAGTCATCCTATCTAAAACAAGGGATGTTCCAGTCTACTTTGTATCTTTCAAGAGTGTTTCAAAGTTTTTCATGCATTGGTTTTGCATATTTCTTGTTAAGTTTATTCTAGGTACGATCCATGCTCACTATTTACAGGTTCCATATTTGTGAATTCACCTACCTGCTTATATTAGTCCATTCTCACATTGTGATAAATACTAGAGACTGGGTAATTTATAAAGAAAAGAGGTTTAACTGGCTCATGGTTCCGCAGGATGTACAGGAAGCATGGCAGCATCTGCTTCTGGGGAGGCCTCAGGAAGCTTCCAATTATGGTGGAAGGTGAAGAAGGAGCCAGTACTTACAAGGCCAGAGCAGGAGGAAGAGAGGGGAGGGGAGGTGCTACATACTTTTAAACAACCAATGTCCTAAGAACTCAGTCACTATACAGTACCCAGGAGGGATGGTGCTAAAGCATTCATGAGAACTCCACCCCCATGATCTAATCACCCTCCCACCAGGCCCTCCTCAAACATTGGGGATTACACTTTTTTTTTTTTTTTGAGACAGAGTTTCACTTTGTTGCCCACGCTGGGGTACAGTGGCATGATCTTGGCTCACTGCAACCTCTGCCTCACGGGTTCAAGCCATTCTCCCACTTCAGCCCCACCCCAAGTAGCTGAGACTACAGGCATGTGTCACCACACCCAGCAATTTTTTTGTATTTTTGGCAGAGACAGGGTTTTGCCATGTTGCCCAAGCTGGTCTTGAACTTCTGAGCTCAAATGATCCACCAGTCTTGGCCTCCCAAAGTGCTGGAATTACAGGCATGAGCCACCATGCCCAGCCAGAAATTATAATTTGACATGTGATTTTGGGGTGGAAACCATATCACTGCTAAAACTTATTTGTAACCTCAAAATCAATGCTCAAGCCATGTTTGCAGACAGGTGCATGCTCAAAGAAGTGAAAAAATCTGAGTTGCCTACTGCCTTCTTGTTTTAGCTCTCCTACTGTAAACACGCTTATAGGGTTGGGCATGAGTATATTAATGAGTCAGCAATATATATTAAGATACCTTTGAACAGAAACACACAAAAACAAAGTTACATATTGATTAGTTGATGAAAATATGGTGACCAGCGGCCTGCAGGAACCTAATCTTGTATGTCCCCTAGGAAAAATGATTCAGTATTCAGTGTTAGATGCCACTGTATAGAACGTTAACTACATGAATAGTGAGAATCAACTGCATTTTAGTTTCTTTGTTGTTATTGTAAATGAGGTTTTTCACTATCAACATATCTTCTAATCGATCATGATTTGTGTATATTGATTTCTGTGTATTAAATTTATATCCTTCGTCTCACTGAATTCTATTGTTTGGATTAGTGTTATTGATTCAGAATTTTCAGGTGTTGTCTTTTATCATGTGCAAACATCATTTTCCTTCTTTTCCAATTATTATTCCTCTAATTGATTTCTCTTGTCTAGTTTTGTTGGCTACAACCCATCCATCTTTTATAAGGACAATTTTTCATCTATGTGGAACTGCTCTGAGTTGGCAATAGACTGTGTCATTGAGCTGTAGACTCCTAGAGTTGGAAAGGAGCTTAGAAGTATGTAGATGACTCTCACTTGATGTATAGAATCTTTTTTACATCACTTATTTGGTGATCCAGTCTCTTTTTGAATATCTGTTCCCCTTCTCCTGAAGAACATCTTTCTGTTTCAAGGATTCACCTTGTACCCATTCCACATAGTTTACATCTGGTTTTCAATCACTCCATCCCTATAGCAATCACCCACTGCCCCTGGCTTGTGATCCAGGCCTATTATATAGGGTGGCCATAAAATCTAGATACATACGTAGTATTATTATCATCACTATTATTATTGTGTGTGTCTGTGAGTGTGTTTAACAGATTGAACCCCTTTTATTACTTCTGGTATATGCTAAAAGTACAGATTTATTCAGCAAAAAAATCAAATGTGCAAATCATCTGAGGCAATGAATGCATCCAGGTGCATGTTCAAGGATTTATGAAAATGCATTAATGTACTATCGACATTACTCTATAAAGCCAATTATCTTTAAAGGAGATTTAAATCGTAAGAAAAGAAAGTCTTTCATATATATACCATCAGTTGCCATTTCTGGTACTCTTCATTGTCTGTGTCATTCTAGAGCTGATTCCAATTGGCTTCTCTTTTTTTTCTTTTTTTTTTTTTTGAGATGGACTCTTGCTCCGGAGTAACCTCCTGGGTTCAAGCGATTCTTTTGCCTCAGCCTCCCCTCCCAAGTAACTGGGATTACAGGTGCAAGCCACCACACCCAGCTAATTTTTGTATTTTTAGTAGAGACAGGGTTTCACCATGTTGGCCAGGCTGGTCTCGAACTCCTGAGCTCAGGTGATCCACCCACCTCGGCCTCCCAAAGTGCTGGGATAACAGGTGTGAGCCACCAAGTCCGGCCAGCTTTTCTCTTTATTATGGGTTATTTTCTTGCTGTTTTTCATGCCTGTCTTTAGGCCAGTCTTTGATTGGATGTCAGACATTGTAAACTGTACCTTGTTGGATGGTGGATATTTTTGTATCCCTATAAATATCCTTGATCTTTGTTCTGGGACACAGGTATTTGGAAACAGGTTTGATCCTTCCCAGGCTTGCTTTTCAGCTTTGTTAGGCTGGGACCACGGAAACATTTAGTCAAATGCCAGTTTTGCTCCACTATTGAGACAAACTCCTGAATACTTTATCCGATGCCCCATGAATAATATTTTCCACTTTGGCTGAAGGAAACAGGAAATATTCCCAGCCCTGTGTAAACCGTAGGAATTGTTCCTTGTAATCACTTTGAGTGGTCCTTTCTCTGGTCTTCAGTAATTTCCTCACAGCCATGCACTTATTAGCTGAAGACTCAAGAGGGCCACTCCGCAGGTCTCCAGCGAGCTTTCTCTATGCAGCTCTCTGCTCACCAGCCCTGACCCTGGTAAACTCCAGCTACCTTGGTGTCCTCAGAATTCCATTTCCATCTCCTCAGCTCACAGAGGCTGCCGGGCTGTGTTTGGGTTCCCCCTCCCTATGCTGCAGCCTGGAAATGTCTCCAGGAAGCGACTGGGAAATGCATAGGGCTCATCACATTTATCTCTCAAAGAGCACTGTCCTTATCACCTGACGCCCAGTGTTTTGGAAACTGTTGTTACATATATTTTAGCAGGTGTGTTAGTTGTTTTGGTGGGAGTGTAAATCTAGTTGCTGCCATTCTGTATTGGTTGGAGGTAGAAGTTCACCATTGTAATTGCAACTTCCTCCATTACACTGAAGTAGGCACTATCATTGAACACATCAAGTGATGGCCTTGTGCACTGCAATGTAACACCAATGCAACTAGCATTGTATATATTTGCCCTGTAGTCATTTGTCTCTGCTCATACCCCACCACCAGACACCAGTGATTGTTCCAATGAGAAAGTGGAGACGAAGAGAGTGAGATGGGTACAGAGGGAAGATAACCACCTTCCAAGTCTGCTGGCATCTCTCTGGAGCCTGGCAGGCTGTCAGCACTCAATTGCTTGTTGAATAATTGAATGAATGTACTCAGGCTCACATGCATGCACGTATGAATAAATGAACCAATGCCTATGACTGGGTGGTTTCTAAACTGCTCCACTAGTTCTCCAGACCAGACACCTTGCTTCCTTCAGACCCTCATACCCTTCCTTACTTCCAGGACACAACTCTCATTAGCGGAGTCTGCTCCAGAGCCTTCCTGCTGGGAGGAAATGTCTGAGTTCTGGGAGGTACGCTGCCTCCCACAAGCACTGTTCCTTGCCTTGTTTCAAACAATTCCCTCACTCTTCAGTTCCTTCCTCACTGCATTATTGTTTTTAGCCTGATGCTGAGCGCATGTCCCTTATTTTTTTTTTTTTCATATTTTTAGAAGTGGATTAGTTCTTTAATTTCTTCACCATAACCCTGGCTACTCCTAGCTTTCAGGAATGTGAATGCCACTTTTAATTAGATTGTAAATTTTTAGACTATCAGAACTCAGCCCTATCCGTTCTATTTGCAAAAAGCATCCAATATTTTCCCCAGTGATGACCTGTGCTCTATTTTCATCTAGCCTCAGGGATCTTACCGACTAGAAAAACGAAATTTGATGGAGCGATTTCATTTTTGAAGTTAGTAAACACAACTGAATACTTTCATATGTCATTGCTAAAATGTGTTCAGAGAAAAATGGTAACAAATAATCCAACAATCCAATGGTTTTGAAATGTTTCCAATGTAAGAGTTTTTATTCTGGTTTCGGGCTCAATTAGAGTTACCTACAACAGACTACAGACAAAAATAATTAGGAAAGGCTCAATGAAAATGTCAGGAAACTATACAGTAGGGGATGTTCAGTCTTGCAGAACTCAGACAAGTTACCGAGTCTGAATTTCAGTCCTAATATTGGGTGACAAAATCTCTAATTTAGATGTGATAATTAATTTAAAACAAGATTGCGGGCTTGGATCCTGACTATGCTGACTGCTAAACAATTTGAAATTCCTGTGACAGTCATCCTTCAGGTTAAAACTTCTGGGGTGGGGCGTCTACCAGAAGATGGAATACAATTTTGTGAGTGCAGGGGGAAAACAGGATAAAGAACAGTCAGAAAAAGCCAGAACCAAGTCGTCAAGCGGGTAGGGGAGGCAGCAGGGATGGAGGGGAGAGGAGTCTTTGCTACAGACAGGGCAGGCGCAGGTGGCGCGGAGGGCGGCCTTACCTCCGCAGAGGCGCCAGTTTCAGTGTCAACGCTGAGGTCTAAGCAGCCCGGAAGGACGCTGGTCTCTTAAACATAGCTGCCACCAGACGGCCTTAAAGTGTCTCAGGGACGCTCCTCAGCCCTTTGCTGCTGTGGGTGGCTTGGAGAGTACAGGGCAGGGCTGCTCGAGGTGGAGGTGTGGCAATGATGGCGTGGCTGCTGAGTCCTAGACGCCCGGCCGCGGGGAAGTGGAGGTGGGCTGTCTGGGGAAGCAGAGTTCAGCATTACTTAAGGATGTTAGGGTCTTTGCTGCACTGGAGCCTAAACAGGCCCAGAATCTGAAGGATGATGTTAGGTGTACTATTCTTGAAAGGGATTTCAGGGTGTTCCTGAGATAAGCGATGTTGTGTTCCCCCCCATCACCCAAACCTTGGGCTCGGGGTGTGTCCCCTGGCAGGACCCATGGGAGCTGGTGCCGTGGGAGGAGCCGTCCGAGTCCGAGGGCGCCGCCTGCTGGAGTGGCTGCTTGGCGGGCCTCTTTTTCCTCCTGGGCTTCTCTCGTCTTGGCTCTCTGGAATCCTGCGTGTCCGCTTCTTTCAGTGGCCAGAAGAGGAAAGCAGAGTTCCTCGCCTCCACATCCGCTCTAGAGACAGACAGAGATCAGGGTTACCCTGCCTTGATGGCTGCGGGGTCTACAGAGATGTCCGAGCCATCCCCACGGCTGCTTCTCAGCTCCTTGCCCACGTCCCTCTTCCCATGGAAAGGAGTCTCTGGAGCGCTGTACACCCAATGCTTTAGGCTGGGCTTAGGTCCACTCAGTTCATTTCCACGAGCCTTTGGTGTTTGGGAGCCTCCCACGGCACGGAGAACTTGAGTATACGGACCCGTCCTGACCAAGCCAGTGAAGGAAAAACTCCCAGCCCAGAAGCCCCTGGAAACCCCTCAGCATAGACCTGTGTCCGCCCTAGGGAGATGAGCTTGGCCCCATCACAGCCCAGTTCATCCCTGTATTGGAGCTTGTACATCAGAGATATTCTTTCACACCCTGTGTTTCTGTAATGACTCCAAGGTATACTATCGGAAACATTTTTCCAAATGTCCAAAATGGTATGATTTGTAATGACATTGAACTTAGGAACGACTATGAAGTCACAGAGCTAGATTACTATTTAGAAAATACGCTGACAAAGCTTATTTACCCAGAAGTGCTGTCCTTCAAAGAAGGCACCTTGATAACACCGTGACCTCATTCCAGCCATGCCTCCATGGCTGACCGTTTTGGGAGCTCACCTTTTTTCAGGGCCTTCAGGGTAAGTTAAGGACACCCACTGCCTAGTGTTAAACCTTATTTTGTTCCCATAATCAGTATCAGCTATCTTGATCAACCTGCCTTCAATCTGAATAATTTTTGTTTTGTTTTTACTCCGCATAACTTCTGACTATTACTGCTTCGGATCCTTTTGGAAATTGTCAGGGAAAAACAAAACAATAAAGTGGAAAGAGAGTTTTTGCTATTTTCAAATAGAAAATTCAAATCCCTTGTGAAAGAATCAAGATTCACTACACATGATCATTTTCAAAGATTGGCTCAAAGACTCAGGAGAGATTCCCAAGAGAGATTAAAAAATTGGCCTGGGCGATAGCAGTGACATTGGGAAAAGCCTTTCTGGGAGGCCACAGACAAAATCATCTTTAAATCTGAGGCCAGCGCTTGTGTGGATGTATAGGTTCTGTGATAGCAGGTTCTGAGAGACTTCTAGGAATCATGCTTCAAGGGTACATTTACCGCCCCTGCTCTGTGAAGTCTAAAATCTTATCCATCAGGTTACCCTCAACTATCCCTCAAATTGCTACCTCTCTCCAGAGCAGAATAAGTTGATACATTCTGTTTCTTTTTCAGGGTTTTTCTCTATTTGCCATGAGTTAGGATCCATGATTACAGTCCAGTCCCTAAGCTATAATCTCTCAGAAAGAGGAGCGACAAGAAGCGGATGTGAGAAGTAGAGAGATTTTCAGGCATTAAAAGCATGGAAAGAACAAGGTAGGGAGATGCCTACCCCCCGCCTGGAGGACTCTGGCGCTGTGCTGGTTCCACTTCTGGGAAGAAAGTGCTCAGTGCCCACTCCATGCCCTCCTGGGGTCAGAACCCACCCCCTTTGCTGAATAAAGCACTGGCAGCTTGTCAGAAATCCTGCTGGGTTCCTGAGGTCTCGTTTGTATTGTGCCCTAAGTGTCTCTCTCTCAGCAAGGCTGCCTTAGAACATAAAGAACAAGAGGACCCAAGGAGTAGGCACCAGCAGATGTTTGATGAAGACCCGGTGGGGGGTCTTAGACTTTCAACAACTGAAGGGGTGGAGAGTGAAGAAATGGATAAGCAAAGGCTGTTGCTATCTGAATTGCTACTGCTGGCCCTGAAGGCTGGCGAATCTCTGTGTCTCCTTGTGACCCCTTGTCCCATGTCCTAGGGCACCACCACATGCTTCCTGAATGTAAGCAACAACGGCACGTGTCCTTCTAAATTACATAGGACACTCACAGGCAGGGTTTGTTGCTGAACTGCACGTTTTTCAGGGCTTTGTTCCAGCATAAGAAATGGGGCTCCTAATCCAACCAGAGGGGACGGAGGGAGCTAATGACATACAGAGGCTTAATGATTTCAAATGCACAGACGCCTCTTAGGAGAAAATCGTCAGGAGTGACCAGGCGAGATTAAGTGAAGTGATTCATCTAACGTAATGTCAGAGGCAGTGCTGAATCTTGAAGTTTCAATCAATGACTTAATTTCACTGATGTCAGGAGACAATGTGAGTCCACAACACTACACAGGGTCAAGGCAGGAGTGTTAAACACTGCGAACGGTATCATTTCCACTGGGACACACTCCCAAATCCAATGGCTTCATGGAAAGTTACTCAACTGCTCAAAAGACAGATAATGAGAGGCTAATATTTTGTGTAACAGGAATTGTGGGGAACAGGGGTTGACCAGAGACCCAGACAAACCCCACCTGGCCCTGGGAGGGTCTCTCCTCCTGCCGACTCATACACAGCCATGTCCCCAGGACCACACAATGACCCTCAAGCAGCAAGAGAAGAACACGCCTTGCCTCCAGGGCCCCAGAACCTAACAGCTTCCTTCAGATGCCTGACGTTTCCCTGGAGCACAGAGGAAATGCTGAGTCCTACTTTGCTTTCCTGATACCACATTTGGAAAGTTATTATTTTTAAAAAAATAAATCATGCTCCCTCTAAAAAGGCTTTTTTTTCTTTTTCTTTTTTTTTTTTTTGACAGAGTCTCGCTCTGTCGCCCAGGCTGGAGTGCAGTAGTGTGATCTCGGCTCATGGCAAGCTCTACCTCCTGGGTTCAAGTGATTCTTCTCTCAGCCTCCCGAGTAGCTGGGATTAAGGGTGCCCACCACCATGTCCATCTAGTTCTTGTATTTTTAGTAGAGGCGAGGTTTCACCATAATGGCCAGGCTGGTCTCGAACTCCTGACCTCAAATGATCTGCCCACCTCGGCCTCCCAAAGTGCTAGGGTTACAGGCATGAGCCACTGCCCCCGGACAAGAGTCTTCTTAAGGAGGAGTCTTGAAGGTAAAAACAAGCTGTGCTCTGTTAAGGGTAAGGGGAGGAAGGATTCCAGCTCATCTGGGAGAGAGTTCTAGCTAGTTAAGTGGCACCAGGTGTGTGTATTCAGTTCAGGAGGCCTGAAACCCCAGCCTGTGGGTGGTTGAGTAATGCCTGCTAGAGGCACCTCTCTCCACTGGAGAACACCAGCAGCTGGAGCATCAGACCCACCAGGTGCCTCCCCCTGCCCTGGCCAGAGGCCACAGTCCTCTGATGGGAACGGGACGCCAGGGGAGGCAGCCAGGAAAGGACTTGGTCTGTGAGTCCCCTGCCCTGGCAAGGAGAGAGGATGCCAAATGGAGGAAAATCCCCCTGTTCTGCCTGCTTCTTGTAGTTATTGAGAAGGACCACATGGGAGAAACTACACGTGTGTTCTCAAATGGAGGCAGTTATAGACAGGATAAGGACTATTCTCCCTCAGAAAAGACATCTCTGATGCCATGGAATGTAGCAGAAAGCTCAGGGACACTCCTGAACGGAAGGGAAGGGAAGAACAGTTATTTCCCTCCATCGGACACACTGTCTTCAAAGACACGCCTGTCAGCCGTGTGTCAGAGAATGCCGTCGTCATGCTGCAAAGGAAAGAGAAAATCTGCACCACCTCGCTGGTTTCACATTGCAAATATGGCAATACCAGCATCCCCTCCTTGAGGAATGAGTAGTCTGGAATTTAGCAATATTGATAACATATTTTATAAGCCAACCTTGTTTTTTTAAAAAAAGTCTTTAAGAATCATTTAGGTGTCAAATTTTAAGTTGAAAATGAAAATGTGCATCAGCTTTCGCTGTGTTCAATTAGTTTTGAGCCCTTCAGCCTCCAAACGCCTTTCTTCCTGCCTTTCACTGTGCACCGTCCTCACTCAGAAGCCAGAAGAGAGACCTGGAGGAAAGGCTCCCAGAAGGAAGGAAAGGAGGATGGGGGGAAGATGGAGGCTGTTTGGGCCCAGGTATCCCTTGCTTTACCCTGCAAGCAGATAGTTATAGTAAATTCAATATTTAAAAATTAAATTTAGTCAAATAATGTTTTGTTGGAGATGTAACCTGCAGTACATGTCTTTAATAGCCTGTGAAGAAAGCATCAGGATTTTTTTAGATGGCCTCATTTGGAATGTAAAAAGTAAAGTAGAGGTTCCTCTTCAAAGACTTTCCTCCCCATCTAATTAGGAATAACGAGTAACTTCTCTTAGAAGCAAAATTTATTCAAAGACCTGTGCTAACATTCTTAAACATCTGCTAACTGTAATAAAGAACTCAATGTACTTTATGTTCTTAGCTCCCACAATTTAGTTTAAATATTTGCCCTGGCAAGCTTATGCTGGTCCAAGCAAGCATTAGGTCATAGCCTGTTCCTCTTCCTTATTTGAAGGTGTTTTTACCTTTCTCAGCATTCCCCAAGTTACTTCCTCCTTCCTTTGCTCTCCTCTGCCTTTGCCTCTTTAAAAAAGTTCTAAGTTGCTAGTCAATCGGAACAAATACAGAATGTGAGGTCCTGTTCCAGCCAATGGAAACCGGACACAGCAGTATGATGGACGCATCAGGTTATAAACGACCCTGTCTCCTTTGCTCGGTGTACTCTCATGGCAAAACTGCTGGTGAGTGTACCCTTTCTGCAGAAAGTATAAAAATGGCCTTGCTGAGGAAATTAAATTTATGTTCAAGTGCTATTTCTTTACAGCACTGGGGAATAAGCATTTCTAACAGGAATAATGGCATGAATGCTCCCTAAGGAACACATTTGTAAAGTAAGTGAGAAAGAGCTCCTGAGGAAAGGACCTACCAGAAGGAAATCCCAGCTCAGACACAAAATCAGACCTATGCCTTTATTTTTGTACTCGGTTCTGCTAGCCCTTATTATAGAAACAGAGACAGGTTAAGCTCTAAACTTAGTAGGTTGAATGTGACCTCTGCTTATAAGCATTAAACTCAGTCTCTTGCTCCCACAGAGGCAGCCAACACAAAAAAGAGTAGAAATTACAATGGGGGACTCGAGAGTCAATGAAGACTTCCACCATGTGAATCCCAGAAGCAAGGGTAGATAATTCACAGTGAAGAGCTTTAAATAAGGCCTGGGGAAGATGGAAAACAAAGGCTTTTCTCAACATACAAGGATTTGCATTTTCATTCTAAAATAATGATTGATAACATTGAGTTTGGTGAAAATGGGTAATACTTAGATACATCTGCTCATATTCCTTTATAATGAGCTGTAATTTGGACATCATAGGAACCAGAAGCAAGACCCACAGGGACCATTGTTGGGGTAGAAGTTTGAGATGAGCAGAAAATGTCCTGCTATTTTAAATGAAGTATCAACCCATCTAGACAAAGAATGGAGAATTGTAGCATACGTTTTTGATAATCATAGCTAAGGAAAGGTTCTCTGTGGAGCCGCACACCCCTTGAGGAGCATCGCTGGGCATCTGCTAGCATGTGTCTGTATATATTTATTTGTTCTTCAAATAGTCATTGGGGGCATTCTGTGAGCTGGACCCTGGCAACTGGGATTCAGAGGCAGATAGAACCTGTCCCCTACCTTCAAGGACTTGTGCCTACAGTGTCCAATGCAAAGGAAATTTTCTTTAACAGAAACCTCTATGGGTTGCCGTGGGGCCACCTCACTACCTGGGGGGGCTAGGGTGCTGGGACATCACATGGTGGTGTTGACGTTTGAGCTCAGTCTCGGAGTTCCCCAGGTGGCTGAGGGCAAGGAATAGCTGTCCAGGGAGAATACTTAATCTGGTGAAGGCACAGAGACCTGAGAAAGCACGGTGTGGGCAAAACCTACATGTAGCTTAGTGTGGTTAGCACGCAGAAGGCATTGGTGGGTTAGCTGGGAGTGGCTAGGGACAAGTGAGGCAAGGTAGGCAGGTCTGGACCAGACCAACAAGAAGCTAAGCTGTGATAACAAGGGGTGATGGGGATGGGGCTCTGAAGGATTTTTAAGTGCGGAAGGGACACAGGCAGATTTGCATGTGAGGAAGTTGATTCTGCTCAGCCCTTATGGTGAGTGACTGGGACTGTGGCAGGAGGAGGCTGGAGGACATGAGAGCTCCTGGCCAGTTAGGATGCCTGTAACCTGGAGACCAAGGGGGTGTGGTAGGTGAAGGACAAGCAGCAGCCAAAGATGACCACCAGATTTCTGGCTGGACAGCTCCGTGACTTGTGGGTAAAAGGGTGAACTGAGATGGGGAAGCCCGAGATGGGAGCACGTTTGTGGGGAACTGTGATTTCAGTTTTAGATGTGCTGCATTTTTGAGATTCTGTACACTCAGGTGGAAATATCCAGGGGGTGGTTGGAAATAATGCCCTTCCCACAATGTGCTGAACACCTGCCAGACAATGACCGTCCCCATTCTTCACATCACCGTAATCCTGCAGATGAGCTCAGGGTCGATGAGCAACCACAAAACTAATGAGGGCAGGGCTGGGATATAAACCCAATCTTGGTTCCAATGCTCTTCCCTCTATAGTTACCCATCATGGCTGCACCTTGCAACCAGCTGGGGGCTTTCAGAAAAACCTGCCTCCAGGCCCACTCTCAGAGTCTGACTGTGACACACAAGCGCAGGAGAGCAGCCTGGGTTGGAGAAGGAGACATGGGGTCCTTAGTGCAAAGGGAGTCATGGAGGCAGTGGGTGGCAGTGAAGTCAGGCAGGGAGAAAACCCAGAGAGGTAGAGGGGCAACGAGCCTCAAGAGGAAGGTTTAGGGCAGAAGGGAGTGGCTGGTGGTGTCCAAAGCGACTGCTGGAGCAGGTTCAGTCAGTGAGGGCGGAGCTCACTGGTTCAGGCTCGTGAGAGGTCCCGTGTGGCCTCTGTGGAAGCAGTTTCTTGGAGGGGTAAGGGTGGACGCCTATATCCAAGGCTCAGGAGTGAACAGGAGAGTGGGGACGTTGAGTCTATCCGATGACGCATGGAGACCGGCAGTGAAGGGCAGGGAGCGTGCTGGATCACACTGCGGAACCAAGGGAACGGTATTTATTTAGGAGTGTGTGTGTTTGTGGGTGCTGCGTGTGTGTGAACGGGAGGCCAACCTGTGTACTTGCTGAGGTGAAGGGCTCAGTGAAGAGGAGCTAAGGAGAGAGGTGAGAAGAATCCAGGGATCACTGATGGATCCAGGACCCAAGGCAGCGGAGGATGGGCCTCTGGAGCCCAGTGGACAGATCAGCCTGGGGTGAAAGGAAGGACACTGATTCTTTGACATCAGGGGCAAAGGCAGAGACTTCCACAAGCCCAGAGGTGGGAGATCAGAAGTGGAGGGAGAGGATGTCTGATGGTTCTTTGACGAAGTAGAAGGTAAGGCCATTAGGAAAATGAAGGTTAGCACCCAAAGACAGCCTGCAAGCTCTAACAGAAACTGGAAGATGTTTCCTGGGTCCTTTTCCCCAACACTTGCTCAACATCCACCTTCACCTCTTTTTGTATGACCTTGACTCCAAGGTCATGGCTCCATGAGCCCAATTTTGATGCCCCTCGTTGGCCCCATGGACTTGGGTTCGTGTTTGCTCTGCAGGCCTCCCCCTTTCCTTTTGCCTTGGCTTTAGTCTACCTTACAGCTCTTAGCCATCCTACTACCTCAGTTGAAAGTGTGTTCACTCCACTGCAGCCCCTGGAAGCCACCACCCCCCCAACACCCTGACCTGGCTACAGGCAGGCCAGGGCCAGCCCCTCGCTCCCACCTCCCAGCAAGGGGAGAGGTAGGTAGGTGACTGGACCCAAATGCAACTTAATTAGAAGGCCTTCAGTCTTTACAAATAAAAGGGGAACAATTCCTTCATATTCATGAATGCTTTTCTGAAGGGTCAAATAATGTTGAATTTGAGATTAGAACCAGATGGATGAATAAATAGCAGGTGAAAGGTGTGACGTCGAAGGGATAATAAACACAGAGCTACATTTTAAGTAGGACATTCTCCATCTCTACTTTTCTTCCCTAGTATTTAGAGGTCATGGATCTCATCTCAAAAACAGATTAAAGGTGCAAGGATATAAATTAATATTCAAGAGATAAAAGTTGAGTACACTTACACTTCTGGATCCTCAGGAATTGGGGGTGACTTTATATGAGAGCAAGAGAGCGCATACTTGTTTTGGCTGATCTTAATAAGTGCACTCCGAGGGCAAAATTTCTGTAATAATACCAACAGAGTTCACTCAACTTAAATCAGAAATGTCCACAATTCAGATACAATTTTATTCTAGCTCAACCCATTATAATAGCTTCTAGTGATTATCCTATTCAGGATGACACTTAAAAGAGTAGTTTAAATTCAGACCCTCACTTGATAACTATTTGCTGAATAAAACTCATCATTGAGTCCTCTCTGTCATTTCTCCATATTCTGGATCAATTGCCAAATGTACCCACATAAGACACACACACACACACACGCACGCGTGCACACACACACCTTCACATAACCACCTTCCTTTCTATCTTTATTTCAGCCTTTGGCCACCACTTTTGCTGACTGCCCCACCTTCACCCTCTTTGGGTCTCCCCAAGTCCCTATCAGAACTGTCTCCAGTATCCTTCCTCCTCCACCCCCCGCCCCCGGCCATGCCACTCTAGCCTCCAGGGTCCCACGTCCTGTAGGTAAGTTCAAGGTCCTTTTCTGGGCTCTGCAGCTTCCCCTCAGGGGTCCTGGGCCAACTGCCTCATCTCTCCCCACACCCTAGGGCATGCCTGGGGACATCTCTTAAAACATCCCTCCCTTTCACAGTTGATATCCCCAGAATGGTCCCACACATCAGGAAGGGGAACGCTTCCCCATGCTGTGCCCTTCCAGATGTTTCTCTACTGCTATCCAGACAGCTTCAGGAAACTCCATTTTCTCCAAGGGGTTTTTTTCTGGGGTGATGAGCAGACAACTCCTTCTCCGCTTGCCCTGTTGGGTTGGATACAGTGCTCCAGTGGCTGCTGGCTCTGATGGTCTTTCTCCTTTGCGCCTAACCCTAAATTTCATTTCCCATGCCCCTCTCCCTGATGGAACTACCTCATGCCACAGTCAAGGATGCACTGGATATTTTTATTCTGTATTCTAGGCAGCTGGGCACGGTAGTTTAGAGTGTAGGCCACGGAGCCAGATTGTCTGTGTTCGAATGCCTGCTCAACACACCAGGCGTGTGCTTTAACCTCTTGCTTCAATTCCTTTTCTGGAAATCAGTGTAATAATAGTCTCTACCTCATGGTGTTCTGAGGATCCAAGGGTCCACTCTGTGTAAAGCGCTTGGATTGGAATGCATGGCACACAGTAAGGTCCTAAGAAAGAGCCACTGTTACCTGGCTTTTTGCTCACCAATCTAGTTCACTTGTGGGTCTGTTTTCCAGGCATGTTAAGTCGTCCATCAAAACAATGTCATTTTCCATTAGGAATGTCGTTCATTCAAGTAATTTAAAGAACAATTGTGAGACCCTTCTCTTCATCAGGGACTGTGCTGGGAGGGACAAAGGTGAACAGATGTGGTCTCTGCCTTCAAGGGTTGAGAGGCTGGTGAGGAAGCCAGTTTGGCAAGGGCAGTGTAGTGGACAGGAGGGACCTGAGGGCCTGCAGGAAGTCACAATCAGGCAGAGTCTTTAGGGTGACGGGAGTTTGGGGGAAAGGAGATGGGGAGGGCAGTCTAGGAAGAGGCAAAAGCCTGGGACTTGAAAAAGCCCACCGCATTCAGGAAGCAGTGAGTCTTCCACCTGGCTGGAGGTCAAGCTCATGGAGCTGGCTGGGGCCACACCAGGGTCCTGGGGGCATACTCCCTGAGGGTGACACGAAGCACGTGTGTGGGTTGAGAGGAGGCAGGAGACGTCAATCAGGCAAATGACATCATCAGTTTTGTAAACTGATAAAGAATTCTTCTAAAACTTTTAGAAAAATTACATACAGAAATATATAATTAAGAAAGGATTTCTTAAATAAACATAGAAAGGGCAGAAGGAGAAGAGGGATGAATTTGACCATATTACAATTTAATGCTTCTCTGTCAACAAAGATTCCAAAGTTAAAAGACAAGCAACAGACCGGGGAAAACTATTGGCTGCATGTATTACCAAGAATTACTACCCAGAAGACAGAGAAGACCTCCCCAGTCAATAAAAAAGACCAACGATCCAACAGACAATACAGACCCTTAACAAACATCCGTCCAATGAGCAAATCAATCTAGAGGTGATGCAGTTAACCGAGTCATTCCCACTCACTGGCACTGGGGAGTGTAGAAGGAAGGGATCTGAGTGATGCTGCCAACCTCTGCAGCCACATCATCACTACTGTTACCTAACACCTACCTGTCAGACACACAGATCTTTTACATCTTTTACATGTCTTTTCTTCAAGCCTCACAATCACCCTGTAGGGTATACAAGGATAAATACAGATATAGATATGTAAAGTATTCAT
This sequence comes from Gorilla gorilla gorilla, assembly GCF_029281585.2. NCBI lineage: Eukaryota > Metazoa > Chordata > Mammalia > Primates > Hominidae > Gorilla > Gorilla gorilla. The sequence goes on along the minus strand of NC_073236.2, from coordinate 36,112,956 downwards.
TTTATATGTGACCAAACTGAGTCTCAGGGGGTGAAGCAACCTGCTCAGGTCAGACAACCAATAAAGAGCAGAGTGAATGTTCAGGGTTTTTTTTTGTTTTGTTTTGTTTTTTTGTTTTTTTTTTTTGAGACAGTCTTGTTGTGTCGCCCAGGCTGGAGTGCAGTGGTGCGATCTCGGCTCACTGCAAGCTCTGCCTCCCAGGTTCACGCCATTCTCCTGCCTCAGCCTCCTGAGTAGCTGGGACTACAGGTGCCCACTACCATGCCCGGCTCATTTTTTGTATTTTTAGTAGAGATGGGGTTTCACCGTGTTAGCCAGGATGGTCTCGATCTCCTTGTGATCTGTCCACCTCAGCCTCCTAAATTGCTGGGATTACAGGCGTGAGCCACCGCGCCTGGCCTAAACACAGGGCTTTTAACTGTAAAGCCTGTGTTCTTTTCACTCTACTCCACTTTGTGCCTGTCCGCCCTTATGTCTCCCAACTTCTGCCAACTCTGGAGGTGGTTCCTAGGTAAGTAGGAGATGGGGAACCAGGTAGTAGCACCCCAATACAGGGGACACAGAGGAGAAGGAGGCACTTGGGGAAAGGGGGTGCACTGGCTTGCAGAGTCCGAGATGCCTGTGTTCACTCTGAGGGAGTGCTCCAGGAGGACCCAGCTAGAAGCACAGGGTTGGAGCTCAGGGCAGGAGCGGGGCTGGCACTTCTGGCACAGAGGAGGTGTCCAGAGATGGAGGCTCACACTGAAAGACACCAGGAGGAGGCAGAGGAGGACAGCACTAGGGGGGCCCAGGAGGTGACCAAGTCTGCAGGGCCAGCAGGGGACCTCAAAGCAGGGGCAGTCTGAGGAGGAGGAGGAGGAGGAGGATGAGGACGAGGACGAGGAAGACGGAGAGCCAGAGAGAGTGGTGCTCCAAGACCCTAGAGTGAGCCTGCCAGTCCGTCAAATGCAAAGCATGGTTCAGCAGTGGGAGCCAAAGAACTGCACAGTACTGGGAGCAGAGGCCATGGCCACCTCAGTGAGGGCAGGGTCTGTGTGGCACGGTGGGCAGAAGCCAAAACACAGGGAGTGGAGAGCAGGCAGCAGATGCAGCCAGGGAAACCATTCGTCAAGAAGCAGGCTGTATCCTGGCATTGCCCAGGAGAAAGTCCTTTTCTAAATGAAAATCTACTTACTCTCCGGTTGTTACACTTCAAAACCGTGTAGAATTTTTCTGTGGCCACATGCTTATTGGGAAGTGCTATGACAATGGCAGGGACATAGAAGTCAAATCCTTTGGGTATCACAATTTTGGCAAACACATAATCTCCAACCTGCAGAGGAGAACATAGAGCAAATATTTTGCTTATGGATTGTACAGACAACGTTAACATAAGCAAGTTTTAAAATACTCCAAGGCAATTGGCAAGTACTGATGCTAAAATTCAAATAGATATTTTTTTTTCTCAGTTAAGAAAGAGTTCCAAGATTCTCTGGGCTCATTGGGCCACATCTGGAATTTTGTGACCAGTTTGGGAAGCCCCATTTTGGTAGGACTTCACCAACTGACAAGGACCCAAGGGTCTGCCAGCAAGATGGTGAGGGTTCTGGAAACCACACCCTAAAGAGACTAGTTGAAGGAACCTGGGGTGTTTGTCATGCAAAGATAAACAGTGTCCTCATCTGCCAGAAGGGCTGTCACCAAGACGTAGAAAGGGAGAGGTTTGTTTATTGTTGCTCCAAAGCACACACCCAGAATCCAAGGGTAAAAGTCGCAAATGAAGAATTTGCAGGAGAAAAAGGATCTTGTGGAGGGACATGCAGAGGCTGCAGGCCCTTCTGCATCGTCAGGGTACAAGAGCACTGTTGTGTTCCAGCGCTCTGACTAGGAAGCAGCAGCAGAGGCCCAAGGATGAATTCTCCAATTCCTCCTCCAGCGCTTCTCCTCCCGGCTCACACTGGGCAAGACAGCAGCAGGGTGCTCTGCAAGGATTTCCCTCTAATCCCAGGCCTTGGAGCTGGAATTAGGAATGCGGCAAGAGGATGAGCCAGACATGGCACAGCTTTTATGAGTTTGTGAGCAGATGAGAACACATTAATCTGGCCCAACTGAGGCAGGAGAACAGGGTCTGGAGTCAGGGAACTTAAGGTCAATTCGTGCTGACTTTCTAAGGCTGAATCAAGCGAAGCACCAAGGTCTGGGGGCAGGGAAAGCACCAAGGTCTGGGGGGCAGGGAATCTGGGGCCAATTTGTGATAATTTCCTAAAGTTAAATCAAAGGGAAAACATCTGGGTCTGAGGCAGGGAACCTAAGGCCAATCACTGCAAACTTCCTAAAGCTAAACCAAAAGGAGAAACCCCATCTCCTGACGCCGGGTAGCAAAGGATCAAAGGCCAGTCTCCCCGCAACCCTCCCTTTCCACCCGGCTCAGAGGGAAAGGGAGTGTGCCTTGGATTGGCCACAGGCCAAGCAGGGGCCATCCCTTCATCTACATAGGGCACTAATTCACCTCAGCCTTTAATTAGCCACAGACCAAATCCTTCATCCAGATAAGGGGTAGTCCATAGGAACCTCAAAAGGAGTACTTAAAACCCAAAAATCTTTGTAATGGCGCCCTTGAGCCTCTTGCTCGGGCCCATTCCCACCCTGTGGAGTGCTTTCTAACTTTAATAAACCCCTGCATTCGCAGCTTCATTCCTGTGTTCCGTTCCTTTGTTACTTTATTTGTGCATATTGTTCAATTCTTTGTTCAAAACACCCCTGGACAACTGACATTCATGGCCTTTCCTCCGGTGACACATCTGTGGAATGCACATTTGGGCTAACTGTGCATTACGGTATCACCGTCTGACATCAGCTGATTACAGTGCCAAGGAAAGTGCTACCTCTGCCCTTGTTATTATGTAATAGAATGGAATGGAATGGGATGGGATGGGATGGGATGGGATGGCATGGAATGGCATGGCATGGCATAGAATAGAATAGAATAGAATAGAATAGAATAGAATAGAATAATCTTTTGCAGTTAAAAGTGTCCACGGTACTGGCAGCTACAGCAATGTCTTTCCCCCAAACTCTATTGTCTTGTAAAGGGACACGGACCTCAAGGTGCAGTGCAAACAAGTCTGTGCAGCCCTGAGCTACATAACAGGGAGTCGGCAGGTCAGGGTCACAAGCAAAGAAATCTCCAGGTGACAGGTCCCAGAACAGGGGCCATTGTTCTTCCTGCCCAAACACACCCTCCCTGCAGGAGCCCGTGTAGGTTCAGCAAAGGGCCAAACAGTGGCCTTGGCGTTCTCTGTTATTCAAAACTCTGTGGATGGTGAAAAGAGGCCCCAGAACACATCAGGGACTGGGTACCTGGAGCAGTGGGCAGGGCATGGCGCCCCCCACAGGCGTGATGAAGGAGGTGGACACGACCTTGGTGTCTCCGTAACTGAAGCCCACCAGTGCTTGGGTGCGGCTCACACACTTCTTCACAACCCCTGGAAGGAATCAAAGAAAACATAAAATATAAAGACAAATAACATCCCTTCCCTTAGGCTTGTGCCATCTTTCTGGCCATGCTGAGTTATAACACTTTGCCTGTTTAAATCAGTGTGCCCCTTTGATTTCTCCAGCAGATAATCTTGGGCACCATAGGATGCCTACTGGGTTGACCAACTCAAAGTGGTGCACATGCCTGGTCTGGGCACCCGCTGAGATGAGAACCAGTGAGAATGGACTAGACTTGTTCATCCTGCGCCTTCAGCCTCCATCCTGACAGGAACATGGGTTCTGGAAATAAAGATCCTCTTCTCAAACACCTCCTACCACCTGATATTTTCATTTACTTTAGCCCTATTTTCTTCCATAATACTTAAAGATAGAAAATACATGTTGTTAATTAAATTGTGAAAGTAAAAAGGAAATATAAACTCCCATCCAAATTGGCTTTTCATCTGACTAGACTGAACATACTCAGCTTCCCCAAAATGTACAGCTGAAAGGAACAAAGAAAAAAGATGTAAGGCTGGGCGTGGTGGCTTACACCTGTAATCTCAGAACCTTGGGAGGCTGAGGCAGGTGGATCACCTGAGGTCAGGAGTTCAAGACCAGCGTGGCTAACATGGTGAAACCCCGTCTCTACTGAAAATACAAAAATTAGCTGGGCATGGCGGCGCACGCCTGTAATCCCAGCTACTCGGGAGGCTGAGGCAGGAGAAATGCTTGAACCCGGGAGGCGGAGGTTGCAGTGAGCTGAGATTGCATCATTGCACTCCAGCCTGGGCGACAAAAGCAAAATTATGTCTAAAAAAAAAAAAAAAAAAAAAATGAAAAAACAGGTAAGAAGTTTCTTTTTTAGTTATACTAAAGGAGTGCATGATAGATACATAAGGTTGGTGTAAAAATAATTGTGGTTTTTGCCATTAAAAAAATGACCAAAACCACAATTACTTTTGCACCAGCCTAATATATATACACACAAACATATATATTATTTAGTTATATAATAATTTTGTTATACATTTTAATTAACATAATTATTAGAATAGATTATCATTCTAGGAAAAGAAAATACCTGTGTTAAGATGTATATTTTTTGTAATTTATCCGACTTGAAATTTATCCTCCCATTAAAAAGGGATTCTAAACATTAAGGGGGAGATGATGACATTGGACACCTCCCCCAGCAGTATCAGCTGCTCACAGACCCTCCTGGAGACAGAAATGAGCACACGCATCCCGCTGGGCTCCACAGCATGTGCTGCAGCAGCTCCCCGGTCCTGGCTCACGTGCCTGCTAAGCAAAGCCCTGTGTCCTCTCATGGGGCAAAGAGACAGCTGCTGATTTTCGTCTTGATCCATGTGTCTTGTTTTAAATGGCCAAAGGAATGAATTTTTTTTGAAAAATACGCACACTCAAGCCAGCTTACCATTGTGTGTTTTCTGATCGGACTAAAATGTTTAATTTGGGTTTTGAAATATTTACACATTATTCACACATTTTCTACCATAAACTGACTTTACCCTTTTAATCAGAAAAACAAATACTACCTTTTAGAAATAATTTCTATTCTGGAAACAAGAGCCGCTTCTGATTGAGAATCAGGGGACTTGTCTCCTGCCACGCACTGTGTGCCCCACGTCCCTCCCACGGCCCCAGGGAAGGGTCTGAGCTGCCACCACAGCCACATTGGCCCATGTGACTCTCTTCAAATCCTTAGCCTTTGGGACTTAGCAGTATCCAGTATCAAGCCTACTAGGCAGTTTTCCAGTTGTTTGGCTAAATTGAGAAGTTGTGACAGAGCCTGTGTAGCCGACGAAGCCTAAACCATTTATCACTGACTTTCATCTTTGGACCTAAACTTTTTGGACTGTTATGATGACTTCTTTTTAGTTCCTTTAATTCAGCTTCCTTCTTTGTATAATCTCTGTAGATGTGGGTCTTTGTTCGTCTCCAGAAATGAGCACAGTTTCTTACAGTCTGTCTTCAACCTGGCCTCGCGGGCCCCCATGTGGCCTCACTCTGGGCAGCTGGAGGGCCCAGGACTGGCCTGTCCCACCAGTGCTAAGCCTCTGTACCTGCTCCTTCTCCATCTAATTAAGGGATTGCAACCATTTCTTGTGTCCTGATTCAAGATCAGCTCCAATTTTTGGCTTCCCTTACCCTATAGTTTCTCTCTGTCCTCAGCCTTGAGAGGTGAGGCTGTGTCTCCCAGCTCTGAAATCTCTGGGACCCGTTTGAGGACCTCGGTTCTGAAGAGTGGCCAAGCTGAAGAACCTCCACTGCCTCCCCTCTTTCTCTGGGCAGAGGCTGGCGGGCCCAGAGCTTCCACTGCCTCCCCTCCTTCTCTGGGCGGAAGCTGGTAAGCCCAGTGCCTCCCTGGGGATGAGTCGGCTCAGTCGGGGTTGTCCTGTATTCAGCTGGAGAAAGGGCCTGCGCTCCTATGGAGGCCTTCAACAAAAATGCTGCGGGTGCTCAGGGGTCAGAGAATTGGTGTCACAATCTGAGTAAACAGTGAAAGTCAGTTTGTTTGGTGAAAGATGCATGAGTGGTTCTGAACCTTTGCTCCAAATAGGTTTTGTCAGGCTGGAGACTGGATTTTTTTTTTTTAAACCTTTGGCTCTAAGAACCTTCCGATATACAAAGCCCAGCTTAAATTCCACCTCTTCAAAAAGGCTTTCACTCTGCTCCAGCCAGAGCATCCCTCCAGCTGCCCACTCCTCGGCAGTGTCATCCTTCACAGTCCTCGTGTCCGCTTCTCCCTCCAGTCTCGGAGGTTTCCTTTCTACCCTCTGTGCTGACTTTTGCTGCCTTGACTTGCTGTGAAAGGTTCTAAGCTGCTATGAAACAGAAAGCAGCTCCCTCCTCCCCAGGAGAGGAGGCGAGGTGTTTATCCCTACTCCTAAGAGGAGCTCTCACATCGGATGCAGAAAAACTCTTTCCATGGAATTAACAAAGGGCTGTATGTCATCGCATTTAATCTACACAGCCAGCTTATGAAGGGTTTCATTGTTTTAAATCCCGTTGGAGAAGACAGGGACACTGAGGTACAGGGAAACAAAGTGATTGCAGTCGTGTGGCCAGCAGAGGCAAGAGGCAGAATTCAAATAAATGAAAACACAGGACTTTTTGACCTGAGCTCATCACACCTGAGAAAGTGTTCCGTTTTGTCCCCTTTTTCTTCATGACAACTTGTTCTTATGGCATAGTGCAGAAATCACTGTGGATTTCCCGAAGTAAAACGCTGCTTCTCACCGAACAACAGGAAGGATGACCCAATTTCCACAAATAATGATTTCAAATAAGGGTTGAAAATGTGTCTTCCTCCTTGTCTTTCGGCATCCAGATAAGCCAGGCTATCGCTCTGTACAACACAGTCATTTCCTCAACTGGATCACCCACACTGACCCCTGGAATAACGTTGGCCACAGGGAAATCCCCACCACAATCCCGATGACGGTGGCAACAGCCAGCCTGGCCAGCTCTGCTTCCGCGTGGACCTGGCCTCATGTAGTGGATGCCTCAATCCAGTGACTCCAATCTTGCCTTCTGCTGAGGTGCATTTTAAAGTGAGCTGGTTTTTTTACTAAAAATGTTTAGGAGGTTTTGAACAACAGTTACCAGAAAAGGAGTCACCAATGACGTCATGCCTATGCTCTGCAACATTCTATTTGGACTTCTTTTTTTTGTGTGTGTGTGTGTGTGTGTGTGAGGGAAAATAGTGACTCACAGTGAACAGGTGATCTAAATTAACATCACCAATGAGGGCAGGTGAGCATCACGTGCCTCTAGACGGGATGACCAAGAGGGCCATGACATCACTTAGGCAGTATTCTGGCTGGGAATGATAACCTGAATCTAATCTAACCCAAATTGAGGAACATTCTGTAAAATAACTGGCCTTATGCTTAAATAATGTCACTATCATGAAAGATAATACGAAAGGCTAAAGAATGATTCTAGATCAAAGAGGGCTAGAGACATGTCCACTAAATGCAATGCATGATTCTGGGCTGAGACCTGTCCTGGAGAAAATAAATGTGATAAAGGCCATTATTGGGACAATTAACGAAATCAAAGTACACAGATTAAATAAAAGTACTATAATAGTGTTACATTTTTTGAATTTTCTAACTTTATTGTGGTTATATTAAGAGATTATTCTTACTCTTAATACACACTGATGTGTTAAGGGATAAAGTAACATGATAAATGTTACCTAATTTCTAAGAGTTCAGAAAAAATAAGGTGTGTGTATGCATGTATGAAAGAGAGAATAAAATAATATATGTGATAAAATGTGACCAAATGTTAAAAATTGGCAAATCTGGGTAAAGAGTATAGTGGGGTTCTCTGTATTATTCTTGTGACTTTTCTGTATGTTTGAATTTTTAATAAAAAAATCATGAATGTAAAGTTATTCCCAGTTAAGGAAAAGATCAGGTGACTGGGGAGAGAGGCCACAAAAACTAGGTTCATGGAGATAACCCATGCACTGCCACTTAATCTGGCTGAGTCAAAGTTTACTACTTAGACACTAATCAAAATTACCGGTTATATGACTAAATTCAATTATTTCCTTCAAGCTGATTTATTGAAGTTTAATTACACTGCAAATTAAAAATTCCTGCTTAGTCAGATCCCATGCGGCTGTTGGGAGTATAGTATGTACTTTCTGCCTCTAATTGCACTTTAAAAAAATTTCCTTTGTGGCCTCAGGCATTGCACATGGCCACGGTATTAGCCCCGTCTCCTCTACTCCCCCCAGTAGGTCTTTAGAATTTTCTCATCACACAAGCATGGTGCTGGGTAGAAGTTCGAGCCATTCTACATTTCCCCGGGGCCCTAGCCAGCAAAGTGACCCCAAGCCCCTAACCCAACCATTTAGAATCCAGTCTCTTTTAGCATTTTCTTTTCTCTCTCTTTTTTTTTGGAGATAGAGTCTCGCTCTGTCTCCCAGGCTAGAGTGCAGTGGCAAGATCTTGGCTCACTGCAACCTCTGTCTTCTGGGTTCAAGCGATTCTCCTGCCTCAGCCTCCCGAGTAGCTGGGATTACAGGTGCCCGCCACCACGTCCAGCTAATTCTGTATTTTTAGTAGAAATGAGTTTTCACCATGTTGGTCAGGCTGGTCTCGAACTCCCGACCTCAGGTGATCTGCCCGCCTTGGCCTCCCAAAGTACTGAGATTACAGGTGTGAACTACCCCACCTGGCCCCACTTTTAGTATTTTCATTTGACTACTAGTTTAGCCATAAAACTCTCTCCAAGGCTCAAATTCAGAAAATCAAAATTTCTCAAGCAGGGGTGGCCTTCTATAATCACCTCTTAGAAAATCTGCATCCCAGAGAAATGGAAGATTCCCAGCCTTTGTAAAGAAGGGTGTCATGCCTTAGCCTATGCGATCATCCCAAGTGCTGGGATCCATATTTACTCTCGTCCAGGCAACTCCCAAGCACATTTATCACATTTCAAATAACCTGTCCCTGATGTCAGTTGTACATATATGCCTGCTGGAAACCAAAAATCCTGCTGAAGTATTTTTTTCCCACCTAAAATATTATTCAATTAAATTTAAATAATAATTATTCTTTTAACTGTTGATAGATAGATCATGCCTATGAAAGGCCAGCTACGTATCTGCAACGTAATCTTTTTTTTTGAGACAGAGTCTCACTTTGCCGCCCAGGCTGGAGTGCAGTGGCGTGATCTCACTGCAACCTCTGCCTCCCAGGTTCTAGTGATTCTCCTGGTTCAGTCTCCCGAGTAGCTGGGACTACAGGTGCCCGGCTAATTTTTTTTTTTTTTTTTTTAGTAGAGATGAGGTTTCACCATGTTGGCCAGGCTGGTCTTGAACTCCTGACCTCAAGTGATCCACCAGCCTCGGCCTCTCAAAGTGCTGGGATTCCAGGTGTGACCCACCACACCCGCCCTGCAATGTAATCTTTTTGCCTGACAGCTTCCTCAAGGTTTTCTCCCAGTTTCCTTTTCCCTACAGACCCTTCCCATGATTTCAGTGATGACTTTTGCGGTTATGTCTCCCAAATCTCTGTCTCCAGACTCTACACCCACATCTCCAATTGCTTCTCTGATATCTTCATCTGGGCATCTTGCAGGCACCTGCAATTCATCATGTTGCAGACACATCTCATTGTCTTTCCGTCCACACCACCATCTCCTGTGGGTACCACTATCTATCTACCACCCGAAGCCAGGGACCAGAGACATCCTAACCCCTTGGTATCCAATCTTCACACAGCAGTGGGAGAGAGCTTTTGAAAACTTCAAATGTGATTGTGTTTCTTACTGCTTTAAATGTGGCTCTCATTGCCCTCAGGGTAAAGTGCAAATCCTTAATATGACCCTTTATGCATAGCCCCATGCTTACCTCTCTGAAGAGCTTTATTATTTCCACCCTTCCTTCTCATTTTATGTTCCAGCCAGAATCAGTTTTATTTCTCCAGACATAGATGTCTTTCTTCATTTCTGTCTTCACACGTATTATTGTCACCATCCATGAAACTCCCTTCATACCTCCACCCCTTGCTGAATTGCAGCTGGCTGATTCCTTCAGGGATCACATCCCCCAGGAAGTCTGGGGCAAACCTCTGAGGCCCAGCTATCCCAGTCTCATGGCCCTTCCTCCAACACACGTGTGCACTCCACCCTGAGGCCTGGGCACCGCTGTTGTTTCTGCTTACAACTCCCTTCCCCAATCTCATGGCTTGCCCCACCTCCTTTAAGTCCTTATTCATATGTCACCTTCCCCAGGAGCTCTTCATTAACCACCAGATATAGAATCAAAACCCTCACCCCGACATTCTCAACCCCATTTGTGGCTTGATTTTTCTCTATGGCACTGTATCTGACACACCACATATTTTATCTGTTTATTTCATTGCTTGTCTGTCTCCTTTAAGATGTAATCTCCAAAAAGCAAGAATGTTCACCTGTTTGCTCATACCATTAGACCAGTACTTTCAAAATATTACATACATGCAACGCAGTAAATGGGTAATAAAAATTTGTTTACTAAAAAATAAGAAATTAAAATAAGTGCATTTTTCTGGCTACTTTTTTGGGGGGCCCAAATATGCTCATTTCATGAGCTGGCCAGAGATATTCCACTTCTTCTCTGTGAAAAGTGGACTAGCTCAGGCCAGCTCATGAAATGTCAGTGTTCTAGCAAAAGCACAGGTTGAAACTTCTTGTCCCCAGTATCAAATTATTTAACAAAAGCCTCACGAAATTAAAAAAAAAAAAACTACCTGGAAAATAAAAGCCATTTTCATCACATCTTGCAATAACCTTCTGTCCTTTGAGGGGATCTGGTCTTTTTGATTTGGTTTTCTTTGTTGGATTTCCTTGCAATTTCTGTTGGTGAAAAAGACAAAACAGGAATAATTGATGAGAAAAAGTGAATGCAGATGGTGAAAATGATAAATACTGGGTAGCCTAGTGATATGGTTTGGCTCTGTGTCCCCATCCAAATCTCATGTTGAATTACAAGTTCCAACGTTGGAGGTGGGGCCTGGTGGGAGGTGGTTGGATCATGGGGGTGGCTTAGCACCATTCTCCTAGTGCTGTTCTTGTGATAAAGTTATCAAAAGATCTGGTTGTTTGAAAGTGTGTGGCACCTCCCCTTTCACTCTCTCTCTCATTCTGGCCATGTGAATATGTGCTTGCTTCCCCTTTGCCTTCTGCCATGATTGTAAGTTTCCTGTGACCTCCCCAATTGTGCCTCCTGTACAGCCTATGAACTGTGAGTCAATTAAACCTATTTTCTTCATAAATTACCCAGTCTAAGGTAGTTCTTTATAGCAATGTAGAAGCAGACTAATATACCTGAAATTTTCTATTGAGAATCACGTTATAGAAGAATTACAGAATATCCCTGTACTATACACTCACTTTGGAGCACTTTCTGCTTTATGTTAATTAAATGTTACTATTTTGGCAAGGGCAATATCTGCCCTCCACAACTTTTATACTTTAGCTCAAGGTACAAGGAGAATTGGATGAGTAATTGAAGAAAAGGAAAATAAAGAAAAATTACATATACAACTAGAATTCCTGACATTCTTTGACAGTCTCGAAGCTGGAGAGCAAAGACTACAACAGCACCATGACCAGCACTGCTGCCTTCCTAGAACAGTGAGCAGTAAAGGGGCCCTTCAACAGAAAAGTCCACTAGCAACTTTGAGAGAGACAAGCACTGAAACATAGTGCTTTACAGAAATCCAATATCCCAGCCCACCTCTTCAGGACAAAGGAGAACCTTTATGATCGCTGTCTCACAAAGAGGAAAGAAGTCCATGGGCTGAATTGGCTAATAAATTAATTATCCTCATTCCTTATATCTCCTGGTTGATGCAACCGTGGATGCTAGAAGTCAGTGGGGTAGAGCTTTCAAAGTTCTGAGAGAAAATAACTGTCAATCTAGAATACTAAACCCAGGCAAACTATCAATCAAATGGAAAAACAAAGGAATTTCTGGTCATATCCCTAGGTAGAAACTTTCCCTTCCCATTCATCCTACATTAGGAAGTTACTTGGAAATGCACTTTTCCAGTAAGAATGACAAGCCTGCACAAGTCACAGACAGCAGGAAGTCTCCCAGGAAAAAAGAGGACTTAGAAATCTTGGAAATGTATGCATATATATATATACAAGCATGCATATATATATCTAACATATGCAAAAATAATGATTCAAACAAGTAACGTAATTTTACATACTGAAGGAGAAAAGGTAAAGAAATCCTTTTGCTTGATGCTATTAACATTCTTCAATTGGCCAGTGTATCACATAGGACCTTAAGGAAGGCATATACTCCTGAACTGTGACTTGTCCCAGTATTGAACAATATTTATCCAGTTAGAATAGTACGAATACTTTTTTGTGTTCTTTTAAATGAAAAATTTTAAACATGTACTGTGAACCTTTGGAAAGAGTACAACATTGACAACACGATGGTTTAAGTGTAGCTCTTGAAAGGTTGGAATGAAAGGGGAAAGAAAAAGCATAGATATTACCACCATGTGAACTCACAAATTGAAGAAGTTATGCAACTTGATAGATCAAGAAGTAGAGGCTTATGTATATTAAATAAAATGTTACAAATGCAGCCAACAGAATAAAAGATAATGTAAATATCCAATATTAGGAGTGGGAGACAAAGAGGGGAGGGATGAGAGTAAAATTATAATATTTTTCATATAGTGGAATAAAAAGTTTAAATATAGCAAATCATAAAATAGCGAACTATATGAAACATGTACTTTGATAAAAATTAATAATTAATCTGGAAATCTCACAGAGGAAAGAGAGGGAGAAGAGAATGCCTTTATTTTCTATATGAATGAATTAAAGTCCTGGACTACCCCTAAGGTACACATGTGCAGAAAACACTCAAAGCAGCACAGCAAAGCTTTGAGAACTGAACTACAATGTAAACCATTGCCCAAGTCCCAGATTAACAGTATAAACCTTGAGTGATGCATGCAGACTTAAGCTGTGAATAGCACAGCCTTCTAAAACTGAACTGACATGGAAACTACTGCCCACAGACGGTAAGGCAGAGCTTGCAGTCTAAACCTAACCAAGTCTGATGGAAAAAAATTAAATCTCCTTCAGAGAATTTAAACAGGATCCAGAATCTTAAAACATAATATTCAAAATATTCAAAATGTCCATTATATAATAAAAAATTCAACAAACAAAGAAGCAAATATGACCAATTCTCAAGGTAAAAGGCAATCAATAGAGTCCCAAATTGGGAAGACTCAGATATTGGAATGATCAGATAAAGACCTTGAATTAGCAATTATAACCATAGTCTATGAGGTAAAGGGTAAATACTCTTGAAATAAATGGCAAGGTAGTTTTTTGTTTCATCAGAGAAATAGAAACTATTAAATTAAAATGGAAATTTTAGAAGTGAAATATATAATATCTGGAAGGACTCAGTAGCAGAAATGATAGAATTGATATAACAGAAGAAAGAGACCATGTACTCTAAGACAAAACAATAGAATGTATCCAATTTGAAGAATGCAGAGAAAAAGGATCTTTAAAAACGAACAAGGTCCTTTTCCTGTTGCAGATAATTTCTTCAAAGACCAGCTCAGTTATAGCCTTTCTGGAACAATGTCACCCCCAGGAAATTTCAGAAAAAGAAAGGAAAAGATTGTTTTGTTATTTCCAAATGGCACTACATGAATCAAAGTTGGAGTAAATGTCATGACTATGTCTACTACATGCAGAAACTATTAGCATCATTTTGACTTATAAAATCCAACTCTAAAGTTCCATTTTTTTATGCTTGATGACTGTTAACAGAAATATCCAATCCCCATTCATCTCTCCCTTCAAAATCCCCTGTAGCCTTCATTCCATCATCCAGAATAGTCATTATTTTTAATTCCCAATCAATTTGAGGACAAATGTTCTTGTAAAATATATTAAAATGAATTACTAGAAAAATGAAATAACATAGCAGAGAAAGAGCTTGAGTTCTAAGTAAAATCTATTTAAGGATTCTGAAAAGCAAACACGTAGTGGTAAAAGGGTCGGAAAAGAAGATAAGGACTCAAAGTACCACCAAGCTAGTGGTGGGTTTACCATTTGTTCTCTCTAGTGTCTCTTGGCCTGGTCCAAAACCCAGAAATAGGCACAAGGGTCCAGACAGAGAGAGCTCTAGGAGAATCCTAGAGTTCTAGCTTAATAAATGGAAAAAGGAAATCCTAACACTCAGAAAGAATACAAAAATTTTCCCCTCTTTTTATTCTCCATTCTCACACCTCAGTCACCAAGCAATCCTGTGGCAGTGCAGCAATGTTTTGAGCCTAAAACTCTAAAGGAGGCTAAATCTTCCTGTCTAATTAGTGGCATTGTGATTTTGAGAAGGTGGAGTGAAATCCCATTGTTCTCTCTCTCTCTCCCTTTCGCTCTCCACCCTCTGTTTGGCTCCAGATGCAAACACAATAAATAGAAGCCACTGAGCTGGGTATATATTAATAAACCCAGATTTCTGGCTGGAGAACTGAAAAGAGAAGCCATAGGGAACTAGAAACTACTAGGAAGATCATTGATATAGAAAAGAGAAGGGGAATCACTAACCCAACACCAAACCAGACAAATATATCACAAGAAAAGGACACTATAGACCTATATTCCCCATGAATGTAGACACAAAATCCATAAGAAAATACAGCAAATGAATCCAGTAACGTATAAGAAGGATTATATACAATGGCCAAGTCAGATTTGTCCCTGGAATGCAACACTGGTTTAACACCCATATTAATAGAACAAAAGATAACAATTAATGTAACATACCATATTAATGGGATAAAGGATAAAACCATATGGTTATTTCAATGCATGGAGAAAGAGTATTTGACAAAATCCAACACCCTTTTATGATAAAAACTCAACAAACCAGGAATAGAAGAAAACATTCTCAATTTGAGAAAAGACATCTATGAAAAGCCTACAGTAAACATGATACCTAATTTAGAAAAACTACATGACTTATCCTTAAGATCAGAAACAAAGTAAGGCACTCTCACCACTTCTATTCAACATTGCATTTGAGGTTCTAGCCAGTACAGTCAGGCATAAATAAATAAATAGGTGTCTCCAGATTGGAACAAGTAAAACTGTCTTTATTCATAAATGACATGATTCTGTATATGAAAACTCCAGGGAATTCACCCAAAAACTACTAGAATTAATTAACAAGTTCAGCAAGGTGTCATGTTACAAGATAAGTGTACTGAAAAAATCAACTGTATTTTTATGTATTAGCAATGAGCACTCTGAAAATGAAATTAAGAAAAAAATTCATTTATAATAGCATCAAAAAAGAATATATTTAGGAATAAATTTATCAAAATAAGTGGAAGACTTATACACTCAAAACTAAAAAATATCATTGAGAGAAATCAAAGATCTAATAAGTAGAGTGACATACCATGTTCATGGATTGGAAGACTTGATATTATTAAGATAGTCATTTGTTCCTAAACTGATATATAGACATTATAATTTATATTAAAATCCCAGCAAGCTTTTTGTTTGCTTGTTTTTGGATTTTCTTTTTGTTGTTGTTGCAGAAATTGAGAAATTGAATCTAAAATTTACATATAAATGCAGAGGACCCAGATGACCCCCCAAAAATGTTGAAAAAGAACAAATTTGGAGGACTTGCTTTTTTTTTTTTCTTTTGAAACTTACTATACCTACTGTCATCAAGAAATTGTGGTACTGACATAAGATAGTGATATGGATTAGTGAAACAGTACTGAGTCCAGAAATAAATCCTTATATTTATGGTCAATTGATTTTTGACACTTTGGAACAAAGTTTGGCAGTTTGTTAAAAAATTAAACAAACTTACCATATGACCCCTCAAGAGAAATGAAAATTTCATTTCATATACCTCATCAAGAGAAATGAAAATTTATAACCATAAAAAGACCTGTATATGAGGATTCATATCAGCATTATTCATAATAATAAAAAGGTAGAAATAATTCAAATGTCCATTAACTGGGGAATGAAAAAACAAAATGTGGTATATCCATACAATGGAATATTATCCAGCCGTTTATTTATAAAATGCATAGAAAAGGCAAATATATAGAGACAAATTGATTAGTGGTTATCCAGAGCTGAGAGTGTGAACAGAGAGTGACTGCAAATGGGCATGAGGGATCTTGTTAGGAGGAAGATAACGTTCTAAAAGTGGATTGTGGTAGTAAGTTGAAAACTCTTGTCAATTTTATTAGAAGTCATTGAGTTGAAATAGGTAACTTTCATGAGGGTACAAATTATACTTCTACAAATCTTTTTTTTAAGGTAAAAATGTTTTTGGTTTGCTCTACATAACCACTCATAATATTTTGCATATACTGTAGTGGGCTGAATGACTGAATGAGTACAGGAGCTTCCGAATCCATCTACAAATCAAAAGATAAACCACATAGGACTTTTTCTCCAAATTGCTACACTGCTGAAACTGGGGATTTTCCATCCTAGATTTTTACTCATTTTTTTTCTTTCTTAACCATAAACTTATTATAATTCTTGAGTCTCTTAAAGAAATTAGTCCTCCATCCCAATTGGAGTGCCTAGCAAAATAATTCTCAAGTGTCTCCTCTTTTCAGACCATCAAATGCTCCTCTTCTCCATGACACAAAGTCCAATACAAAGTGTTTGCCCAGACATTTTGATGCCACCTTTTTGCAGTGATATAGCTATATAGCTAAAGCTATGTATTTGCCGTGCTATAGTTGTACCATAAATAAAATATTCAATGCATGCTTTATGAGTTCATTTGCAGGCCTCCTCTTAAGAAAGTCTGTAATTTATGAGGCAGTTGGCTATAAAAATTTAAATAATTTCAGGCAGTCTGAACACCATTTGCTCTTGGGTTATTATTCATGTTCAATACAGTTTGGGTTCTGGAAATAAGTGGGCTCATTTCCATGGTGCCCTGATATGACTGGGTTCTGTTGTAGCCATCTATCATTTGGACCTGTTTGGAGATGCTTTTTAGGTTCATTAAAATAAGTGGAAATACGGTTTATAACCTCAGAGATGAAAACTCAAGAGCCGCATCCTCAGAAGTGGAGAATAAATAAGCTGAGGGGTTAAGGTCTCTTACAGGGACTGTGGGAAGTCTTCAGACCTGCGTTGCTTGTAGCCTCTGCAGCCACGGACAAAAATGGATGGTGAACTATATTCTTTTGTTTACGATGCTCACATTTAGCCAAACTTTGCTTGGGTCCCTCCCTACTTGTGGAATTTGCACATTTGCTGAGGCAATCAGTACATCAAAGAGAATTCACCATCACTGGTGGGTGGTGAATATCACCTGCTTATTCCTGAGCTTTCACCCAGAGGAGAAACCTAAGCATTCTTTCTAGTGCGAGGTTCAAAATGGCCTACTGTGGCTTGAAATGACCTCAGAGGAAGGAGCTGGACTAGGAGGCAGGAGAAACGGGATTGGGTGATGCCCACCTGGCTATGGGACTTTGGGCAACTGCTCAGCCTTCTTGGGCCTCAGTTTCTGCATATGCAAAGTAAGGCAACAAATTAAATAATCTCTACCACTTCCTAGTTCCCTATTTCTGTTTAGGAGGGTCCAATCTACACTCTTGGAGAAACTGTTAGGATGTATGTATAAGGCCAGGATGCAAGCCTGCTACCCTTGCTGGCAGTTCCCACAAGATGAGAGAAATGCACCAGCCACAACTGAGAACATGAGTAGCACAGTTTTTCCATCTTCATACTCCAGTGGGATGCCCAAGCACAGCTTCCTACAGTCATTTCTTCAATGGAAGACTGTGTAAAGTGTTCTAATAATGGATAGAATTTAGAGTCTTCAGAATCTGGAGCCTGCCATGCTAAATCAACTGTTACTTAAAAACCTCACTTTTCCATAAAGTTTAAAGCCTTTACGGAAAAGCCACCTTGCTTCAGGTCACCAGTGTTCATGTCAAAGACCAGCTGGCTGGGAAGATACTTTGGTCACTGAGATCACCAGACAGTCTCTCTGTCTCCAGACGAATAAAAACCTGATTCCGCAAAGATGTCCACATCGATTCTGGGAAGGCATTTCTCCCTCTTAGATTTCATTAGTATGAGAAGTCATTTCTTAGAACCTATGCCTAGATACATTTAAAGTTCCTTTTTAAAATTCTGAATGAGTAGAGTCACATAATTTATTTAACTAGCCCTCTTTCATCTCTAGATTCCAAATATTGATTCTCTCAATTTCTTAGCCAGAAGCTAACCGAGGAGATTGCTTTCTACATTTTCAGAAAGGGTTTAAAGGTATAAATCTGGGAGGTGAGTTGCCTAAAATAATCAGATAACTCTTTTTTTCTATAGTTATCACTCACTTCCCAATTCTTCTGATAGAGAATAGCCATTCTCTCTGTGAAGAGCTTCCCCCTGCCTGGGTGACAATGAATGGTAGCAATGCTATGGCATTCATTCTTAGCACTGCAAATGACGCCTAAGAAAACGTCTTTCTAAATGGTTACAAGTATCACTCCTCTTCAAGTCATTCATATGCCTGTAAGTTCACTGGAAAGGACAAGGACAGATACTAAAGAACACCGTAAAAGTAATTCATGTTGGCTGTGAACGGTGGCTCACACTTGTAATCCCAGCACTTTTGGTGGCTGAGGCGGGTGAATCCCTTGAGACCAGGAGTTTGAGACCAGCCTGGCCAACATGGCAAAGCCCTGTCTCTACTAAAAAAATACAAAAATTAGCTGGGTGTGGTGCCATGCGCCTGTAATCCCAGCTACTCAGGAGGCGAGGCATAAGAATCACTTAAACCTGGAAGGCGGAAGTTGCAGTGAGCCGAGATCATACCCCTGCACTCCAGCCTGGGTGATAGAGTGAGACTTTGTCTCAAAAAAAAAAAAAAAAAAGTAATTCATGTTTACTCTGCTTTGTTTCCAACTGTTATTACTATTGGCAAGAATTCGTTTCTGGTTGATTCCACAGCGTGGGACTTTATGGAAGGAACTATTCACCATGGCCTACATGATGATTCATTTGCATCATGGCACAGTCAGTTGGACTATACCACAGATGAAGCACAACGGCCAGCTTCAGTATAATGGTTCATCCCACAGAAACAGAACATAGGCTTCCCAGGATGAAAAGACATCTCCCCAGGGCAGCTAGAGGTGCCATCCCTTCAGCCAGAATATTGACAACTTTGTTCCAGAAAGATGACATCCTGCTGGTTTTGAATTTTGCCAAAGACTTCGGGGTGCCGTACAGTTAACATCAAAGAACGTCTCCCAACTCCATTTCTTTTCTGCCATACCTCGCCTATACATGCACACAAAATACATGCAAACTACTGAGGTCCAAAAAGAAACCCATGGGTGATGAAAGTCAGAGGGAATAGAGAGACAGCAGGAAAGGCTAGCTCTCAAACAAATAAGCCAACATATGTTTAGACTCAGGCACACAAGAATAGCTGCACACCAGTTTCAGTGAGGAAGTCCCACGAGCAATGACACCAGCAGGAGGGATGCTGTGTGCTAAGTAATTTGATTTAGCCTTGTCTACAAAATTCAGATAATCCAACTCACTTCCTTGTCAGATTCAATCTCAGGTGATATGGACAAGGGCCCCAAATGGTGTGACCCTCTTTTCATTTCGTGACTTAATTTCAAGGTCATGCTCTTGGACATGGTGGTGGAGATAGTGAAATGACTAAAGGTTTGATGCTTTAAAATTTTCCATGTAACAAGCAGCATACTTCTACACTGGGTACAGAACACATTTCTACAAGTTAACGAGAACTAATCTTTGGCTCAAAATCTTGTTAAAAACACCCACTACTAAATAGTTTTCCTGCCCTAAATCATTGAACTCCAGCATATACAATCCCCAAATTGTCATAACAGCAGCTCCAACATGCTTCTTTGTCCACGTTTGTCCTTAAGGCCATGTAAAGTCTGTCACTGCTCTAATCAAAGGAATGTGTGTAGGTTCAGACAGGTGCTGACCTTTCCCCTTTCTAGGACACTTAATTAAAAGACCGGGACATTTGCAAACTGTCTCTGTGAATAATTCAACTCCCTTTAAAACCTTGGTGAACAGGACGGGGCTAACCTGAAGCGTTTGGGAACTCACTCTCTCCCCACTCATTTAGATTTAGAGGGATTCCATCCACCCAGAAAGTATCCAGACTCTGCATCCCTTGGAAAAATGGACTGGAGAGAGAATGAGAAAAGAGCTTACAGGAAAATAGAAATCAGGAGTGGCAAACTCCTGCCCAGCATCTCCGGGGCGGGGAGCGAGTGGCCCATGGCAAACGAATTAGTGCCTTCCTTCCCAGGGCATTTGTACTTTAACAGAAGGCAAATATTGTGCTAAAGAAGTGAAGCTCTAAGTGGAATTTCCTGCATGAGCCCTGAAGAAGCAGCAAGGTCTTCTTTTGAGCTGCTATCAAGTACGGCACATCTGGGGGGGCTCAAGGGAAAACTGGCAGTGCTGCCTGGCCAGCCAAGGCTTAAGGGGGTTTTGATCCCCTTCCTTTCCAGTAGTCTTAGGCACTTAGCCTTGCCTTAAAAACCAAAGGGATGTAGAGGAGTGCTTTGTGAGGTTTTCCCCCGCCTCCCCGGGGCAGAGTATAACTCGTGAAAACACACAGCCAGTAACACGCATCCCAAAACCCCAGTGCAGTTTCCACCTCCCTTTCCAGGCGCTGCTTCCTGAGCCCGGCACAGGCCTGGTGAGCGGTCTGGCCTCAGCCTCATCCCAGCTGGTGGCGCTTTGTGCCGTGCGAATGGCTAAGAGGCACAAGAAACACTTCCACAGACAGATCCCAGAACCAGGAAACATTCCTTCCCCTCCCTGACCCCAGGGCAGCACCGGGGTGTGGAGAACAGTTAATCACCCTGAAAGCAAAACCTCCAGTCAAACATTAACAAATAGCTACCTCAAAGCTTTGCTGAAAAGAAACTTGTGTGTTTTTTTCTCTCTCTCTCTTTCTTTTCTTTGTAGCAGCAAAGGAATCTAATAAATATATACTATATTCCAAACAGAAAAACAAAAAAATCCAAAACTATTTCCCTATCTTGAAAGTAAACCTGCAACGTCATCTTAGGAAATATTCCCTTATTGCTCTTTTAGGAAAAAGCACACAAACAAACAAAGAGAGAAAAATTTGAAGTGTGTTACATATTTAAATCTGGAAATCACCAAAGCTTGGGATTTGTAATTTCGTGTTCCTCATACAGTTATTCATTTCCCGCTACTCTGGAGATGAACAAAAGCCACACTTGGGAGCTACTTTTGTGTCACTGCCTTGACATATGAACCACTACCAGCCACCTACTTTACACAAACATCTCACACGAGACTGGTGTGCAAACAAATTCTGAGTCTTTAAGAAAACTTTTCAAGACATCCACTTCTCTGGGCTGGCTATTCCGCCCCCACTCACGCATCCCCCTTGCTCTCTGCCCTTCCTTGCCCTGCTCTGTACCCCCAGAGGCTGGCCCCCAGGGAACACACCACCCTATCTCCCTAATTTTTGCTGTCTTGAGGCACGTGCCAAGCTCAGAAGGCAGGAGGAAGCCGGGGTATTGGTGTCCTGCCCACTCCCTGCTCTTTCTCTCTAGGGCTCCAGGAACACTCTTTCCTTCCCTTGCCCCTTTAAGTCTGGGGATGATAACAGCTTCCTGCTATTGCTTGTCCTGGGGTCCTGCAATATCCCATGGACTGCCTTAGACTGACCTTCACTTCTGCAAAGAGTTCCTTCATTAACATTTCTTCACTTGTGCTGAATGAATCGGATTCTGCTTCCTGAGTGGCCCCTGCTAAGCCCTCTACACTCCGTTTTCTTCCTCCAGACAGGGAGGGCAAATCTGTCCCCAGATCTGTTTAGGGTGCTTGGGTAGAATTCATGGTTGGGAACAAAGACAAATGTAGAGGCAGGAGAGTGCTGGCATCTGCCCAGCCGAATCTCCAGCGAGGAGGGTGCCTTTAGCTTCAGAATGAACAGACAGCCTGGTTCTAAGTTTTTGTCACCTCAGGGATCCCCAGAGTTGACACCCACCTTCCCATTCCTGAACATCAGGACATGAGACAGAAGACTTTTTAGAAAATAGAGTTTGGGGATATTTTCCCCCTTCTTTCAGTTTCCTCCAGTGACTGGTGTTTCTGAGCAGGATTCTCTCTTAAAGCCCCATCTAACCCCTAGCTAAACGTGGCACAGTAATGAAGGGCTTCATTTTCTCTTTGTCATCCTCTCACTCCCTCTGGGATTTCAGCTTCACTCTGGCCACATGCCCTGGAGGCCCATCAGGGGTCCCACTTCCAGATGCTAAACCATCACTGCAGTGCTGTCTGAGGACGGCATGGTCTGAATGTGCACACGTCACTTCTGTGTGATGGTAACATCACCAGTGCACACCCCAGACTTGTTAACTTCCTGCCCACTGATATGGACAGGAGGCAGGGAAATACTGGGTAGAAGGCAGCAGTCCCCAGTGAGGGCCCCACTCTCAAGCCTGGACCCACATTCCTGTTTTCCTTCTCGAATGTTGCCTTTTCCAAAACCACTCTGGCCCACACCACCCCCCCATCCTGTACCCGTAAAAACTCCAGGCTCCACTGGCAGTGGAGTAGCAGAGATGGAGAAAAGAGAAGCAGCAGCCTGACGTCGTTGAGAAGCAGCTTGACTTCAGGGGGATGGCTTGATGGCGGGACCTCAGAGAAGAGTGTGGCCAGTGATGGCTGAACCCCAGGGGAAGACCACCTTCCCACTCCATCCCCTTTCTAGCTCTCCATCCTGCTGAGAGTCACTTTCATCAGCAATAAAATCCCCTGTATTTACCATCTTCAATTTGTTCGTGTGACCTGATTCTTCCTGCATGCTGAACAAGAGCTAGGGATACAGCGGGCTGTCACACCAAGGACTTAAACACTTAGCCATCTGTGGACAGCAAAACTAAAGGAGCACTGTAACACACGCCCTCTGGGGCTCCAGGGGTTGTGGGTACTCCTCTAGAAGCTGCCTTGGGGCCACATAGAGTTCTGCTCCTGCCGGCACCCAGAAGTACTCATCTTGGCCCCTGCACCCACTCACCTGCGTGCTCCCTCTCCCGAGAGGGGCTGAGAGCCACGGGCTGAGTAAACAAGCCACCCTCTTTGCAAGTCCCATGAAGGAGTCAGGGAAAATTTCCTGTTTCAACATCAGTAGATCTTGTTCCACTGGAGAACAGTTCACAGCCACTAGGGAGCTAGTCTTCCCAACAGACCTGAATATCAGCAAAACAGACTAAAGTTTTTACTAGTGGAATTAGAAAGGCTGACTAGTTAGTTAGGGTGTGATGCCTCACACCTCCCGTTAATGGACTGTAAAAAAAAAAAAAAAAGATTACAATTCAAGAATGACAATTGGTTCATTTACTCTCTGGGACACAGATAACAGCTGTATATATTCTGAGTTTATTTTACGTAACTGATAACTGAAAGACACTTTCCTCTGTCTCCCCAGCTAACATCTTCCTGCATGTATAGTGTCAAAGTCACAACCCAACAGAATGTTCTCAACAGCAAATGATCTCTTCTCTTCCTTCTCCTAATTCCACCTCATCCAGCCTCGCCCATGCCTGCCTCCCTGTGTGCATTTTCCTAACGCTCTCTTTCTCTCGGAGCAGAGCACTCAATTCCCCACCCTTGAAGGCCATAGGCTCCAGCTTCCTTGCCAGTCACGCCTTTGAGAAGGAAACGTGTGCAGCCAGTGGTGTGGGTAACTTTCCACGGCCTCCTTTAGAGATGCTTTCAGCTTAAAAATATTTTCTACCTCCAGATTTTCCAAAGCAGTCAAGGTTATGGGTGAGAGAGCCTTTTTGATCTTTCTGGGCCAAAGGATTTGCCCTGGAGAACAATCTTTATTTATTCAGAAAATGTTGGAGGACAGCACAGCTGGGCTGCCCTAGACCAGGCTCCCAGGGAGGATTAATTATAATTCACAGATGCCCTCTGGCAACTTCCCCTATCGTTCAGCTCTGAGGGCTCTGGATTGGCTAGTGAGGGTGAAATCTGCAGTCACAGTAACATGAGCGGTGCTAGGGAGGGGAGTTTTCAAAGGGAATTTAAAATTTCAGACTTAAGATTTCTCCTGTCATTATGTAGTCAGTGAGCCAAGTGCCCTTCTCCAGGGACACCACGAAGCCAGTGGATTATGGAAATAGGTGGAAACCATCACACAGTCAAGCATGAGAATGTGCCCTGTGCAGGATGCCAGGCAGAGCAGGTGGGAATAACGGCTCTCACTTTAGGTCTCATCTGGGGCAAGCCAGGAACTGCCCGTGGAAGCTGGAGCATAAAAAGCAGGCACAGGCTCCCTGGACACAGCATTTGTTGCCGTGTCTCCTTCCCACCGCTGGTTCTTACTGACAGAAAAATCATGAAGCTGCCCCAAACTTAGGAATCGGCAAGGCAGCTATGGGGGCGGGGGGGCAACCCTGTTCCAGATGAGGGTATCAGAAAGCCCCGGTCATCCAGACTCCATAATGCGCCCTGGAGCAGGCCAGATGCAGTGGCCACAGCCCTCTGGACACATGTGGGCAGCCCACTCTGAACGCAGCAGCCACAGCCCTCTGGACACATGTGGGCAGCCCACTCCAAACGCAGTGGCCACAGCCCTCTGGACACACGTGGGCAGCCCACTCCGAATGGTCTCATCCCCATTTTGCTGCTTGTTATCAGTCAGCTCATGAGGGTGCTTAATGATGAACAGAGGGGCTCTTTCATGGCAATTTATACTCATCCATCAAAAGCTTTGCCCTTGCTAAAAGAATTTAAAATGAGAGTGTATTTACATATAAATCAGGAAAAATGACTTGCATCTCTGATGCATTTTTCACCCCAGGATCTCAGAAGGCCTTGAAACCTGGAGCTTCACACACCAAAGTTTGAGTCCTGTTAGTGGGTAACGAAATCGAATCTGCGGGGTGTGACAGTAATGGAATTTTGAAGTCTCAGAATCTATCACACATGGAAAGGAGAAGTATCATTGCAAGAGAACAACATTCAAAATCTTCCACTGCAGAGAGCCATGCCACGAGTGGAAAGATCTCTGAGGAGAAGTCACCAGATGTGACCTCTCCCCCATTTACCTAGGGACATCTATGCTGGAACATCGGCGTTCCCCTAACAGACAAGGGTGGCTTTCGACAGCCTGTTGAGGGCAAGGCAGTGAGGGGACAGTCTTAGCCCCTGACCAAGAGGCAGCAGCAGACCCAGTGATGCCACTGCACAAACTAAATGCCTTCTCCTGCACTGGCTCACCTGGTGTTCCCACCTTCTTTCTCCCTGCCTTCCCAGTGAAGATCTGGAAGAAAAAGTCTTCACTTCTTATACTAACTTCCTCCACTTCTACCCACCCTTCTACCCACTGCAAACTGGCCTTTGCCCCCACCATTCCACTGGCATTATTCTGGCCAACCTCACTAATGCACCTTCTCTTGGCAAGTCAAATGGCTTTCAGACATCATTCTGCATGGCTTTCCAAACCTCCTTGATAATAACTTTAGCAGTGGAAAGAGCCATCACTGATATGTGTGCTGTGTGCATTTACTGCTGAGCACCTGGTGCTGCGCACTCTCCCAGGTATATGAAGTACGTGGTCTCAGAACCATCTTTTAGTCCAGTGCTTTGATTTTTTTATTTGAAGTCAGGTGCACTGGAATGCAAATCTCAGCACTGCCATCTTCCAGCTGTGTGACGCTACTCAGGCCTTCTAAGCTGAGTTTCTGCCTCTTGTTCTTGGCTCTCTACCCTGGGCCTCATCCACCTTGGTCCCTTCTACTCTCTCCTCCTCCTCTCCCAGCACCTGAAATTACCTCCAAATCTATCTCCTTAACTCTGGCCTCTCTCCTAAACTCCAGACATGTGGCTGTTTACTGGCCTCTCTCACCTGTGTGCCCCACGGGTATCTAAGAATCAGGAGCGCTGAAAGTGAACTACCTTTCCCTGAAAATCTGCTTTTCCTCTCACTGTGCCTCCTCTGTGTTTGTTCTTTCATTTATTCATTGAAATACGTATGCATGCCTACAAGGTGCCCACCACGATTCTAGGCTCTGGGAGCACCTACGGCACCACAAACCAAGTCCCACCCTTATTTCAGTGGGGAAGACAGACTGTAAACAAAAGTGTACATAATGTCAGGTAGTGAAGTGTGCTGCGAAATAAACAAACACGTGGCAGACAGTTAGAGGATGACATGTGATGGGATAGGCTGGCCAGGGTGCACCTGTCTCCCTGAGGAGCAGAGGAAGGATGGAAGGGGTAGCAGTGCTTCTGCTCCTACAGTTGTCCAAGGCAGAAGTTTTGTGAGCACCTTCAACTTTGCCCCACATGGCCTACTTTCCCATAACCCATGTCTCTGTTACCTGTTCTCTCCCCAGTGTTCCTACCTGGCTCAAGGACTCAACACCTCTCAAGGGGAGCGCTGCACCGGATTTTGGTCTTTTACGTTGGGCCTCAGCTCACTGTCAGAATAATCTTTCTAAAACACACATCTGTGAATGTCCTTGACTTGCTGAAAACCCCTCCCTGGTGTCCATTTCCTACAGGCATAAGTTCCTGACCCCAACAGAGTTCAAATACCTCGTTTTCTGGTACCTCCTCCCACGCCCAATGTCTCTCCTGCCACGTTCCCCAGGGAACACTCTGTGTTATTCCCCACATCCCTGCCTGAGCCCAGGCTGTTTCTTTCACTCCAAACACTTCTCACAGCCCAGTCCCCAATTCCTAGGCATCCTTCTGGGCCAAACTGGATTAGTGAAGCCTTCCCTAACTGCCCAGTCAGGTCACTTTTCCCCATCTTCCATTGTTCTCTGGGGGTGCCTCTGTTGTATTTATAATACAGTGAAAGGCTGTAAGGGTCTGCATTTCACTCATTCAATACACATGGTTGAGTGGCCCCTGGGCACTGGGCTTCACTGTCAGTGCCATGGACACAGCTACAAATAAGGCCAGACCAGTTCTTGGCTCTCACAGCAGTGATGCTCTGGCGCAATGTCTCCTCCATTAGGCTGGGCCCATGCATTCAACACAGCTAACAAATCCCCATTTTGTGTCCAATATAAGGTATCCCCCTGGGAGATACCAAGGAGACAGAAAAGAATGAGAAAGGCCACTCAACACCTGAGGGCACCTGTCCCATGTGCAGAATCCTATCCATGATTTTTGGATGAAGAAATTACGGGAATTATTTTTATTCCCATTTTGTGGTAAGAAAAGAAAGAAATAGAACAATTAATTCAATTAATTCGTATGTTGTAAACAACGAGCTTGATTGCCAGAATTCCAGATGAACTCAGTGGAACACAGTTATCTCTGCTCTGAATCACAAGAGGCTTCTTTTCACTCCATTCGCAACACTTCCTATTTGCAAATTTAATATAAAGTATAGATAAAAGAATATGCCAGCAAATTCTTCTGTTAGGCAGCGGGGTCTCCACAGCTCAACACCTGGGACTGGCCATGGTCTGTCATCCTCATTCAAATTAGGATAGTCTAAGGACTAAGTCTGTTGTGTTCTAGGTACTCCCAGTGCTTCGAATAGTGCTTGGCATCTCATGGGCACTCATAAATATTTCAATGAATAAGTGAAAGAGCAAGCAGACAGGGAAAAGCACATGAGAAGAAGATCATCTTTTCAAGGAGAGGCAGGTAATTCACTCTTGGTCCTCTTGAGTCTTAGGTGTCCACAGGGCATGCAGGCGAGGAAGGTAAATAGACAGAGAAATGTCTGGGGGTGTCAGATGGTACTTCCCAAAGAAACACTGAATAATTCTTTGAGGAAGTCATTTTGTTTGAATAACATTATTAGACATATGACCTTGTGTGATAAAAATTTTACATTCTGCACAAAGTCTTTTGTGCACTGAAGCTTTTGACACTGAAGAAAAAATGTGATTTGCAGAAGAAAGAATAAAATGAAAGAGAACAAACAAAACAAAATGAAACAAAACACAAGAATCTAGAGCATCAAAAAGAGAATTTTGAGCCAGGCTAAACCAGTATCACTTGGCAAAGACTGAACCAAAGATGATGAACCTGAAAGGTCAGATCTTTGGGAATGATTTTTAGACTATAATGTAGTGAACATCTGAAAATTATCTAGGATTTAGTAAGATTTTGGATGAACTATTCCAGATCTCTCTTAGTTCGTTTTGTGCTTCTGTGAGAATACCACCAACTGGGTAATTTATAATAGACAGAAACTTACTGGCTCACTGTTCTAGAAGCTGGGAGGTCCAAGATTAAGGGGCCAGCACCTGGTGAGGGCCATCTTGCTGCCCATAACCTGGCAGAAGGCATCACATGGGATAGAGTGTACAACAGAGATCCAAGCTCTTTAATAAGGAATTCCTTTAATAAGGAATCCACTCCTGTGATAATGGCATTGGTCCATTTATGACCAGAGCCCTCATGGTCTAGCCAGCTTGTGGTATTAAGGCATATATATATTTACATGGCATATATATATTTATATGGCATATAGATACACATTTCTTTTCTTCCATGATTCCTGGCTCATAACTCCTAACATCCTTGGGGTCTCTGAAGTACTGTTCTTTGTGTGTCTTTGTTGGGTAGGTTCAGGGTGGGGCTGGTCACCGGAAAGACCAAGGTAGGATTAGATAGTTAAGACTTTCAGCGCCAACCCCCAACCTCCAGGAGGGGAGAGGGGCTGAAGGTAAGTTGATCACTAGAGCCGATGCTTTAATCGATCATCCCTAAGTAATGAGGCCTCCATAAGAACCCAAAAGGACAGGGTTTGGAGAGCTTACTGACAGCTCAACACATGGAGGCTCCTGGAGGGTGGCCCACCCAGGGAGAGCACTCAGGGAAAGGAGGCTCTGCACCCTTCCTACATCGCTCACATGATGCATCTCTTCATCTGTATCCTTTGTAATATCCTTTATAATAAACTGCTAAATGTTGGTGTTTCCCAGAGTTCTGTGTGCCACTCACACAAATTAATCAAACTCAAAGAGGGAGTTGTGGGAACCCCAACTTGAAGCGGGTCAGTCAGAAGTTCTGGAGGCCCAGACTTGTGACTGATGTGTTGGGAGGGCCAGTCTTGGGGACTGAGCCCTCAACCTGTGGGATCTGATGTCATCTCTAGGTAGGTAGTGTCAGAGTTGAATTGGAGGAGAACCAACCGGTGTCTGCCGCTTGGTATGTGTGGGGAAATCCCCCACACCTTTGGTCACAGAAGCCTTCTTCCCTGTTGATGATTGCTGTTGCGGTGCGAGAGCACCGGTTGAGAGAGCTGTTTTTCCCACACGCACCTCTCTAACGTCCCACCTCCAAAACTGCTGCAAGGGGGATCAAGTTTCCAACACATGAACTCTGGGGGACACATTCAAACAAAGCACCGTCCACACACACCCACGTATAGTCAGAGAGTGGGTTTCACACTGGCCATGTGTATTTATAGACTCCAAATGTTTATACTCTTTGATCCAGAAATACTACTTCTAAGGCTGTATCTTAACAAAATAATTCAACTGTGCACCACAGGAGTCATGCAAATATTATATGAGAAAACAGAAAACTGGAAAATAACTATAAATGTTTAACATTTCGTGAAGAATCAAATAAACCAGGGTATATTCATACCATGGAATATTATGTAACCATCACCCATATGAATCTGACAATTCAATAAAAACACAGAGAAAGTCTATGAAATAATGCTAAACTTAAAAGCAGAATATACAATAATTATGGACACTCTGATTGCACCTATGTAGAAAACATTCGAGGAGGAAAAAAACTAAAAGGAAAGGCTCCCAAGTGGTAGCAATAAGGCAACCAGATCATAAATTATTTTTCTTTCTGGAAGGTTTGCTTTATTAATTATTATAAAAAAATAATTGCTAACACTTATGGGGAGCTTTCAATACTAAGCACTTCACATGTTCATTTCTCTTTATAACAACGCTATGAGATGGATACTATTAATACTGTTATTTTACAAGTAAGAAAACTGAGGTTTAAAGAGACTGAGTAACCAAAATCACACACAGGTTAGATGGTAGATCTGTGGCTAGTTCTTGGTCTGGCTCCTGTGAAAGTCCAGGCTTTTAATCACTACATTATACTTCTATTTAGCTTTTTTTTTTCAATTAAAAGACGTATTGTTTTAAAAATAAGTCCATAGTACAATCGAATAGCATTTCCTTTATGATGAAAAAAAGTACTGAGACCTTAACTGGATTGGCTCTAACACTTTTAGAAATCAGTGTGGCGGGGAGTGGGAGACAGAGAAGGAAGCCAATGTAGGAATGGCAATGACTTGGGATAGGCAGAGAGGGAGGAAAGACAGAGACCTCCAGGGCACCCACCTCTCCCGGGGCCTTGTTTGCATAATTCTTCTTGGCAGCCTCCTGGAGTTCCATGGCCTGCTGGATGTACTTTTTCCCAGCTAGGATTTCACTTTCCAGCATCGACAGCTCTTTCAGTGAAATGGGCCAATTCAACCGTTCTAAAGCCTGGTTTAAAACTGTTTTGTTTTCCAAGTACTGTATTGGTTTGTTTGCATCTAACCTAAAAAACAAACAAACAAACAAACAAAAAAAGAGAGGAAGAAACAAAAAGCAAAGAAAATGACTATAATAAAAAAATATGGTAAGATGGTTTCCTAAGAAATTCTCCCCTGAGAAACATCTGTTGAAGCTAGTATCAGGTGTCAGATGACAGCATCATAGCCATGCCCTCTGCTCTATCAGGACTTTGGTAGCTTGCAAAGGTTAGAAATAACCATCTCTGTGAATTATGGTAGGCACTTTTTCCTATTACTTCATTAGGTTATCTGATTTTAAAGAAGTATGATACACATAAAATTTTCAGCATTTTTTTTTTCTCCGTATTTGGAGCCTGACATCTGGCAGAACCAAACATGGGCTTCAAAGAGATTTCACACAAGTATGCCTAGCAGTGACTCTGAAAAACAAAGCAAAGCAAAACAAACCCAAATATTTGCCTCAGTGCAGTAATTCTTATACTAGCTCATTTTAGCTATTTTTATCTCCTTTCCTCTTTGCAAGCCTAAATAAGTCTAAACTATTTGGCTTTGCTGTTTTGGTACATAAAGAACAGAAGCCAAACTTTCTATGGCTGATAAGCAGGCGGTGGGACTCCAGGGGAAGCTAGTGTGGTGTGATGACCCAGGTCCTGGATTCTGTTTCCAGTCTGAGCTGCTTCTGAGTCAGACACTGCTGGAACGGAATGGGTAGGGAGAAAGAAAACAATTCATGATTATCACTCTTATTGCTGAAAGCATCACTTATTTCTTTAGATGTTGGATATTGGAAGAGAACAGTCTAAACTCAGCACAATCACAGGACTCCATCCACAAACAAACTCGTACCCAGAAGACAGCAAAACATTCTTATTGGAATGATGTCAGCAAGATGGTGGAATAAAAACCCAGGCCATCACTCCCCTACAGAGACGCTGACTTAATATGTGAACCAGATTGCCTTTGCGAGAATTCCAGAAACAAATGAAGAGGTTGTGGCACCTCAGACAAGTACAAACCCAAGAAGAGCTGCATGAAGGAGAGTAAGAAAGCTTGTTGCATTTTGCCTGCCCTAACTTCTCCTCCTCCCCAAAACAATGTGATGCAATTGGAAGAAAACTCCCCAATCCTGGCTCCTCCTTTGGAGAAGAGAGTGGAATGTACATTCAAAATTCTTGTGTTTTGGGGGACTTCTGAAGAAATAGGTTTCCATCTTGCCTGATTCAGAATGCTGATGAGAACAGTGGTATATTTTGCAGGTCAGGTTGGGACCTCTGAGAACAGAAATGAGTGTCACAGCTTGTTACAGCATTGGAGATACTGCAGTACTTCAGAGAGACACCAGGGGGAGCAAGATATTACAGGCTCCTGAAAGAAACGGGCAAATCTTTTTCACTGGGAAATTACACACACAAGCCCAGAGAAGACACATCCCCAGAAAAGGTTTCAGAGAGTCCCCCAAATCTCTAGCTGGGATAATTGGTGAAGCCCTTCACCTGTAAGAGGCCAGTTTGTGAAAATCGGATGAGATAGCTGTTTTTTCAAATGTCATATTATGAACTAAATATCATAAGGCATAAACAGTGTAGGGAAAAGCACACAAAGATATGAGGAAATGGCCCAATCAAATGAGCAAAATAAATCTTTAGAAATTGGTCCCAAAGAAATGGAGATATATTCTTGATCAGTCCTGGTCATTTGCCCCCCTTCTTGTCTGTGGACCATGATAAGCCTGAGTAGTGACTTCAGAGCTGGGTAACATAGAAATTAAAGTGAAAAGACCTTTATGCAGAGAATTTGCATGCGTAATATAGGAAGGTGTTCTTTAGGTATGTTACAGGATTACTTTAAACCATTTGACTTACGCTCCAAAGTAATGCTGGTAGTATAGCAAATTATGATGAATAGCTTTAATTGTATGTTTAAAAGTCTCATATGTTCACATGCTTAAATCTGGGGATCAGAATTTAAGCAATTCTTGAAATATATTGTCTCCTTAATATACTAATTACAAAGCAAAAAAAAAGGAATGGAGATATATTAATTACCTGAAAAATAATTCAAAACAACAATGTTAATGATGCTCAATGAGCTAAAAGAAAACAGAGACAACAAATACAACTCAGAAAAGTGATGCATGAACAAAATGAGAATATCAACAAAGAGACAGAAACTATAAAAAAAGAACCAAATAGAAATTCTAGAGCTGAAGAATACAATAACTGAATTGAAAAATTCACTAGAGGGGTTCAACAGCAGATGTGATTAAGCAGAAGAAAGAATCAGTGAACTTAAATAGATTTTAAGTCATAAGTTGTTATGTCAACTTATGACTTAATAAAAAAGATATTTTGTGTTCATGGATTGAAAGACTTAATTGTTAAAATGTCCATACTACCCAAATCCACTAAGAGGATATAACAATTATAAATATATGTGCACCTAGCATCAGAGCTCTCAGATACATAAAACAAGCTTTGACAGAACTGAAGAAATAGACAGCAACCCAGTATTAGCAGGAGACTTCATGCTCTGCTTTCAATAATGGACAGAACAACTACACAGAATATCAATAATGAAACAAAGGACTTGAACACCACCAATCAACTGGGCCTAACCAACATGTGGAGAACCCTCCACCAAACAACAGCAGAATACACATTCTTCTCAAATACACATGGAATATTCTCCAGAATAGACTGAATGTTAGGCCACAAAACAAATATTTAAAAAAAGAAAGTTGAAAGCAAAGTATTTTTTCTGAACAAAATGAAATGAACCTAGAAATAATAACAAAAGGAAAACTGGAAAATCCACGAAAGTATAAAAATTAAGTCACATATTCTTAAACAATCAATGTGTCAAAGAATAAATCACAAGGGAAATTGGAAGATATCTTGAGATAAATGAAGGAAAAAATACAACATATCAAAATGTATGAGATGCAGTGAACGCAGTACTGAGAAGGAAGTTTATAGTGGTAAACACATTTTAAAAGGAGGAAGGTCCCAAATTAACCATTTAACTTTACTTTTCAAGGAACTAGGAAAAGAACAAATGAAAGCCCAAGTTAGCAGACGGAAGAAAATAATAAAGATTAGAAATAGAGTATAGAAAAACAATAGAAAAAAAATCAATGAAAGCAAGATTCGTTTTTTTTGAAAAGACCTACAAAATTGACAAATTCTTAGCTAGACTAACCAAGAAAAAAGAGAGAAGACTCAAATAACTAAAATCAGAAACGAAAATGGAAACATTACAACTGATGACACAGAAATTAAAAGGATTATGAGACTACTAAGAACAATATTACACCGACAAATTG
Organism: Gorilla gorilla gorilla; assembly: GCF_029281585.2. Classification (NCBI taxonomy): domain Eukaryota; kingdom Metazoa; phylum Chordata; class Mammalia; order Primates; family Hominidae; genus Gorilla; species Gorilla gorilla. The sequence goes on along the minus strand of NC_073236.2, from coordinate 36,079,072 downwards.
CATAACCAAGAAGAAATGGATAAATTCCTAGAAACATACTGCCTACTAAGACTGAATCATGAATAAATTAAAAAACTGAATAGATCTATAACTAGTAAGGAGATCAAATCAATAATCAAAAACCTCGTAACAAATAAAAGCCCAGTACCACATGGCTTAACTGGAGAATTCTGCCAAACAATGAAATAATTAATAACAATTCTCTTCAAACCTCTTTCAAAAGATTGAAAAGGGAGAAATACTCCTAACTTATTTTATGAGACAGAAATTATGCTGATACCATAACCAGACAGAGATACTACAAGGAAAAAGAAACTACAGACCAATGTCCCTGATGAACAGTGATGCAAAAATCCTCAACAAAACAGTAGCAAACTGAATTAAACAGCACGTTAAAAAGACAATCACCATGAAAAAAATGGGCTTCATTCCTGGAATGCAAGGATGGTTCAACATATGAAAATTAACGTAATATACCACATTAACAAAATGAAGGACAAAACCCACATGATTATCTCAAGTGATGCAGAAAAATCATTTGACAAAAGTCAACATCCTTTCATGATAAAAACACTCAGCAAACTAGGAATACAAAGAAACTATATCAACATAAGGAAGCCTACAGCTACTGTTGTACTTAATAATGAAAGATTGAAAGCTTTCCCTCTAAGATTAGGAATAAGGCAACAATGTCCACTCTTCTCCCTTTATTCAACATAGTACTGGAAGTCTTAGAGAAATTAGGCAAGAAAAAGAAAGGAACAATATCCAAATTAGAAAAGAAGTAAAATTATCTGTTTGTAGAGGACATGATTTTCCATGTAGAAAACCCTAAAGATTCCACAAATACTGTTAGAACTAATAAATTCAGCAAACTTAAAGGATATAAAATCAATACACAAAATCAGTTGCATTTCTATACACTAACAATGAACAATCAGGTAAGGAATTAAGAGAATAATCCCATCTACAATAGCACCAAAGAGAACAAATTAGGAATAGTTTTAAGGAAGTGAGAGACTTGTACACTGAAAACTACAAAACATTGCTGAAAGAAATTAAAGAAGACACAAATAAATAAAAAAGACATTTTGTGTTCATGGATTGAAAGACTTAATTGTTAAAATGTCCATACTACCCAAAGTGATGTACAATTCTATGCAATCCCTATCAAAATCCCAATGGTATTTTTTGTATAAATACAAAAAAATCCTAAAATTTATATGGAATTTCAACAGATCCTGAATAGCCAAAACAATCTTGAGAAAGAAGAACAGAGTTGGAGGCCTCATACTTCCAGATATCAAAACATATTACAAAGCTACAATAATCAAAACAGTGTACTGTCTGTAGTGTAATCAAAGCAGTGGTACTGGCCTAAAGACAGACATATTGAATACTGGAACAGAATAAAGAGTCCATAAATAAGCTCTCATGTGATCTTGTCAAGTGATTTTTGACAAGGGTGCCAAGACTACACAAAGGAAAAACAACAGTCTCTCCAAGAAGTGATTCTGGGGAAACTGGTTATCCATATGCAAAAGAATGAAGTTGGACTCTTGGTTTAAAACATACATAAAAACTAACTCAAACAGATTAAATATCCAAGCCTATAAAACTCCTAGAAGAAAACAGGAATAAAGCTTCATTATATTGAATTTGGCAAGCTTTTTTGGATATGACACCAAAAGTGTAGGCAGCAAAAGCAAAAATAGACAAATGGGACTATATTAAACTTAAAAACTTTTGTGCATCAAAGAAAATAGCTGCACATCAACAGAGTGAAACAGCAACCTAAAAAATGGGAGAAAGTGTATGCAAATCATAAACCTGAGAATGGGTTAATGTCCAGAATATATAAACAACTCCTACAACTCAACAACAACAACATAACCCAGTTTAAAAATGGATAAAGGGCTTGACTAGACATTTCTCCAAAGAAGATATACAAATGTCCAGGAATCATGTAAAAAAATAATTAGAGAAATGCAAATCAAAACCACTATGAGATATCCTTCATATCCATTAGGATGGTCACTACAAAAACAAAACAAAATAGAAAATAAGAAGTGTTGCCAAGGATGTGGAGAAGGATTCATGAAGCTCAGAAAACTTCCAGCAGGATAAACACAAAGAAGAGTCACACCAACACACATTATAATTAAACGATTGAAGGGCAAAGAGAGAATCTTGAAAGGAACAAGACAAAAGTGACTTGTCATAAATAAGGACTCTTCCATAAGATTAACAGTTGATTTCACATCATCAACTATGGAAGCCAGAAGGCAACAGGTTGATATATTTAATGTCCTGAAAAAAAAATATGTCAGTCAAGAATTCTCTATCTAGTAACACTACTCTTCAAAAATGAAGACAAGATTAAGACATTTCCAGATAAATAAAAGGTAAGAGAGTTTGTTACTAGTAGACCTGTCCTAAAAGGAATGCTATAAAGAGCTCTTCATGTTCAAGTGAAAGGATACTGGAAGATAATTCTAAGCCATATGAAGAAATAAATAGTACTAGTAAAGATAACTACATAGGTAAATACAAACACTAGTATTCTTGTATGTTTGGTATGTAACTCCTTTTGTTGTTTTCTTTACTCTTTAAGAGGCAAATGCATAAAATAATAATTACAGATCAGTGTTAATGGGCACACAATGTAAATGATACAATTTGTGACAATAACTATATAAAAGAGGTTGAAGCTGAAGAGGAACAGTTAATGTTGGCTACTAAAACTAACTTCATATCAATTCAAACAAGATTGTTATAAATTTAGGAGGTTAACTATAATTCCCATGGTAACCACTAAGAAAATAACTAAAAAGTATACAGAAAAGGAAATAAAGAGCGATCACAACGACCCATTAGAACAAATCAAAAATAAAAGAAACAAATATTGCACAAATTGAGGAACAAAAATTTTGACATGCAAAACAAATAGCACAATGGCAGAAGTAAATTCTTCATTGTTGGTAATCACTTTAAATGTCAATAGATTAAACTCACCAATTAAAACAGAAAGACTGGCAGAATGAGGTAAATAATGATCCAACTATATGCTGCTTAAAAAGAGATTCACTTTAGACCTAAAGACACAAATAGGTTAAAAGTGAAAGGATGAAAAAAGATATTCCATGGAAATAGTAACCAAAGAGAGTTGGAGTGGCTATAATATTACCAGCAAAATAGATTTGTTATAAATTGTTACAAGAGACAAAAGGTAACATCTTATATTGTTAAAAGTCTCAAATCATCAAGCAGATATAAAAATTAGAAACATACATGTATACTGATTCCTAAAATGTGTGAAGCATATATTGACAGAATCACAGGGAGGCATAGACAGTTATGTATAGTTATGCCTTGGTATCCATGGGGGATTGGTTCTAGCACCCCCTATGGAAGCCAAAATCCACAGATGCTCAAGCCTCTTAAATAAAATAGTGTCATATTTGCGTATAACCTACACACATCTTTCCATACACTTTAAATCATTTCTAGATTATTTATAATGCCAAATACAATGTAAATGCTACATAGTTGTTATGCTATAATTATTTTTACTTGCATTTTTATTGTTGTACTATTATTTTTCTTTTTTTAATATTTTTTATGCATGGTTGGCTGAATCATGGATGCAGATCTCAAATACATGGAGGGCCAACTGTGTAAAAATAGCTGGAGACTTCAATGCCTCACTTTAGATAATGGATAAAACATCTAGACAGAAAATTTATAAGAAAACAGAGGACTAGAAAACACTATAAATGAACTAGACTTAACAAACATATCCAAAACACCCCATCCAGCAACATCAGAATATACATTAAGTGCACATGTAACATTTTCTGGGATAGACCATATGTTAACCATAGCAATTCTCAAGATATTTAAATGGTCAAAAATCACACAAAGTATATTTCCCACCCACAATGGAATAAAGCTAGAGCAACAATGAAGGGAAAACTGGAAAAATGGAAAATGCATAGAAATTAAATACCACATTCAAACAACCAATAGGCCAAAGAAGAAATTACTAGAGAAATTAGAAAGCAATATGAGATAAATGAAAATGAAAACACAACACACCCAAATTTATGGGTGCAGCAAAGCCAGTGCTCAGAAGAAGTTTTATGACTGTAAATTCCTTATTAAAATATAGCTCTCAAATCAACAACCTAAATTTACACCTTAAGGACCTAGAAAAAGGAGGGAAAACTAAACCCAAAGCCAGCAGAGGAAGGAAGTAATAAAGAGGAGAGCACTTATAAACAAATTACAGAATAGAAAAACAATTGAGAGAATCAACAAAATGAAAAGTTTGTTCCTTGAGAATATCAACAAAATTGACAAATCTTCAGCTAGATTGACTAAAAGGAAAAAACACATAATTACTACTATCAGAAGTGAAAGCAGGCACATTACTAATTCAGCTTACAAAAATAAAAATAATTATAGAGAATACTATGAATAGTTCTATGCCAAAAATAGATAATCTAGATGAAATGCACAAATTCCTAGAAACAGATTACCAAAATCACTCAAGAAGAAATAGATATCTCAACAGCCTATACAACAATTAAATACTTTGCATAAGAAATAAAAAATCCCCCAACAAAGGGAAATTAAGAAGCAGATGCCTTCACTGGTGAATTCTACCAAACAAATAATTAACAACAATACTGCTCAAACACTTCCAAAAAATGGATGAGGGAATACTTCTTAACAGTCAGCAAGAAGAGAATTACCCTGATACCAAGGCCAGACAAACATGTCAAGGAAAACTACAGACCATTTTCTTTATAAATATGGACATAAATATTTTTAATAAAACACTAGCAAATCAAATCCAAAAGGACATTAAAAGGATTATACACCATGACTAAGTAGGATTTATGCCAGAAATGCAGGAGTGGTTCAACCCAAGAAAATCAAATGATTTAATACATCACATTAGTAGAGCAAAGGGAAAAATCCATGATCATTTCAATAGATACAGAAAAAGCACTTGACAAATTTAACACACACTTTTCATGATAAAAACATCAGAAAACTAGGAATATAGGGAACTTCCTTTCTTTCTCACTGGGATCAGGAACAAGACAAGAATGTCCCCTTTCACCACTGCTATTCAATGTTGTTCTGGAAGTACTAGCTAGATCAATTAGGTAAGAAAAAGAAATAAAAGGCATCCAAATTAGAAAGAAAGAAGTAAAATTATTTCTACTTGCAGATGATATGTTTCTATATATAGAAAACCCCATAGATTCCCCACAAAGCCACTAGTACCAATAAATTCAGCAAAGTTGCAAGGTACAAAGTCAAAATACAAAATTCAGCTGTGTTTTTATGTACCAGCAATGAACAATCTGGAAATGAAGTTAAGAAAACAATCCCATTTATAATAGCACCCCAAAGAACAAAATAACAGAGGATGTGAAAGGCAGGTATACTGAAAACTATATAACATTGCTGAAGGAATTAAAGATCCACTAAATAAATGGAAAGACATTCTATGTTCATTGATTGGAAAACAATATTGTTACAATGGTAATACTCTTCAAAGCAATCTTTAGATTAAATATAATCCCTACAAAAATTCCAATTTTTTTTTTCAGAAATAGAAAAGCCAATCCTCAAATGTATACAAAACTTCAAGGGGCCCTGAATAGCCCAAACAATTTTGAAATAGAAGAACAAAGTTGAAGGACTCATACTTCCTAATTTCAAAACTGAATACAAATCTACAATAATTAAAACAGTGTCAACTTGCATAAAGATAGTCATATATAGACCAGTGGAATAGAATAGAGAGTCCAGAAATAAACCCAAGCATTTATGGTCAGATGATTTTTGACAAGGGTGCCAAGACCATTCAAAGGGAAAGAACAGTCTCTTAAACAAATAATGCTGGATAAACTGGATATTTACATGAAAAAGAATGAAGTTGGAACCCTACTTCACACCAGATACAAAAAGTCACTCAAAAATGGATCAAAATTCCAAATGTAAGACCTAAAACTGTAAACATATTAGAAGAAAACAAAAGGATAAATGCTCATGATTTTGTATTTGGCAATGTATTCTTAGATTTGACACCAAACACACAAACAAAAGAAAAAAAAAGAAGAATTCACTTCCTAAAACTTAAAAACTTTTGGACCTCCAAGGACATTATGAAGAATATGAAAAGATAACCCATAGCATGGGAGAAAATACTGGCAAACCAGATATCTGATAATGACTTAATCCTCAGAAGTTATACAACAAAAACACAACCCAATTGGAAAATGGACAAAGAACTTGAATAAACATTTCTCCAAAGAAGATATACAAATGGACAACAAGCACATGAAAAGATGTTTAACATCATTGGTCATTAAGAAAATGTGTATCAAAACCACAGCAGAATAGCCTTTCACACCCATGAGAATGACTTAAAAAAAAAAGAAAAGGAAAATGTCAAGTGTTCATGAGGATGTGGAGCAATAAGAACCTACCACATGATCCAGCAATCTCACTACTGGATATTTATCCAAAGATAGTAAATCAATATGTATCATAGGGACACCTGCACCCTCATGTTTATTGCAGCAAGATATGGAATCAAACAAACTATCCATCAACAGATGGATGGATAAAGAAAATGTGGTATATATACACAATGGAATACTATTCAGCCAAAAAAAGGAACAAAATCCTATCATTTTCAGCAACTTAATATCATTTGCAGCACTTAATATCATTTGGAGGTCATGATATTAAGCGAGATAAGCCGGGCACAGAAAGACAAATAGTTCTCACCCATCTGTAGGAGCTAAAAACAAAAAAAAGTTGATCTTATGGAGGCATAAAATAGAATCATAGTTACCAGAGGCAGGGAAGAGTGCGTGTGGAAGTGGGGGAGATGAAGAGAGGTTTGACTATTGGATACAAACATACAGTTAGGTAGAAGGAAAAAGTTCTAGCACTTGACAACACAGTAGGGAGACCATAGTTAACAATAATTTACTGTATATTTCAAAATAGCTAAAAGAGACAACTTGAAATGTTCCCAACACAAAGGGATAATAAATGTTTGAGGTGATAGATAGCCTAAACATCCTGATTTGATCATTACACGTGTGCAAGTATCAAAATATCACATGTACCCCAAAATATGTACAATTATTGTGGGTCAATAAAAATAAATAGATATGTTCTAAAAATGGCATAGCCACTGTGGAAAAACAGTTTGGTGGTTCCTCAAAAAGTTAAGCACAGAATTACCATGTGACAAGCAAATCCACTGCTAGGTATATACTCAAGAGAAATGAAAACATATGTCCACAAAGAAACTTCTACACAAACGCATATAGCAACATAGTTCATGATAGCGAAAAAGCGGAAGCAACCCAAATGCCCGTCAGTGGAAGAATGGACAGACAAACGTGGTGTATATATACACATGTAGTACTATACCTGGGTGAACCTTGAAAACATGAGGTTTTTACATTAACTAAGTAAAAGCTGCCAGACACAAAAGGTCACATGCTGTATGATTCCCTTCATATGACATATCCAGAGTAGCCAAAATCATAGAGACAGGAAGCCAAACTGGTGGTAACCCAGAAAAGGGGGAGCAGGAATGGGGAGTGATTAATTTATGGTTACAAAGTGTTTTTCTGGGGTAATGAAGAAGTTTTGAAACTAGAAAAAGGTAGTGGTTTGCAGAACATTTTGAATATTTTAAATACCTCTGCATTGTACACTTTAAAATGGTTAATTTTAGGTTACGTGAATTTCACCAAAAAAAAAAAAAAAGTGAGGAGTGAATGGAATAGCTTACTTTTCTTTTTCCTCTTGAGATAATGCTCGCCAAACAATTTTATTCAAGCGCCTGTTAAAAAAAAAAAAGTCAACAATAAATTTGTAGCAGTACTTCATTTCATGGCAAAAGGTTAACCCCAGGCACCGCAGTGGGAGCCCATCTAAGCATCATCTCCACTGAGCCAGGCCACTGTCATGTGCTTAAAGACACTGGATGTGTCACCTCAGCATCACTGCAGCAGCCTCGTGGTTTTGTGGCAATTGCGTCAAATATTAAAGGAGGGCTCAGTTCCCAGCTCAGTCAGGTAAAACTCAGACTGAGTAAAGGCAGTTGACAAACCGGTCTTCATTATCTCTGTTTTAAGTCTTTTCTAAACACCCACCATTTTTCTTCTTACGGAAACATAACTGTGTTCTTTAGTTCGCTTTCTGTAGACACTCTTCTGCCTGGATTCTCAGATCAAAAGAGGTTAACAGGGTCATAAATAATAGGATTGGGACACACTTTAGAGATCAAGCAGCCTGGCTGCCTTGTTTTCCAAACGAGGCTGCTAGGAGGGGCAGCTGGATGAAGCACCTTGCTCACCCACAGCGGCTGGCTGGCGGTGCTGAGACTGATCGCGTTTTCAGAGGGAAGCTGTCGACCCAAGAGCAAAGAAGGAGGTTGAAGCTAGTGGTTCCTACAGGGTAGCTATAGCTGCTCTTTTGGCTACTAATCAGTGTTGCTTCTTCAGAGTTCCCAGCCCAGTTCTGTGTCATCGTGTCAGGACATCATTACCCAAAAGCAGGCTTTCTGAGCTGCAGGGCAGAGAACACTGGCTCCAGGGTTGTGAGCTGATGCTCCATTAAAAAACACTGCTTCCGGCCGGGCACAGTGGCTCATGCCTGTAATCCTAGCACTTTGGGAGGCCGAGGCGGGTGGATCACCTGAGGTCAGGAGCTCGAGACCAGCCTGGCCAGCATGGTGAAACCTTGCCTGTACTAAAAAAAAAAAAAATCAGCCGGGCGTGGTGGCGGGCGACTGTACTCCCAGCTACTCAGGAGGCTGAGGCAGGAGAATAGCTTGAACCCAGGAGGCGGAGGTTGCAGTGAGCCGAGATCACGCCACTGCACTCCAGCCTGGGTGACAGAGCGAGACTCCATCTCAAAAAAAAACAAAAAACAAAAACAAAAAACGCTGCTTCCATACAATGAGGTAGGAGAATGCTACTGCTCTTCAGGAGGCATTCTTCTAACCACTGGACCCAGCATCAGCCGGACAGGGCTCAGAGGACACATTTCGGGTGACTGCATTCTCCTGCCCTGCCCTCCCATCATGAGCCTGGTGAGAACACAGAAAGGGTGTCTGCAGACAGGGCCTCTGAAGAGGGTAGACTCCGGAGCCGCAACGCCAGGGCCCAAAGCTCAGTCGGCTTCTTCTCCTTCTTGCCGTGAGGCTTTGGGCCAGTGGCCAACTTTTCGGTAAAGTGGGGATAGTAATAGTACCGCTCCACTCCCAGTGTCGCCATGAGGACTTGAGCTAGTGTGTACACAGCACATAAATTGTGTCTGATCCAGGTAAATGTGCTCTAAGTGATAGAAAAAGAGTCGGGAAGAGGGAAATAAGCCAGCTCAGTGCTTCTGTCTCACTTGAGATGTTTGGTTCTTTGCGGCCTATTTGGAAATTGGCTTTCTTGAATCATGTGATTCAGGTAATAATGATTAAGGCTTCCAAGATTTGTTAAAAGGATTTATAGTACGCATTTTAGGTATCTTTGTGCTTCTCTGAAAAACAAACAAGCAAACGAACAAAAAACCCATTCACAATCCCCTTAAATGTAAATGTAGAGAGTGGAGGCAGCGTAGTGGGGAGGCTGGGAGTGTGGTAAGGGCTCTGGGTTCAAACCTTGGTGTCTTCACTTTGCTGCTGTGTGATCCTGTGCTACGTAGCTTTTGGAAACTGTTTTCTCATTGATAAGACAAAGCTAACACCACCTGCCCTTGGAATCCTTGAGAGGATTAAGTGAGATGCATACATAAAGTGACCACGAATAGCTCAATGTTTATTCCCTCCAGGTTCTGAAAAGCAAGGCTTAGAAACACTGAGTAATCATTGGTAAATGTGGGTCCAGTTTGCTAGCACAGGTCTCTAATTTTAATTCACTTCTTTAGAAAATATTTTTCCAGGAGCACATTTTCATAGCCTTTGTTATTCCCCTATTTTCCATCTTCACTAAAATACTTCAACGGCTCTACTGACCAGGGAGGCCACCGCAGGAAAGCCAAGTGGGATGAGGGAGTCCCTGTGGGATTCGGGCCTGGCACTGGACCTGAGGGCCTCTCTGCGGCTGGTCCAGCCCCATGATTCAGGGATTTTTCTAACAAAGTTTCCCTCGTTGTTTTTTGCAGGAGAGTGAAATTTGGCTAAGGGATTGCATTCACCAACTTTCTGTATCTCTAATTCTCACATCAGCTTGTGCCAAGAGTTGACTCATTTGCAAAGCAACTTGTAACTAGTGACACTTCAGAAGGCCGAGAAGCAGCCGGCCCAGCAAATTGCAGACGGTAAGGAGAGGTTTCTAAGCATGGTCCCCAAGCCAGGCTAGAACGGATGCTGCTTCTGTGATCTGAGAGCTGTGACCTTGACCTTAGACTTTCAATGAAAGTAAGCAACAGAAAAATCACTCCAGAATCCAGCCAGCCCTGGCAATATCCACTCAAAGCTTATACTCAGACACACAAAGCCAAAATTGCTGCCTCGGTTCTTAAAATGAGACAAAAGGACTCCCATGCATGGGCACTAAGTGTGACCCCAATAACAAGTTTATGTCATTATTTTGACCAAAGGACTGTGAGCTTTCCATTTGCCTGGTCATCCTTAAACATATGGATTTATGATTACACAAAGGTTGTTTTTAAAGTTACATCTCGCTTATCTCTGTTGGGAAACTCCTTAGAAATGTAATATAGGGGATGGGGGTGGTATATGTGTCATTAATTACTTTTCATATTCTGACTATCTTGAGAAAAATGAAGCAAAATGGAAAAAGAAATTGACATTTATACCAACAACACTCTTAAACACAATTGAATGCAAATGATCAGGAAATTTGGTTCTGTATAATATTCATGTTACTATTAATATTAAATAACAATGTTAAATAATTTACTTGATACAAACATCAAATTAGTGATACCAAATAATAACAATTCAATCAGTAACTTAATTATTAAATAATATCAATCATGTTAAAATTGTTATTAATAGCTTGAAGTTAATATAATTAATGACAATATAGTGACAATATTTCTCTAGAGGGTACTAAAAGGCTTTTCCAGATTCACTCACTGAAAGTAAGAAGGAGGACAAATGACTTACTATGTTTGTTTTGGTTTTGCTGCTAAGAAAGGAGGCCTCTCTTTTGCCTGGGAAGGGGGTCCCTGTCCTTTCCTGAAATCCTTGGGAAAAGGTCAATGCAGTGGGAAGAACCAGATGACGATTTCACTCCATGCACCTATGGTTATTTTAGGGTCAGCAGAGTCAGGAGTGAAAGGGGGAAGTAATGAACATCAGTTCCTCTTTATATATCATTTACATAATCCTCACAACAGACCTGTGAGATAGATTCTGTGAACAAGGGATCTGAGGCTCACGACTGTCACACACTGGAACAGAGCTGGTGTCAGAACCAAGCAGGAAACCCCCGCGAACCATCTGACCATGGAGCTCTATCTAGCTCGTGGCCCTGCATCAGGCTTTCACAGGCCGGGTAATTATAGTACTCAAATATTTGAATTATTCAAGCAAACTACATTAGAATGTGAATGGTATTGTTATATTGCATTTTGAATGACTGAATTTGAAGAATGGAATTATATAAAATTTGAATTAAATTTGAATAGTCATATACATACAGACACCTGCTAGGAATAGGGTATGCAGGAAGGAGCAAGGCTGGCTGAGCCCTGGCCTTGGGAGCTGACATCCTAGAGGGCAGAGATGGTCACCAAGCCACTGCCCCTGCAGAAGCTGTGAGTGCTCTGAGGGCCACACGAAGGGTGGGCGCGGAGAGGAGCTCCCGAGAGGTCTCTCTGAGGAGGATCACTGGTGCTGAGGTGAGAAGGGATGAAAGACCCAGCTGGGGACAGCAGCGTAACCGGAGAGGAGCCGAGCTGGGAGGCAAGGCCTGTCTGGAAGTCTCTGACCCACAGGGAAGGGTGAGCCTTGAATAGCTCATCCTGCTTCCCAAAGAAATGCTCATCCTTGGTTCTTCTTTCCTCTCAGGTAAAGATTCAGAAATACTGAGGAGCCCACAGAGGCTGCTGAGGAGCCTGGTAAGGCGGCCTCCACTCTCGGGTGAGGGCAGCGATGGAGGCTTACGTTAAAGGGGGTTTGGAGAGGCCTGGGTTGGACACAGTGGAGCGAGGTCTGCCGTTGGAATGATCCTTCGTGGGGCAGGATCAGGCCTTATATTTGTTTGACTGAGCACATGCTAGACACATTGCAAAATGACAGCAGACCAACACATGCTGGCCTGGGCCAATCGTTAACTTTCCTGAACTTTATTTCACCCGCCCACATGGTGGCAAATGACAACTCAACTGCACAGTTCCCAGAACCGAGGACAGGCTGGCCTGAAGAAGCCAAATGCTCAGAGTTTAATTAAGTTTGTGCACCCAGGATTAATTAAGGGCTGGGGACCAGGGAGGGAGGTGATTATAGCATGGACAAGGACCAGCCTGTGAGCAGAGTCTCCTGTCTCAGCAAGGACACAAGGGTGATTTTCACTGTCGTCAACTTGATCATCATCTTGAACTTGATAAAAGTAATTTTAAAATTAACAAAAACCATTATTTCCATTATCTCATTACTGTCGAGTTTTATTAGTCACTTTATAGAATGTTAGATGCCAAAACAATCAGATGCATTCTGCTAAAAGGAAAACTTTACAGATCTCATGGAAACATGAGATTTTTATGGATATTGGAAAGGGAAGATAGTTTCTTTAAAACCTTGTTGAAGATATTCAGGTAAAGTACTTGATGCAGTGCCTAGCATGTAGGAAGCCCCTACAATAGCTGCTGCCACTGTTGTTTATATTCCTTATGAGCAATTTTTTTTAGACGAGGTCTCACTCTATCACCCAGGCTGGAGTGCAGTGGTGCAATCACAGTTCACTGCACCCTCCAACTCCTGAGCTCAAGTAACTCCCTTCTCGGCCTCCCAAGTAGCTGGGACTACAGGCACGCACCACCACACCCAGCCTGTATTTATTTATTTATTTTTCATCACAGAATTTTTTTTTATTTTTGTGGGTACACAGTAGGTGTATATATTTGTAGGTTACATGAAATATTTTGATACAGGCATATGATGTATAATAACATCAGGGTAAATGGGGTATCCATCACCTCAAGCATCTATCCTTTCTTTGTGTTACAAATACTCCAATTATACTCTTCTAATTATTTTTAAATGTACAATAAATTATTGTTGATTGCAATCACCTTGTTGTGATATCATTCTTTAAATTATTTGTAGAGACAAGGTCTTCCTATTGTTGCCCAGTCTGGTCTTAAACTCCTGGCCTCAAGCTGGCCTCCTGCCTCAGTCTCCCAAAGTGCTGGGATTACAGAAATGAACTACCACACCCAGCCTGAACAATTTTTAAATAGCTGCTTCATTAAAAAAAAAAAGCTAAGCTAAAACAAGAGAAGTCTCCTTCTCCATAAAATAAATTCCACATCCATTAAAGAGCAGCCAAGAGTAATACTCACTTTTCATAGGATTGAATTGCCTGTTCCACTTTTTGCTTGTAGATATTGAGTTTGGCTCCTTGGGGGTTAATTAATGTCATCTTATTTGTGTCGTTGCACACATGTGCCAGAGGGAACACCTGCATGTCAATGGCAAAGGAAAGGAAAGTGTCACTTGATAGGTTAATGTGTGCCTTTGAAAATACATCTACATAGTTGTATAACATGTTTTCTCTGACTATAAAGTCAATATACAATAAATGTAGAACATTAGAAAACACAATAAATCACAGAGAAAAAAGAATCAGAGACATCATTGCTAACCTTTACTGTTCAATGTTTAAAACTATATATTTTAGAAATCACTGCCACCACATACACACATGCACACACACACACCAAAAAACAACCACCACCAAAACTGTTCCAGAAAACCTTAATTAGAATTGTGAATTATCTTCAGAAGTCTCTGTCAAATTGGTAAGAGTGGCCAATAAGAAATAGATCTCATTGTTGCTTGTTTGTAAATTGCTATTTGAGTTAAACACCTTTTTCATATATTTATTTTACATTAGATTTTTTTTTGAGAATATTTGATTATAGTTACCATATTTTGACTATTTCTCTTATCCTTTTTTTGTTTGTTTGTTTGTTTTTGAGATGGAGTTTCACTCTTGTAGCCCAGGCTGGAGTGCAATGGTGTGATCTCGGATAAGAGATTCTTACACATGTGAAAGAATGCTTAGTGATCAATAAATGAGGCTTCTTTTTGAGTTCTTTCTCTCTGTGCCTGGTACTTACTTCTGGGTTTTGGGATATCTTTGATTTCATGCCAAGCAGCTCCGGGGGGAAAAGATGGTAAATGTATTGGTTTGGTGGAACTTCAAATTCTGGTCTCCTTCCCCAATTTTGGGGGGACCCTTTCAATTTTAAAGGTAACTGTTAGCTTCTCCATGTATTCTATCCAAGATTTACAGTTGTATTTGAAGGCACAAACAGGGTAACAGATGCTTACCTCATCTTCTCTAGAATTGAAGCCCTCCTTCAATCTTTTTTTCCAAATTCTTCTTTAATCTTAATAGTAACTGTAACTTTATGTTTACCTATTTGCATATTACCTACCTCTCTCTATCAGAATGTAAGTTCCATAAGACAAGACATTTTGTGTTATTCACTACTGTATTCCTGTCACTTAGAATAGTACCTGACACACAGTGTGCCCTCAACAAATGTTTGTTGATAAAGGAATAAACGCATGTTCCCAAAAAGATATATTCCATATATTAATATTTAAACAAAAATGCAAAAAAGCCTAACAGGAAAATGCCAATCTATACTGTCATTGTTTCAAAAATGATTCCACCCATAAGGAGCATGTAGACATTTTAGAAATGTGGGAAATTATTTTTAAGAGGTAAATTTTTAATTTTAATTGAGGTGACATAGTTTATGCTTTTATGTTTCCTCTTGCCTCCAAAATGATACAATAATGTTATTGTTGTTGCTATGTTTAAGAAAATAACACAAAGAGGGAAGGATGGAAGGAGAGAAAGAAAGAAGAAAGAAAGAAAGAGAAAGAAAGAAAGGAAAGAAAGAAAGTAAGAAAGAAAGAAAGAGAAAAAGAAAGAGAAAGAGAGACAGAGAGAAAGGGATACATGCTGATAGGTTTTTAGAGACAAAAAGCTGAGCAGAAATGTAAACATATGAGTGGGGTTGAAGCTGTGGGCTTGTTAAGCTGTGTGTCCAAAGATGGCAAGGCAGAGGGAGTTCAACTCCTGGAAAGCTAGTGGGACTAGGAGTGTTCTGAAAAACAAAGGCCTATGTCAGGCTCAATGCCTGACGTCAGCACTGGTATGAGGGTCTCTCACCCCTGAAAGAAGGTCCTGCCTAGGGAGAGAGGACACTGATGTAGCCTCACAAGACCTAAATCAAGGCACTCTTTGAATCTGTGATATCTACAACATCACCATGGAACAAGAGCTATAAATGCCCATGAGGGTTGGGGGATGGATCAAGGGGATGGATTTAGGCAACTGCCAAATAGAAGGAGAAAGAGAAAAGGCAGATTTTTAAAGAATCTTGTGAAAATGAGCCAACATACTAGAATTCCCAAGTACACACCAAAAAATGCCAAAATCATAGCTGAGCAAATTAACAATCAGAATGTCAATTCACATGATAATAAATTAATTTTATGAGCCATCTAACAATGACTTTAAATTAATTATGATTAAAATTGTTTATTTATTATTAGGTTGTTCAAAGATGTTACAGCCATATAAAAGTACAAAAACTTACTAAAGTGTCATAAGAAGAAATGGATGGGAAAAAAAAACAAGAAAAAAATTTACCTTGGAAGAAAAGACATTGTAATTCAAACAAAAAATAATCTTAATAGAATAAATTCTAGGCTACACAAAATTTTTAAAAAAGAACTAGTGAACTGGGTGATAGTACTGCAGACTTTCCTCAGAATATAGCACAGAGAGACAAAAATAATATAGATAACTAGATGACGACTGAGAAACTTCAATATATATTAATAGACATTTTAAAAGACTAGGATAGAAAGATGGTTAGATAATCAGCATTTGAAACCATAACAGCTGAGTTTTCTAGAGTTTAATGAAAGAAATAAGTCCTCAGATAAAAAATCAGCCCACAACAGAAGACTAAAAACAAATCCACACATAGACACATCATCATAAGACTGCAGCATACCGAATCTAAAAGAAAATCTTAAAAGCAACTCAAACAAAACAGACTGTATAAAGGAGTAGTATACATATCAGATAATAGATATGTGAAAATAATATCTTTATTTGCTAAGGGGAATTTACAGTTAACAGAGACTTTTATATCCAGCTAAACTATCACTCAACAGCAAAGAGAAAACTAAAGATGCTTTTTAGATATAAAGAGATACACAGCTGAAACTGTTAAAAAATTTAATTAACTCTTGAAAGTTAAAAAAGATTGCATGTCCTAAAGGCAAAAGTGAAACTCTAAATCACAGTGACAAGATTTTTGGGGGAAAGGTTTTTAATGACTAATTAAAAAGTACTAAAATCCCCCACTGTGTTTGGGAGGAGAATAAAAATACAAAATACTTTGAGACTTAGTTAAAAAAAATTGTTGGCTGGGCACGGTGGCTCACGCCTGTAATCCCAGCACTTTGGGAGGCTAAGACGGGTGGATCACTTGAGGTCAGGAGATCAAGACCAGCCTGGCCAACATGGTGAAACCCTGTCTCTACTAAAAATACAAAAATTAGCTGGGGGAGGTGGCGGGTGCCTGTAATCCAAGCTACTCGGGAGGCTGAGGCAGGAGAATCACTTAAACCCAGGAGGCGGAGGTTTCAGTGAGCCGAGATCACACCACTACACTGCAGCCTGGGTGACAATGTGAGACTCTGTCTCAAAAAAAAAAAAAAAAAATTGTCATTACATTAAAACTTTTAAAACGATCACTAAAGGAATAGAAATACAAGCAGTGATCATTTAAAAATGACATTTAACAGAAAGCATAAAAAATAAGAGGTTAAAAAAAGTTCAAATATATTCGTATTTACAAAAAATGGTATTGCACTTAATGGAAAAATAGAGCAGGAAAAATAAATCAAGATAGATAAAATCTCAAAAACGTAATGTTAAAACAAATAGTAAGTTTCATAATGGTGCTTCCAGTGTAATACCATTTCTATAAAGTTTTAAACCTGTAGGACGATGTTTTAGTGCTTTTGTATTAGGAATATTAAAATAGGCTGGGTGGGGTGGCTCACCCCTGTAATCCCAGCACTCTGGGAGGCCGAGGCGGGCAGATCACCTGAGGTCAGGAGTTTGAGACCAGCCTGGCCAACATGGTGAAACCCTGCCTCTACTAAAAATACAAAAAAAAAAAAATGAGCCAGGCATGGTGGCATGTGCCTGTAATCCCAGCTGCCTGGGAGGCTGAGGCAAGAGAATCGCTTGAACTCGGGAGTCGGAGGTTGCAGTGAGCCGAGATTGCACCACTGCACTCCAGCCTGGGCAACAGAGTGGGACTCCATCTCAAAAAAAAAAAAAAAAAAAAAAAAAATTAAAATGTATATGGAAGCTCATGCTAGGGTTTATCTCTGGAGAAGGAGGAATGGAAAGTGGAACAAAAAGGAGTTGCACAGGTGGCTGCAACTTTGTCTGAAGTGCTTTATTTTTAAAATAATGGAAAAATTTAAAAATTAGGTTTAAAACTATCAATAGTGGTTACTTCTAAAAATTGAGATTTCAAGACAAGTGAAGAAGGTAGATAGGACTTTTACTTTTTACTGTATTGTTTCATTTTTTTAAAAACTACATATATTTAATTCGGTAATTAAACCACCAAAGACTAAAACAAACAAACAATAGGCAAAGATTTAGAAAACTGAAGAGAAAGAAAGTTAAGAAACTGCACAGTCCAATCTTGCTACTTAACAACCGCATGAATTCAGCATGTGGCTTCTAAACAATTCTTGTCAAAGAGAAGGAACCAGACAGTGGGCTGAAAGGTGGGAGGACTGAACTTTGAAAACAGAATGAAGCTTGTAGAAATTTAAAAAAAATAAAATCATCTCTCAAAATAGAGCTATATGTCACATAAACTTTTAGAAGAAAAAAAAGATCAGTCTCAACAAAATGAAAGTCCCTTGGGTTTTTCTTTCCCTGGAAAAAATACCCCGTTAGAAGTCTGTAAATAGCTTTCCAAATTTGCCCAGTATGGCACAATTGTGAATCAATACCACAGAATACTAAGCAACATTATAACATTTCACCATGATCAGCTTGTCTCCTGACTTAATGTACTTAAGAAAAACCCACTGCTTAGTGTTCTACTTCCCTCTTTTGTGGATTTCAACCTCATGCCTTTCGTGGCCATTGTGTGCTTCAGTGTGATAGTAGCTCAGATTTGGCTTGTGTGCACCCACTCTCCGTCCTCTCCACATGCAGATCCAGGGAAAGATAAAGTCATACCCCACACTTCGAGTCTGACATCTTAGTTTTTACAACATGGTGGCTGTGTGGAGATCACAGGAAATGTTTTCTTTATGATGTCAAATTTAGTGTGACTATGAGGTCATAAGGGGCATTCTCATAAGGACTTGGGGGGCAGAATCATGGCACCCCCGGCTTCTGTAAGAAAGCAAGTGGGGAGGGAGCTGAGGTTAATGAAGACATTGAGAGCTCTGTTTGAGAGGGAATAAAACCACCTGGTCTTGGCACCCTGGAAAATATTTACTTATTACTGTTATAATGCAAATCAAGCATAACTGGCTAACGAGGGACTCCTCTGGATAATATTTGATTTAAAAAAGGGAGGCTTAAGGTATTACCTACTTTAATTCAATTCTCTTGAGGTTAACCTAGAAGCCTTATCAAATTGATATGAATAATTACACCATGTGTGACAAGGCTGTAACTAGTAGAGAGGTAGAGGTAGCGATCGAGATGGGGATGGAGGGTGCAGAGAGACAGTCACTGACCATAAAGGGCCGAAGGAATTGCTGGGATGCATGAACAGGCCAATTTGGGCTGATTCTGTTAGAATTCTCCCCACTGTGAGATGAAATACTCTGTAAGCAACCACTGTACTCAATAGTAATTATCAATAGTGATAATACTATTTATCCTTACTCTCTGCCAGGCACTGACTACTCTACATAATTTCTTATTCAATTCCTTTATAGACAAATGTATTTAATTGCAGTTTTGTTGTGTGTCTTTCCTCTTCATCAAACTTTATAATCCTTTATTCCCCTTTGAAATTACTAGTTTCTAGAACAAAACATGTCCCAAATAATCATTTATTAAATAAATAAAAGACTAAAACTATATATAAATTAACGGCTGAGATTCAAAACTTTTTTTTAAGTTTATCGTATTATAAAACATAATTGTTTGGATTCCACCAAATTTGAATTCTTGGTAGTTGAGGCATGGGATGAAATGTAACTGTGCTATTTAAGAGGTGTTTCCTAAACATATGAATAATGTGAAAAACAGTTTAAGAGATATATTTCACTTACATAAGAAAACTATTCACAAATGATAAAAGAATTGAAATTGAAATTGAAATACCATTTAGCAACGTTTTTTGATGTTTTTTGTTTTTACTGTTAACTGTTCTAAGGGATAGCAAAGAGATACAGGAAAATGAGGATTCTTCAAAATTCCAAGTAAACTGCCCCCAATTGGGAGGAATAATTAAACTGTAGTAATTTATATTACTGAATGTTAGTGTAATCACTAAAATTCATCCCAAAATGGCTATTGCGAGGAAAAAATGTTCTAACATATGCTAAATTAAGAACACACAATGCAGAACTGTGCCCACAGCTATTGATTGTTAAAGTAGAACAGGTCGAATTCCACCTGACAACATTCTAGTTGTGTTTAAAAGCAATCACAAAACATTTTGAAATTGAGAAACTAGTGTGAAACTGGTGATTATCTATTGTTCAACTCTGACTGAATTCTCCAACTTCACTGTTTTTCAACTAAATCAGTTCTTCCTGTAAATATCCCAGAGCTTCCTATCAGATTGGCCAAGGAGAGGTTCTGATTGGATGTGTGTAATGGAAATGTAATAGCTGTGTAAATCCCACACAGGGAATCTTTGAATGTAGGTGCAACAGCTTTATAGATATTACAGTTGTGCAAATGGCCAAGTGCCAAAACTTAAATGTCTGCCTTTCAAACTGAAACACCTGCAGGCTCCATAGAACAAAATGAAAGCAGGGCCACAAAACAGCTGGCCAAATCGCATGTCAGTAAGATCATTCATAAACCCATGAGAGTATGTTACTACAGTGTAAATTACATGGTGGCTCTTGCCTGTAATCCCAGCACTTTGGAAGAGCGAGGCAGGTGGATCACAAGGTCAAGAGTTCAAGACCAGCTTGGCCAATATGGTGAAACCCCATCTCTACTAAAAATACAAAAAAATTAGCCAGGCATGGTTGTGCGTGCCTGTAATCACAGCTACTCGGGAGGCTGAGGCAGGAGAATTGCTTGAACCCGGGAGGCAGAGGTTGCAGTGAACTGAGATCACGCCATTGCACTCCAGCCTGGGCGACAGAGCAAGACTCCATCTCAAGAAAAAAAAAAAAATTACATCTCACAGTTTTTCAATCTAAACTTTTAGAAAATAAAACTCTATTCTCAATTTAAGTTTAAATTAATATATTTCAATTAAAAGGCTGAGCATTTAAACTGGTATAGTAGATAAGTATATGCTAGCATGGAACAATGTTCATGGATAGGTGGTTGAAAAATGCAGGTACAAAACAGGATGTTCAGTTTCATTTAATTATGATAAAAACAAAAACAGAGAACAAAGGGTCTGGATATCTATATACAGAAAGTAAGAAGATCTGGCCAGATAACCATGAGATGATGAGGTGGATGATAACTATTGCTTCTTTCTTTTTCACTTATCTACATTTTCTAATCTTTCTATACATTGAATATATACATATGTAGGTTTTGTGATAACTTTTAAATTTTTAATTAAAAAGCTTTTCTATCAGTGTTTTGTGTTCATTGCTATTATATTTAAAAGCAACAAAATGTCATGACTTGACAGCACCCCTAGCCTCTTTGCACCAAATATTCCTTGTCAGCTAAATGGTGAGCTGAATAGCCACCTCACAGGTCACTCTAAGTTTTAGATGAGATATTTGATGATATCAAATGCTTTACTCAGAACCTAGTATATGAAGAGGGTGCACTGCATACTAGATTAGGGAGCTTGCCATGGTCCTTCAGGAGTAAATGACAGAGCTGGAGCACCAATCCAGGCTATCTGGCCACAAAGCTATGTGCAGAACCTGGAGAAGGATGGACAACGCAGGAAGCCTTTATGGGATGCTGTAAAAGACATTATGATAACGACGATGATGATGGGTGATGATGTAGACTCTCCAGTGGTGCAGACCAATTTTCCCAAATTATTTCAATGCTTTTCAAATCAACCAGCAAATAAAGAGCTTTAAATTCTAGGTTCATTACATAGCTAAATCAGTTTTATTGTGTATATGACTTGGGGAAGAGTTAATCTTTTTGAAAGAGCTAAGATAAAATTATCGAGTCCATTTTGCATCTTGTAATGAAGAGTTGCTAGGGCAACCTCTTTGCTCAATACCTCATTTCCAAGGTGACCGATTTGAGGCTGGTCCGGGAAACACTGAAAACCAAAACAGCATTGTGTTCCAGGAGAAGAAAGAGCCCATACATAAGTGATGAATGAAACAAAGAGCTGGGGACAAAGCCAGACACTGCTTTACAACTCTATGCAGACAGATGTGGCCGTGCACAGAACACAGGAGGAGGACGCAATTAAGATTCTCAGTGAAGTAAGACTCTAGTGTGTTTCCTTTTCAACTCCATTCTACTTTTTGTCTGCTTTTTCATAAAGGTCCAAACATCAAAAAGGTATACATCCCATGAGGTGGGAGATATTTGAGATTATTATTTTGTTATTCTTTCCATTTATAGCTGAGGGTGTCTTCCAGTCAGAGAAAATATTAGGGAATCAAAGATACAAAAGTGCTTTGGATGCGAGACTGGAGATCACTGCAGTATATGCCTGTCATCACAGTGATTCTTACTATGAATAAGGGAGGGCAAGTGTGCTGTGCAGTGCCTACCTACGTGCAGACTGTCTTGAGAACTCACAATGCCACAGAAGGCACCAAGCACAAGTGCCCATGGGATGCGCTTGAGAACTGTTCATCCCCTCCCCTGGGCTTTGTGTTCTAGAGGCAGACGACTAGGATGCCCCCCTGAAGAACAGGACCCTCACTACTCATCCTTTATTTTTCCCCTGCTTGATATTCCAAGCTGGAGTCTGGAGAATCACTCTTGGCATTTTTCTCTCTCTCAGCCCCACATCGTTGACTTGACTTTATAAAGAGCTTTGGGTACATCCGCAGTGTTCCAGCCACACAGCCTACTTGTTCCAGCCACCCAGCCCTGCCTCCTGACTGCCCCCATCTCCCCAACTGCCTCCTGACTGCCCGCCTCTCCAACTATTCTCTGTGTGCCAGCTCAAACCCCAAATTAATTCCTCCTCTGCTAACAACCCCTCCATTCCCCTCAGGATGAAGTTCAAAATCCTTAATTCAATCAAGGCCCTTCCTTCACCAGCTTTATCACCTTCTCCACTCACACTAAACTTCTCTGGAATGACAAACATTCTCTGTCCCTTAGGATTCCCCGAGCTCCCCCACTGCCTGGGGCTCTCTTCCCATCTCTCCACCTTCATAACTCCTTCTCTTCCCCTGGGTCTGAACTCCGATGCCACTAGCTAAGGCAAGCCTTCTGTGGCCACTGAAGCCAGGTGAGGGGCATCTCCTGCATCTTCACTCAGCACTTCCCACTCGTCACATTAACTAGAACTTCTCTCATTTTCATTGCTACTTCCTCCTGAGACTGTCGGTTGTGCTTGGGTAGGAATGTTGGCTTTCCTGTTTGGCACTGTATTCTAGAGCCCAACACAGGCATATATAATAGGCATAAATTTGTTGAATATTTTTATAATAAAAGTCAACATTTTAAGTGCCTGCTAAGTACTTTACACTGTATGAATTATTTCTTTTAATTCCATAACAACCTCAGAGTAGGCATATTATTATTCACAGAGTATGGATATATCACATACATCTCAGAGAAAAAAATTTCTAAATGTTGGACTGAATATTAAGTTTGCTTCTTCAGCATATGAACCAATGAGGAAAGAATAGGCTGAATAAAGATCTTATGTCTGCATCCTACTTTCAGGGTTTTCAAAGCATTTCTACACACCAGGGACCAATGATTATCAAGTATTACACAGAGTTCTTCTTAGGAAGAGAGTACTATTTTACTCTGTCTGTGGGGATACATACTAGTGAAAATGTACAATGAATTTGGGGGATGATTTGAATTATCAAAATTTAAAATGCGCATACCCTTTGGGTCCAGCCATCTGACTTGAGGGAATTTATTCCAAAGACAGACTTATACATGTGCCCAGAAATCTATGTGCAAAGATACCTGTTACAGGAATGTTTGTAAGAGGGGAAGGAAGAACACAATGTAAATATCCATTAATAATGGGGAAGAACCTTGCAACTATAGGCATGAGACCATCTACCTGTATGGAAAGCGCTCTAAGACAAAATGTTTAAAATAGTTTTTAAAATAGTAAATGTATATGGTATTGTCTTATTCATGTTTATTAAAGTTCTTATGTGTCTCTGTATAAATACGTTATGTGTGCACATACTTACATATGCATATGTAGAAAAAGGATTAGAAGGAAATTCACCAAACTATTCAACGTGTTTCCTTCATGGATAGGCGTAGTGGTGAGAGAAGCCTGCTCTAAAGACTTAAGTATGGCTTAAATCTCATATACTGAGAATTATTCATATATTACTTATCAGATAAAAATAAAGCAGTTAATTAAAAATTAAGTTCCCATTACATTTACATCATTTTGTCATTTGCTTTCAGGTCTGTTTCACTTTCTTTTTTTTTTTTTTTTAGATGAAGTCTCGCTCTGTTGCCAGGCTGGGGTGCAGTAGCGTGATCTCAGCTCACTGCAACCTCTGCCTCCCGAATTCAAGCAAGTCTCCTGCCTCAGCCTCCCGAGTAGCTGCGACTACAGGCACACGCCACCACGCCTGGCTAATTTTTTTTGTATTTTTAGTACAGACGGAGTTTCACCATGTTGGCCAGGATGGTCTCAATCTCCTGACCTAATGATCCGCTGCCTCGGCCTCCCGAAGTGCTGGGATTACAGGTGTGAGCCACCGCACCTGGCCAGGTCTGTTTTTCTTAACATTTTTCTCAGTGTATAATTAATAATGTTCAGAGTTAAAAGTACTACAATAAAAATTAAAAACTACATAAATTAAAAAAAAAATCTCCCAACAATCTCACCACCCAGCTAAACTGTTAACATTTTGGTAAAAGAAAAAAGGGAGGGAAGGGGAAAGTACCACCATGCCTAAATCAGTCACATGAACAACCAAGTTTCTAACACACTATATATTCTGATTTTTTTCATTTAGCATGATATTTCATTTAGCATGAGGGCTTTTCATCGTGTGAAACTTATTCTTTAGAAATGTGATATCTGATGAATGTATGACATTCCATTATCTGAATTCATGTTGTTTTCCATTGTTGGCTAAAGACTGTAGTAATTATTCTCTGCACATATACTTCAGTATCTCTAATTATTTCCTTACATTGATTCCTAGTAATATATGAATTCACTGGGGTAAATATAAGCTCTTAAGGCTTCTGAACATTCTACACTAAGGATGCACCAATTTATACTCTCACTAGCAGGATATAAATGTCCATCCCACCCTGTCATTGCCATTACTGTTTATTGGTGATTTTAGACCTTACCAATTTGATGGGGGAGGTGGTGTCTAATTGATTATCAATTTGCATTTTTTAAGGCATATATTTGGTTACCAGTAAAGTTAAATATTTTTGTATATGATTTTGACTTTTTTTCCCTTTTTCCCTAAATTTTCCACTCAAATATTTGTCATTTTCTCATTCCCTTATGGTATGGATGTATGTGCATGTGTGTTTGCATACTGAACACTGATTCATACAAACACGGTGCTTTATACTGATACACACACGTAAGATATCACTCCTATGGCCCTTTTTGTCTGTCATGTATGTTGCAGGTATTTTTCTGAGATTTGTCTTCATTTTATTTACATGTTTTTAAGCAAAATAACATTTTTACCTACTCAGCCTATAAATCTTTCCTTTATTGTTTCTTCCTTGGATTTTATGCTTCTGCTTCCCTATCCTACCATATTTTTTTCAAGAAATTTACTTTTCACTCTACCTCAAGTTGTTGGGACACTTAGAAGGAGTCATAATAAGCCCAAGAAAATTCTATTTCTAAGTAGAGTTCACAAAATATATTTCATCCCAAATAAAACTCAAGAATAGTAATATAACTGCAGAGAATATGAAGGAGCTGTCCCCAAACCTCCTACAAGAAATAAATTCGGGTTCAGTTTCTCCCTGTTGCTTCTAGAAGAAGTCAAGTTCAAGTGGTGAGTTGACATCTGACTAATTAGGGATAAATCAAATCTGCCAATCACAAGGAAACAGCCAGGGACAGGAGCACTCACCTTGAGGCAAAGTAGCCAGGAACCAGCCTAGAGGAGAACACACACACAGCCTCCGGAGGGAGAGTCGCTGGTCATCCCAAACCAGCAGGCAGGTGAGCCTCCATGGGTGATAATTTTTAAAATGTGCTAATAGAAAAAAATTCACCAATTCATCTGCTTCTCCCAATATATCAAATCTCAGCTATTTCAAGGCCAGTTAGAAAAGGTCTTTTGATTTTTTAAAAAACTTTCTCTTGCCTTTGATCTTTTCAACTTCTTTTTATGGAAAATTTCAAATACACAAAAAAGCAGAAAGAAGAGTAAAACGACCCTTCTCGCTAAGTCTTATCCAAATGCAACAATGATCAACGTGTGGTCTATCTATTTCATCTACTCTCCCCCGCCCAGACTACTACACCACCCCAATTACAATAAAGCAAACCCCAAGCATCCCCAAGCATTGTATCATTTCCTCTGCAAAGATTTCAGCATGAGACAGGTCTTTTAAGGATATTGTTTCCATTCAGTGACTGCAAAGACTGAAATGTTTCTATTTAAATCGTTAGTTGCTGTTGTATTTGCCAGGAAGCACTGAGGTTCCTTCTTCATGTTCTCATGTTTTTGGTGTTCTTCATCCCACTGCAGTCGGACCCGAGATTAGCCGTTCCACTGGAATTATTCTTGTAAAGATGAGCACCTCCTTGTTGCCAAATTCAGTGTTAAGTTTTCAGTACTTCCTTGGCCTTCCTCCACATTTAACCCTACCACGCCCTCCCATTGGAAGCTGTTTTTCTCCTCTCGGGACCCGCCTAGGACAATCTGGTGGTTCTTTTGCTAACATGTGGCTTGCTTGTTTGCTCTCTTAACTTTTTCCTTTAGATACAAAAGATGCCACTCAATTTAGGAAGAGAAGGTAAGCAAAAGAAGGACATAATCTCTCGCAAGTCCTCCCTTTCCTTTCATAAAGGGATGATATTTGATGTTCACTCATGACTCTGACCTAGAGTTTTCAATCATTTCTGCAGCCCCACACTTCTATCTGTTAGCAACGAACCATGAAGTGCCAACCCAACCAAGATCAGTTTCTCTCAGCTTAAAAAGAGAATTCTTATTTTCGTTGTTTTTGAGACAAGATCTCGCTTTGTCACCCAGGCTGGAATGCAGTGACGCAATCACTGTTCACTGCAGCCTCGATCTCTCAGGCTCAAGCGATTCTCCCACCTCAGTGGCCCAAGTAGCTGGGGCTACAGGTGCATGCCACCATGCCTGGCTAATTTTTGTATTTTTTGTAGAAACAGGGTTTCACGATGTTGCCCAGGCTGGTCTCAAACTCCTGGATTCAAGGGATCCACCCACCACAGCCTTCCCAAGTGCTGGGGTTACAGGCATGAGCCACCGCGCCCAAATTCTTAAAAGCCTCTCTCTCTCCCTTTTACTGCCTTTACAAATACTTTTTCCCCCAGTGGCTAAAATACATTTCTGTTACAACCACACAAGAAATTGGACTACTTTTTATTTGAGCAGAAAATGAAAATGGCCTCAAGTAGGGACGTATAGACAATCAGTTTACCTCATCAAAGACCTTAGACATGACATGCTTGTCCAGGACGGGAACATAGGTGGAGCTGTGCGGGACGGCTGCCACTGACAAGGCATCCATGAGGGTGAGTTTCTTGGCGACCAAGCCATAGGTCTTCAGCCAGTTTTCTGAAGACACATCTGAAGAACTAAGAACACAAGGAGGTGGTGTTTTAAAATTTACAACTTGATGGTTAACCAACAAAAGCATAACAGAACTGTCTTTGTCAGATTAAAGAACTCACTCGTGGTCGTAAACCTGGCTTCCTTCTCGCGTCACCTTTTCTGACGATTTGTCATCCAGCCACTCCTCAGCCAGCAGGATGCTCATTTCTGTGGAAGGGGAAGTGGCAGTTGTGTATTTTCCTCACATATGGGTTTTACATAAAATGCAAAGGGATCACGCTTGTCTCAGTTCAGCTGTGACTGAGAGCTAATAAATGGACCACATTTCAGAGAACATATCCTGATTTGTCGGAGCGGGCTCTCAGGCAAGATTCCTTTGCAATTTACACTACAGACCAATGCAAGGGTAAATACGGCACTACCACTGTTTTGAGACAATGAGACATATTCATTCTTTCATTCAGAAAACACACCTCTAAAATGTGTGCAATAAAAATACCATTAACCGATGATTGTTCAATATTGACCTTTTGGACTCCCCCAAATTATATGAGAGGCTTGATCAACATTTTAATTTCTGATAGATTGTTTTGTGGTTCTTCAGCTTTCTGTAGAAAACCAAAAAACCTGTTAGGTCCTGTTTAGTTGTAAGTTCAAATTTTCAAATTAATATTTGGGGTTTTAAATATATCCTTATATAAACGTGTATTTATAAATGAAAAGGGATATTTGTTGAATGAGCAGCATTCAGAAGGAGGTGTGTTTGGGTGTGAGCTAGTTAAATAGCTAAGAGATCATATCCCAATCATCATTTGATAAGCCCTTTAAGGAATGTGCATGTAGACAACTTAGGAAATATGACAGGTTAATTGAAAGGGAGCCACTGTGCCGGGCCAAAATCCCAGCACTTTGGGAGGCCGAGGCGGGTGGATCACCTGAGGTCAGGAGTTTGAGCCTGACCAATATGGTGAAACCCTGTCTCTACCAAAAATACAAAAATTAGCTTGGCCTGTTGGCGGGCGCCTGTAATCCCAGCTACTCGGGAGGCTGAGGCAGGAGAATTACTTGAACCGGGAAGGCAGAGGTTGCAGTAAGCCGAGATCACGCCACTGCACTCCAGCCTAGGTAACAAAGTGATCGACTCTACCTCAAAAAAAAAAAAAAAAAAAGTGAGGAAAAGATATCAGACAGATCAGCACTGAAGAAAACAGAGTTCTAAATTAAACTATGACTGTGTAGCCATAGGGGTACATTTGCCACTCGGCCACTTCCTACTCCCTAGGGGATTGTGTGTATATGTGTGTGTTTAACTGGGATTTTAAATGTATCAACCATTTGAAATAAAAGAAAAATGTTACAGGCATCAAACGTTTCAAAACTTATTACTTTAAGATTAATAATTTTATCAATAGTAATAAAAATTGAGTGGAAAAATCACATTTTCCTCATACGCAGTCCCCAAAAGGCTGACAATTTGGACAAGAGAGGGGCTCATCTGATAGCATCATCCATTGAAGAAAGGGAAGAAAAAAAATCAACTATGAAATATGACAGTTTCAAAATCAAACCATGGAGGGGCAGCAGCATGACCATAGTTATGTGAGCCACGTGTGTATTAAACACCCAGGCACCATAAGCACAAGGCCAGCTCTCAGAAAATCCAGGTCATAAAGCAGGCAGACCTGACTTACAAGGGATTCCTTTGAATAGGAAGCAATCTGGGCCCATTTAAAATATGATTTCCCCAACATATCTACACGCAGCTCTTTCTGGAACAGATACACTGTGGAAAGGGAGGCTGGTTGGCCACAGAGACGCTTTCTGGCTTGCCTTTGTCACTTAGAGCAGTCCTCCGGCTGCTGGCATTGGAGAGGCCATCCTTCCTTTCACTGCAAGCTGAGCTCCTGAGGGAGGACATCTGGCTTCTGAGCAGGCTGGTTTTGGTTGATTCTGTTGGTATCACAGAGGGAAGAGTTAAAGGAATTGGGGATGGAAGGAGATACTTCATTAGATATAACTATTTTATCAGCTCCTTAAAGTAAGAATGCAACCTTTGTTTCCCAACCCTCTGAGGATGGTGCTGCCACAAACTGAATGCTGCCAGGATGCCCTGCTCCCTTTATCTGAATTTAAGCTGGACCCCTCCTGGAGAGAAGTCAGCTTCCACACTCATTCAGGCTGCTGGCAGAACCCAGCTCCTTGCAATTGTAGGACTGAGGCCCCATTTCCTTGCTGACTGTAGCCCAGCGGCCTCTCTCAGCTGCTTAAGGCATCTGTATTACTTCTCACACCACTCTTCCATCTTCAAGACAGTAATAGCACATTGAATTCCTCTTGTGGTTCAAATCTCTCTGACTTTCTCTTCTGCCACCAGCTGGAAATAGCCCCTGCTTTTCACGGTTCCCACAGTTACACTAGACCCACCTAGATAACCCTGTCTAGGTCAGCATAACCTGGTCATGAGAGTGACGTGTCATCATATTCAAAGATTGCAGGCTTCAGGGCAGGACATCTTTGGTAAGCCATTCTAGAAATTCTGCCCACCACAATTGCTGTCCAGATCTTTGTTTATGTTATTTTCTACCCTGTGATGTGTCCCTTCTACTGGCAAATGACAACTTAGCAAATATTGACCTTGAATCTGTGTGCTTTAGGGGACAATGAGCCTATGCCAAGTCATCTTAATTACTTTTTATATTTCATAACATAAACCACACTAATTGTAATGTAGTCTGTACTTCATAATTTGGAGGCTTTAGAAGTACCTAGTTCCAAGGCTTTATGTCAGCATTCGTGAATGAAATGTGTCTGTGTTTTCACTGAGAGGACTTACCCTCTCCTACAAGAAATTAGGTAGTTAGAGTGAAGATTAGCTAGTAATCTGCAAATGGGTAGCTTTCACACAGAAAAGTAACACCAGTGGTCTCCATGCATAGAGAAGGAGTGTGCTATACGGTAATCATTGTTTTTCTAGGCAACAAAAGGGTAAGCCCTGCCTTGATTGTCTCTGTACCCAGGAACTAAGAAAGCTAAATTTTCTTAGAAGCTATGTCTGTGAGAAAAAGAGATAAGCAATCCAAATCAGAGAGCTGAGCTCCTGCCAGTGTCCACACTGGCAGCCCACCTTGACCAACATTACCGGGCAAAACAATCAGATTTACGTGAGCCAAATGAAAATGAAATTTAGCTCCCCAAGTCTCCAAACATAAAAACTATACCATTCCCAAAGGCCACAAATATGGAATGAAACATTTATCTAGCAGTGGAGTCAAACATTTAGCCCCTCCCCCGACTCTGTAGGATCAGTCATGGCATTTCACCACTCCTCTACATCACCAATGGAAACAAAATAGAAACTCAGCACATGATTGTCTCCCAATACCGAGCATCCCAAATCTAAGTGAAATGGTGGCAGTGACAATTGGCCATTAAAATGTTTAAGACAAGTAGCAACTCTGGCAAAACTCAGGTTCACTGGAACAGGCAGGCAGGAAGGGAAAAAGGGATGCAGCCACACAAGTGGCCAGTGTGGGAAGACTGTTCCCATGTACGATGCTGCTCCCTTGTACAGAGATAGCAGGAGCAAGAGGGCCAATCTCCAGTTAGCGGCCCGTTCCGGGACGCCTCTTGGTCCCTGTGGGTTCAAGGCCCTCCTCCCTGCCAGCAATGTGGGGACACCCCAGAGACAACACTGGGTGGAAACTGCTGCAACTCTTCCCTCGGAGACATCTAACATCCTGGTCTGAGGGGATCCCTGCTGCCACCTCAGGTAGCACCAGCAGGGATCAGTAGGAGCCCCAGAAACACCAGAAAAACAAGCACCAAAATATTAACAATACCACAGAGCCTGTGAAAATTAAATCACCATTAGAACCACAGCCCACAAAAGTAGGTCAAGGCCCACATGCTAAATTTAAGCAGGGTGACTACTTCATAAAATAAAATACTTAAATGAGATGCAGAGTTCCTAACATAATAGACAAAATGTCCAAGATACTATCAAAAATCACCCATCATATCAGTAACTAGAAAAATAATCACACCTTCAATCAGAAAAAGCAAATGTATGATGCCAACACCAAGAAGAATCAGGAGCTGGAATTATCTGACAAGGATTTTAAAGAGGCTACCCATAAAAGTGCTTCAACAATTAATTATACATTCTCTGGAAACAAATGAACAAATAGAAAGAAAAGCAAGAAAGCCTCTAGCTAGATAGAAAAAAGGCAAAAAGAGAGAAGACAGATCAAAGCACTAATATCGAGAGTTCATTGCTAAAGATCTTGCAGCCATTAAAAAGCTAACAAAGGGATGTAATAAACAAGTTTGCCCTCATAAATTTGATAAATTAGAAACAATAGACCAATTACTCAAAAACCACAAAGTGCCAAAACTCGACCAAGCTGAAATGGACAATATGCTTAAAACCATTACAGAAACTGCATTCATCATGAAAAATCTGGAAAAGAAATCCCTAGGCCCAAATGGCTCCATGATAACTCTACCAAACATTCAAAGAAGAATTACATCAATTTCTCCCAGGAATAGAAGAGGAGGGACAATTTTCCAACCCACTTGGTGAGGACACTATTAGCTTGATACCAAAGCTGGATGAAGTCAGTGTTAAAAAAGAAAAATAAATAAAACTATAGATCAATAGCTTTCATGAACTTTGATACCAAAATCCTCAACAAAATACTAGCAAACGGAATTCAGC
The DNA here is from genome assembly GCF_029281585.2 of Gorilla gorilla gorilla. Lineage (NCBI taxonomy): Eukaryota > Metazoa > Chordata > Mammalia > Primates > Hominidae > Gorilla > Gorilla gorilla. Next base: position 36,046,949 of record NC_073236.2, on the reverse strand, counting down.
AATGTATTAAAATAATTATACAGTGAGACTAAGTGGGAAATATTCCAAGATATACAAGGCTGCTTCCACATTTGAAAATCAATTGATGTCATCCACCATTTCAATAGACTAAAGAAGAAAAATCCTGTATCAGTTGACACAGAAAAAGCACTGGATAAAATCCAGCATCCATTCATGATAAAAACTCTCAGAAAGCTAGAAATGTGTGGAACTTCCTTAACTGGATAGAGGTTTTCTTTAATTTTTTTCTAGAAGTGTTATAGTTTTCTGTTTTACATTTAAATCCACGGTGCATGTGAGGTTAAGGTCAAGTTTCTTTTCCTTTTTGACTGTAGATATTGCTTCAGCATCTTTGTTGAAAAGGCTATACTCCCTCCATTGAGTTAATTTTGCACCTTTGTCAAATCATTTGGGTATATTTGTGTGGATTAAATCTAGATCCTATTCCACCTATCCCTCTGCTAATACCACACCGTCTTGATTAATGTGGTTATGTGGTAAGCCTTAATGTCCAGTACAGTGATTTCTCCAACTTTAGTCTCTTTTTCAAAATTATTTTAGCTATTGTAGAACGTGATGTTCCTGCATATATTTTAGAATATGCTTGTATATGTTTATAAAAACATTTTTGGGATTCTATTAGGAATTTCATTAAACCTATAGATAAATGAGCTGAGAATTGTCATCTATCACACCAATTCATTCAACCTATGAACATGGTGTCTCAATTTATTTAGATCTTCTTTAGTGTCTTACAGCAGAATTTTATAATTTTCAGCAAACAGATTCTGCACATACTTTGTTACATGTTCACCTAATTATTTTATTTTATTTGGAGCAATTATGAATGACTTTAATACAGGTTGCTGTATGTTCACTGTTAGTATATCAAAATGCAATTGGTTTTGTGTGTCCCGTAGCCAGAGACCTTGCTGAACTCAGTAGCTCTAGGACTTGTATTTTTGGTACATCCCTTGCTGTTTTCTACATAGACAATACAATATCTGCAAATAGGGACAGTTTTATTTCTTCCTTTCCAATCTTTCTGGCTTTATTTTTTCTTCTTGCCTTGTTGCAGTGGCTAGAACTTCCCGTGCTATGTTGAATAAGGGTGGTGAGAGTAGGCATCCTTTCCCCCAATTTTAGGGGGAAATAATTCAGTCTTTCACCTTTTAGTTTGATTTTAGCTGTAGGAAGGGTGTGCAAGGGAGGTGGGTGTGGTTATAAAAGGGCAGCATGAAGGATTCCCGAGGTGATGGGACTCTTCTGTATCTTGACTGTAGTGGTGGAAACACAAACCTATACACGTGATCAAACCGTGTAGACCTAAACACACACTGTCAGACACACACACACACATACACACACACACTCACACGGGTACAAGTAGAACTGGACGATCTGAATAAGACCTGTGGATTGCATCAATATCAATATCCTGGTTTCAATATTGGACTATTATTTTGCAAGATGTTACCATTGGGGAAACAGGATGAAGCGTAGGTATACAGAAGATCATGTGAATGTACAATTATTTTAATAAAAATTTTAATTTAAAAAACCCACAAGTTTAGTGCTTCTTAAAAATATTATGTGGGTTTAGTTTTATTCTATCTTCTTGCCTTGAAGAGAAACCAGCAAAGAGTCAAGCCATTTTGTTCACTGATACCTGCGTGAAGGACTTTCTTTTTCTGAACCTTTTGATCTGAAAGGCCCCATGGTCCCTTCAACATATTCAGGGATGAAGTTTGTGTTGAATCGACATCAGATTGAGGCTTTGCACACTTTTCTGGGGTTGAAATCATAGAACAGATTTCCTTTTGATGCCTGTTTTGATTTAGATAAAAAGTTGAGCAAAAAAAGAGAGAGAAAAGAAAATTTCCATCAAGAAGGCAGAGTTAAGTCAATACGTTCATGTTGAACACTGCAAACTTAAAAAAGTGAGCCTTCCCCCATCTGGGTTAATATAAAAATAGTCATTTATCCCTGACTGATGCAGAAGAGTGGACAGGGGCCCAGCCTTGGAGTCAGAAGATACAGCTCACTTCACAGGTCTGGTCCCTCCTGGCTCTGTGACCTCAGTCAAGTCACTCAATCCTCTCTAAACTTCTTCACTTTCCTCATCCATCAACTGCAGGAAACGTCACCTGCACACCTATATAGTGACTACATGGGGCTGATGGGAGGATTCGTAGGAGTGAAAGCCGGTTATAAACAAGTAAGCACTGCAGAAACCCATTCTCTAACCAGTGTCTACCAGCAAGCACTTATAAAAGCTAGAGAAAGGAACTCCTGCCTTGGACCTCCCATGCCAGCACCAGATCCCAGGGAACCATTCTGGAGATTGGAGGGATCCCAGAAACGCTTGCATGTTTTCCCAGATATGACCTTCTCTGAAGCGCTGAAGACAGCAGCCATACAAAGGAAAACTTCCAGAGCAATTTCTGCTCCAACACTGTGACATGTGCCCTCCCTCCTGCACCACTGCCCCTCGACGCCTCCGTGGAGCACCTGCCCCGGGTTCCATGGCCCTCTGTGGGTCTGTGCCCGCACTGTGCCCCCCACGGCAGAAGGAACCAGACTGACATTCATCTGTGCACCCTGGTTCTCTTATTGCATGGTTTGTACTCAATAAATGGCTTCTCATTTACTTGATTCTTAGTTTATTTGTTCAAATTTTTGAAATTTAGAAGCTGTATCTGTGCTTTCCCAAATACTTAAAAAATAATGCCATAAAATCTTATTGTAAGATGACCATTATAACATTTACCTCTTTTTACTGATTCCACAGTCATGCCCTACCTTAAGCCCATACAAATGCTTAGTTTGCTAACAGGAAGACAGTGCATTTTGTTGAACAATAAATTCTGATTAATAAATGTATTTTCTTTTTTTCCCCCAATTTTCTATCATTCTTTGAAATAAAAAAGACATCTCCTGGCAGGGTAGGCTGTGATACTTGAATATCTGGAAAATATTAAATCATTTTAATAAGATTTGACCAATTTCCTGAGTGTTCGGCGGTGGTTTTGATTTTGTTTAAAAACCACGAATTAGAAACATATAAGAATATAGGATGGGGGCAGACATGAGAGGTCATCTGTCCGAAACCCACCACCACGGCCACCATTTTAAAGATGAGGAAACAGAGACCCACGCAACGGAGAGGCGTGGAGAGAAGTTCGGGCCTTGCCACAGTCACACAGAGGGAAGTCCAGGCCTCGGCCTCCTGATCCCTGAGTCAGAGCTCCTTCCCCACACAGCGCTCCTCTCTGCCCTCTCACTGCTTGGGTCTGGGGGCCCGTCCACACAGCGTGGAGAACATAAAGGGGAATATGTGGCCTCCTCAAGCCCACAATTAAATTAAATTGTTATTAAATTGTTAATTCTCTTTGCTTAAAAAAATCCTAACTTAATCACACTATGTGATTCTTTTCACTAAAAGAAATTTCACAGAGCATTTCAGAAAGGACAAGGGCCCAGGGGGCAAGCCCCGCTCTCAAGAGGCCTCAGCGCAGGGAGACAGGCGGGCAGAGGTGCTCACTTGCTGTCTCCATCCTTTTCTGCATTGTACCACCAGTCCATGATCAAGGACTCAGAATAAAGGTCTTGCATCTTCTCCAGATCACTGTGACCCTGTTCCATTTCCTTAACTAAAAGAGTCAGATCTTCATTCTGCCAAAATGAGAAGTGAATATGCTATAAGACTAGATAAAAACAGCTCAAATTCCAAACATGTTTCTTTTCTTTTTAGAGACAAGAGGCTCACTATGTTGCCCACGCTGGTCTTGAGCTCCTGGGCTCAAGTGATCCTCTCATCTTGGCCTCCCAAGTACCTGGGACTACAGCACACGGCCAGAAAATGTCAAACATTTCTAACAGAAAGCCAACTGTATCAGGAAAAGAAGAATCTAAAGAATTTTATGTTGTTCTTATATTATCCCGTTTTTAGCCAGCTTTATTGATGTGTAATTCACATACAACAAGTTGAACATCTGTAAAATGTACCATTTGAAAAGTTTGACATTCCCACCTGCAAAATCATTCTTACAGTCAAAAAATAATGAACATATTCGTCACCCTCCAAATTCCCTTGTGCCCCATTGTAAATCTGCACACCCTCCTACAAGCCCTCTCCCTCAATTCTCCAGGAACTACTCATTGGCTTTCTGTCACTACACATTAGTTTCAGTTTTCTAGAATTTTATACAAATGGAATCATACAGAAATTACTCTTTTTTCCTGACTTTCTTCACTTATATAATTATTTTAAGATTCACCCATGTTGTAGCATGAATCAATATTTCATTCATTTCTTATTGCTGAGCTGTATTCTATTGTATACTATTTATTAAATACCACAATTTATTTATCCATTCATCTGTTGATGTTGTTTTCAGGTTTGGGCTGTTACAAATAAAGCTACACACATTTGCATACAAGTCTTTGAATGGACGTCGGCTTTCATTCCTCCTGAATAAATATCTAGGAGTAGAATGATTGGACCATGTGGTTTGTGATGTTAAGGTCCTTCACGTCCCTTGTAAGCTGTATTCCTAGGCATTTTATTCTCTTTATAGCAATTGTGAATGGGAGTTCATTCATGATTTGGCTCTCTGCTTGTCTGTTGTTGGAGTATAGGAATGCTTGTGATTTTTGCACATTGAATTTGTATTCTGAGACTTTGCTAAAGTTGGTTATCAGCTGAAGGAGTTTTTGGGCTGAGACGATGGGGTTTTCTAAATATACAATGATGTCATCTGCAAACAGAGACAATTTCACTTCTTCTCTTCCTATTTGAACACCCTTTATTTCTTTCTCTTGCCTGATTGCCCTGGCCAGAAATCCAATACTATGTTGAATTGGAGTGGTGAGAGAGGGCATCCTTGTCTTGTGCCGGTTTTCAAAGGGAATGCTTCTGGCTTTTGCCCATTCAGTATGATATTGGCTATGGGTTTGTCATAAATGGCTCTTATTATTTTAAGATATGTTCCATCAGTACCTAGTTTACGGAGAGTTTTTAACCTGAAGGGATGTTGAATTTTACGATGTTGACCCTCTTTTCATGTGCTTCTTTGCCATCTGTAGATTCTCTTCAGTGAAATGTCTGTGCATACATTTTGCCTATTTTCTGATTAGATGGTTTGTTTTCTACTGTTGAGTTTTAAGAGTTCTTCATATATTCTAGATACTAAGACCTTTGTCTGACATGTCATTTGCAGATACTTTCTCTAAGTCTGCAGCTCATCTTTTTATGTTCTTAACAGGGTCTCCCACAGAGTGAAAGCTTTTAATTTTGATGAGGTCCAATCTATTAATCCTTCCTTTTATGGATAATGCTTTTGGAATCAAGACTAAAAATCCTTTGGTAGCCCAACATCCCCATAATTTTTCCCACATTTCTTTCTAGAAGTTTTACAGTTTTATGTTTTAGATTTAAGTCCACACTCCATTTTGAGTTAAGATGTCCATGAGGTATGAGGTTTAGGTTGGGGTTTATTATTTTGCCTTTTGATATCCAATTGCTCCAACCATTTATTGAGACGGCTATCCTTCCTCCACTGGATTGCTTTTGCATCTTTGTCAAAAATCAGTCGAGCATGTTGTGTGGGTGTATTTCTATAACTGTTCCATTGGTCTACGTGTCTGTTTCTCCACCAGAGCAAATACATCTTGATGAATGCAGCTACATATTAAGCCTTAAAACTAGGTATAATGATTCTTCCCACTTTATTTTTCTTTTTCAAGACTGTTTAAACTTTTTTAGAGCCTGTGACTTGTCATATAAATTTCAGATAGGCTTAACTATGTCTGTAAAAAACTTTTCTGGGGTTTTTATAGAAATTTTGATAAACCTATAGATCAAGCTGGGGAGAACTGACGTCTCTAATATGTTAAGTAGTTCAATCCATGAACAGGACATGTCTTTCCATTTATTTAGATCTTCTTTGATGTCTTCAGCATTTTGTAATTTTCAACATAAAACTTCTGTACATACTTTTTTAGGTGCATAAATATTTCATCTTATTTGAAACTCAACTGTAAGTGGTATTGGGTATTTAATTTTCACTTCCACATGCTCACTGTTACTTTATCAAAATATGATTGAAGTGTGTGTATTAATTTTGTGACTTTGTTGAAATCTCGTAAAAGTTCCAGTTTTTGTTTTTGTTTTTTTTTGTAGATCTCCTGGGGTTTTCTATGTAGATAATACATTACCTACACATAAAAAGTTTTATTTCTTCCTTCCCAATCTGTATGCCTTTTATTTCTTTTCTTGCCTTGTTGCCATGGTTAGAACTTCCAGTAGTATGTTGAATCACAGCGGTGAGAATAGATGTCTTTGACTCTTCTAATCTTAAGAGGAAATCATTCAGCCTTTCACTACTAAGTATGACTTCAGCTGTAGGTATTGATGTTCTTATTAAGTTGAGGAAGTTCTCTTCTATTTCTATTTTGCTGAGAGTTTTTATTATGAATGGTGTGGAATTTGGTCAAGGCTTTTTTCTGCATCAATTGATAAAACCATATGATTTTTCTTCTTTAGCCTGTTGATATGCTGGATTATACTAATAGATTTTCTAATGTTGAAACAATCAATTACAAATTTCTTGAAACAAATGAACAAATATTTCCAATATACAAAAACAAATAGCCAGGTGGGGCGGCTCATGCCTGTAACCCCAGCACATTGGGAAGCCAAGGCAGGTGGATCACATGAGGTCAGGAGTTCGAGATCAGCCTGGCCAACATGGGGAAACCCCGTCTCTATTAAAAATACAAATTAGCTGGGCATGGTGGCCAGTGCCTACATAATCCCAGCTACTTGGGAGGCTGAGGCAGAAGAATTGCTTGAACCATGGAGGTGGAGATTGCAGTGAGCCAAGATTGCACCACTGCGCTCCAGCCTGGGTAAAAAAAAAAGAACAAATATTCTTGTATATATGGAGTAAGTCCCCCTTGATCATAGTGTATAATTTTTAATACATTGCTGGATTCATTTTACTAATATTTTGTTGAAGATTTTTGCATGATGTATTTCAAAAAATCCTTTTAGTTGAACCTACCTATGTAGAATTAAAGTGAGATTCTCAAAAGCAGCACATAGTTTGGTTGTGTTCTTTTTTTTTTTTAATTCACACTGCCAGTATCTGTCTTTTGATTGGTGTGATTAGACCATTAATTTTAAAAGTATTATTGACATGTTAGCACTTACTTCCAGTATTTTATGGTTTGTTTTCTCATTCCTCTGTTTGTCTTTCCTTGCCTTCCTTCAGGTTATTTAAACTTTTTTTTTCTTACAATAAAAACTAAAAGAACTTATTGTTAGAAAACTTATTTTTATTGATTGTTTACAGGAGGGTTTTCAAGCGAAAGGAAATTATAAAAGAAATAATTGGAGCATCAGAAAGAAAAGAAGAGATTATAAAAGAAATAATTGGAGCATCAGAAATAAATTATAAAAGAAATAATTGGAGCACCAGAAAGAAAAGAAGAAAGAGCAGAAATATGGGGAGATATAATAGATCTATCCTTTTCTTCATGAGATTTACAAATCATATTTTTAGTTATTGAAACAAAAGTTGTAACATCACCTAACACTGAAGACAATAATATTTAAAGCTGGAGAAGGTAAAGGGACCTGAATGGAAGTGATGTTTACATATTTTCATTGAAGGAGTAAAATGTTGATGCTGGGACTGTTATAAGTCACATATATATGCTGTCATACTGACAAGATTCATTACAAAAGCAATACAAAGGGCTACATTCAAGACCAGCCTGGGCGACATAGTGTGACCCTATCTCTACAAATAAAAAAATTAGCCATGCATGGTGGCACACGCCTGTAGTCCTAGCTACTTGGAAGGCTGAGGCAGGAGAATCACAGGAGCCCAACAGTTTAAGGCTTCAGTGAGCCAAGATTGTGTCACTGCACTCTAGTCTGGGTGATGGAGTAAAACCCTTGTCTCTAAAAATAAAATAAAATAAAATAAAAGTAAAATAATAAAATTCATGGTTAATGGTTCTTTCCTTTCATACTTGAAAAATATCATGCCATTTTCCCCCTGGCTTCTTTGGTCTTGAACAGAAAGTCTGCTGTCAAATCTGCAATTGAATTGGTGTCATTTTTCTCATTTTTTTCTTTGTCTTTAATTCTCAAACGTTTAACTATGACATGTCTTGGCCTGGATTTCTTTGGGCTTATCCTGTTTGGAGTTTACTCAGATTCTTGAATCTGTATATTTGTATATTTCACCAACTTTGGGAAGTTTTCAGCTATTATTTTGTCACTTTTTTTTTCAGTCCCATTTTTCCTTCTTGTCTCTTTGGTGGACTCCAATGATACTAATGCTGGATATTTTGTCATTGTCTCACAGGTCCTTGTGGCTCTATTTACTTTTTTTTTTTTTTTGGTCTATTTTCTCTCTGTTGTTTAGAGTGACTGAATTTTGTTGTTCTGACCTCAAGTTCACTGACATTATCCTGTCATCTCCACTTCACTATTGAACCTATCTACTGAGGTTTTAAAAATTTCTGTTCTTGTATTTTTCAGCTCTCAAAGTTCCACTTGGAATTTTTTTTATAATTCCTACTTATATTCTGAGATTGCCTATTTGTTCATTTGTTTCAAGAGGATTTGTAATTGATTGTTGAAGCATTTTTATGACAGCTTCTTTAAAATCCTTGCAGGTCATTCCAACATATGATTCATCTCAGTGTTGGCATTATTTGTTTGTCATTTCTCATTCAAATTGGGGCTTTTTTGGCTCTTTGTGTGATGGGCACTTTTTTTACTGGATCCTAGGTATTTCCTATTGTGTGAGAAGATTCTGGGTCCTATTTAAAATCTTTTATTTTACTTGGTAGTTGCCCTGCTTAAATTTAGCATGTGAGATTTGTCCTACTTCTGTGGGTCTTTGCTCCAATGGCAGTTTGATGTTCAGAAGCTTTTGGTATTATCTTGGTCTTCTTTGCTAATCTGGTGCCATTCTGGACCCCACTGGTCCTTGCTGGTGCTGCCTGAAGAGACAGGAGGCGTTTCCCTCCGTCAGGCTTCCAGGTGTCTCTTGGTGCCTCCCCTGCTGTTCTCCAGGTGTTCCTGTGTCACTCACTGGGTAGGGTAGGAGAGCCCTTGGCCCACAGGGACAAAGAATCTTCTGCAAGGGGCCACTAGTTCTAGCTGGGCCTCTCCTGCCTGTTCTTCCCACGCACTCTGATGTGTCTCTGCAGGAGAGGAGAGTCTCAGGCCTGCAGAGACAACGAGGCTTCCCAGATGGGCCACTGGCAGCTGTGTCCCTTTAGCAAGCTCTGCCCACCTATCCAAGTAAACATCCTCCTCTGGTGTACTTCTTATATGTGTGGGGACTGTTACAGATCAATTTCACTTTCACCTGGGCATAACTATGTATCTGGTGAGCTTTCCCAGCTATTTTTGTCAAGGTGAGCTGTCAGAGTGGCGGGATTAAGAGTTCAACTGTCTTTCTGTGGGACAGTTTTCTTTTGTGGGACAGTTTTCTCTTAAGGGTAGGAAGTTGATAGGGTATGAGTAGCCCACCTAGCACTACCTCCTTCAGTCTCGTTGATGCTGAACGGAAGCGGAGCCTCAGTCCTCCACTGGGCCCTGCTGACATTATGGGGAGGACGACCGTGGGGGCTAGTCCTGTTTCACACTTTCTCCTTTGGTCTCATGCTGTTGTGTGAGTGTGGAGGTGAGGCTTCCCATTACTAACACCACGGATGGGGGAAAGCAGAGCGTGGCCTTTCCCCAGCTTGCTTCCTTTTTCACGTTCATTGATAATGGGTCTTTGTAGAGGCTCAGCTTCGTGCTGAGTCCTGCTGACATGAGGACTCTGGTGAAGCACAACAGTGACTAGACTGGCCTCACACTGCCTGGTTAGGTTGTGGTGCTGCCTGCGAGGAGTGGAGGGTTGGCTTGACACTGGGCACCATGGACGCTACCCTGGTGAGGGACTCAGAGCACTGCTGCTCCTGCCCACTCAGGGATGAGAGATCAGCTTCCCACTCAGTCCCTCTGATACTACTCTAGTAGGAGAATGTAAGCACCACCTGCTTCCAGAAGGAGAATGAGCTTTCCACTAAGCCTCACTGACACAGCCTCAGCAGGGAAATAAATCAGAGCATTGCTGCCTGCTTCCACCACGTAGGGATGGAAGTTTAGCTCCCTGGTCAGCTCTACTATTCCACTCGGCAGGGGGATCAGAGCACAGTCACTTGCTTCCATGAAGCAAGAGAGTGGGTGAAAGATTAACTCCCTGTTTGGCACCACTGAAATCCCAGGGGAGGGGATGCAGTTTTTCCATGGTATATGACTGGAGCAGGACAGATATTGCCAAAAAGGTTTTCTGTTATTAAGCCGTGCTCTTCCCAGTCATTTGGCTGGGGCAGGGGTGGTGGGGAACAGGCTTTTCGTGGAGCTTTTTTTGTCAGTGCTTGTTGGAGATCACAGGTTGGAGAGGCTTCTGCAGTGCCCTGTCTGGGATATACGAATAGAAATAAAGTCCCAAGGACTCATTGCCAAGGGACCTCAGAACTTGGAGAATGACACGACAATGAGTGTCATTTTTTTTTTTTTTTACTTTAAGTTCCAGGATATATGTGCAGAACACGCAGGTTTGTTACATAGGTAAACATATGCCACAGTGGTTTGCAGCACCTATCAACCTGTCACCTAGGTATTAAGCCCCACATGCATTAGCTATTTGTCCTGATGCTCTCCCTCCCTCTGCCCCACCCCCGACAGGCCCCAGGTGTGTGATGTTCCCCTCCCTGTGTCCATGTGTTCTCATTGTTCGGCTCCCACTTATAAGTGAGAACATGCGGTGTGTGGTTTTCTGTTCCTGTATTAGTTTGCTGAGGATGATGGCTTCCAGGTTCATCCATGTCCCTGAAAAGGACACGATCTCATTCCTTTTTATGGCTGCATAGTATTCCATGGTGTATATGTACCACATTTTCTTTATCCAGTCTATCATTGATGGGCATTTGGGTTGGTTCCATGTCTTTGCTATTGTGAATAGTGCTGCAATAAACATATGTGTGCATGTGCCTTTATAGTAGAATGATTTAAATTCCTTTGGGTATATACCGAGTAATGGGATTGCTGGGTCAAATGGTATTTCTGGTTCTAGATTCTTGAGGAATCGCCACACTGTCTTCCACAATGGTTGAAGAATGATGGGACAATGAGTCCTTTGTCCTCTTTTGGAGTTATAACCAGGGCTTTCTGGTTTTGAGATGGTGGACCTACAAGGGATGGCACTACTCTATCTTTGCTGGAACTGGAAGTCTATCCTGCACTTTTTCTTATAATTGTGCAATAAGAATTTTTTTTACATATTTACCTATGTAGTTAGCATCATCTTTACCAATGCTTTTTATTCCTTAGCATAGACTCATATTTCTATCTGGTAAGGTTTTCCTTCTGTCTAAAGTACTCCCCTTTAATGTTTCTGGTACCGCAGGCTTGTTGGTGATGAATTCTTTTAGTTTCTTCGTATCTTTTTTTTTTTTTTTTTATGAGACAGGTTCTCACTCTGTCGCCTAGGCTGGAGTACAGTGGTGCGATCTCGGCTCACTGCAGCCTCTGCCTCCCGGGTTCAAGTGATCCTCCCGCTTTAGCCCCCCAAAGTAGCTAGAACTACAGGTGCAAACCACCATGCCCAGCTACTTTTTATATTTTTTGTAGAGGTGGGGTCTTGCCGTGTCGCTCAGGCTGGTCTTGAATTCCTGAGCTCAAGCAATCTGCCCACCTCAACCTCCCAAAGTGCTAGGATTACAGGTGTGAGCCACTGCACCTGTTTTTATATATCTTAAAAAGTCTATTTTATCTTCCGCTTTGAAAGATATTTTCAGTCTGCATAGACTCTATGTGGACAGTCTCTCAGGATTTTAAACATGTTTCTCCACTGTCTCCTCACTTGCATTATTTCTGATAAGACATCTGCTGTCATCTTTACTACTGTTCCTCTGTGCACAATGTGTCTTCTTTCTATTATTTTAAGATGTTCTCTTTGTCATTGCTTCTGGAAAGTTTGATTCTGCCTTGGTCTGGTTTTCTTCATGTTTCTCGTGCTTGGGACTCATTGAGGTTCTTTTGGATCTGTGTGTTTACAGCCGTAATCCAATTTGGAAAATTTTTGGCCACTGTTGCTTCAGTTATGTGTTTATTAGACTGATCGGATTTTTCCACGACTCATTGATGCTCTGTTTTTCGTTTTGGTTTGTTTCTTTGTTTTTGTTTTTGTTTTTTTAATTTGAATTCTCTTTCTTCTGTGTTACATTTTGGATAGTTTCTATTGCTGCCTTCCAATTCACTAGTCTTGTGTTATGCAATGTCTGATCTGCTGTTCATCCCATTCCATGTATTTTTCATTGCTAGTTTAATTTGTGTCTTACTTGTACCTTTCATGTCTCCCCCACAGTTACAAGAACTGTTTTAATGCTCTAATAGTAACATTGAGTTCTGGGTACATTTTAAGTCTTCAGTTTGTTTTTCCTCCTCATTATGGGTCTGTATTTTCCTGCTTTTTCGCATGCCTAGTAATATTCGGTTGTGTGCTAGGCATTGCTGAGTTTACTTTGTTAAGTGGTGAATATTTTTGTTTTCTTGTAATTATTCTTGGGGTTTGTTCTGGGATGCAGTTAAGTTAGTTGGAAACAGTTTGATCCTTTCAGGCCTTGCATTTAAGATTTGCTAGGTGGAAGCAGAGTGTTTGGTTGCTCCCACTACTGAGGCAAGACCCTCCTGTGTACTTTACCCAATGCCCAAAGGATTATGAAGTTTCCAATCCTCGCTAATGGGAGCACTCTTCTCAGCCCTCTGTGAGCTTAAAGCACTGGTCCCTCCAATGCTTTTTGGATGATTCATTCCCTAGTCTCAGGTAGTTCACTCACATGAAGCACTGATCAGTATTCTGACTTGTCCTGCTACCCACTGAATCTGGATTTAAAGTCACTCCTCAGAACATAAAACAAAAAACACACACCCTAGAAGGGCATCCTTGAAATGCATATGCACAGGCCAAGTCTGGAGGATGAGAGAACAGAATTTTATTTGCTTTCTCCCATTAGCCTATTAGAATAAATTGCTTTATCAGGTGGTCAAATGGTTATATAGTCTGAGAGGTCAGCAAGCAACTAACCACCTACATCTGACATTGTTTCATTTTCTACAAATATCTGTGTATAGCAGTGATTAACAAACTTCACATATAGCTCCCTGGGTATCCCTGTTAAAAATACAGATTCCTAAAGTTTGGCAAAATATTGATAATTGTTGAATTTAAATTATAGGTACATGAAGGTCTATATATGCTTCTATTTTTGTGTAATATTTGAAACTTTCTGTAATAAAAAGTTTAGAAGAAAAACAAAATATATACATTAATTTATAATTCCTGGGCCTCTATGCCTACAACCTGCTTTAGCATCTCTGAAATGGGATGCAGGAATCTGCTCAGGTGCCCTAGCTCAGGTGGTCCTTGGGCTACATTCTGAGAAACACTGGTACACTTATTGTTAAGCGACTCATTTTTTTGACTTAGTTATCTCTATGGTTGCTATTTTCTCAACGAAGGTATTACCCAGGGACCGCCAGCCTGTAATGCTCAAATAAATGAACACTCCCTTCTTAGCCCACCAAGCTCTTACCTGAACAGCCTCTGGAGGAGTGGGATCCTTGCAACCAAAATTATAAAAATGGAACTCTCCTCCAGTCAAAGCAGCAACCTCTTTCAAAAACCTGTTTGCAATCTCATCATTGTAATTGAAGGAGATGGTATAAATAGGAATTTCCTGAAAAAGTTTGACCTGGTCTATAACCGTTTCAGGTGGCTGAAATGATAAGTTTTGGGGAGGGGGGAAGGGAGATGGAAAGAGAAGAGAAAGAAAAGAATATGAAAATCCTTAGTATTTACTACAGATACTCAAATAGTAATTCTGTATACAGTGGTGAGTGGCTTCTTAAAAACATGTCAATTCAATTCAGTAAATAAAGAAAAGACTGCCAGATGGTGAGAGTACAATGATCCACAAGACATGGGCCTTGGCTCTGAGGTCTCTCAGTTGGGTGGGACAAAGAAGCTAGGAGAAAGATTTGGCCAACCAAGTCACTCAACTTTAGGTGTGCCTGAACTTAGAGTCCATGTATTTAAAGTGCTGGGCTACAAAAGAGCAATTTCCAGCTTCCAGCATGCTATGGTCAACTGCTTCCCACAGAGAGTGAAGGAAGAGATGTTTATTAAAGGTCCTCCCATGTGCTGGGCATTCATCTTAGAAACTGAAGAAAGCAGGCAGGCTCTGTGAGAAATGGATTAAGGAGCCCCAGAGCTGAGAGAGGCTTCTTCACTGTACACAGGAGCTAGACAGGGAGTGAGCCCACACTCCACAGCCCAGAGAAGCTGCTGGAATGAGTGACAGAAAGGGGCACGGTTAGTCAGTCTGCGGTGGTGAGAGGTTTGCTTCAACTTTCTGATTGTGCTCTTCAAAGCTCTGAGGATACAAACCAGCAAAAGGACTCCTCAGCAGGGAGGGGGCAGGAGGACAGGAATGGCTGTTTCCCATTGCAGGGATGGAGCTCCCTCTGCCATTGAGGGGAACCCCCACCCTCTGCCCAGCTCCCCAGCACCATCCTGGGGCACTGGAACATCATGCCAGTTTAGCATGAAGGGACCACCTGAGACTGGGTGCAGGTGTGGGGCTTACAATGATACACATGACAGTCTCTCCCACTCATGCTGTCTTCAGCTGTATGGAATGAAGGAAACAGCTCCAGAGCTAGAGACTTGGGCTTGAAGCTCATCCAGCACTGCCCATCTGAATGGCCTAGGGCATGTCCTGTCTAATGTGAGTTTCCTCATCTGTGGCTCAGAACTGATACTCCCTACTTAAACGGCTGCTGTGAGGAGTAAATGAGATGATGTTCCCTAGAAGGCATTCCACAAATATTTGTTGAGTACATTTTATTTGCCAGGAGCTGCTGTCAGCCTAGGATAAGGCCAAGCAGCACACCTGAGCCACTTTCCCCATTCCCTCTGCTCCGAGTCTAAACAGCTGTGCAGCCAGGGCTCCACACACATCAGCTGTGCAGCCTTCCTCCACACACATCAGCTGGGCAGCCTTCCTCCACACACATCAGCTGGAGTGGCAAGAAAGGCCGAGATTCCATCTCCTCCCTGCCGGAAGGAGGTCTGTTTGTGCATGTGCAGGTTGATCACCCTGCACCTTCCCCAACCTCCTGCCCTCACATACCCTATGCTAAGGCTTTAGCCATTAGTTTTATTTAGGATGGTGCACATGCCTTTATCATGTCCATTTTCTTGATTCCAGTCCAGACCAGCCCATAACTTTAAAGAATTCCCAAAATGACCACAGCCAAAGCTGCATGGGCTGTTCCCAGCAAAGACCCTGCCAGCTTACACTATGGATGCCCACCAAAGGACACTTATCCAATGTGTATATGATTCCCTTTTAATGAAGACTAATATTTCTAGAACCCACTTAATTTTTGACCTGCTTAATTTTAAAGACTGTGTCACCTTATAATGCTCCCTCGGACATTTAATAATCAGGCAGGAAGCTAGTGTCCATGTAACTGATCCAGAACAGCATCTGTGTCTATTCTTCCACGGAGAAAATTCTGCTGAATATTTGGAATAATAACACTGGCCTTACACATTCAGTTCCTATAAAGCCAGTGAAAATTCAAAAGCAAAAAATGGAAATTGAGTGGTACATCTCCATATCTTCTACATAGAACATGAATATCAAATATCAATTTGCCTTTCTGAGAGAATCCAAGGAATAATGAAAAAAAAAATAGACCACGTGTGTCGAAAGCGCAGTCTTTTTGCAGGTGTTGAATTCGGAAGTCCTCAAGAGTTTCTAAATTGGCTGGGCGCGGTGGCTCATGCCTTTAATCCCAGCACTTTGAGAGGCCGAGGTGGGCAGATCACAAGGTCAGGAGATCAAGACCATTCTGGCTAACACGGTGAAACCCCGTCTTTACCAAAAATACAAAAATTAGCCGGGTGTGGCGGCATGCACCTGTAGTCCCAGCTGCTGGGGAGGCTGAGGCAGGAGAATGGTGTGAACCCGGGAGGTGGAGCTTGCAGTGAGCCGAGACCGCACCACTGCACCCTAGCCTGGGCGACAGAGCCAGACTCTGTGTCAAAGAAAAGAAAAAAAGAGTTTCGAAATTATGTTTGGGGTAATTTGCACATTTCTGACTCCACCTTTTTTTTTTTTTTTTTTTTTTTTAAGATGGAGTCTCGCTCTGTCGCCCAGACTAGAGTGCAGTGGCGCGATCTCGGCTCACTGCAAGCTTCACCTCCCGGGTTCACACCTTTCTTCTGCCTCAGCCTCCCCAGCAGCTGGGACTACAGGCGCACGCCACCAGGCCCAGCTAATTTTTGTATTTTTAGTAGAGACGGGGTTTCACCGTGTTAGCCGGGATGGTCTTGATCTCCTGACCTTGTGATCCAACTCACCTCGGCCTCCCAAAGTGCTGGGATTACAGGCATGAGCCACCGCGCCTGGCCTGACTCCAGCTATTATCCATATCCTTGATTCTCCATCTTTGAGTAGACCTTCAGAATCTGGTGAAATATATCAATCTTCTCTCAAGAAAACAAAAATTTTGAGTGTATTTTTATATATATTATTGGGAGATTCCAGAGCCTCAGAAGTCCGTACTGGACTGTAGATCAAGAATTCTTGTCAATACACTGCTTGCGGGGATGTTGCTTGTGACATCCTCTTTGGGGGCTGCTATTCGGCAGTAGCGATCAAAACATGGACCTTGCAGCTGAGTCCACTTCTCAGAATTTACACCTACAGATATACTCACTCACAGGCAAACCAACATATGCACAGAGTTCCTTTGGCAAGATTGTGTAAAACAGAAAGCTCAAAAACAATCTGACTGCGTATCTGCAGGGGACTAGCTAAATAAGTGATGGGATAGCCATGTGATGGAACCTAGAAGAGAATGAGGACACTCTTTATGAAATGATATGAAGCCATCTCCAAGGTATACTGTTTGACGAATAAAGGTGCAGAATCGTGTGTATAATAGGCTAACATTTGTTTTTGTAAAAAAGAGGAAATATATATGAATACATTTTTGCTGTATAACAGAAACCATCTCTGAAAGGAGATACAAAAAAACTAGTTACATCAGTTGCCTCCTAGCTGGTGAAAGGGGTGAGAGGGAGAATTTTCTCTACCTATGCTTTTCTACGAAGGTAGAAAAGAATGCATTAGAATGCATTACTATTCAAAATTTAAACAAAAATAGCTTTAAGGTACAAGTTTTATTAAATTCATACAACAGAATGCGATGCAGTCATTGAGAAGGATGCTCCTGAGGAATTTTTGATGACTTGGAAAAATGCATGTGATATGTTAGATGGGAAAAAACCCCACAAAATTCAATTATGAGTGCTTTAAAATTGTCCCCTTTTTTTTGTTTTTTTTGGGGTTTTTTTTGTTTGTTTGTTTTTCTTAGAGACAGGGGCTCACTCTGTTGCCCAGGCTGGAGTGCAGTAGCACGATCATAGCTCACTGCATCCTTGAACTCCTGGTTTCAAATGATCCCCCTACTTCAGCCTTCTGAGTAGCTAGGACTACAGGTGCACACCACCACACTGAGCTAATTTTAAAATTTTTTATAGAGACAGGGTCTCAATATGTTGTCCAGGCTGGTCTTGAACTCCTGGGCTCAAGCAATCCTCCTGCCTCAGCCTACCAAAGTGTTGAGATTACAGGAGTGAGCCTCCCCACCCAACCACATTTTCTCCTTTTTAATGCTTACCTGTGTTTTCCAAGTTGTCCATAGTGTAAACAATTTTAAAAATCAGTAAGAGTATATTAAAAAGAAAAATACACCTTGACTTGCCTAGATGTCTCTCAAGTCGGAAGCTTCAGCCCACACTGTCCCCAAACTCCAGCTCCATATTTCTAGGGACTTCTAGACACCCATGCACTCCCTAGAGGTTCGCAAACACAGCTTCCTCCACCAGCCACCCCCAAGCCTACTTGCCTCTTCTTGAAATCTGCATTTCAATCCGTTAATATCAAAATCATTGTAAACCAGGAATCAGTCATCCTGACTCCTTTCTGCCTTGCTCCTACCTTCTCCTCACCTCTCGGTCACTGCTTCCAAACTGGCCATGGGGTCCTGTTGATGCTGCTTCCTGCGGCTCACGTCTGGAGGCAGTCCCCTCCTCCCATTCCTGCTGCTCCCACCCAAGGCTAGGTCCTTCCCAGCTTTCATCAAGGACCCAGCAGCAGGCCATGGCAGCGCCAGCCTTTCCTTGGCACAACTGAGGCATGTTTCTGAGATGCAGATGGGTAGGGTGGGCGGCTCCTCCGAGAGTTCCTCTCTGTGGTGACACCACCCTTCTAATGTGGCATTCGAGGACTTCCACAGTCTCCCTCAACCCAACGTTTTTCACCTCCACCCTGATGTTCTTCCGTTGCCCCTGTCCTCAGCTTGTTTCTCTGAGCCCCCCACATATTTCCACACCTCTGTGTCCCTTCTGCCCAGGACATCAACAGTGTCTTCTGTTCCAAAGATTCCTTCTTCTCTTTCCAGACACAGCTCAAATGTCCCCACCTCGCTGGAACCTGCCCTGGCCTTCCCTCCATCTGTACAGCAAAATCCATCACTCTGTGCTCCTAGACATAGCACAGGCAACCCTGTTCCCGCGTTGTATTAAACTGTATACATCTAGCACATTCGCCAAAGCACAAACTTCCCAAAGGCAGGGATGAGCTATTACTCATCTTTATAGCCTCAGACCCTGGCACCACACACGGAACAGAAGAGAGACACGATGAACTGCTTCCAAAGAGAAAACACAGTGAAGTTGATAGGAAAAAAAATTAAAATAAATTTTCACTTTACACACTCCCGTTCTGCCATAAATCTAAAGCTGCAGTAAAATCCAGATGCTTACTCTCTTTAAGCCCTGAACTTTTTGCCACAGGATATTTTAGAATATTTGCCTAGCAGTCTGCATATGCAAACATCTCACAAGGAAGGACACGAGTTGACACTAATTCACTTTAGCTGTTAATTTACATTACGTTGGCCTGAAAATCCTTCTATTTATTTAATGCCTGGAGTACTCGTCTTTCATTCACAAAGCTCAAAAGAAGACGAACAGACTCCTCTACAGCTTTTCAAATATTTTCCAGTCGGGCTAAACAAAACAAACGACATTTCGCTAGAAAAGCGTGTTTTTGTTTAAATGAGTACTAAGTTAGCATTAGAGGTAAAGCCAAGGACATTATGCAGTGACATGTTTAGATTCAGAGTCTCCAGAGGAAAAAAAATCAAAAAGAATCTCCTCGCTTTTCATTTGTAATAAAATGCAAACCAGTCTTCAGTGGACAGCAGACGTCTCCTTTTGTGGGGCTGGTCTCCAGGCTAGGGGTGTGTGTCACACTCACCAGACAACATTCACTGTCTCATAAATTCTCCTCAGAGTTTCCAGAGACAAAGGAATCTCTCAGTGTATTTTCTCACCTCAGATCTGAGTCCCTAAGCCAAGGAAGTATATGTCCACGGATTTTTGGTGGCAGCTGAAAAGATCCACCAGACCTATTTCCAGCATTTGCTTTCAGAGCATCAGTGAGGCCCTCTTTGTTCCCAGCTCTGATAAGTACCTGATCAGGTCTCCCATCGGTCAGAAGGTAGATTGCCTGTGTTTCTTTATCAGCAAAAGCAGTTTTCAGGGCACTCAGGGTGTTTGTGGAGCTTCCAATCTATGGAAAAAAGAGATACCAAGGACACACTTGAATCCCAAAAAAGAATTCACAAACAAGTATTTATTTTCTGCTTCCAAAAAAGAAGAAAAAGTACTTGTGAGATGAAAGATGAATTAAAATTACATTGAGATAATAATTTAACCCCAGTGATTCCAAGAAACATATCCCAGGGTGTGCCTAAAAGTCTCTTTCCGGGCAGTCCAAGGACTGCTACAAGTCAGGACTGTGGATTTCCTGCCTTGATGACAGAGCTCTTAATGCAATTTTATTTTTTTGTGTTTCTACATGAGATGCTAACTCAGTTACTGCTCACTCGTCTGTCAACAGAGCTTAAACATGCAGCCTCAATACACTGTGGCATCGTAATGGTTTCAAACCAGGATTTATTCATGATACCCAATATTTGGTAAACGTGAGTGTGGTATCATTAGCAATCTAACAATGTACATGTGGGCATATCTAACATTACCTGACAAGTTCTGTTTTTAGCAATCTCTCAAATCATAGTAAACACTTAGAAAATCTCTTAAATACTTCATCAATATAGAAAGGAATGGATTTTTAGACACATATTAATTTACTGGAATGTACTCCCCTTAATATGCAAAAATGATCCTTACCAAGGGACCATCAGTAGAGATACAGGACTTTGAACTGTCCAAAAGCCTCCTTCAACATCCCCCTCATCTCAGTTCCGTTGTATCACTCCAGCTTCAGTTGTAAGCAAGAAAACCAACTGTGGTTGATTCAAACAGGAAGGAATTTATGATAAAGGACATTGGGATGGCTCACAGCATCACCAATGGACAGGATAACCTGGGTTGGGACCTCTCATCAGGAATGAGACCCCCAATCCTGCTGCAGGGCTGCCTGGTGGGGGCCCCGCTGCAGTTCCACTGCAGAGTGCTGGATGCCGTGGCTTTCCTCGCTGGCACGGGGAGTATTGACAAGAGATGGACCACAGCTCACTGCCACTGCCACCCCAGGAGCTGCATCGGTATGCATCTGCCACCACTGCCAAGGTTGTCTCTGCTGGACCCGCCATCTGGAGTCACAATATCTCAAGTCAAAGCCTAGGAGGTTATTCTGACTGATGGTGCCTGGGTCACATTACCCACACCCTAGCTAAAGCGAGGCCAGACCCTTCAACTTCCATAGGTGAACAGACTCTGCCCCCATCCCAAGAATCAGGATAAGAAGGGAGCAGAGACTGACAGCCTAAGGAATGACAAAGATCCAGCCCCCACCCCACCCAAGGCATCTCAGGCCTCACCGTATACCATGGGCACTCTTCCATTAAGACTTTCTCAGACTCAGCCATGATGGGGAACCCCATGACCTGACCCATCCAGCTGCTCTCACCTAAGCCTCCTTCATCAGCTTTACTCCCTTTCATTTCAATAGATACTTAGTAAGCACATAAGTACCACGTGCCAGACATTTTGATAGATCTGAGACATAACTTACAAAACCAGACAAAATTCTGTGCCTTGAAGGGGGTTCATAGGATGGTGTTGGATGCCTAGAAGATGACGACCTAACACTGTAGCAAAAGCTGTAAAAGTTCATGCCCAGTGTAGGATGCGTCTTACTCTAGCTGAGTGAGTTGCTAAATACATCTTCTGGGGGAGACAGCAGGGAAGACTCTTAAAGGATGAGTAGGATAGGCAGGAAACCACAGAAAGGATGCTGCACGCTCCAGACTCCTTTCTTGTTCAGGATTCAGCAAGTAATTCCATAACTGTAAAGCCCATAGGAGGAGAGGGGCCAGGAAAATGATGGGAGTAATGTTAATCATAAAACAACATCTATAGAGTACTTACTAGGCTAAGGGCTTATTTTTCCTGTATTTTTAATCTGTGGTCTGCTCCCCATCCCAGAAGGTCACCCAGCAACAGCAGGTAGCCCAGGGACATGCCTTCCACCCCTGCAGACAGCACCAAACAGGAATTGAGGGGGCCCCAGCAGCACAAGATGGCTCAGGGAACGAGACTGTCACTGGAACGAAAGCCCACAGAAGTAAGCCAGAGCAAACATGCTACACCCAAACACAGCGACTGCACCGAATAAACAGACGTAAGTGGAAATAAAGTCTTCTAACATGATAACCAAATGGTCTAAGATATAATTTAAAAATCACTCATTATACCAAGAACCAGAAATATCACATTCGAATGAGAAAAGCAACCCACTGATGCCAACACCAACAGAGCCTCAGAAATCTCCGGAACAATGAGGAAGAGCTAATACTATTCATACCATTAGAGTTTCAGAAAAAAGAGGGGAGAGAGTATGGGGCTTAAAAAGCATTTAAAAAGTAATGACTGAAAAAAAAACCCCAAATTTTGGCTGGGCGCGGTGGCTCACGCCTGTAATCCCAGCACTTTGGGAGGCTGAGGTGAGCAGATCATGAGGTCAGGAGATCGAGAGCATCCTGGTTAACATGGTGAAACCCCATCTCTACTAAAAATACAAAAAATTAGCCTGGCGTGGTGGCAGGTGCCTGTAGTCCCAGCTACTCAGGAGGCTGAGGCAGGAGAATGGCATGAACCCGGGAGGTGGAGCTTGCGGTGAGCCGAGATCGCGCCACCACACTCCAGCCTGGGCGACAGAGCGAGACTCCATCTCAAAAACAAACAAACAAACAAACAAAAAAACAAATTTGGTTAAAGATACAGAAACTACAATTCAAGAAGCTAAGCAAATCCCAAACAGGATAAAACCAAAGAAAGCCAGACCAAGACACATTGTATTTAAATTTCTGAAACTAAAAACAAAGAAAAATCCTAAAAAAGCTGAAGAGAAATAACACATTACCTATAAAAGAGCACCAGTTCAAATGACAGCCGTTTCTCATCTGAAACTATAGAGACCAGAGGAAGAGGCGCCACATTTTCAAGAGCTGAAAGAAAATAACTGCCAGCCATGAATCATCTATCTGGGGAAAATATCCTCCAGGGTTGAAGGAGAAGGAAAACTATGTGAATTTATTACAGGGAGACCTACCCTTAAAGAAGGGTTCATGAAAGCTTTCCATATAGAAAGAGAACGAGAAAAGAAAAAAGCCTGGACTTTCAGAAAAAAGAACAATGGAATGAGTAAATATAAAAGTAAGCATAATAGATAATCCTTAACACCATGGATTTCTTTAGTTACATTTTATGATTGAAGCAAAAGTTTAGCACCATCTAAGACAGCATATAATGCATGCAAAGGAAATACTTCAGACAATTATATATTTTAAATGGTGAGTGTAAAGGGAGCTAAATAGAAGTAAGGTTGCTACACTTAACTTGAAGTAGCAAACCACCAATAGGCTGTGATAAGTTATATCACAATAGGCTGTGATAAGTTACATATATGTATAAGGAAATATATAGAACTATTAAGAAAAGTATACAAAGCAATACACTCAAAAACAGTATAAATAAATCAAAATGAAACACCAAAATATGCTCAAATAACCCATAGGAAGGCAAGACAAAAGAGAAAAATGAGAAACAGAGGAGACACACAAAAATAATAAATAAATAAAATGAGACACTTAATCCTTAAATATGAATAATTACTTTACATATAAATCACCTACATATACCAATTACATGACAGAGATTGAAGAGTGAACAAAAACATGACCCGATTTATGCTGTCTACAGGAAACTCACTTCAGGCATAACAACGTAGATAGGTTAAAGGTAAAAGGATGGAAAAAACATATTATGCAAATATTTATTTTTAAAAAGCAAAAATAAGTATATTAATATTATATAAAGTAGACTTTAACACAAAGAAAATTTACTAAGGACAAAAAGGGACATTAGGATGATAAAATTCTCAATCCACCAAGAAGACAACGACCCTAAATGTGTATACATCAAACAACAGAGCTTCAAAATACATGAAGCAAAATTTGATGGAGATGAAAAGAAAAATAGATAAATCTATTTTTATCTACTTTATAATAGAGTTGTAATAGATAAAATAGGTAGAGTCTTATGGTTGGGGTCTTCAATACACCATTCTTTTTTTTCTGAGGGGTGTACATTGTATTGGAAACCTTAAATACTCTTCAGATAGAACATGTTTTCAATCAAGGTTCTCATGTGGCTTACACCGAAACCTGAAGCTGTTTGGATTAGGGGAAGGAGAGGGACAGTACAGCAGATGAGTGCTTAGTTTGCCAAAAAGACCCCTCACAATAAGTGCTCTTCAGCCAGCGTATCAGCTTCTGCCAAACCTTCTTCAATGGGTTCCATCACTGAAGGCCCATTCTGAGAGATGGTCATGTTCACCTATCAAAATCTGCTGAAATCCTTTAATGGTCTCCTTCAGGAGTACTGACTTCCCCATATGACCTGTAATGACCTCAGCAGCCTGGAATGGCTGAGACAAGAAATGTTGTATTATCCACATTTAAGATACAGTCAACTTGTCTTCCTCAGAAAGTTAATCCATACCCAATATGGATTATGACAATAACGTATGGAGGGATTTGTAGCCACGCAGAATCTTTTGCACCCCACGGGCAACATCATTATGCTCATTGCCAACAATGTTGGGATCCATGATGTGAGAGATGGAGTCCAGAGGATCCACATGTAGATAGATGCCCAGCTCAGTGACAGCATGGGGCAGCACAGTGGTGGCATCCAAATGAGCAAAGGAAGTAGCAGACGCAGTCGAGTCATCAGCAGGTACATAGCCTGTACAGAGGTGATAGATCTCCTCTTGGTAGTGGCAATTCTTTCCGCACATCGTACCCACCATGTCAGTGGCCAGGGTAGGCTGATATCCCACAGCAGAAGGGATTCTGCCCAATAAGGCAGACACCCTTGAGCCAGCATGGGTGAAGTGAAAGATATTATCAATAAACAGGAGTACATCTTGAACTTCTTGGTCTCTGAAGTATTCAGCCACAGTCAGTCCAGTCAGAGCTACCTGGGCATGAGTAGCAGGTGGTTCATTCATTTGACCTTACATCAGCATTACCTTGGAGGTAACATCTTTTAAGTTGAAAACACCAGACTCAGTCATTTCATAATATAAGTCATTGCCCTTACAGGTCCTCTCAAAAACACCAGCAAACCCAGATTAAGCACCATGGGCTTTGGCAACATTATTGATTAACTCCATGATGGGTACAATCTTGTCAACTCCAACACCACTAAAAAGCCCAATTTTGCCACTCTTGGCTAGGAAGCGAGGAAATCCACAACTTTGATACTAGCCACCAGAATTTCTTGTTCAACGCTAATTTCCATGAACTCAGGAGCCTCATCATAAATGGGAGCAAACTGTTTCATTTTGATGGGACTTCTTTCATCAATAGGCTCTCCAATGATGTTCATGATTCTGCTCAAAGTCTCAAGACCAACAGGACTTTTGATTGGTTCACCAGAGTCCAGGACTTTCTGGCCTCTAAACAAGCCTTCTGTACCATTCATAGCATAATCCTTACTGTGCTCTCACCCAAATGCTGGGTCACCACCAAAACCAGCCTGGTCTCCCTGCCTTGTACTTGCTGGGCATTTAAAATAGATGGTAGTCCCTCATCAAACTGGACATCCACTACTGCATCAATGACCACCACAATACAGCCAGTGGTGGTGCCTGTCTTCAGCAAAGGTGATGTTTGTGCCCATATTTCCTGGTAGACTGGATTGCTGCCAGAGTGGCCCATGGCAAGACCTGAGCTTGGAGTAGCAACACTGAAGGGCTGAGTTCCTGCAAGGCCCTGGAGGCTGAGGCAGCAGACATGACCCACAGAACTCAACATGGTAGAGTTTGGGTGGAGACTGAGTGTTGCCCAATATCCCGCTCTTAATGATTGACAGAACAACTAACCAATCAGCAAGGACGGAGAGGAATTGAACAATACCATCAACTAACCAGATCTAATTGAGATTTATAGAATACTCCACCCAACAAAAGACTGCACATGCTTTTCAAACAAACATTGAAAATTTGCATAAATAGACCATATCCTGAGTCACAGAACAACATTTAACAAATTTAAAAGATTTGAAATCATACAGAGTATGCCCTCTGACTATAGTGGAATCAAAATAGAAATTAATAACAGAAAGACAACATGAAAATTTCCACAAACACTTGGAAATTTTAAAACATGCTTTGAATAATTCATGGCCTAAAAGTGAAATCACAAAGAAAATTAAAAGTTAAATAGTACTGAATGAAAATTAAGCTGTTTTGCTTAAAATTTGTGGGATGTACCAACATAATTCTGGCAGGAAAATTTATGGTACTAAAAGCTTACTTACAATAAAATAAAAATATGCCAAAACTATAATTTATGTTCCTACCTCAAGAAGCTAGAAAAATAAACTCAAGAGCAAAATAAACTCAAAGCAGGCAGAAAGAAGTAAATAATAAAGAACACAAATTAATAAAATTCAAATAGTAAAACAATAGAGAAAATTGATAAAACAAAAGTCTGGTTGTTAAAAAGAATCAATAAAATTGACAAACTTCTAGCAAGATTTGCAAGGTAAAAAGACACATATTACCAACATCAAGTATAAAACAGGGCCTATTACAACATCTCTTGCAGTCACTGACAGGACAATAAGAGAATATTATGAAAAACTTTATGCTCATAAATTCAACAGTTTAGAAAAAATTGAACACTTTTTCAAAAACCACAAACTACAAAAACTCTACCAAGATGAAACTGACAACCTGAATAGTTCTATGGTTATTAAAGAAATTGAATTTGTAATTAAAAAGCCCCTGAAAAGAAGTATGTGTGTCCATATGGTTGCACTAGAGAATTAATTCATTAATTAATTTATTTATTGAGGCAGAGTCTCTCTCTGTCACCCAGGCTGGAGTGCAGTGACGCCATCTCAGCTCACTGCAGCCTCTGCTTCTGGATTCAAGTGATTCTCCTGCCCCAGCCTCCCGAGTAGCTGGGTTTACAGGCATCTGTCACCATGCCCGGCTAGTTTTTGCATGTTAAGTAGAGACGGGGTTTTGCCATGTTGGCCTGGCTGGTCTTGAACTCCTGACTTCAGGTGATCCTGCCTGCCTTGGCCTCCCAAAGTGCTGGGATTACAGGTGTGAGCCACCGTGCCTGGCTGCACTAGAGAATTTTATCAAACATTCAAAGGAGAATTAACACAAGTTTTACACAATCCACTCCAGAAAATAGAAGGGGAGGGAATACTTCCCAACTCACTCTGTGAGGCCAGTATTACACTGATACGCAAAGCAGACAAAGACAGCACACACACAAAAAGCCTACAGACCAACATCTCTCATGAACCTAGACACAAAAGTTCTCAACAAATATTAGCAAATTTAATCCAACAATGTATAAAATGAATAATACATCATGACCAAGTGGCATTCTATGTATTCAGAGTTGGTTCAAAATTCGAAAAAAAAATCATATGAGCATATCAATTTGCACAGAAAAGGATTTGGCAAATGCAACCTTCATTCAGTATAAAAATTCAGTACATTAGGAATAGAATGAAACTTTCTCAATCTCATAAAGAGCATGTACAAAAAGCTTGCAGCTAACATCATACTTAATGGGAGAAGACTGAATTCTTGCCCTTTATGATTGGGAAAAAGGCAAGTATGTCTGCTCTCAACATACCTATTCAATGTAGTACTGGAAGTTCTATCCGCTGCAATAAGGCAAAGGAATAAGTCATAGAGGTTGGAAAAAAAAACAAAAAACAAATACTACTGTCTATTTGCAGACTACCCAATTATCTACATAGAAAATCCTGAGAACTACAGTTGTCCCTTAGTATCTGTGGGGGACTGGTTCCAGGATCCACTCCCAACCCCATGGACACCAAAATCTGAGGATGCTCAAGTATCATATAAAATGGCATAGTATTTGCACATAACCTATACAATCCTCATGTATACTTTAAATAATCTCCAGATTACCTATGATATCTAACAAAATGTAAATGCTACATAAGTAGTTGTTATATTATATCTTTTAAGTTTTGTATTATATTTTATTGTTGTATTGTTATGATTTTTACCATTTATTTTTCTCAAATATTTTCAATCCATAGTTGGTTGAATCCATAGACACAGAACTTGCAGATATGGAGGGCTTACCATACACAAAAAACAAAAAGCGAAATAGTACATAAGCCTACTAAGGTCAAAAGATGCAAAGTCCACACATGAAAACCAACTGCGTTTCTACACACTGACAACAAATAGGTGAAAACCAAAATAAAAAGTGCAATACCACTTACAATTGCTCCAAAATATTACAATACTTAGTATATACTTAAACAGGTACAAGAGCTGTATGCTGAAATTATAAAATTCTGATGAAATAAATCAAAGACCTAAATACTCGGAGAGACATACTGTATTCATGGAATAGACGAATTAACACAATAAAGATGCCAATTCTTCCTAATTAGATCTATAGGTTTAATGCAATTTCTATCCAAATGTCAGCAAGGTTTTCAATAGGCATAAAGAAGTTTGTTTTCAATTTTTGTATGGAAAATAAAGGCCCAAGAATAGCCAAAACAATTCAAAAAAAGAAATGTAAAGTAGGAGTAGTTGTTCTTGATCTTAAAGCTCACTATACAGCTATTGCTATCAAGAAAGTGTGGTCCTAATGGAGACATCAACACATATAACAATAGAACAGAACAGGGAACCCATACAAAGACCTGCAGACATATTCAACTGATTTTTGGCAAATGAGCAAAAACAATTCAATAGAGGAGGAATAGCCTTTTCAATAAATGGTGTCACAAGAATTGCACATTCATAGGCAAAAAATAAATAAACCGGCTGGGTGCGGTGGCTCACGCCTGTAATCCCAGCACTTTGGGAGGCCAAGACGGGCAGATCACAAAGTCAGGAAATCGAGAACATCTTGGCCAACATGGAGAAACCCCGTCTCTACTAAAAACACAAAAATTAGCCAGGCATGGTGGTACATGCCTGTAGGCCTAGCTACTCTGGAGGCTGAGGCAGGAGAATCGCTTGAACCTGGGAGGCGGAGGTTGCAGTGAGCCGAGATCGTGCCACTGCAGTCCAGCCTGGGCGACAAGAGCGAAACTCCATCTCAAAATAAATAAATAAATAAATAAACCTCAACCTAGATCTCACACCTTATACAAACGTTAATTCCAAACAGATCATAGACTTAAATGTCAAACAAAATTATAAAACTTCTAGAAAAAAGGACACGGGGAAAACATCTTCAGGATCTAAGATTAGGCCGAGTCTTTAGAAATGACATCTTGAACTGAGCAAAAATAGTTATAAAATGTAATTTGTGGGAACAGCTAAAGCAGTAGCTGGGGGTGGTATTTATATCATTAAATTCTTAGATCTAAGAAATGGAGATTTAATTTAAAAAAACAAAGCAAGTAGGAGGAGAAAAATAATAAAGATAGCCGGAATCAACACAATTTAAAACATTTGTTAAAAATTAGAAAATCAAAGAAACAAAAAGTTGGTTTCTCGAAAAAATTAACAAAATTGAAAGAAAAATGTAAAAAGCTCTTCAAACTAACCAAGAAAAAAAGGCAGTAGACAAAAATTACCAATATCAAACATCACTACAGATCCCACAAACCTTAAGGAAATGATAAGGGAATGCTGTGAGCAATTCTATGCTCATAAATTCAACCCTATGGAAGAAATGGGCTGCTTCCTTCTAAGAAACAAATGACCAAAACTAATTCACAGAGGTACAGATCATCTGAATAGTCCTAAATCTGTTGAAGAAATTGAATTCATAGTTTTAAAACTTCTAACAAAAAAAGCCCAGATGGTTTCATTGGTAAGTTCTACCAAACAGTTAAGGAAAAATCATATCAATTCTGTACAACCTCTTTTAGAAAAAAAGAATATGGAATATTTTCTAACCCATATTATGAGGTCAGCATTTCCTGATACCAAAATTAGACAACAATTTCTAAGAAAAGAATCTGCAAACCAATATTCCTCAAGAATATAGACAAAAAAACCTCAACAAGATAGGTTAACAAATTTAATGCAGAATATATTCAATCTATAATACATCTTGAACAAGTGGAGATTATCCCAGAATGCAAAGCCAATTTAATATTCAAAAACAAATCAATGTAGTTCACCATATTAACAGACAACAGATCTGCCAAGTACAACTTGGCAACTTGGCTTCATCAAAATCAAAAGCTCAACAGATGCAGAAAACACATTTACAAAATCCAATATTTGTTTATGGTAACAATCCTCAAAAAACCAAGAATAGAAGGGAAATTGGTTAACAAGATAAAGCACATCTACAAAAAAAACAAAAAACCTCACAGCTAGCAAAGTATTTAATAGTGAAAGATTGAATGTTTCCCCTCTAATATCAGGAGCAAGGCAAGTACGTTCTCTCTCACCACTCCTGTTAAACATCATACTGAAAGTCTTAGCCAGTGCATTAAGGCAAGAGAAAGAAATAAACACTATATGGGTTGGATAGGAAAAAATAAAATCATCTCTATTCATACATAACATCATTGGAAATCCCAAGTAATCTACAACAAAGTTCCTAGAGAAGGTAAGTAAGATTAGCAAGGTCAAAAGAAATAAGGTCAGTATACAAAAATCAATTGTAATAAAGAATTAAAATTTATAATTTAAAAAGTACTATTTACAATAGTAACAAAAAAGACCCAAATAAATTTAGAGGTACACAGTGTTAGACGTCAATTCTCTTGAATCTGATCTATAGACTTAAGGGAATCTTAATCAAAATCCCAGTGTACTGTTTTGTAGATTTCAACAACTGATTCTGAAATGTACAAGGCAGTTCAAAGGAACTATATAACAGCCAAAAAAATTTGGAGGGAAATACAAAGCTAGAGGATTCAGGTTGGCTGATTTCAAGACTCAGTGTAAAGTCACAATAATAAAGACAATGTGATGTTGGTGAAAGAACAGACACCTATTAATAGTTCAATGAAACAAAAATAGACCCACACAGATATAGTCAAATGATTTTTGACAAGAAGCAATGGTAGTTCCACGGAGAGAGGAATAGTTACTTAGACAAACAGTGCTGGATCCTGCCTCACACCTTATACAAAAATGAACTCAAAATGTACCATATTCTTAAACACAGAATGTAAAACCATTACATTTGAGGATGAAAACAAGAGAAAACCTGCATGAGTGCAGTGTGTTTAGCTATGGGTCTAAAAGCACAATCCGTAAAGAAAACTTGGCAACTTCGACTTTATCAAAATTAAAAACTTATACACAGTGAAAAACCCTATTAAGGGAATGAAAAGCCATAGATTGGGAGAAAATACTTGCAAATTGTAAGTCTGATAAAGTTTATGTGCAGAATACGTGAAGAAAGTCAATCTTTTTTTTTTTATTTTTTGAGATGGAGTCTCGCTGTATCACCTAGGTTGGAGTGCAGTGGCGCCATCTCAGATCACTGCAATCTCCAGCCTCCCGGGTTCATGCCATTCTTCTGCCTCAGCCTCCTGAGTAGCTGGGACTATAGGCACCCGCCACCATGCCCAGCTTATTTTTTGTAGTTTTAGTAGAGACGGGGTTTCACCATGTTGGCCAGGCTGGTCTCGAACTCCTGACCTCATGATCTGCCTGCCTCGGCCTCCCAAAGTGCTGGGATTACAGGCGTGAGCCACCATGCCTGGCCTGACTCTAGCTATTATCCATATCCGCGCCCAGCCTGAAGAAACTCAATCTTCAGAAAACAAACAACTCAATTAAAAAATGGGCAAAATATCTGAACAGATATTTCACCAAAGAAGACATACATACAGATGCCTAATAAGCATGAAAAGACGAGTGTTAAGTAAATGCAATTAAAAGTACAATAGGATACTATGAGACATCTTTCAGCCATATTAGAATGTCTAAAATAAAACAACCTGACAACATCAAAAGCTGGAGAAGATGTAAGGTAATTGTAACTCTCATATATCGCTGACGGGAATGCAAAATGGTACAGCCACATTGGGAAACAGTTTGGCAGTTTCTTATAAAGTTAAACATACGCTTAGCATACTGGCCAGCAATCTCACTTCTAGATATTTATTTATATTAAAATGAAGTGAAAACTTATTGTTGGAAACCATTTCCCTTGGGTCTCATGTATTTCTACATATCTTGCAACAGACGTGCTGTCTGCTCTGGTTTATCTTTTCAAGATGTATATATAGGGAACAGCCTTGGAAAACAGAAATACTGTCTCTCTTCAAAGCAAAGAGTAGGCATGCTTATTGTCCGGTATAAAGATAATACCTAACTCTGGAGCAAAGGACCAGCATGCTCACAGTCCATTATAGAAGATTTGGTTTTCTTAAGTTCAGGGCCCCCTCCTTTAACACAACCTAATGCATGAGCAAGTGTCGCCTGGTCCTCATTGTTTCACCCTGCGGGAATTGGGGCTCAGGGAGCTAGTACAAGAAAATGCTGATGCTCTGGTTACTGCTTTTGCTGTGGGTAATAAAGTCATTTGTCTCTGACCCAAAAGCCTTGGTGTTCTGCTGGCATCCACATTAGTTTGCAAGAAAGGTAAAATCTCAGACCCTTCACAGTTCTCAACACCTTTTCACACAAAAATCTGTAGGCAAATGTTTACTGCAGCTTTATGTATAAAACCCAAAACAGGAAATAACACAGATAGCCTTCAGCAAGGAATGGGTAAACAGTTTTGCTTCCATACTCATCAATAAAGCACTACTCATTAATAAAAACACTACTTATCAATAAAAGGGAGTAAACTCTTGATTCATGAAATAAGTTGGACGAACTTATAAGAACTGACAAAGTTCTTATATCTAGAAACTCAATTTTTTTTTTTTTTGAGACAGAGTCTCGCGCTGTCGCCCAGGATGGAGTGCAGTGGCGCCATCTCGGTTCACTGGAAGCTCTGCCTCCTAGATTCACACCATTCTCCTGCCTCAGCCTCCCAAGTAGCTGGGACTACAGGTGCACGCCACCACACCTGGCTAATTTTTTTGTATTTTTAGTAGAGACGGGGTTTCACCGTGTTAGCCAGGATAGTCTTGATCTCCTGACCTCGTGATCCGCCTGCCTTGGCCTCCCAAAGTGCTGGGATTACAGGCAGGGGTCAAGTGTTATTTTGGTAAGTGAAAGAAGCTAGAACCCAAAAGTTCTATTGTATGATTTTGTTTATATGACATTCTGGAAAAGGAAAAGCTATAAGGACAGAGAAACAGAGCAGTGTTTACCAGGAGGGAGGGGGAGTTGGTGACAAAGGGGCATATGAAGACATTTTGGGAGTGATAGAATTGGTCCCTTTGGTACTGTGGTGGAGATACATGACTCTATGCATTTATCAAAATCCATGAACTATCACCAAAAAGAGTGTTATTTTTTTACTGCATGTAAATTAAAATAAGATTCAACTAGGATGTGGAGGAAACCAAGGTGAAATGCGGACTGTAACCAATGACTCTAACTGTGTCACTAATGAATGACATAAGCACGCTAAAGAGATTGGGTAAGAAAGTTACCTGACTTCACAGCTTTGGAAGACAGTTTTTTGAATGGATACTGTAAAGTTAAAGCGGAAAAAAAAGCTGTATACAAACACTATAGCTGATAAATTTGTTTCTTGTAGAGTATGAACTAGCAATATTGAAACTATATGTACAGTAGGGTTGAAAATATAAGTAAATATGTTATAGGTAATGAGAATCAGGTTTCTCCTTGTCGAAGAAGTTGCAAATAAGTTCATTACAAATGAACCCTGGGCTCTGTGTTGGAATTAGAGGTATCAGTATGAATGCATGATTTGTTTGCTTATTTAATATAAATACAGACTGATATACAGATAAATAAATATAGATGTTTATGGATACATGGAGTAGCTATAGAAATATACATTTAATAGATATTATCATATATATCAATATATAATATAGATATTTTCTATGTATATATATTTCCATCTCTGTCCACTGAGAGGGCATAAAAGCAGTGATATAATCCGGTAGCAATAACCATACCCAGGTGTCCAGATCTTGGTTTCTAAATACCATTCTGTAACAAAAGAAACCAAGGTTCCTTGGAGTAGTGGTGGATTTCAGGGCTGAGGCTGGGAAAATATAAGATGATCGTAGAACATCTTATAGTGACAGAAAATCAAGAAATGCTAAAGGGGGAAAAAAGGTGGATGCATATTTAAATATTTAGAGGCAGCATAAAAGAATTCCCAATGGCCAAAGTAACAAAATAAATAATGATAGTATTAGATTATAACTCCAAGAATAAAATAAATTTCCATGAGTCCACATTGAAATAAATATATAAATGAATAAGTAAAAGGGGGAAAGGGAAATCTTTTCCTTACAGAATAATTCCAATATAGAAATGTAAAAGGAATAGAGGAAATATAAAATCACCTCAGCTCAGTAATAATTGTAAGGATGATCCACATCGAGGGCTAAAATTGTGGGCAAAAGCTTAAGGAACAAACGATATTTGCATAGCCTCAGAGCATCTCCTCCAAAACTTTTATTATTATTATAAAAATGGTAACTTTTGGGGGAGAAACCTGGCAGATGTCACCTTAACCAAATGATCAAAGTAAACACTGCTGGTCATAGAGCATATCGGCATCATGTGTGCCTTCAGGTGATCCACTGGGAAGAGTATTCCCTCCCCCAAATCCATAACCCAATCTAATAATGAGAAAACATTAGACAAAATCAAACTTAAGGACATTGTACAGAAGATCTGAATAGTACTCTTCAAAAGTGTCAAGGTCACGAAAGACAAGGCGAGATTGAGGAACTGTCACAGATTGGAAGAGACTAAGGAGGCATTGCAACTAAATGTCATGTGAGATCCTTGGCTAGATCTTGGAACATAAAAGGAACATTAGTGGAAAACTGATGAAGGCTGAATAAAGTCTGCAATTTAGCTCATAGTAGCCATGTGAATGTCTTAGTTTTATAATTATACCATGGCTATGTTAGAGGTGAACACTGGAGAAAGCTAGGTGAAGGGTAAGTGTGAACACTCCGTACTGCTTTTGCAACTTTTTTGTAAGTCTAAAATTATTGCAAATTTAAAAGTTAAAAGCAAAACAAAACCCTCTTGCAGGATTTGGGCAGCAGAAATGTATTCCAGATGGTAAACAGAACAACTCTTCCCTCTGAGCCCATTCTCAATAGTCTTTTGTTGAAAAGCCTACTGCTGAAAAGATGGTGGCAAAGCTGGGGAAGAGCCAGACAGAGAGAGCTCAGGGAAACATGGTCTGGGGGTGGCACCTGTTTTGCACCTGCTCCCCCCATCTCCCCCGCTCAACTACTGGGCAGGCGCTGCCGCTGCTTGTGCTCCCTGGCCTTAGGAACGCTTATGCTTGTTTGGGGACCTACTGCTGTATGACAACAGCACAAAGCAGGCTCAGACCACCCTGAGTGCTACCGGGTTGACTACTGGACCAAATCAGCCAAAAGAATAATAGAATTTGGCTTTATTATCTTTTTAAAATTAATTTACTTTTAATTGACAAATAAAATTGTATATATGGTATACAATGTAATGTTTTGATATATGTATACATTGTGGAATGAGTAAACCAAGCTAATTAACAAATCTATCACCTGACATATTTTTGAGTGATGAGAACACTTAAAATTTACTCTCTTGACAATTTTCAAGTATACAATACATTGTTATTAACTATAGTTACCATGTTGTACAATAGAGCTCCAGAACTTATTCCTCCTGTCTAACTGAAACTACGTACCCTTTGACCAACATCTCCCCATCCCCACCCAGCACCCTGCTCCCAGTCTCTGGTAACCGCCATTCTACTCTCTGCTTCTATGAGTTTGACATTTTTAGATTCTACATATAAGTGAGATCATGTGGTGTTTTTTCTTTCTCTGCCTGGTTTATTTCACTTAATATAATGTCCTCCAGGTTCATTCATGTGGTTGCAAATGACAGGATTTCCTTCTTTTGTAAGCTGTGTAGTATTGCATTGTGTATATATGCCACATTTTCTTTACCCCTGGTCCTTTTGAAAATGAATTTTGGACATTCAACAAGCCAGCAAGGGAGCATCAGTGAAAATTTGTAAAGAGAACAGAATTATGCTTTATAGGAATATGTGTTTTTAGCCAAATGGCTAAAATCTGAATAGATGGCTGACTCTATTCATTAGTGATTTTTATATAAAGCAGAACCCAATGATGTTTTTATGCAATGAGATTATATATATAATATCTTGTTATCATAAACCCTAAATTAGTAGGCTCTGAGTTAACAAGGTATTTCCTATCATTGTGTCATAAAAGGACAGAAAAAAAAAGGACAGAACATATGTCACAAGTAACTTCATTGGTTAATCCTGGAAATTTAACAAGTTGGGTATGAATTCAACACTATTTCCCAGGACAAGGTGCCCAGTTAAATTAAAATCTTACAGGCATTATTATTTCTTATAGAACAGATTTTCTCCTCCCAGTTTTAAAAACAAGTCACAAGGGAGCCCTGGTGCATCTCAATGATCTGCTAATGTCTATTTGTGACTTTCTGTCAAATCTGACTCTAAACTAGACACTAAACTATTTTAAAGATGTTTCTGATACATATTTGCCTTTTTTAAAAAAAGATACGGAGACTTGCTCTGTTGCCCAGGCTGGTCTCAAGTTGCTGGGCTCAAACGATCCTCCTAGCTCAGCCTCCCAAGGAGCTGGGACTACAGGTGTGCACCACGATGTTCAGCTCCTATATTTGACTTTTTAAGAACAACTCTTGGTCTCAATTGTAGTATATCTCAAATATTTGGAAGTTCGCAATGCTATATGCTATAAAAAATTAAGATAAGTTCAAGATAAGAAAATTTAGGGCAAGGAAAATCCTTCCCAGTAGTCTGTGTAAATGCCAAGGGCAGTCACTTCTGAGGAAATGATTTCACCTTCTTACTACATTCTCCGGCCCTAGCTCTCTTCTTGCATTCAGTCCTAAACACTCAGATTGTACTGTATATTTCCACATGCTCCTTACTTTTGAACAAAGCCCACTGATAAGAATGGCTGCAATATACCGTTTGCAACAATAATGAAATTACAGAAGAAAAAAATCTGAATATCTGAGTACAAAAAAAAAACCTCTGTTTTGAAATGTGTTTTCATAAGGGGGCTTCAACCTCAGCCAAGGGCAGAGCTGGAAATAGAGAACTGTGAGTAGATAAGAATAAGAGGCTCATCTAAACCTTATGATATTGACAAAATGAGATTGGATTAACGTGACCACTGCAAGCAAAATGAAAGTCTACATGCTAAGCCACTTCCATCCTGAGAGTGCAAAACACCTCTCAGGAATGTCTGTCCTGTGAATGAACTCAGTACACAGGTGAGAGACTCCTAGGATGCTTCTCCCAGCTTAGTCTCCAACTTACCTTTATGTCTCTAATCCAGGACTGAGCCTGTTCCAAATTATCTTCATTGACTTCAGCAAGTTGTTCCCGCCAAGCAACTGCTTGACCATCAAACTTCACAAAGTTAAACTTACTTTTATATTTCAGCTGCTCCTAAAAGAGACAATGATTATTTAACCATAAAACCACTCAGATGTTAGAAAGGGTTAGGGTAGGCCACAGTTTGATATATTTTAATCATGATGGTCTCTATTTTCAGTTCAAGAAGCAAAAAATTATATTCAATAGAGAATATCCTATCTAGTATAAAGGATATTTAAATAAAATTTATCCAGTTTGTGTGTTAAGACCTTTACAAATGTATATATGATTATATGAATATACATTATATATGTCACGTATATGTAAAAGTTTATATATATAATGTGACATTAAATATTGATTTTAATACTAACATTAAGGATATACCAAATAAGCACACCAAATACAATATGATATGCTGGAAGAAAAGAAATCTAAAACAACATCATCATTTCAGTCATTCTCTTTTAGGTAAAGCCATTATTCAGTTACAACTTTATATACTTGCTCATATTTCTCCAGTAGAGCTTTGTTAAATTAAAAAGTGCATTTTGGCTGGGCACGGTGGCTCACGCCTGTAGTCCCAGCACTTTGGGAGGCCGAGGCGGGCGGATCACGAGGTCAGGAGATCGAGACCATCTTGGCTAACACGGTGAAACCCCGTCTCTACTAAAAATACAAAAATTAGCCGGGCGTGGTGGCAGGCGCCTGTAGTCCCAGCTACTCAGGAGACAGAAGAATGGCGTGAACCCGGGAGGCGGAGCTTGCAGTGAGCCGGGTTGGCACCACTGCACTCCAGACTGGACGACACAGTGAGACTCCATTTCAAAAAAAAAAAAAAAAAGTGCATTTTGTATTTCTCAAACACTCCCCGCTATTATTTCTATGGTTAATAATACATCAATACTACAAACTCACAGCATTACTGTGATGTCATTTGACAGGTGTGGACACCAGGATTTAGGGCACTTGGGCAACCTGCTTCAGTTCACACAGCTCAGAGGCAGCACAGGCAGAATAAGAACTGGGAGCTTCTAAACACCAGCCTGCATGCCTCCCATGCACCAGGGTACACAGCATCCCTAATAAACATTTGAAATTAAAAATGCTAAGATGAGGAGTTTCTGGAAGACAATGGAAGTGTGTGTATACCAAAGATTTCAGGACAGAGAAAATCTGAAACAACGAACATAGCAACTCCCTTAAGCAACTCATGTGCGACAGAAAGAATCCATCAGAGAAAGGGTCTATTTGCAAAAGAGAACTGATGATTCTTTAACTAGCAAAAGGGAGTACTTCTCTGAATTTGGCTTTCTTAGGAATTTTTTAGAGCAACAAGCCCCTATCCACTGCTCATAACCATCTGATACACAAAGCCCCAAATGCATGAACCGACAGTTCCATCTAACCTGTATGAACTGAATGATCTTGTCCTTCACCAAGTCCAGTTTGCTCTTCATTGAGTGAGACGTGTCAATGAGAATGTAGATGCAATCATTATGCAATCTTCCAAAGAGGCTTTGACTCCCATCCTGTAGCCATTTAATCCTAGGCAGGAAGTAGGTTGAAAGTGAATGGTGAGAGCCTGCAGGCAACAAGAGCATCTTCCCAAGAACTTAACGATGCATCTGCAGAGGACAGAGCTGCGCTATGTTGTTTATACCCAATCTTCTGTGAGTAGATCATTCGCTTTGAGGTTTTTCTGTAGAAAATCCTACATTTGGGCTGTAGGATGCACTACCCACCATCAAGCCAAGTAAAACAAAACTAAGAAAATCAGTATGACAGAAAAATAAATTCATTGTGGGTGCTGTCAGGCCTCTGAGCCCAAGCTAAGCCATCATATCCCCTGTGACCTACACATACACATCCAGATGGCCGGTTCCTGCCTTAACTGATGACATTCCACCACAAAAGAAGTGAAAATGGCCTGTTCCTGCCTTAACTGATGACATTGTCTTGTGAAATTCCTTCTCCTGGCTCATCCTGGCTCAAAAGCTCCCCTACCGAGCACCTTGTGACCCCCACTCTGCCCGCCAGAGAACAACACCCTTTGACTGTAATTTTCCTTTATCTACCCAAATCCTATAAAACGCCCCCACCCTTATCTCCCTTTGCTGACTCTCTTTTCAGACTCAGCCCGCCTGCACCCAGGTGATTAAAAGCTTTATTGCTCACACAAAGCCTGTTTGGTGGTCTCTTCACACGGACGCACATGAAAGGTGCCAAAGTCAAAAATAAATTACTTCTAGTCATCTGATATTTTGAGGACCTCAGCTATGACTTCAGACTATTTGTTCTTCTAATCTGGCTGACTGCAGTCAAGCTAGTGAAGCCAGCACATTCCTGAAGCTTCAATGAAACTTATGGACAGCATCAAGCAGCCCCAGAGCTCTGTAATAACCAAGGCCCTGGTGGCCGTGTGAGAAGGACTGCGTCTGTGGTCCATGATCAGGTTCCCATCACAGGACGTAAATAAATGAAATTCGTAGCTGCAGGCAAAGCCTGGGGGGTGGAGGTAAGGAAAGAGTATGGAAAAAATATTTGAATTGAGTTCAGAGTTCAGCAAAGCCTAAGAAACTAAAATTTGAATGGCAAAATATTGAAAGGACATTACTGCACAGGAGAAAGGGAGAGAGAGCATGCTCCAGAGATCTGCAGAAGGGTGTCCTCGAAATTTTGGCTAAATAATGATCAAGGCATGCATGTGAAGAAACTACTGAAGCCAAGGAAGAAATCACCAAAGGAGTAGCCTGATCAACCCCTCAGGGCTCACACACGGCTAGGAGTAGTTCATCTACCAGCCAGAGTGGGAAAATCTCCTTAATATATGGGGCAACAAGTAGCTTTCTTGAAAGAGTATTGCCTCGGTAGCAGGACCAAATTAGCCCTGGGCTAAAGGCGACCCTAGATCTATTCTAACATAACTGAAAAGCAATTCCTAGAGAGATCAAACTGGTTTCAAGTAACTTGACTGTATCAAGAACATATATAAAAATACAATGAAATCTAGTACCTGATAATGTAAAGTTAAAATGCCTGGCATCCAGTAAAAAATTACCAGGCATACAAAGAAGCAGGAAAATACGATCCAAACCAGAAGAAAAACTGATCAACAGAAACAGATCCCAAAATGACAGATGATAGAATTAGCGGAAAAGGATGTTACACA
Organism: Gorilla gorilla gorilla; assembly: GCF_029281585.2. NCBI lineage: Eukaryota > Metazoa > Chordata > Mammalia > Primates > Hominidae > Gorilla > Gorilla gorilla. The sequence goes on along the minus strand of NC_073236.2, from coordinate 36,006,507 downwards.
GCTATTACAAATATAACCCATATGGTCAAAAAGGTAAAGTATAAACAGAATGAGGAGAGAAATGGAAGATATTTAAATAGACCCAAATAAAACTTGTAGAGAGATACAATATCTGAAATTTAAAATATACTGCATGGTATTAATAGTACATTAGATATTAGGAGAAGAAAAGATTAGGGAACAAAAGACAAAGCAAAGGGAACAATTTAAAGTTAACTCAGAGAGAAAAAAGGCAAAAGCATTTTCATCAGAGAGAATTAGTGGCCCATGGAACAATATCAAGGAGTCTAACATATGTGTAATCAAAGTAGAAGAAGGAGAAGAGAGGGGGAGGCAGAAAAAATATTTGAGAAAATATGACCAAAATGTTTTAATTTTGATTGAAACAGTGCACCTACAGATCCAAGAAGCTCAAAGAACCCAAGAAGAAGAAAAATAAAGAAAACTACACCCAGGCATACCACAATAAAATTGATAAAATCTAGAAATAGAGAAATTTTAAAAAGCATCAAAGGCATTATGTGTAGAGGAGCAAACAAAAATATGACAGGAGACTTCTTATCATAAATCATGCAAACCAGGTGACAATGGAGAAGGATTTTCAAAGTACTGAAAGACAGAACTGTAAAACCAGAATTCTATGCTTAGCCAACACATCATTCGAAAAGAAAGGTAAATTAGAGAGTTTTTCAGACTGAAATAACTCATTCATCACCAATAGACCTGCACTACCAGAAATATGAATGAAACTTCTTCAGGTGGAAAAAAAAGATACCAAATGGAAATGTGGATGCATACAAAGGAATAAAAAGCAACAGAGATATCAAGTATGTGGTTAAATATAAAATACATCTATTCTAGTTTTTAATCTAGTTACAAGACAATTGACTGTTTAGAATGTATTGTGTAATGCATGCACAGAAGTGCACAACAACAGAAAGGGCGTAAGTGGGAGTGAAAGTTGTAAGATTCCTGTAATATACATGAAGTGATATAATATTATTTGTAGGGTGACTGATAAGATAAATATTGTAAATCCTAAATAGCCACACACACACATCAAAACACAACAAAGAGGTAGAGCTAATAAGACAATAGTGGAGATAAAATGTAATAATAAAAAATACTCAAACAAAAGAAGGCAAAAAACCAGTAAAAAGGGAACAGAAAACAAATAGCAAAATCTTAGATTTAAATCCAATCAAATCAATAATCACATTAAATGTAAATGATTTTAACACTCCAATTAAAAGCCAAAGATTGTTAGGTTGGATTAATAAAACAAGGCTCATATATAATTATATATCTTGTGTCTGTAAGAAATCCATTTAAATATAGGATGCAGACAAGTAAAGATGAAATGATAGAAAAAAAGAATAATAAAAATAATGTAGGGTGGTTAAACTGCTATCAAAGTAAATTTCAGAACAAGGAATATTACCAGACATATAAAAGGGACATTTCATAATTACAAAAAAGTTGGTTCATCGAGAGAACAATCTTAAATGTACATGCAACTATGAATAGAGCCTCAAAATACGTGAAGAAAAAACAGAACTGAAATGAGAATTAAAGACTACAGTTGGAGATTTCAACACTCTTTTCTCAATAATTTATAGAACAACTAGAGAAAATCAGTAATAATATGAAAGACTTGAATGACACTCTCAACCAAGTTGAGCTAATTGATACCTGTAGTATACTCCACCCAACAAAACCATATTTTTTTTCCAAAATCTGTACTACAAAACAGGTCCCAATAAAATTATAAGGATTGAATCACACAGTATTTCTCTGTTTACAGTGAAATTAAAACAGAAATCAGTAACAAAAGCTATCAGGAAAATCCACAAATATTTGGGAAGTAAACAACACACTCGCACTGTCACCCAGGCTGGAGTGCAGTAGTGCGATCTGCAAGCTCCGCCTCCCGGGTTCAAGCGATTCTCCTGCCTCAGCCTCCCGAGCAGCTGGGACTACAGGTGCCCGCCACCATGCCCAGCTAATTTTTTGAATCTTTAGTAGAGACAGGGTTTCACTATGTTGGCCAGGCTGGTCTTGAACTCCTGACCTCATGATCCACCCCCTTGGCCTCCCAAGGTGCTGGGATTACAGGCATGAATCACTGCGCCCAGCCTAAACAGCACATTTCTAAATAACCCTTTAGTCAAAGAAGAAATGATGGGGAAAATTAGAAAATATTCTGAAATGATTGAAAATGAAATACAATATATCAAAATCTGTGAGAGGCAGCTAAAGAGTACAGAAGAAAGGTATAACACATTGGGCAATACACGTGTGGCCTAGAAAAGAATGTGAGGTATGAAACAGAAGCATTCCTTAGTCTCCTACCACAAGGTGTGACCAGTGTGATAGCTACACGTTGGCTTGCTGTTTTCAATAAACTGCACTGGCATCAAGGCAGCTGGGATCTGAATCCAAACAACCCCCCACCCTTTTTTTAACAAGGCTATCAGCAAACCATCAGATGGCAACCTCGACTTAACAATGTTTGTTGGCACTTTGTCTCAGTTGAGCTTTTACTGGTATATATACACCATGGAGTACTACTAAACCATACAAAAGAATAAAATTCTGTCATTTGCAGCAGCATGGATGAGCCTACAGGACATTATGTTAAGCAAATTAAGTCAGACACAGAAAGATAAATACCACATGTTCTCATTCATATGTGGGAGCTAAAAATATCTGAGCAGATAGAGGTAGTGAGTAGAACTGTATTAGAGACTGAGAAAGGTAGGGAGAGAGGATAGGGAGGTTGGTTAGCGAATACAAAAGTTTAGCTAGATAGGAGGAACAAGCTCTGGTATTCTGCAGCTCTGGAGGGTCAATATGGTCAGCTATAATTTATGTATATTTGTAAAAAGCTAAATGAGAGAATTTTGAATGCTCACAACATACAGAAACGACGAGTGTTTGAGGTGATGGATATGGAGTTACCCTGATTTGATCTTTGTACATTGTATACACACACCTAAATATCACTCTGTATCACATAAATAGGTACAATCATTATGTGTCAACTAAAAATAAAAGGGAGGAAAAAAGATCAAGCAGATGAGCATGTCCAGAGCGAGGAGACCACTTGTAACTTCCTGCAAATAACACCAACCTCCTTCGGATCCGGGCCAGGGCTGTGTGGATTCTCTCACTGTACCACTTGCACTTCTCTTTGGTAATGTTGACGTGGACCAAGCTCCCATCCTTCCAGGGAGCATGGACAAACCTGCTGCAATATTTTGCATGGACTGTCTTCTTGTTCGTCTCCTAAGGAGATGACAAAGGACAGAAGCCACTCAGAAACTGTCCAAAGAGAAGAGCCTCCAGATGGCACCTTAAGCTCTGTCGTATTCAAATGGCTCTTAGCACTCCACTCTACCATCAATCATTCCTTTGTTAGTTCAACCAAATATGTTCCGCTGCCCGCTTCCTATGGAGCCCTGCACTAGATGTCATGAACATAGGCCAGAAAGATACAGGAGATCACATGTGTGCCCCAGAAAAGCTAATGATTCCAGCATAGAGACAACCCCAACCGACACACACACACACACACACACACACACACACACACACACACACACACACACAGATGGAGAGGAGAGGGAGAGGGAGAGAGACATAGCAATGTGGAGAATTAGATACTCAGTCCCTGGCACTGGGTTGAGACAGTAAGGACCTGGAAAGTCCTGGTAAAGAAGAGAGAGCGACAGTGGACTAGACGGCCAGCGAGACCATTCTGGAGGAGGCGGGACTGAGATTCTCATGAATCCTCTTTTCCCACCAAGAACCCCACTGCACATCTAGCGCCCTCCACCGAGACAGATGGAGCGAGCCCTCCTCAGTGGATCTCCATGACTTGGCCCACAGGCACTCAACCCGCGCTCCTCCTCTAGGAGACCTTCTAAGACACCAGGAATACAAACACACACAATGACCAAACCCCTGCCTTCATGGAGCTCACAGCGCAGGAGGGGAGCCCAGTAATAAGCAAATCATGACACATCAGGTCAGAGGATGACACATGGAGGAAGGCAAGGAGGAAGAGCAGAGAGCAGAGAAAGAGGGGAGAGACGGGACAAGTTAGCACCTCGCAGGGAAAGCCTCCCAGAGACAGTGAACTAGGAGAGAAGGCCTGGCAGAACAGAGTGTGGCCATAGCGAGGCCGGGAGGAGGTCAGAGGACTCAGCGAGAGCAAAGGCCTGAGCTGGGAGTCCATCCGGCATGCTTGTCGAATTTTAGGAAGGCCAATATTGCCAAAGGAAAGAGTGAGAGGGAAGAGAGAGTGAGAGAAGCCGGAACACACGAAGAGGCGGGCCAGGAGCAGGTCCCGTAGAGCCTGACAGCTGTCGGAAATGAGCTGGCTTTTGCTCTGAGTGAAAAAGGACTCTTCCCAGGGCTTTCACGAGAGCAGCAACACGTCTGATTTAGGGTTTCACAGCTTTACAGTGGTTACTCTGTAAAGCAGACTGGACGGCTGAGGACCAAGGGCAGAAGCAAAGAGCCAGAAGGTCACGGAGTTGCATGGCCCCGGGCAGCCAAGACTGTGGTAAGAAGTGGTGAGATCCTGAATTATAGGCATGTTCTGAAAACAGAACCGACAGCGTTCACCGAGAGATCAGATGTGTGTATGCGAGAAAAGAGAGGAGTCAGGAATGACCCTGAGGTTTTCAGGCCGGGACGTGAAAGGGTGGAGTTGCAATCAATTGATAGGAGGAAGGTTGTGGAAGAGCAGCTTTGAATGGGAAAGATCGAGATTTACCATCTGATGTATCAGGTTCAAGGTGCCTATTAGACATCCAGGTAGCACGGCAGTAGTCGGGAGATCAGGGTAGGCCGCGGGGCTGGAGGGGTACATTTTGAAGTCACCGGCCGGCATGCACAGGGGCTTAAAAGCCATGGGACTGGAGGAGACCACCCAGGAAATGCGTGTAGACAGAGAAGCGATCAGAGCACTGCACCTCGAGGTCCCTCGGCATTGACAGGTTAAGGACAAGGAGAAATCACAAAGAAGACTGAGAGAGGAACAGCCAGCGAGGTGGGAGGATAACCAGCAGTGTATATTCTGCAAAAAAAAAAAAAAAAAAAAAAAAAAAAAAAATTCAAGGAAGTGACCAACTAGATCAACTTACTAACAGGTCAAGTAAGAAAGAGACTGAGAATGGACCCCTGGATTTAGCAATTCAGGGATCCCTGCAAAACGTGGGTTTTGGTGGAGAGGTGGAAGTGGGGGAGTTTCTGCCTGATGACAGCAGCTCCCGGGAGCATGGGAGGAGAATTGAAGAAGCAGAGAAAGGAAACGTATACAACTCGACTGAGGAATTGAATTCTAAGAGGAGCAGAGGCATGGGGGCACAGCCAGAGGTACATATGGGATCAAAAAACTTTTTAAGATGGGAGAAATTGCAGAATGTGTGTGTGCTGATGCGAATTATCTGGAAACAAGGGCAATAGGAGGCTGTGATGTAGAAAGGGAGAGTGAATAAACGAGTGGAGAGACAGCCATGTATCTGTGCAGTGAATGGCCTTAGACAGGACAAGGACAATTCGGCCTGGGAGAAATAAAGGTAGATGGCAGACACTGGGGGCTGAGATGTGGAGGCAGAAGCTCATGACATTCCTGTCGATGTTCACAGCATAGGAAGCAAGCTCACCTGCAGAGAGTGAGTGGAGTGAGTGTGGAGCGGAAGGTGCTAGGTGTTTCAGGAGGAGAGGACAGCCAGTGAGGGGCTGAGTGGACTGCTAGGCAGCACAAAATATCCACTGACATTAGTGGGTGTGAGTTTACAGTGAAACCGGGCATTATATATAGTGGCTGTTTTTCTCCAGTTTCTGCCAGTACAGTTAACTGCATGGAGATAAGCCAGAAAAGAGGGAAAGTTGGCATTAGCCAGGGCTAAATCTGGGGTTTTGCCAGGTGAGTGCAATAGTTTAAGAGAAGGGAAAAATGGTTGAGGATGCATGGGAGGATAGAGAGGACAAAGACGAGGTGGTAGAAACAGTAACTTTTATATCCTGGTGGAGGAGACAGATGGGTGGGAATAGACAGATGGGTGGGAATAGCGCAAGAGAATAAACAACCTACAGATGACTTGGTCAGACGGGGGGCTGGTCAGACAGTTTGGAACTAAGGATGTGGCTTATGATTACACAGTTATTTGTAATGACAAGGCCGAGGGCATGCCTAAGGCAGGAGTGGTAGAGATGGAGTTGGGGAGGAAGTCACTGGGAAAGAGAAGGTCAAAGAAATGAGAGGTTGGGGTATTGGAAGGGTCCTCCATATGGGACTGAAGTCACTATGAACTAAAGCAGGTGTTGGAGCCAATGAAAGCAAGAGAGAAGCCCCATAATCTTCGAGGACTGACGAGGGTGAGCTTAGTAAGTGACAACCACAAGAGATGTCTTCAGTGACACAGTCTGATGACGTGGGAAGAAGGAGAGAGAAGGTCAAGAACCAAAAAAGAGGAGCAAGGAGGCCACCACCCACCCCAGGTCCACAGGTCCAAAGGGAACGGGAGAGAAACCAGCCCCCACTCCAGAGGGCTGCAGGGAGGGCTTCTCAGAGATGAGCCCCGATAAGCATCCAATGGGAACGTTTCAGAAGCCTGGAGGCGATCAGGGTTTGCTGATGATGCGCCCAGAGGGCGGGGTGGGGGGATTTTAGGAGTCAGAGAGGGTGGAGTGGGGTCAGAAAAGGGATGTTCAGATCCGCATGGCAATGAGAATTCCTGAGTCCAGTGGTGACTGGTGAGAACGAGTGGACTGAGTAGACTACTGGGCAGCACAAAAGATCCACTGACATGAACCGGCATGAATTTACAGTGAAACCAGGCATTGCATTGTGGCTGTTTTCCTCCAGTTTCTGCCAGTACAGTTAACTGCATGGAGATAAGCCAGAAAAGGCGGAAAGAGGTTGAAGGGCATGATGAGATCTGTCCTATGCTCCCAAGGCAGGCAGAGGTGGACACCTCCGCTGCCCTGCAAGGATGGAAGGAGAAAGGTGTCTTGTCTCTCATGCTCACCACATCCCCATCAAAGGGCATTTCCCGAGTGTGCCTCATGCACAGCCAAATGGAAAACCACCAGACCATACACCACAGAGAGGCAGGTTCTGTGTCAGGCAGCAGCGTGTCAGAATGGGAAAAGTACAGTGTGAAAGCCCAGTGGACCCAAGTTCAAACCCTGCCTCCATCTGCCACAAGATCAATCTCAAGCAAGTTACCTAACCTCTCACAGGTCCCGCGACTGTTTTCTCCTGTGTAAACTGAGAGCACAAATGTTTACCTTGAATATAAAGCACAGAAGTGTTCCATAAATGCTCAATTCTGACTCACAATGTTTGTAGTGCAGAAAAAAAGGCAACATCTGTGGGGCATCTCCTATGTGCCGGGCACTGTGCTCAGACATGCATTTGTAAATTTGCACTTTACACTACCCATTTCACGAATATGAAGGGTGAAGCTCAAAGAAGTCACATGATTTGTTCAACATCTCATCATCAGTAACTACTAGAAGCAGCATTTATACCTAGAACTTCTCGTTCCGTATCCAGTGTGCCTTCCGCCATATCACGTGAACTGGTACATAGCAGGGGCTCCATAAATATTTGTTTGAAAAATAGACGAAGAGACAAGAATGGGTTTTTGAACATCAGGCCTGGTTTTGTGCATGAGCTCAAGCAACCGTGCTTGCAGTGTGATTTCAGGGATGCCTGAAATATCAAGTTCTTAGGCTTGGCCTGAAATTCCCTTATTAGAAATGCATGTTTGTCTCCTCCTCCCAGTCGTTCACCATCTTTGAACTGCTACATAATAAGGCCTTTTTAGCCATTCATTTCTGTGTTAACGAGTTTCCTGGGTCTGTTCCTATAAACTAGTTTTTATTGTTAAATATTTAGGGGGTCTTGCCCAGTGGGAGTCTGGGGGAACCCTAAATAATCTACCTATTTCACAGCCTTAGTTTCTTCCTACTTTATACACATCACAATTTTAGGTGTGAATCCAGTTTCAGTATGTAGTCCCAAAGACTAAAAATAAAACTGTCCCTTTCTCATCAGTATTTGTAAAAAAAAAAAAAAAAAAAAAAGGAGCTGTACTATATATTAATAATTCTCAATCTTTACCATAATATAGTTGACTAGCACAAAAAAATTGAGGTAAAATTCCCTCTTGTAAGCCAAATTATTCAAAGTGATCCTGTAAAATTTCATTTAAAATTGACAAGAATGAGTTGGGAGATGATCAGTATTAGAGCTAGCTTGAATATACTACATTGTCATCAGTTTTCAGTAAGCTATGTTCAAATTGATGGGGATTAATATTTTGAAATATCCAGAATCTAATGTATTTTTTATTTTATTTTATTTTGAGACAAAGTCTCCCTCTGCCGCCCAGGCTGGAGTGCAATGGCGCAATCTTGGCTCACTGCAAGCTCCACCTCTCAGGTTCTGCCTCAGCCTCCCAAGTAGCTGGGATTACAGGCACGTGCCACCATGCCTGGCTAATTTTTGTATTTTTAGTAGAGATGGGGTTTCACCATGTTGGCCAGGCTGGTCATGAACTCCTGACCTCAAGTGATCTGCCCGCCTTGGCCTCCCAAAGTGCTGGGATTACAGACGTAAGCCACCATGCCTGGCCTATTTTTAAAATGAAAATTTAGTTATGTGTGATTTCCTGAACATTACAGAATAATGTCTACAAAACCAGAAAACTGTGCTGGGGGAGGAAACCCACAAATGAGATTTTCCTTGCGCTGTAGCAATTACCCTGCATCCTAGGGTAAGCCAGGAAACAAGTCGTGCATCAATTCTGCATTTTTCTAATTCAGTTTTTATATTTTCTTCCTTGCAGTTTGTCATAAATGCACAGCAGTGAGGGGGCAAGAACATAACATGGTGTGGCTCACATAGCCCCGACGGACAGTGCCCTTTCCATGGAGGGCATGTAGGGCTCAGTGGCCGGCCAGCCTAATAACAAGTGGCAACAGGACTGGAGTTCCACCTCTGCTGGAGTTACAACATCTCAGTAATGACCCTGACTTTGAATCGGAGCCTTCAAGAATACATGAGGTGACACTGCATTTGAGGGGGAGGCCTTGATTTTCTTTCCCAGGTGTCTCCTCTGGGCTGCGGTCACCCGCCTGTCACCTGCCTGTCTGCCCCGGGCTTGCATTTTAGGTTCACTTCACAGCATGTACCTGGAACTTTGCCACCTCCTGAAAGAGCCTGCCTTTGGTTTTGCAAATCTGCCATGTTCATTTTATCCTGATTTCTATTTCATTTTGGGACACTTCTTAGTCTTTCCATGCTTCTAAACCTTTGACACCTTGTCTTCTGGTTCCTGTTCTACACCTCTCTGCTTCTCAAGGTGTGGCCCCTGGACCAGCAGCGTTAGCATCATCTGGGGGTTGTTATGGATGCAAATTCTTGAGCCGCATTTCGGACCTACTGACTCATATGCATGATGCTGGAGTTTAGGCAGCACTGCTGTCGAGCACTGTCCTTCATTGGGAGCCAGAGTTGGGCACTAGGAGAAGCTGTATTCCTACAAAACCCACAATAGAACTGCAGCTTTCAAAGTTTTTAATGGCTATAGCCCTTTGGAGGATCTGACTCCTTATTTGCTGGGATTGCGCTGTATGCTGGCTGCTAGTCACTGGAATAATGAGGGAATATACAAGAGGACCACAGAAACGCCTGCTGCGCTGGGCATACTCACCAGCAATTTCTCTTTTCCATTCAATATGGGGGAACAAAGGGCTTCTCTATTTGCATAATGTTGAATAATTCTGAAACTCATAATGCCTGATTTCTCCAAACCCAGCCCCTGGCTTATGTACAACTCACTGATGTCTAGAACTCATTCCCAGCCTTGATCTCCACTCCCACAGATGCCCTTTGGAGAAGGGTGAGGAGGGAAACAGAGGAACCCTCTTCTTCACAGAAACCCAAGCTGGTTTCTCTCCCTGCTGCCCCTTCCCCCGCCTTCTGACCCGAGGGAGGCCTCACCCACCCAGGACTTGAGGGGAGGCCCCAGCCCCTCCCAGGAGTGCACTTCACCTACCGCACTGGTCTGCACGGACTCATTCTCCGGTTTGGCTTTTATATCCACAACCCCATCAGCGTGGCGGAAAGAGCAGTCGGCAAGCACATCATACAAGGATAGCTTCTGGGCCTTCAAGCCATATTTCTGCAGCCACGTCTTAGAGTCCCAGGTGTCTTCTGGATTCGATGCAATCTCAACAGAGGTTGTTTCTGACTCTGTAGAATCACAGCTTGTCAGCCATTCATACTGCATGAGCCATTCATATTACACCCCCAACTTAATATTAACCAACTTGGAAGGTGTTCTTTATTAAACCACAAAGCCCATGTTTCATTTCAGAAAACAGCTTTCCAAAGCAGGACTGGCAAAGAATTATTAGGCTTTTAATGGCAAAAACCACCATTACTTTTGCACCAACATAATAATTCAAAAGACTGCAAAGCAGGGTTACTTTTTATTTCACTTCCTCCTCTACCAAAGTTGACTGGCCCCATGCCTGGGTGAAGGTGACCAGTAGACCAAGGCTGTGTGTCAGGAGCCATGTATGTGTAAGGATGGAGTCAGAAGCTCTGGCTTCAAGTCCTGGCTCCATCACCTTCTAGCAAGTTGCTCAAACTTGGGTGAGTCACTCCACTTGATCTCTCTGAGCTTAGGCAGGATTCTTCACCTGCAGCTGGAAGATAGTATTTGCTTGGCCTTCCTAGGTAAACTGCAGCAATCCAGTGAGAAAAGTTATGTGAGGCCAGGCGTGGTGGCTCACGCCAATAATCCCAACACTTTGGGAGGCCAAGGCAGGTGGATCACCTGAGGTCAGGAGTTTAAAACCAGCCTGGCCAACATGGCAAAACCGCATCTCTACCAAAAATACAAAAATTAGCCAGGTGTGGTGGCAGGTGTCTGTAATCCCAACTACTTGGGAGGCTGAGGCAGAATTGCTTCAACCTGGGAGGCGGAGGTTGCGGTGAGCCGAGAATGCACCACTGCGCTCCAGCCTGGGCAAGAGAGCAAGACTCCATCAAAAAAGAGGAAAGAATGAAAGAAAGACAGAAAGAAAGAGAGAGAGAGAAGAAAAGAAAGAAAGAGAGAAAGGGAGGGAGGGAGGAAGGAGAGAGACAGAAGAAAGAAAGAAAAGAAAGAAAGAAAGAAAGAGAGAGAGAAAGAAAGAGAGAGAGAAAAGGAGGGAGGGAGGAAGGAGAGAGAGAAGAAAGAAAAAGAAGGAAAAAAGAAAGAAAGGGAGGGAAGGAGGAAGGGAAGAAGGAGAGAGAGAGAAAAAGGAAAGAAAGAGAAAGAGAGAAAGGAGGGAGGGAGGAAGGGAGGAAGGAGAGAGAGAGAGAAGAAAGAGAAAGAAAGAAGAAAGAAAAAGAAAGAAAGGAAGAGAAAGAAAGAAAAGAAAGAGAAAAAAGAGAAAGAAAGGAAGAAAGGAAGGAAGGTAGGTCACGTGAAAATGCTTTGTAATGTGGTGGAAAGAGAAGTGATGAGGTGGAGGCAATCAACACGCGAAGGCTAGGAGGCTGCCTCCCCTGAAGCCCGTTTGTTACCTTGGTGAGTGTGTCCTGACTCACAGCCTGGCTTTCCACCCTGCAGGCTCAGAAGCCTCATGTGCCCTATCTAGGACAACTCACCTTAGCTTCACAGGGAAAAGAATAACCCAGAATGCCAATTGCCTAAACATCTCCAGCCTCAGGCACATTCTCGTGGTGTTTTCCAGAGGTAATCTACACTGAGAAGACTGTGTTATGTTACCTGAGCGGGACAAGCCAGCATATCACACAAGCAGAAAACTATTTTTCCAGATGACTTGAAACTTGGAACAGCACCTAAGGGAGAATGAGCTACTCAGGGGTGGACACAAAGGAGGGGTGAGAAACTGTGAAGCTGAGAAGGAGGCACTGGTGTCTGGAGCTGGCTGTGCACATCTCCCAACTCCATGCTGGGCGATGACCGCTTGGTAGGATGAAAGAGACCATGGTGGGAGTATTTATGGAATCTGGAAATCAGCACATGCTACACATTGGGGCTTTTTTCATTCCCGGGAGTGGGTTGTTAAACATTTGCACACCACTGGAAGGAAGGCAGAAAGGACCCTGAGATTTTGGCCCCACTGGGACCATGGGAGCCCTACGAAGACGCGGAAGGGGTTCCTGGCAGGGAAATGTTTTTTTCTAACATGAACTATCACGTAGGAGGTCCACCAGCGCTACAGAGTTTTGTTTAACTCCACTTACATTAATGGCTCTCAACCTTTCACAGTGGCATCCCCTGAGGAGCTTTAAAAAAAATCCTGATGCCTGAGTCCCATCCACTAGATTCTATTTTAACTGGTTTGGGAGTGTGGCCTGGAAACTGGGATTTTACAAAGCTCCCCGGGCAACTGTATTGTGCAGCCAAGCTTTGCCACTGGCTTAAGGTGGAAAGGGCTTCTCAGTTATGACTTGGTAACCCCATCAGCTGATGCTTCCATCAGACACAGATGCAAGTGAAGTACTATTAATTAAAAAGTAGCACTCACTGTTAGGGAAACAAAAATATGACCCAGGCTTTCCTATGACTATATTTAAGGGGATATAGAATTAGGATAAGATGGGAAGACATAAATCATGTTAGAGCCAATTCCTTCTGTATAATGTGTAAAGGACCTGCCCATTAATGCTTCATGAGACCCATGTCCTTGAATTTTAATAGAACACCATTGAAAGAATTCACTCTGAAACCTACTAGAGTGGGGACTTCTCAAAGAAGCTTGTTCTGGATTTTGAACTTTAAACCAACCTGGCACCAAAAGCCCCTCAGAGCAGCATCCCCGACACCGGGAGCTGGCTTTTCCATGAATCACAAAACATTTTTTCACGCTTCTCCAGTAGCTCAAGCCAGAGGCTTCTCAGAGCTCCGAGTCCCTGGGGTTCGCCTGCACACTCTCTCCCATCACAAAGAAGCAGCAAAAAGAGGATGCCGCCATTTCTGTCAGGGAGATCAGCCTCCTTGGAGAAACCCTTGGGGTGACATTTTCTTCAATTATTATTAATTATATTCCCATTCATTGTGTTTCTGCTTAGGAAGACCTTTCCTTTTCTCCTCTCCCTTTTTTTTCCTGATCAATAGGTGTAGTAGGAAATTAAATTTTCATTCAATTATTTCCATAGCAACACACATCTTATTATATCCTTCTGCTCTGTTTTGGGCTGCCTTCTTTTAAAAAAGTTAAGAGCCCTCTATCAAGTATAAATTCAAGCGTACCACAGAACTTCCTAAAAACACATTTGAACCAATCCTCGCAAGGGTTTTGAAAGAGTCAGAGACTAACTTCTGACTCCAACTTCACAGTGGACCAGGCGGTGCAGTCCTGAGGGCAGGATTCAGGCTTCCAATTACCATCTGAAAAGGGGGTTCAGGCAAGCAGCCAGAGCCACCTGGACTTTCATAGAGGAAAGAAAGGATGACCAAGCAATCAAAACCAAAGAACCCAGGCACTCTAAAGCTAAAGAAAGGCGAAAAAAAAAAAAAGGAGGGAAATCTTTTAACTTCCTGTGCTAATTACACCAATTAGTGGCTGAGTCTCATTTTCCTGGGAGGGGCAGGGAAGGGCATCATCCATTCACTAGCGTCACTTACTAAGGGGTCCTTTCCTTTTCCGCAGTTATCTTAATTAAAAATGTTACATGAATTCTCACCCACAGAGAATTCATTTATTATAGAAGTATGAGCTCACAGCTAATCCTGATTGCTTGGCTTTCCTATTCCACAGGACAGATTGCTAAAGATGTTCTTTCTGTTATGAGAAGGGAGCACATCTATGCCACAGAATTAACCAGCCCTGTCCTCCCCATCCCACTTGTCAATCTCAGAACATTTTTCAATGAAAAAGGTGTACTGGGAAAATGCTTTTGAAAACCATCCCTGCTATAGCCAGGGCCACACACAAATAGATAAATTGGGCATAGTTATCAGTACCCACTCCTCTTCCTGTCCCTCATCCACCCACCATCCAGGTTCAGCTCCAGAGGGGCTCAGAGCCATCAGGGATTTCTCACCACCATAACTCTCTTCTCCCAGCCTCCTCCACTGAATGCTACTTGCCTGGCACCTCATTCCTGCCACGCTAGCCCCACATGCCTTTCAGGGGGGCTGTCAGCATATGAATAAACTAGAACTCTAGACCAAGTCTGATGTTTCCAAGAGTGGGTCCCACAGAAACTGCTTCCACTGCATGTCAGTGGCTTCTACTCAGGAAGAGGGTTCCTTAGACAAAAAGTTTGGGGAGCTTGAAAGGAAAGTTTCAAAGGATTCTTGATCACAGGACTTCTCTAAGACTTTCTTAGGGGAATGGGCAGCGGGGCTTACCACAAGCAAGATTCCCAAAGCTATTTAGCCCCAGAGTCTTTCTGCATAGAACGTTTTAGAGGGCTTGTATTTGATAGACCATAACCCCTGTGATCACGGGTGTCATGAGACAATGAACAAACTCTTGGCCACCACATGGGGAGTGGTACAGGAAAAGAATGCTGTGAATTAGCTGAAAAGGAAGGCAGAAGGAAAAAAGGAAGGAGGGAGGAAGAGAAAGAAGAGAGGGAGGGGAAGACAGAAGAAGGGAAGGAAGGAAGGAAAGAACGAAGGAAGGAGGGAGGGAGATGTTTGGTACAATACAGAACAATTGAGATTAGGAAGTGAGACAGGATTGATGGAGTTAGGGAAATTTAGACTGAGTGACCTGAAATTCACATGTTAAGTGGCGAGAATGAGGGAGGGAGGGAGGAAAGGAGGGAAAGATAGAAGTGAGGTAGGGAGGGAAGGGAGGGCAGAAGAAGGGAAGGAAGGAAGGGAGGGGAGAAAAGGAGGAAGGAAACCAGAATTGAGGACAGCTGGGAAAGGAGGGAGAAACGTAACAACTGTCAGGAAAAGAAATGTGGTCTTGCCTGCTGGTGAGATGAGTGAGGTTTCAGCCCTGTGAGCTGGTTCAGCATGGAGCAGCTGCAAGGGCTGTGGGTTCTCTGAAGGTAAGATGATGCCCATCCCAGTCTGAGATCCAGGAGCCAGGTGGCGACAGTGTGGTGTGAGAGAGCAGCTCGTCTCTGAGCAGTCAAGCCCTTTGTCTGCTGCTGTTGCTAACTAAACCTGCTGTTAACCTACGCTTGCTAAAGTACCATGCAATAAGCATATCTGCCTGGCACTGCAGGGGAGCCAAGAAATGGGGAGGAGGGAATGAAGGAGATGGAGGATGGTAACCCACCAACATTCTACCAAACTGATTCACTGTGGAGATCAGGTAAATGTTCTCTGGAGCACCCCACGGGCTACACACAAGGGCTGAGGCCCAAATAAAACCTCTGCTATAAAGAAGGGCTCCATGGCTTGACCAACTGGAAAAATGATTCCAACCCGTAGTGTTCTCAATTCCTATAATCCTCAGGAGGTAGAGATGGGAGAGAGAGAAAAGAAATAAAAAACAAGGAGGCAAAGAAGAAGCAGACATAAAAACAAAGAACATCAAACACCAATAACAGAAAGAACACGGAAGACGAGCTAATACCCCCTAAAGACATAGTTCAACATTTCCCTCACTTTCTCTTCTGCCTTATGATTCTGAAAGAAGGAATCTTAAAAGAATTATTTTAGACGTAAGGTGTGAATGATGCAGCTGCAGAAAGAATTTTTAAACTACAGCACCTGCAGCTGGCTACAGAGAAATAAGGAGCAGTTAATTTAGTGACAAGCCTGCATGAAGACTGAGAAGAAACCACTAAAGGGACTATAGACTGCAAGAGAAGAATTATAAAAGCCACATCTTACTGTGTCTACATCTAACTAGTATTTAAAACAGATAGAAAATAGTTGAGGATCAGTGAGGTAGGCATCAAACTGTACCTTAGGCTATTACTTCTTTAAAAATAGCTGTGGCATCACAAGATAAACACAGACTGATTCGAGATGTGTGGTACCATATGGAACAATTGAGATTAGGAAGTGAGAAAGGATTGATGGAGTTAGGGAAATTTAGACTGAGTGACCTGAAATTCACATGTTAAGTGGCAAGGATGAGAACTCTGAAACAGAGTGTGAATGCTGGAATGAAACTGACACAGAAAGCTGAATCTGCTTCCTTTGGAAAATTAAAATATTTGTCACCTTTTTGATCTTGCATCACTGTTGCTGAGGTTTTTAAAAAATCTTTAGTCAGCATATTTATTTCATATATTCTTTCAAAAACTTTTTGAGATATAATTCACATATCATAAAATTCGACAGCAAGGTGACAATAGTTAATGGTGATAAATTATATTCTTGAAATTATATTCTTGAAAATCCAAAGAGAGCTATTAAGTGCTCTCACCACAAAAATGTTTACTATGTAAGGTAATCTAAATTTTAATTAGCTAGATTTAACAATTTCACAATGTACATATACTTCAAAACATCATGTTGTACATGATAAATACATACAATGTTATCTGCCAAATTAAAAAAAAATAAAGAATTGGTGTTAATTATTCTTTAAACACTTGAAAGAAGTCACCAGTGAAGACATCTGGTCCTGGCTTCTCTTCGTGCAGACTTTTTAAAAAAATTACTAACTCAGTCGCTTATGACAGATCTATGCAGAATTTCCATTTCTTCTTGAGTCAGTTTTGGTAGTTTGTGTCTTTCTGGGAATTTGTCCATTTCATTTAGGTTATCTTATTCATCAACATACAATTGTTCATAGTAGTCTCTTATAATCATTTTTACTTCCAAAAGGCTGGTACTCATACCCCCTCTTTCATTCCCGATTTTAGTAATATGGCTCTCTCTCTCTCTCTCCTTTCTTGGTTTGTCTAGGTAAGGATTTGTCAACTTTGTTGATCTTCTGAAGCAACCAACATTTAATGTTTTAATTTTATTGTTTTTCTATTTTCCATTTTAGTTATAGTTTCTTTAATTTTTTTATTATTTCCTTCCTTCTGCTTGTTTCACTTTAGTTTACTTTTCTAATTTCTTAAGGCAGAGGTTTACATAATTGATGTGAGATCTTTCTTCTTTTTTGATGTAGGTATTTTCAGCCAAGCACTGCTTTAGTTGCACCCCATAGGTTTTGGAATGTCAAATTTTTTGTTCTCATTCACTTCAAAGTATTTTTAAATTTCCTGTTTGATATATTTCACCCTCTGGTTATTTAGAAGTATGTTGTTAGTATTCACATATTTGTCAGTATTCAAAATGTCCTAGTCTTATTTATTTTAATTTCATCCATTGTAGTCAGAAAGATACTTTGTGTGATTACAATCCTTTTAAATTGACTGCAACTTGTTTTGTGGCCTAACATATGGCCTATTCTAGAGAATGTACACTTAAGAATATGTATTCTATTGCTGTTTCATATAATCTTTTATAGATGTCTATTAGATTTAGTTGGTTTGAAGTGTTGTTTAGCCTTTTATTTCCTTGTCAATCTTCTGCCTAATTTTTTCATCCCATATTGAAAGTGGGATAATGAAGTCTTCAGCTACTATTATCAGACTATAGAAGACCTTTCAATTCTGTCAGTTTTTGCTTCTTATATTTTGGTAAACTGTTTTTAGGTGCATATATTTATGTATTTATAATTGTTACATCTTCCTGGTAAATAATTGACACTTTTATCATTACCAAATGTCCTTTATCTCTAATAAGAATTTCTGTCTTAAAGACTATTTTGTCTGAAATTAGTATAACTGTTCAGTTCTCTTTTTGTTACTTATTACATGGTATATCTTTTTCCATTCTTTACTTTCATCCTATTTCTGTCATTCAACCTAAAATGTGTCTCTTGTAGACAGCATATAGTTGGATCATGGGTTTTTTGTGTGTGTGTTTTGTTTTTACTCATTTGCCATTCAATTAAAGTGTTTAGTTCATTGACTCTTTCTTTCTTTTTTTCTTTTCCTTTTTTTTTTTTTTTGAGACAGAGTTATGCACTCACTATCTTGTCCAGACTGGAATGCAGTAGCTATTTACAGGTGCAATCATAGTGCACTGCAGCCCCAAACTCCTGGCCTCAAGCAATCCTCCAACCTCAGCCTCTCAAGTAGCTGGGACTACAGGTATGTGCCACTGTGCCCAGCTAATCCATTTACACTTCATATAATAAGTGATGT
Source organism: Gorilla gorilla gorilla (assembly GCF_029281585.2). Classification (NCBI taxonomy): domain Eukaryota; kingdom Metazoa; phylum Chordata; class Mammalia; order Primates; family Hominidae; genus Gorilla; species Gorilla gorilla. The sequence goes on along the minus strand of NC_073236.2, from coordinate 35,988,338 downwards.
GGTAAAATTAATGACTGCCATTTTGTTATTTGTTTTCTACATGTCATACCTTTTTCATTCTTCTATTCCTCTATTACTACCTTATTTTGTGTTAAATGGATATTTTCTAGTATTCAATTTTAAGTTATTTGGAATTTCTTTTACTTTCTTAGTGGCTACTATGAAGATTTTAATCAAAATCTTAATTTATCACTCATTAATCAACTTAATTTCAATAATATACAAAACATTAAATCTATATAACTCCACTGCCTCCCCCCTCCATTGTGCTGTTATTCTCATATAAAGTATACATTTATACATCTGTGTCCATCAGAACAGATTAAAATTTTTGCTTCATAAAGTTGTCTTTTGAATCAGATAGGAGAAAAAATACTTACAAACAAAAAAATACATTTATACTATCCTTTCTGTTTACCCACATAGTTATCTCTATTGTTGCCCTTTATTTCTTCCTATGGATTCAAGTTACTCTCCAATATTCTTTCATTTTATCCTGAAGGATTTCCTTTAGTATTTCTTTAGGGCAGGTTTGATGAAAGTAAGTTCTCTTGCTTTTTGTTTATATTAATTTTTCCTTTTTTTTTTCTTTGAGATGGAGTCTCACTCTGTCACCCAGTCTGGAGTGCAGTGGCATGATCTCAGCTCACTGCAACATCTGCCTACTGGGTTCAAGTGATTCTCCTGCCTCAGCCTCCTGAGTAGCTGGGCTTACAGGTATGCACCACCATGCCCAGCTAATTTTTGTGTTTTTAGTAGAGACAGGGTTTCACCATGTTGGCCAGGCTGGTCTCAAACTCCTGACCTCAGGTGATCTGCCCATCTTGGCCTCCCAAAGGGCTGGGATTACAGGCATGAGCCATTGCACCTGGCAATGTATCCTTTTTTGAAGGATGGCTTTAGAGGATAATATTCTTGGTAGATACTTTTTTGTTGTTTTTGTTTTGTTTTGTTTTGCTTTGTTTGAGACAGAGTCTCACTTTATGGCCCAGGCTGTAGTGCACTGTTGTGATTTTGGCTCACTGCAACCTCTGCTTCCTGGGTTTAAGCACTTATCATGCCTTGGTCACCCGAGTAGCTGGGATTATAGGCGTGTGCCACCATGCCTGGCTAACTTTTGTATTTTTAGTAGACACAGGGTTTCACCATGTTGGCGAGGCTGGTCTTGAACTCCTGACCTCAAGTGATCTGCCTGCTTTGGCCTCCCAAAATGCTGAGATTACAGACATGAGCTACTGTGCCTAGCCAGGTTTTTCTTTCTTTCAGCACTTAGATAATTTCATTCCACTGCTCTCTGGCCTTGATTTCTGATGCACAATTAGTTGTTAATCTTATCAAGTATCCCTTTTACATGATGAGTCATTTCTCCCTTGTTGCTTTCAAATGTCTTTTTTTGTTGTTGGCTTTCAACAGCTTGATTATAATGTGTCTAGATGTGGGTGTCTTTTATCCTACATGGAATCCATTTTGCTTCTTGGATGGGTAAATTAATGTTTTCATCAAATGTAGGGAGTTTCCAGCCCTTACATCTTCAAATATTCTTTCTCTCTCTCCCCCATCCTTTGGGGACTCCCATTGTTCACATGTTGTTATGTTTATGGTATGCCATTGGTCTCTAAGACTCTGTTTGGTTTTTTTCATTCTTTATTCCTTTTGTTCTTCAGACTGGGTAACCTCAATTGAGCTATCTAAAAATTCATTGGTTTGTTCTTCTGCTTGCTCAAATCGGGGTGTTGAACCCCTCTAGTCAGTTCCTCATTTCAATACTTTGTACTCCAGAACTTTTTTCAACTCCAGAATTTCTATTTGCTTCTTAAATAAAATTTCTCTCATTATTGATATCTCTAATTGGTAAGACAGTGTTCTTATACTTCCTATGTTCTTTAGACATAGTTTCCTGTAGTTCTTTGACATATTTAAAATCGCTTATTTAATATCTTTATCTAGTAAGGTCAATGTCTGGGCTTCCTCCTGGACATGGACAGTTTCCTCATGGACAGTTCCCATGGATTGCTTTTTTTCCTTTGTATGGTCCATACTTTATTTCTTTGCATGCCTCATTTTTGTTGTTGTTGTTGACAACTGGACATTTTAAATAATAAAATGCAGCAACTCTGGAAATCAGATTCTCCCACCTGCCCAGAGTTTGTTGTGATTCGGTGGTTGTTTGTTTATCACTCCTGAATTCTGTAAAATCTGCATTCTTTGTCATTTGTAGCCACTGGAGTCTCTGCTCAGTTAACTCAGTGGTCAGCTAATAATTGAACAGAGATTTCCTTAAATCTTTTGGACTATTCCTTGCTGAGGAGCTGTGTGTGTATCAGGCCACACTTTCCATGCTGCAGCAGTTAACAACTCTCCCTCAGCCTTTACTTCCTGCTTGTGCAGAGCCTCAGGGTCAGCCCAAGATGAGAGCGTAGGGCCCTCCTGAGTCTTTTTTTGAACATATGCATAGCCTGGGCATGCCCACAGCCCTGTGCATGTGCCTGCCTGGGCTATGCATGATAGATTCCCAGGAATACCTCAGAGCTTTGGAAAAACCAATGGACATCCCATTCCCCAGTTTTTCATCTTAAGTGTTTTGGTTTACCTCTTGTTTGTCCTGACTGTTATCTACAACCTTAGTCAGCCACAAAATTAATCAATAACCTCTCATTGTTTTTGACAACGGTTCCCAGGGAAAAGGCTTTTCCCACTGAGGAAGAACTGAGTGAAGTCAAATAAAGAAAGCTTTGTAACTGGGGTCTTCCAGAGAGCCAGCGAACAGGTCACATAATGAGAATTATCTGGAAATGAGGCTTTGAAGGAACTCCAACCCCATCCTGCCCCCTCCAGTGGCTGTGAGCCTGTGGTTTCCACTGTGATCACAAACTGTTGGTTTTTAAGGTTAGTGAGGAGCTGGAGCTGGGGAATGTGAATAGGACTAGCTAAAATGCCACCAGCTCACTATTCTTACTGAGATTTCATTATTTTTCTTGAATAAACACTTCCCAGATTGCTGCACACCTTGGGTTAATTTCTAGAGTTATGAAAAAGGTTGATTCTGATAAGGTCCTTATGCCTTCTATGAAGGAGAAGTTTTGAAGGTCCTTAACTCTGCCATTTTTGCCCAGGTATTTTTGGTGTTTCCATAATTAGGGGTCCAAATACACGAAATATAATTCCTCAATAGATTTGTTGTGCTTTTCCACAGTCATTTTTTTTTCTTTTGAGACAGAGTCTCGCTCTGTCGCCCAGGCTGGAGTGCAGTGGTGCAATCTCGGCTCACTGCAACCTCCGCCTCCCGAGTTCGAGCAATTCTCCTTTCCTCAGCCTCCCGAGTAGCTGGGACTACAGGCGCACGCCACTACACCCAGCTAATTTTTGTATTTTTAGTAAAGATGGGATTTCACAGTGTTGGCCAGAATGGTCTCCATCTCTTGACTTCGTGATCCATCCACCTCGGCCTCCCAAAGTACTGGGATTACAGGCATGAGCCACTGGCGCCCAGCCCTCCACAGTCATTTTTTAACAACATGATTTTTAACATTGACATTTCACCATACCTGTGTCGCATTCCAGTATCTTTCCCAAGTTAAATGTATAGCATCTACAAAATGCTAATCGACCAATTCTCCCAAATTTGGGGAGAAAATTTTCAGCAATTAATCTTGAATCATGGGAGAATTACATGGTATTTTTCTGCAAATGTTTGCCATGTGTGCTTTTTGTCTGGAAAATGCGAAGCTCAGTGCCCATTGGAAAATACATATTTGAGTAAGCACAGTCTTGGTCCTTTCTAGCATTTTCACTTCTTGCTTATTAATCAACCTTGTCAAAGTTCACTTGACTATACACAGAGCTCTACATATATAAAGGCATTCTGAAGAAAATGTGAGTTCTAGGAAGAAATATTATTTTATCCTTTGCCTTGCCTGAAGTGTGAACACTTTGACAAGTGTGCCATTTGCTTCTGGTTGCATAAGAAACCAGCTGCGCCCTGCCCCAGATCTCTTCTGCAGCCTTCTTTGAGCAAAAAGGGAAGACACTCTTGAAAAGATAAACATGTACAAGTACTCTGTAAATTAGCTTGTTCTGCTCTCAAATTGCAAGTCATCCTGTTGGTAAAATAGTCTTCATCTAGTACACTTATTAAACATCTAGCATTGGTGCACGACAGAAAACTCAGATGATATGTTCACCTCTGTGGATATCAGAGTCCAAAAAACTAGGGGTCAAAGATTCAGAAACATGGGGTTCCTGCTTGATATGTCTATATTTATCTTTATACCAAGAATGTTCACTTCACCCCAATAGTGTGTCTGAATTCTCCACCTACATAGTCAATTGCCTCCTTTATTTCTCTACCGGGCTCTCAAGGATTCTTCAGTCTCAATAGGTTCAAACAAAATGTGTCATTCCCCACCCCGACCCGGTTCTCCTCCAGCATTCTCTCAGTGTAGTGGACGACACCGTATCCATCTAGGAGCTTACTTTTGACACCTCCATCTCCCCCACCCCCAAGTCCTATTGATACGGAAGTGCTGGGAAGGGAAGAGCTGGTCCCTTTAAACGATATGGAAGTGGGGAAGGAAAGTGCTGGGTACAGGAAGGGTGTGGACCCTGGCTAGGGTTTCACCCCCACAGACCTAGGTGAGGACATGTGTTTCTGTTTTCCTGCCCAAATGTTGCATTTCCCAAGACCACCCTGGCCTGTCACGCCCCCATTCTGTGCAGAGACAGAAGCAGCTGGATATCAAGAGGAGCATATCGGAGGAGGAACACACAGGTGGCTGGATGTCGGGAGGAACGCACCGGCATGCCAGCAGGCCACTGACCAGCAGAATGACGCAGAGTTTGGCTGGGGCAGTCAGAGGAGAGCCCGGGCTGGCAAGCCGCCTGACTCCAGGGGAAAATCATCACCCTTCTAGCTCCCCCATCTGCTGAAAGCTACTTCCACTCAATAAAACCTGGCACTCATTCTCCAAGCCCACGTGTGATCCGATTCTTCTGGTACACCAAGGCAAGAACCTAGGATACAGAAAGCCTCTGTCCTTGCGACCAGGTAGAGGGTCAAATTGAGCTGGTTAACACAAGCCGCCTATAGACGGCAAACTAAAAGAGCACCCTGTAACACACGCCCATTGGGGCTGCAGGAGCTGTAAACATTCACTCCTAGACACTGGCGTGGGGTTGGCACCCCACAGCCTGCCCATCTGTATGCTCCCCTAGAAATTTGAGCAGCAGGGCACTGAAGAAGCGAGCCACTCCCCCATCACACATCCTGCAAGGGGACAAGGGAACTTTTCCTCTTTCACTGTCAATTCAACAACCAAACTCTCCGGCATACCTGCCCATTTATCACCTTCACAGGCTCCTCCTACTCTTGTCCAGGATGCCACCATCACTGTACTAACATCTTTATTCTCTTCCCTCATCCTGTTTGTCCCCTCATCTCCAACTTGTTTCCCACCCTGTAGCCAAAGTGATCTTTTTTTTCTAAATGTAAATCTGATCTTAGCATTCCCCTGCTTACAATCCTCTAGCGGCTGGCCATTGGTATGAAATTGAGGGTGAACCCCTGTACCGCGGCCTCCAGAACCAGCACAATCGGGTCCCTGCTTCCCTCTCCAGACTCATCACTGGACACTGCACTCCAGCCACACTCCTCTTTCCAGTTCTTCTGAAGTGCCGTTCTCCTTTCTGCCTCGGGGCCTTTGCATATGCTATTCTTCTTCCTGGCATACACTTCCAGCTCTCGCCCTTCTTTTCACCTCATTAACTTACCTCTTCAACCCTCAGATATCAGCTCCAAAGTTATTTCCTCAGGAAACCTTTCCTTGACCCTGGGAATAGCTCAGAAGCTCCCACTTTTCCTCAATCGTAAATACCCCATTTGTGTTCATCCGATTTTCTACCTTCATGGAGCAAGAGATGGTTCATGTAGGTCCTGCTTTATGAGGGCCCGTTCCATGTCTCTTATTTACTATTACGTCATCACCTACCATAGTGCTACATAGAGTAAGCACTAAATAAATGAAAGAATAGACAAGTGGATTAACCTTTTCTGAAGCCATCATTAATTTCTAACTATGTGACAGCACATTTCTAGGTGTTTTACATGTGTTTTCTGATTTAACTTTCATAACAGTCCATGGAGTAGGTATTATCATTATCATTCACATTTTGCAAATAAGGAAACTGAGGCACAGATAATAAGTGTCTTGCCCAGCATCACACAACAGGAGTGGGCAGAGCCAGGTTTAATATCTTTCTGGTTGGGCACAGTGGCTCACGCCTGTAATCCCAGCACTTTGGGAGGCTGAGGCAGGCGGATCACAAGGTCAAGAGATGGAGACCATCCTGGCCAACACAGTGAAACCCCGTCTCTACTGAAAATACAAAAATTAGTTGGGCATAGTGGCGCACACCTGTAGTCCCAGCTACTCAGGAGGCTGAGGCAGGAGAATCACTTGAACCCATGAGGCAGAGCTTGCAGTGAGCCGAGGTTGCATCACTGCACTCCAGCCTGGTGACAGAGCAATACTCCGTCTCAAAAAAAAAAAAAAAAAAATCTTCCTAACTCTGAGTCTGTGTACTTCATCACCACCCAGGACTACAAAGTCATCTTGCTGATTATTTAATACAATACTAATGAAAATAAGCACCATCCCCCTCTCCATTTGTTCAAAAAATATGTGCTCTAAACTCCTGTAGACCTACTGTAGGTTGCAACTGCCTGCAGAGCCTGAATGAACCTTCAGCCATTTCCTTGTCTTTTGAAACTGAATTTGGTATTTTGAAACAAGCAAGAATTTGGAGCCAAATCTTGAGTCTCAGATGGTAATCTTTTGGACTGTCTTTGTTCATGATTAAAGCATGACTACACAATGTGACTCGACTAATGATTTCTACTGAGTCACAAAATGGCTGTGAAGGTTATTTCAAATGAGGAGTTCCTGAAATGCTTTGAGAGGCAGCATCATCAAAGAAGGGTCAAGCTTTGGACAAATTCTATTGATTGATTGATTCATTCATTCATCCATTCATTCATTTTGAGACAGAGTCTCGCTCTGTCACCCAGGCTGGAATGCAGTGGTGCGATTACCACTCAGTGCCACCTAGACTCTCCACTTCTTAACTCAAGCGATTCTCTCACTTCAGCCTCCCAAGTAGTTGGGACTACAGGTGCACACCATCATGCCTGGCTAATTTTCACATTTTTTTTTGTTGAGGCGGGGTTTTGCCATGTCGCCTAGGATGGTCTCAAACTCCTGGGCTGAAGTGATCTGCCTACCTCAGCCTCCTAAAGTGCTGGAATTACAGGTGTGAGTCACCGTGCCCAGCCTGGACAAATCCTTTAACGTTTTGTGAGAAAAGCCATCTTCGTGTTTGAGGGTCATGCCTAGAACAGGCACACCGACACACACACACACACACACACACACACACACACACACACACACACACACAGAATGCCCAGGTGTGTCCCACCCACATCTCTGAACAGCTCAGCGCCAGAGGAGTGACTCTCCTTCTCTTCTACTTTGTCCTCTTTTTTCACTTTACCAACAGTTGTGTTGAGCTACAATTGACATATAATATCTCATACACCTTTAAAGTGTACACATTGGTAAGTTTTGACATACGTATAGTTAGATTTATGTTTATCATCTTGCTATTTGTTTTCTATCGGCCCTATCTGTTCTTTGTTCTTTTTTTGTTCTGACAGGTTTTGGATTGGGTATTTTTAATTCCATTTTATTTCCTTTGTCAGCTTGTCTTGTTATTTTAGTGGTTATCTTAGGTTTATACTACACATCTTCAACTTATCATAGTCTAACTTCAAGTACTATTACATCACTTCATGTATAATATGTGCCAATGATAAACTATTTCAGCTTTTGTATGTCTGAAAATGTCTTTATTTTGCCTTTGTTTTTGAAAGATGTTTTTGCTTTGTATAGAATTCCAGGCTGAAATTCATGTACTGAATTTTCTTTCATTTACTGAAAGAAAAAATGCTGCCCCACTGTCTTTTCATTTGAGTGAGAAATCTGCTGTCATCCTCGTCTTTGTGGCTTTGCACATATCTTTTTTGTTGTTGTTCTGGCTGCTTTTAAGATTTCCTCTGTATTACTGATTTTAAGCAAACCAATTGAGATGTCTCTCGGTGTAGTTTTCCTCATTTTCTTGTGCTTAGCATTCACTGAACTTCTTGGATCTCTGGGTCTGTAGTTTTCATCAAATTTGGAAACTTGTCAACACATTTCTTTAAATATTTTTCTGTTCCCTGTCCCTTCTACTTCCTCCCCTCAGGAATCCCATCTAATGTCTATTTGGCCACTTGAAATTGTCCCACAGTTCACAGATCTTCTTTTGGGTTTTTTTAAATCTTTTTTTCGTATGTCTGTCTCATTTTGGATAGTTTCTATTGCTGTCTTCAAGTCCACTCATCTCTTTTCCTGCAATGTCTAATCTGCCATTGATTCCATTCAGTAAGCTTTCCATCTAACATATTTTCTTCTCTTAAGTTTTCATCTCTAAAAGTTCAGTATGTGTCTTTTTAAATATCTTTCTTGTCTCTAAAAGTTCAGTATGCGCCTTTTTAAATATCTTTCTTGTCTCTAAAAGTTCAGTATGTGTCTTTTTAAATATCTTTCTTGAAGTTAAGAAAGCTGAATGGCTAGCCAATGATGAAAGGTCCTGGCCAAACTTTCCTTTTTAAATAGAGATAGGACATTCAAAGAATTTTTTGAAAATTTCTGCTTAGAGTTATTTTGGGTTTTAGTTTGTGTGTGTGTGTGTGTATGTATTAGATTGAAACAAAGGGAACTGATACATAATTGTCCAATATCTGAGGCTCATAACTCATCTGTTTCCTTTAGGAATAACATCCAAGACCTTCTGTTAACTCTTAAGACTAACTACACCAAACTTAAATATGCCTCGTATTAGCTTTTGAACATATGGAATACAGTTATAACTCTGAGTGACTCTTCTGCCATTTCTAACGTCTGTGTTAGTTCTCAGTCAGTTTTGATTGATTGATTTTTCTACTTATCACAGATGACATTTTTCTGCTTCTTTTCATGCCTTGTAATCTTTGATTAGATGCCAATCATTTTGAGTTTGACCTTGTTGGGTACTGGATGCTTTTGTTCTTACAAATTTTCTTGAGCTTTGTTCAGAGATGCAGTTATGTTACCTAGAAATAGTTTGTTCTTTTCATGTCTTGCTTTAATGATTTCTTAGGAGGGCCCAGAGCAGTGCTCAATTTAAAGCTAATTACTCCCCATGACTGAGACAAGACCTTTCCAAGTAGTCTACCCAGGGACCCATGGATTCTAAAGCTTTCATGCTGATGAGAACAGGCACTATTCTTGGTCCTGTGTGAATTCCAAGCCCTGTTTCTTCTAATTCTTTCCAATGGCCCTTTCCCCAGACTCCGATAACCTTCTCACAGGCACGAGCGGATCAGTATTCAAATGAATTCTTGAGGGGGACCCTTTGCAGATGTCTGGACTTCTCTCTCTGTGCATCTGTCTCCTCTCTGGTACTTTGTCCTGTGAATTGTAGCTGCCTTGGTCCCTCCAGACCCTCAGCTCTGTCTCCCAAACTCAGGATGTTTTCTGGGCTCCACCTACATTCCTCCTCTGTGCGCCAGGGCCTGGAAACTCTCTCAAGGCAGTAAGCACGGGAAAGCTAGAGCTCACCTTTCTTTGGCCCTGTATGTCAGAAATCACTGGCCTTCATTCTTAGTGTTCAGTATCCTACAAACCATTGATTCATACATTTTTGTCAGTTTTTTTTTTTTTCCAGGGAACTCTCATGTCCTGCTCTTGGTAATTAAAAGAGGTTAAAAAAAAACAATCAGTGGCCTCACCTTCTTCTTACCTTCTTTTCATCCCAGGCACCAGACTCATGAGACATTTCTCCCAGAAACTGCCCTCCTGGTACTATGGACCTGTACGTGCCAGGTGACCTCGAACCAGTGTGCGGAATGGCAGCTTGCTAGATCTCCTCCAATCCGCCCCTTCCCTGTCCCGCTGGCCACCATCTCTCCTGGGGTCTGCAGGCCATGAGCAGCCAGCTTAGGGGAACAGCTGCTGCCTTCCTAGGAGGCCTTCCAAGCCAGTCTTGAACTGACCCAGCCTTTGCCTCAGTAACTCTGGGCTGTGGTGGGAATGAGGGCAGGTCGGACACGTGGTATAGAGGGCCAGATTGAAGCTACAAAAGCTGAGATGGATAGCCAGTGATGAAAGGTCCCGGCCAAACTTTCCTTTTTAAATAGAGATGGTACATTCAAAGAATTTTTTGAAAATTTCTGCATAGAGTTATTTTGGGTTTTAGTTTGAGTGCGTGTGTGTGTGTGTGTGTGCGTGTGTGTGTATTAGATTGAAACAAAAGGAACTGATACATCATTGCCCAGTATCTGAGGCTTATAACTCATCTGTTTCCTTTAGGAATAACATCCAAGACCTTCTGTTAACTCTTAAGACTAACCACACCAAACTTAAATACGCCTTGTATTAGTCAGCTTGGGCTGCCATCACAAAACACCAGAGGCTGGGGGGCTTAAAGGACAGACATTTATTTTCTCTCTGTTTGAGGTTGGAAGTCCAGGATGAAGGTGCCAGCAACGCTGGTTTCTGATGAGGCTGTTCTTCCTGGCTAGGAGACGGCCACCTTCTCTCTGTGCTGCACACGACCTTTCCTCCATGTGCTTCTGGGGAGAGGGCTCGCTGGTGTCTCTCCCTCTTCTTATAAAGACACCAATCCTATCAGATTAGGGCCCTCCTTTTATGACCTCATTTAACCTTAATTACCGTTTTGTTGTTTGTTTGTTTGTTTGTTTGTTTTGAGACAGAGTCTCGCTCTGTTGCCCAGACCGGAGTGCAATGGGGCAATCTCTGCTCACTGCCACCTCCACCTCCTGGGTTCAAGTGATTCTTGTGCCTCAGCCTCCCGAGTGGCTGGGATTAAAGGCATGCACCACCACACCTGGCTAATTTTTGTATTTTTGGTAGAGATGGGGTTTTGCCATGTTGACCAGGCTGGTCTCGAACTGCCGACCTCAGGTGATCCACCCTCCTTGGCCTCCCAAAGTGCTGGGATTACAGGCGTGAGCCACCATACCTGGTCCCTTAATTACCTTTTTAAAGACCCTGTCTCCAAATACAGTCTCATGGTGGGGGCTTCAGTGTATGAACTGGGGGGGCACAATTCAGGCCACACACTCCCCGAAACAAGCGCCTTAGCAGCAGGCTCCCCATTCTCTTTGCCGGGCGGAGGTACTGGGTTTGGCCTGGGTCCCCTGCTTGGTGTTCATTTTGTTCATCTGCAGGGTGACAGGGGACCATCTGGGTTTTCGAGTGGGTGTCACTACATGTGAGCAGCTCCTCCAGACAAGCCTATTAGGTCCCTCTCAGGAACACCCAGGGAGCCAACCCTGGCAATGTAACCACAGCAGCCAGTGCCCTAAGCCCAGGTCAGGACACCCAGTCACAGGAAAAAGCCACAGTCACCAGGAATTTATCAAGTCACACAGCAGGCTTGCCCATGCCTCAACCTCTCTCTCCCTCTACACAAGTCCCCGTCCCCATTTCTCCTCTAACTGCATCCCTTTCCCAGCCGGCCTGACCTCCCTGCTCTCTGCCCTCTGCACCTCTGTAACCCAGGAGGCACTGCAGCCTGGCAGTAGTTCCAAAATTAGCTGCACACTAGGATCACCCGGGGAGCTTTCAAAAGTCCCAATGTCATCCCACAGGGATTAAATCAGGATGATTTAATCAGACATCCTGATTACATGTCCGATGGGTGGGAGGCAGATATCAGTATTTTTACTGGTGGACTAGGTTTTGAATCTAGGCTTCATCATCTCATTAGCTGTGTAGCCTTGCGCAAGTTACTGAAGCCAAAACGGAGATAATAGTAGCAGTAGCACCTGTCTCTTAAGATTGTAGCAAATATGAAATGAGCTAATGCTCATAAGGAGCCTTAAACGGTGCCTGATGTGTAAGGTATGTGCGTCCACCAGGTGTGCCCCAAAGGAAACCAGCACCTTACAGAGGAAAGGCCATGCAGGAGAATCCGTGTACCAACTCCCCTAAGTGTGAAAGGGCAAAGAATGCGCTGACATCAAGTCCCTGCTTGGTGTGGAGCATGCATCATTGTATTTTGTCTGTACAGTGGTTCCTCAGCATCAAGATTATGATAGTCGTTGTGCAGAAGAATAAGGCTAAAAGAGACAAACTCAGGCAGGTCTAGTGATGGAGCTGGGATTTATAACCAGGTCCTTCTCACCCCCAAACTCATGTCCATTGTTATGAAAAATGCTTTGGTTTACAAGAAAAAAAGGGAGAAAATATTTTGTGTAGTCTCAATGTCATTCACTAGTAAAAATGCAGTGAGGTTGTTTGTATGGTGCAGTTGTGGGGCTGGAACCCATCAAACACCAAGAAGTGCTTTCATTTACTCAGAATAGGGTAGGTGCTAATTAAATCACGGAAACCAACATCAAGATGAGTACAGCCTCACTGCTAATATTTTTTTGTAAAAGTTTAGGCAGGAAAGTTTCTGTTCTGCATTTTGGGTTCAAAATCAGACTACGTTTGCTAGCTATGTGACCATGGCCAATGACTTAATCGCTCTGTAATTCAGTTTCCTCACCTGTCAGTTGGAGATAATAAGAAACTCCCTCATAGAGTTATGAGGCTTAAATGAGCTAAATATAAGCCTACCCCTCAGGGCAGCACCTGACACATAGTATGTGCCCACTCAGTGGTCATATTGCTGTTACTACCATTTAGGGAATGCAAATCAGTCTTCCAAACTCCAAAGTTTCAAGTGGCTATTCCAAATTAGATGGAAGAGTGTTAAGTGAATACCAGAAATGCAACTGGATTTTAATAATTTCTTTTTAATATTAATAACTCAAACCCCCATTCACACTACTCCTTCCAAGTAAACATTCCACACTTTTTCCCCAGCCTGTGCCCTCTTCTGCTGCAAGGTCCTGGACCCTGCTCAAAGAAAACTGATTTAGGCCTTCCTGTAAGCATCAGAGAGCGAGTCAGATGGCTGCCTGCACAGACACAGACAGCGTGGATGGGATTTTGTCTGCAGGCAAGGGTCAAGGCTGGCCCAGCCGATCACTGAGCTCTCCTGCTCCTCCTCCCTGGAAGAGCACCGGCAACTCGACAGTCTCCCCTTGCCCAGCCTTCAGCCAGGCTCCTCTGAATGCTCTTCTCAGCGAGTCCTCAACCTTTGCACTTCTATGCCCATCTCTGCATCGCCTGATTTTAGCAAAAAGCCTAAGTCAGTGTAGCCAGAATGCCCCACCCTCAGTATCTGATCGCTTTGCTATCTGATCCGCATCCTCGTTCTCACCGTCCCCCAGGTGACATCTGATCACACTGGCCTCTCTCCTGAAAGAATCCTGTCAAGTTGGTTTAGCCAGAAGCCCCCCTGCCCTTAACATCTCCTCTTAATAATTTTCCATCCACTGGCGTCCCCCTGATCCTTGGCTATGAATCCCCACTTGTCCATGTTGTACTCAGAATTGAGCCCAGTTTTATACAGAGGTCTGGTTTCCCTTAGTATACAAGAGTTTGTCAAGAATCTGTTTTGTTATTGTTATTGTTGTTGTTTTTGAGACAGAGTCTCTCTCCATTGCTAGGCTGGAGTGCAGTGGCATGATCTCGGCTCACTGCTATCTCTGCCTCCCAGGTTCAAGCCATTGTCCTGCCTCGGCCTCCTGAGTAGCTGGGATTACAGGCACGGGCCACCACACCCAGCTAATTTTTGTATTTTTAGTAGAGACGGGGTTTCACCATGTTGGCCAGGATGGTCTCGATCTCCTGACCTCGTGATCCACCCGCCTCGGCCTCCCAAAGTGCTGGGGTAACAGGTGTGAGCCACCGCGCCCGGCCCAAGCATCCGTTTTTACCACTTTACTGTCCAGCTCTGGGTACTGACAATCTCCACATATGCACACATGTGAGCGCGTGGGCACACACACATGCACGTGTCTGTGCATGTGTGTACAGCCCCTCCCCACCCCTCACCCCACACAGCTCTGGCTGCTCTCCTCAGCAGCCCCTCGCAGCTGGGCTCTGGAGCTTCTCTGGTCAGGAACATGGAAGCAGGCCCTGGTCCCCAGCTAGTAACATTTATGAATCTTTTACACCAGTGACCAGAAATAGCACCAACCGCAGTCCACGGTGGCCATGTCGGGCTTGGAAGGCTCGGCCACCAGCCTCTGGATCTGGGCCAGCGTGCTGCAGGCTTCCTCCATCTCTCGCCAAACGAGAAACACGTCCTCTCTGACTCCAGCTCCTAAAAGGGGAGACACAGCATGAGTGGCCGGCTGAGACAGGCCCAGGAATGTGGCAGCCCGCCTAGCAGGCCTGACGCATTGCAGCCAAGTTTCTGGAACATTTCTGAACATCAAATTCCACTTCCCCCACTAATCTCTTTCTGAGAATCAGAACTGATATCCCCAAGGAAGTGATATCATCTCAAGAAATCATAAATGCAGACTTTAGGATACAATAAATCCTTCTAAAGTAAATGTTTGTAGCAGCCAGAATATTTAAAATGAATTATTGATAATACCCAAATAAGATAGGAATAAAAACATTCAAAAGCACCTCACACAAGCCAGGGTCACCTCTGCGAAGAAGGGAAATGCAATGGCATGTTGTGAAAGCAACAACCCCTAATCCTTTCGCCATGTAGCCAAGGTGTCCTGCTTCTTTGAAACCACAGGTATAATATTTCCCCCAATGTAATAGTGATTGCCTGGTCTCCTTTTCTGGACCTCTACTGTCTCAGTTAAGGGATAGGTTTGACTCTATAACATTTTTTTAAAATGACATGGCACCATTAATTTAGATATTTATGTCTTTCAATCAATCGAAGTTCATGCCAAGGAGAGTGGTTTAGGGCTGGGATACAGGCTCTGCCTTCATCAAGATCCAGGCTCTAAGAGATGAGCAGTTTCTAGAGGTTGGGGCGGGTGGGGCGGGAGGAAATGGATGTGCACTCCGTGGTGTGCCATGCAGAGGTGCACGGTGAGAGGTCCTGTCCTGCTACCTTAACTGTATCAAAGTCAAGGTCCCAGCCATGCTGTGGTACTATGTTACTATGGGGGAAAGTGGGTAAAGAATAGATGGGCAGGCTGGGCACGGTGGCTTATGCCTGTAATCCTGTAAAACTTTGGGAGGCCGAGGCGGGCAGATCAATGGAGGTCAGGAGTTCGAGACCAGGCTGGCCAACATGGTGAAACCCCGTCTCTACTAAAAATACAAAAATTAGCTGAGCGTGGTGGCCCGTGCCTGTAATCCCAGCTACTCAGGAGGCTGAGACAGGAGAATCACTTGAACTGGGGAGGTGGAGGCTGCAGTGAGCTGAGATCACACCACTGCACTCCAGCCCAGGAGACAGAGTGAGACTCCAGCCCAGGAGACAGAATGAGACTCCATCTCGAAATAAATAAATAAATAAATAGATAGATAGATAAATAATAGATGGGCATCTCCCTGTATCACTTATTACCACTGCCTGTGAATATACAATTATCTCGAAATAAAAAGGTTAATTTTTAAAATCTTGAAAACAGATCCACACTCTTTCTATCCTGCTCCTCGGTCATCTCAGCACATCCTTCTGTCTTCAGCCACCTTATGATTCAACATGGTGTCCTTAGTGCCAAGCAGCACGTCCTGAACAGCAGGGCCACTGGGAGGACACAGAAGCACACCCCCTGATGGAGTCAGTTCCTTCGAGGCACCCTGCCCAGAAGGCCCACCCCATAGCTTCATTACTTAGCCACTGCCAGAATGGCATCACGCAGCCCCATCTGGCAGCAAGGGAAACTGAGAAATGCTTTTAGGCGGGGTACACTGCAACCCTAAGTAAAATCGGGGCTACAGCCTAAGGAGCAAAGGAGTGTATCTGGGTGGCAACTGGCAGTCCCTGCCCCTTGGCTGAGACATGTTCTGTCACCAAATACACTGAAAAGCCCCTTCCTCCCACTTCCCAAGTCTGCATGATAATTAACTGATGCCCAATATCCCACAACCACAGATGATGAGAGACCACCCTCCAGTCTACGGGGCACCCCAGGAGATTCATCCACCGGGGCCAAAGGACTGATCCTAAGCCAACAAGGCAGACTAGGGCAGACCAGAGTTGATGTTTCTGAATTTTAAAATATAGTCAAGAAGGGTAGGGCAGAAAAAAGGGACATCAAAGTTCTAGCCTCTTGAAGTGGGACAAATCAAGTGAGAGAGTATTAATAGCTGTGTTCCTAAAGGGGCAAGTGACAAGCCCTGACAGAGACGGACGGCTACCGTGGCTCTGCGGCCATCAACAGCCTAGGAAGTGAAATCTGATGTGTCCTGAGCTCCATGTTGAAAATCCAAAAATAACACAGGCTGCTGCCAAATGCGAACCTTCAGCCCACAGGCCCTCTGAACGCTGTAAAATCAAGACAGACTGCCAGCTGCTTGCTTCAGCCTGGAGGTGCTAAGTAGCAGGAGTCTCTTAAAAGTTTCAAATGAGTCAAGGCTTTCCTCTAGACTTGTCAATAATATCTTAAGAGGGAGTACACCACAGGGCAGGGTCAAAGAAGAAAGTTCTGAGGAAACCCAGTCGGCTCTTGGTCATCCAGGGACAGGGAAATGTGTCTCTGGGACAGCAGTGACCGGGACGTGCTCCCTGTGCAGGCAGTATCTAGGATTATTACTACCCCAGTCTAGGGATCGTGATGAAGCAGCTACAGACTGCTATGTCGGAGATCAGAGAGCAACACAAGTCCATCTGATTTGCTTTGCTTAAAAACAAAAGAAAACAAAACAAAACAAAACAAAAAAACAGTGAAAAAGAAAGCTACAGAGCAGTAAAAGCATCATGACAATGCACAGGTTTTATTTCAAGTTATTCCTCACACAGTAAGGAAGCACTGCCAGTTTTATCAAGGTCACTTTTAAGGACTTAGCTGGGATCTCAGATAGCCACAGCCGAGGGACAGAGCCCCATTGGGGATGGAAGACAATGGGGGCACAGGAAACCCCGCTGTTCAGACCTCCGTGAATTTGAAATTCTCCAGGCTACACCAGGGAGGAGATGAAACAACAGGAAGCTGTATGTATCTTTATGTATCTTTTTTTTTTTTAATGGATTCTTGCTCTGTCGCCCAGGCTGGAGTGCAGTAGCACGATCTAGGCTCACTGCAACCTCTGCCTCCCAGGTTAAAGCGATTCTTGTGCCTCAGCCTCCCGAGTAGCTGGGATCACCACCACACCTGGCTAATTTTTGTATTTTTTTAGTAGAGATGGGGTTTCACCATGTTGGACAGGCTGGTCTTGAACTCCCTGACCTCAGGTGATCCACCCGCCTCAGCCTCCCAAAGTGCTGAGATTACAGGCATTAGCCACCGTGCCCAACCAAAGCTGTATGTATCTTGACTGTCAAAGTGGAAGCCAACTAAGGTCTGCCTGACAACAGAAGCTGGATACGGTTCCTCATGGAGTCATTCAGGAGACCCAGTAGATTCTCCAACCAGAATGCATGCCTGCCCAATCCCCCGCCTTGCATGACTGCTGCCCTCCCAGACACCTGGCAACAATTTGAAGGCCGGGCGTGGTGGCTCACATCTGTAATCTCAGCACTTTGGGAGGCCGAGGCAGGAGGATCACCTGAGGTCTGGTGTTCGAGACCAGCCTGGCTAACATGGTGAAACTCCGTCTCTACTAAAAATACAAAAATGAGCCGGGTGTGATGGCAGGTGCCTGTAATCCCAGCTACTCAGGAGGCTGAGGCAGGAGAATCTCTTGAACCTGGGAAGCAGAGGTTGCAGAGAGCCATTGCACTCCAGCCTGGGTGACAGAGAAAGACTCCATCTCAAAAACAAACAAAAAAACCAAACCAAACCAAAACAAAAAAACCAATTTGCAGGCTCGTGTTAAAATGCTAACATACCTGGGAGCAATGTCACAGCCTGCTGCTGTTTTTCATTAGCACCTAGTATTGACTTCTCAGACTGGCTAGTTTGACAAATAAAATGAGACTCAGGACAGGAAGTTTTGATGTCAAGGAGAAAAGTCCACAGGGTACCTGCTGCCAAATGCCATTTCCCTGTCCAATCTTCCACATCTCACCTACAGGATAAAACCCAGTTGCCAGAGTCCAGTTCATTAATACGGTCATTTGGCAAGTATGTGTTGAGCATCTCCTCTGCAGTGGGCGGGTCCTATTGGTGCTGGGGATGCAGTGACCAGGGCCCAGCTCCCTGGGCTGGCATTGAGGTCAGGGTTCAAAGCTCCCATGACACTCCTCTAACACTCTGCACCATGAACCTGGTCAGAGCACTGTCCTCCCAGCCTTGTCCTCTGTATCAGAGGACTGAGCCCTCCGCTGCACTCACCCCGTCCCACCCTTCACTGAAGACATAGTCTTGACTCCACCATCCCAGGAAACGGTGAGCTGCCTCCTACTCCCCCTTCTCAGTCCCGTGGAATGAACCAGGGCACCACTGGGCTCCATCCTCTTGCTGCCAGGACACGCTCGGGCCACACCATTAGTGAACCTGTCCATATGTGCATTTCAGTTCCTGGCTGCCTGTCACTCAGCCTCCAATTCCCAAGAACACAAAGAACTAGGAGCCTGTGATGGTGACATCATTCTCTGCATGACCTTGAGTCCAGTCTAATTTAAGTCAGCCTTCCATGAACCCAGTGCTTATTTTTAGTAGGCAGCTGCCTACAACACAGCTCAGCACTCAGCAACATGTCCCCAGCCTGCCAGCTGTTGTGGGCTGGGGTCTGCAGCTCTCCTGCATTGCTCGGGCACTTGCTGTGTGTGTGTGCACCGGCTGACTTTGCCAACTGGATGGTAAATGTCTTAAGCATAGGGACAGTGTCTTTTCTTTCTTTGTATCATCCACAGCACTCAGCCCAGGTTCTATCTAGTATTTTCTGCAAGAATTTCTGTCCTCCTTTTTTATTTTTCCTTATTACATAGAAACAGTTCTGGAGCACCTAATACATTCATTCCTCATGATTACAAGAAACTCTTCAGAGGGGTGTGCAAGAGACTCAGATCATCTGAGCACATGGCTATGCCCGAGGTATTCCAGACACTGACAATGACATCCCTTAAAACACGAAGTCATTTCCTTCTGGGTTCATGCCACAGTAAGCAAGACGTCCCCCAAGTATCTGAAGTACTATCATTTCCAGGACAGGAGGAGAAAAGCAATTAGAAAAATAGGCAGGTGTGGTGCTGATCCAAGGTACAGTTCAATGTTGCCCTGGGAGAGGGCAGCCCAGAAACAAAACCACCCTCGGGGACCCTTGAGTCCCAGACGATCCCCTCGGTCCTACTGTGGCTCATCGTTTGTGGCCCTGCCCAACCCCAGGACTCTCTGGTGAAGAACTGGTCCCGCCAGGTGGAGAGCTTGCAGTCTGCCTGACCCCCAAACTCCTATTCAGTCATGCAGATTTGAAAGACTTGAATATAACTATGAAAAGGCAGTATTTTCAGGAAAAAGTAGCACATACTTCTATTTTCAGAAAGCGATATAACATTAAAAAAATATAATACACTGTGAGATGCTAAACATTCCCAGAGACCTAAAATTACCATGAGGATCTGGTAAAAGAGCCACATTGCATCCATAAAGGGAATGAAAGCAGTAAAATCAGTGGTTTTTGTCATAATAAAAAAATTCCCAGTTATTTCTATTACATTATATGTTAAGATGTTTTGTTGTCAAGAAGTAATTAAACACCTGCTAGCTTGATCCAGCCCCACTGCCCTAACCACAGAGGCACAGTGTGGGGCTGCTCTCAGTCCCACCCTATGGAAATTAACCATTCATTAATTTAGAGTGAATATAGAGTCATTTCGCCATCTGGATAACCATCTAATGTTTTCTTGGGGCAATGAATAGATATACTTCACAAGAGCCATTATGTTATCTTAAAAGCAATTTCAGTATGAAGAATGGGCAACTTGAGCTATCATCTAATACGTGAATGTGGCACCATCCTCTGGGCCCTCTCCGTCTCTTCTAAATGGCACACTATAAAATGCAAATGTAATGCAGTCTAATTGTCCAAAATTCATTTAGAAAACCCAAAAATGAACCATCACCATTCTCCCCATGGTAAAGGGTAGGTGCTCCCCCAAACTTGGTGAGAAAAATGACCGCAGGCTCCAGGATGCTACGGCGCTAGTAGACCATAAAGACCCAGGCAAGGAGACAGAGAAATAATATCTAAGGAACAGATGCAAAGATGCTCATCAACAAAGTTTAGCTGAATAAATCTATTCCACTTAGGATAAGTGATACCATTTATAAGGCATCAACTCAGGGGTAAATGTTTTATTGACATGTAAATTCAGAAGAACTTTATGAGTTTCCTTTAGAGCAAATTTACAAAAAAAAAAAAAAAATGAGTTTTTTTCAGTTTTTCCATCCAAGAAAAGGCCTGAACCTCTTTCTGTTCTAAGGGATCTATAGTGCACAAAAATAACAAAGACGGTGGCAGGGCTGCTCCCTGATTTCCCATCAACCAACTCTGAACCACAAAGAGCAGGGCTAGGACTATTGTTAGTGGGGAGCAACCCCGCACCGGCATCTGCTCAGCCTCTGTCCTCAACAACGGCCCTATCTCTGTGAGGATGGTTGTGTGCATGGGCTACTGGGGACTGGATATCACTCACGTAGACGGGTCTGCTCCCAGCTCTGCCAGGTCATTCAGGAATGAGCAAGTTCTAGGAGGCTAATTATCTTCTTCAAACTCAGAAGACACTGACTTAGGAACTAGGAAGCCAATGCTTTAAAATATCCCCTTCTCAGTAGGACAATCTACTCGGAGAATCATCATTCACTCATTTATTCAACAACACCCCATCATTGCCGATTATATCCGGACACTGGAAATACAAAATGAACAGGAAACCATCCCAGCTCTGAGGAGGCCCTCACTCCAGTGCGGTCTTCCCAGAGTGTGGTCCTCAGAACCTGTGGCAGACGCCCCTGAAATGCTTGTCAGTGCAGATTCCTAGGCCCCACCCCAGACTCATTCTGAGGGTGGAACCCCAGGGAGCTATATTCTTAAAGGGTCCCAGTGATTCTTTGCAACAAAAGTTCACAAAGCTTTAGTCTAAGACGTGAGAGAGGCATGTAAATACATGATCACTCTCCAAAATATTCTTGGAGAAAAAAATAGCTGGGTGATTTCCAGGAGCAATATTCTCATGCCTGGATGTCCCTATGTCTGCCCTACAGAAATGCTCACAAAAGAAGGCAGCACTCCCTTTCCCCTGCACAGTGCTGGGAACCCCCGACACCATCTTCCAACACCCATTCCAGGCCACCTGTCATCCATATCTTCATAACATTCTACTGGTTGTAAGTGTCACCTATTTTAGATGTATGTTATAATGGCTGCTTCCTGCTGATAAATGGAGGAGAAAGAGGGGAAAATGAAAATTTACCAGGTATCTACTATGTGCCACCGTGCTGGGAACTTAAACACGTTACCACATTGACTTGCAACAATTGCCTGAGTCCAGATCATCATCCCCGTTTTACAGATGAGCACACCGAGGCTCAGAGAAATTTGCCCAAGGCCACACAACTAATAAGTGGTGAGGTCAGGATTCAGCTTCAGGCGGTTAGTCTCCAAAGCTCCCCACCGCCACACTGGAACGCTGGCCTTGGGTATCCTGGAAAATTCTCATGATACAAGATCTACGTGAGCAAACCCATCTGTTGTGTGTTGATCACTTTTAGTTTTCCCTCAAGGGGCTTATAGACTTATTTCTTCCTACGTCTGAAACCACCCAGTTTGTAATTCTGATGCAGGTGGTGATGGTGGGTGAGCTGTGTCCCCAAGGTCAGGGGCTCCAGTGACATTCCAATGAGCAGTGACACACCTGCTGGCTCCGCAGCAATCTGCCTGTACTGGAATCGGTCATCACCCACGGGGATGGCCCACCAGGTTATCAAGGCTGAGAGCTCTTGCTGGGCTTCCACTATCTGTAAGTTTGTCTTCTTCATTAAACCGTGACTTCCCTGAGGACAGAACTATGTTTATCTGTTTTTGTAACCACTCTCCTTGGTACCTTCCTGACACCTGGTCGAGACTTCCAAATAGGCTATTCCAGAACACAGGTCCCTTGAAGAGAGGGACCTCCTTTTTTCATCATTTTATCCCCAGAGCCCAGCACAGCACCCAACTTTGCAACAGTAAATGTGAAACGGATCTGTCACCCTGGAATCAGAGCCATCACCCTAAAATCAGAAATTCAAATGCAGTCGGAAATCTGCACTGGCTCTTTTCCCTGGCAATTCAATTTCATGTTTAAGAGTTTTGAGGGTTTCTCTCTGCCCCGTGTGTTAGGTGATGCAGGATGCCCGGATTCCCTTGATTATTTCAGCACAATTCTAAGGAGCTGATTGCACTGGCTGACCCAAGACCTGGGCTGAGCCCACCCCTGCCCAGTGTCAAGAGGGCTACTTTGAACAAGACGTAGTGCAGCCAGGAGCCTAGAATAAAACTAGGTATGCCAGACATAAGCCCAAGACGGGAGTGGGAACAGAGGGGTTCCCTGGGCTTAGGGGCTTACTCTCCTTAGTTGGGAAAATGAGATCTGCAAACACCTCAGATAAACGTGTGCGCTAAGGGAAGAGGGCAAGGTGCAGCTGGACAGTTCTTAAGCTAATTGGGATCCTGCAGTTATGGAGGGAAGGAACAACCCCTAAATCATAAGGCAGAAGCAAAAATGACATTCTGAGAATCTGGGGCTCCCCGCCGACTGGGAACCTTGTCTTTTATTCCTTTTGAATCTCCTCCTCCTCAACCCTAGTAAGTTTCTAAAGCACACAGATGTTTAATAAATGCTTGTTAACTAACCAGAGGGCTATGTCAGAGCAGTAGAAAGAAATCCTGCTGGGCGCAGTGGCTCACACCTGTAACCCCAGCACTTTGGGAGGCCGAGGCTGGTGGATCACCTGAGGTCAGGAGTTTGAGACCAGCCTGGCCAACACGGTGAAACCCTGTCTCTACTAAAAATACAAAAATCAGCCGGGCGTGGTGACAGGCGCCTGTAGTCCCAGCTACTCGGGAAG
Organism: Gorilla gorilla gorilla; assembly: GCF_029281585.2. NCBI lineage: Eukaryota > Metazoa > Chordata > Mammalia > Primates > Hominidae > Gorilla > Gorilla gorilla. Next base: position 35,965,210 of record NC_073236.2, on the reverse strand, counting down.
CTGAGGCAGGAGAATCGCTTGAGCCCTGGAAGCAGAGGTTGCAGTGAGCCGAGATTGCGCCATTGCACTCCAGCCTGGGTGACAGAGCGAGACTCTGTCTCAAGAGATTAAAAAAAATAGAAAAGAAATCCAAGGCAGCCCATTGTTAGAAGGGGCAGGACTTTGAAGGGAATTAAAGTCTCTCGGCCTTGTCAGTTGCAACGTGGCAACAATTTTGGATGCACAGCCGCTCCGGCTCCATCCGCTGAATTCAACTGAATTTTAGCTGGAAGGAAGGAGACTTCTGAAAGAATCTCCCGCCGCCAGTAAGCCATAAACAGGCACCAATCAGTGCTTCTAAATTAAATTGGAGATTAGAAACAAAGAAGCAATGCCAAGCCTCAGTGATGGGCCAATACACTCTAAATACCTAATTAGAGATCACAGGTGTCTGCCAGGAACATGACTTGGTTATTTTTTCCCTTTAAGCATAGCAGCCTGAATGTGTCCTTATGTAAATAAAATTCAGTTTCATAATATTTAGTCTTAGTTCATGCATTTTTCTCCACCAACACAAAAAGTACAGTTTCTGAAGGTAGAATCACCCACCTTTTTACAGCTACAATATTTTTGGACTTAAGAATAATATTGGTAGAGTATAGTAGCTGTTCTAAGGACATTTGCCAGGAGTACTGGACACAAACAAAAATACTCTCAGAAAAACATTACCTTTTGCTATTACCTAATATTTATTCTTTTGATTCATTCATTGCAGCCTTTCTCTTGTCCCATAAGCAAAATATGATGGTGAGCAGAGCGAGTGCTATTTGATAGTTCTAAACAATGAGCAGGGGCTGGCCAGAGTGCTGAGCTGAGAGGAGATGAAGCCAGGTGAGTACAGGCTAGAGACGAGAGTAATGATGGACGGATTAGTGACGCTTGTCGTAGGTGGGGTAGGCCTGGAAGTGAAAGGGTGAAAGGTATGCCATGTCATCCAACCCTGGTCTACCAAACTGTGAGAGGGTTCTGTGTTGTTGGTACTTTGGGTTGTATACATGAAACCACCCTAAAGTTGAAACTATGCACCGTTTGCAATATGCCTCCTCTTCTCCCTGGTGTATAAAGTACAAAGCTCTGGCTTGAAGTGACAGCATAGAGTTCTGACCATGGCTTTCATCCTGGGTGCTCATCCCACCACCAAGTCTGAGAAGCCTGACATCACACCATCTCAGAAAAGTCCACTGTTCGTTCCACTGCTGAGTCTAGATCCTGAGCTAGATGCATCAATGCCAAAATTGTTTACCTCTTTTAGCCTGATGCCAGGACCTCAGGGAAGATGTTTACTCTGATGTAATTTTACTAATCCATACTTACTATTTCAGTTTAAGTGAATTTTCAAGGATATACAGGAAGAGAACCAAAATAAAAGATGAAGCCTTCTCCAAACCCAAGAGATGAGAAGTCTTTTTCCTTACTGAGAAGGAGTCCCCAAACCACTAAATAGACTCCCTCCTCCTGTGCTGATAGGACCTTCACAACCTAAAAAGCAGCTGCTCAGAAGATTGGGACTGTCTGCCTTAAAGACACAGTCCCTGGAGAGCTTTAACCAGCAGTTAAAGTTCCTTCCCCAAAACAGCATCAAGCCCAGCCCACATGTGGGACAATCCATGCCTCCATGAAAGCTTCTGAGAATTGAAAATTACCATGTTCAATTTATAAATATTATTGCACCATTTACACTTCTTACTGAGCTCAGTCTGACAACAGAGAAGTAGGTGAAATTCACACCCAGAACAGGCCCCATGGCATAACCCTACTTACCACTGAGTCAGATTCTAGTTGTGGTAGAGGAAGGACAGGCACTCCTGATTTCCTCTAGAAAGGCCCCTGTGGCCTACTCCTAGGATCCACCTTGACAGATGGACTCATTTCCCATAAGAACAAAGTTTAACAGTACAGTATTCACTCCCTTGTTCCAAATTACAATTCATCCATCGTTATGCATGCAAATAAACTGGTTACTACCATGACCATTAGAAAAATGCTCTTTGTGACACAGGCTGCCAAATCCTTTTGGATTATTTCACTTTCCAGAACCAATATCTACAACAAAACCCACTTGGAATCCCAAGAAGAAAAAAAGGAAACTACTATTAATGGAATGTCAATTTTGTGCTAGACATTTCCATGTGTGTTGTATGCTTTAATTCTCCCAGAAACTGTATAAAGTAGACGTTATTATTCCCATTTTTATAAATGAGGAAACATAGCTCAGAAAGATTAGGTAACTTGCCCAAGGTCACACAAGTATTTAGTGGCAAAACTCAGATTTGAATCCAGGTCTGATCCCAAAGTTGATTCACCTTCCAGCAAACACTGTCTCCAAGCCAAAAAAGGAATCACAACTGTTCATCAAACGTTCACTTTCCTCCCCACCTCCGTGTGAGTGGAGTAGACCTCCCCACCCATTACTGTAGGACATGATCATGTGACTGGCTCTGGCCAACTGGATATGACATGAGCGGGGGCCTTAAATGTGGCACATAGCGGGCCTCAGCTCATGCTCATGCATTCACCACAATAAGAATATACCCTAGATTGCTGGAGGCGGTGGCTCACACCTGAGATCCCAGCACTTTGGGAGGCCGAGGCAGGCGGATCACTAAAGGTAAGAGATGAGCCTGGCCAAAATGATGAAACTCAGTCTCTACTAAAAATACAAAATTAGCTGGGCGTCATGGCGGGTGCCTGTAATCCCAGCTACTTGGGAGGCTGAGGCAGGACAATCGCTTGAACCCGGGAGGTGGAGGTTGCAGTGAGCAGAGATCATACCACTGAACTCCAGCCTGGGCAACAGAGACTCCATCTCAAAAAAAAAAAAAAAAAAAAAAATTAGCACTAGTTAAAGGAGAGTCCATTCCATGTTAATCAAACTGCAGGTGACATGTAGACCTGTGATCAAGAAATAATGGCTGACATATTTCCACATTTGATGAAAACTGTAAACCAACAGGTACAAGAAGCTCAGCAAACCTCAAGTGCAAGATATATGCCATCAGGTGGCGAGAAGACTCAGTGGCATGTTTTGCTCTTGAAAAGGTGAGAAGCTTCAGAAGGCAAACGGAAATAGAAGGGAGGAACCAGGGAGGATATATGTCAGTCCTTCCTCACCCTCCAGAGAGTCAGTGGCATCTGTTAAAATCACACCTACAGACTGTCAGAGGATGGTGCGGAGAGGAATCGAATTTTAGAATAGATAGTCTAGAATAGAATTTTCTTCCAGACTAATGTGGGGAAACCAGACACCATGCAGGCAGGCACAGGATCCCAGAGGGTGATGGGAATAGAAGGGTATGCCTCCTGCTCTAGAAGTTCACAGAAATTGGGCAAAAGGGTCTTTAGACACCACTAAGCCACAGAATCAAGGTTCAAGGCAATTTCACTTGATCCCTAGGGGGCAGGCACCACCATCACATCAGAGCCACCTCTGCACACGTGCTCAGAGGGCTCCTGACTCAGCAGGTGCTATGAACCTGAGTCTGCTTCCTGTCCTCTGCCTTTATATTCTTTATAGTCAAAGAAGAATGACCATGAACTCCTGAAGGACAATGTAAGAAAAACGTAAAATGTAATGCACTACCTAATGCGCCACCTAAGCGGCTCACGTTGTCAGAGTCAAAACACTGGAAAAGCTTTCCATCACCTGGAAAGAGCAGTCCTGGAAAAACAAACACAGAAAAAACTTTCGGGAGAAATCCCTCCAAGGAATTAGTGTAGCTATAGGAATCTAAAGCAAGCACAGAATAAATAAATAATTTTACATGATGATACATCTATTTTTGCCTTTACAATGAAGCAACAAACAAGATAAAATTGCTCTCAGCCTACAACTACTTTTTGTTTTCCTCAGAAGAAGCACTGATATAACGAACTATCCTAAAATATGAGGCCTAAAAGTTGATAATAATTCATATATAACTAATTTATTTGCAGACACCCTTATAATTTATTTATCAAACTCATTATAAGAAATGAAGATTCATACAAATATCTACTTACCAATGAGTATCAAACATCAAAATTAAATGAAATCAGAACTTGTAGCAATGCATCTATCTGTTTATCTAGGCTTTAGTAATTTAGGTTAGAGCAGTCCAAAGTACTTTGAAAACTTTCAAAAACAATTATAGCTTTTTAAATCTCCAGTTGATAATTGATAATGAGGTGGGGGAATAGGGTCTGGAGGCAGGGAACCTAAGGCCAATTCACAGTGACTTCCCAGAACTAAATCAAAAGGAAAACCCCAACTTTCCAAACCTAAGTAACAGAAGAACCAGAGGTACTCCCTTTGCAAACTCCACCCTCACACACCTTTTTTGCCTGGCAGATGGAAAATTGAAAGTACTTCTGACTGGTTGCTTTCCACAATCAATCAAACGTTTGCATAAGGTGTAACCTTTGCAACTTCATGTCAGCTTCTGACTGGTTTCTTTCCACAACCAATCAGACTGACTGCAGGCCACTACTTCATTTGCATGGGGTGTACATCAAGTGGCCAATGAGAAACCTCTAGAGGGTGTTTAAACACCAGAAAATTCTGTAACTGGGCTCTTGAGCCCCTATGCTCAGCCAGCTCACACCCTGTGGAGGGTACTTTCGTTTTCAATAAATCCCTGCTTTTGTTGCTTCATTTTTCCCTTGCTTTGTTTGTGAGTTTTGTCCAATTCTTTCTTCAAAATGCCAAGGACCTGGACGCCCTCCACCAGTAACAATAATATTATTGTTTCAAAATGTTTAAGGCTTTAATACACCAAAAACCAAAGCTGCAGTAAGCAAACTGCTGATACAGCTCAATCTTTTTTCTTTCAAAGTATATCACCGGAGCTAACCAAATTATGTCAATAAACCAAGGAAGAGAGAAGAAAAATGTATTTGGAGCAAAACCCAAAAAGGTTAGAATGTCAATAAATACTATGAGAAAAATAGTGTGCCTTGAATGAGACAGCACAGAAACCAAGCACACATGTGCACTCGCCTTAGAAGAGTCAATCCAGCAAGCAACATTCAAAGTGAACGTTTGTTTGGATAACGTGAAGCCCATTCTTCACATCTATGATAAATATACAGGGTAGGTAGAAAAACAAATTATGGTCAAATGGTCATGACCAACCTCAGACTAGAAAGAGAAAGAGCCCTGAAGCACAGCAGATGGTCCAGGAGCAAGCGTCATATAGAAGAATATAATATATTACAAAGGGTAGCACAGAGGTCAGTGGAGAAAGGGTGCGTGAGTGGTGTGAAGGCAGTTGTTACATATTTTAGGGAAAATCCATTTATATTCCCACATCACACCATACTTCAAAATAAATCTAGAAGGACCAAAACAATTTTTGCTTTTGTTTTAAACTCAGGCCATAAAGAACCAAAAGGAGAAGAAATACAGTTACGAAGGAGCTGCAGGATTTATAGATTACAGTTACTGTGCAAATTTTATGGTTGCCTATAAAAAACAGCCAAAATGAAAAGGAACACAATGACCAACATAAATTATCCGTATGTAATACACCAAAGACTGTTCACACAATGTGATAAGAAACACGAGGCCCCTGCAAGTAAAAGGGTAATAGACAAACAGGCAGTTTACAAAAGAAGTTAACAAATCCAAAAATGTTCAATTTCACTACTGTTTAATACTAATTGACACTAATTTCTTCATCAAAGATATTCAGATGGAAACAATGAGATGCTATTTTTATGCTAATTCAGGTTCTGCGAAATGGGTGTGAATTGTATTGTCTTAAAGTATTTTTTGGAAAGCAATTCAACATGAGAGATTACCCCACAATGTTCAAACATTTTGATTCAGTATTTTCACTACCAGAAATTTATGTTTTAAAAAATCTAAACTACAGGAGTAAATACACCACACAACACATATACACCATGGAATACTATGCAGCCATAAAAAAGGATGAGTTCCTGTCCTTCGTAGGGACATGGATGAAGCTGGAAACCATCATTCCCAGCAAACTATCGCAAGGACTAAAAACTGAACACCGCATGTTCTCACTCATAGGGAATTGAATAGGGAATTGAACAATGAGAACACTTGGACACAGGAAGGGGAACATCACACACGGGGGCCTGTCGTGGGGTGGGGGGAGGGGGGAGTGATAGCATTAGGAGATATACCTAATGTAAATGACGAGTTAATGGGTGCAGCACACCAACATGGCACATGTATACACATGTGACAAACCTGCACGTTGTGCACATGTACCCTAGAACTTAAAGTATAATAATAATAATAAAAAGAAAAAAATACACCACAAAAAAGATAAGTGCAGTATGATCTCTAATAGCAAAAGAAAATTGAAATTACCCAAATATCTAATAGGAAATGATCAACAAAACTCTAATATAGAACTTTAATGAAGTATTTGATATTTTTAATGTCAACTACAAAACTTTTATAGTAATGTGGGAAAATACTTGATTCTATATTAAGTAGAAAATTCAATATTCAATTTGTACAATAATATATTCATGCTTTAATTATTTTTAAGTATATAGTGAGAAGACCTGTAGGAAATATACCAAAATATCCAACGGTGTAAATATCTGGGTGGCAAGAATGTTTCTTTTCCTTTCTTCTCCATATTTTCCAAATTGTCTATATTATGTCTGGAGAGTGCAGTATAGTCAGGTGCTCCTGACAGCCTGGGTTCAGACCCCCAGCCTCATACTAATGAGATAATGTATGCATGCACCAAGCAACACTTCCCTGGTCCAATAATTAGAAACATCATGGTTTCTAATTAATTACATCAGGAGATATCTGATGTAGTAGTAAGAGAACAAAACAAAGGATGAAAGTTATTTTCTAATATTACAAATTACATTCTCTTTTAGAACACCACAATTGTATATCATGCTTTCAAAAGTTATTTTGGAATTTGCGAAATTAAGAATAGATGGGCTAAGTATTCAAATGATACTTTATCAATTTTATTTAAACGAGTGGCAACATAATGTATGCCACATAACCCTATGACCAAAAAAAGTGGCTGACACTGTCCACTCCACACAGTCGATGAAGACATCAGGTTCCACATTTGCTCTTAGAGCCCACGCCTTCATACATCTTGGAACGTTTATAATTAGCCTTTACTTCCAGGATGAACAAAGCTATATAAGTCAATACTGTTTCCCTTTTCTAGAAATTATGAAGGGAAATGAGAATGGAAAAGAAAACACAAACACCTTTTTTCCTCTAAACTAGGAGACAAAAATAACATACTGATAAGGGCTGTGGAGAACAGCTGAGATGGGACAGAAGCAATGCAGAAGAAAGCACAGAGAATGTGTACCCAGAGTGGTCAAAAGGGCTGTGGCAGCTCTGAGGAAGTGGGGGGTGCCTCACCCACAGTCAAAGGTGAGCCTTGTTGGCAACCTGGATGCTAGAACCTCAATGACAAGTGCTGACAGCAAAATCTGCCTACTTGGTTAAGAGAGGCAAAGAGGTAGGGCTTTGCAAAGCATCACCCAGAACAAACTTACATGCAGGAACCACTCTGTCCCTGCAGCAGCAAAAAAGCAGAGAGCCCCTGAGTTGTGAAGCACAGATGGCTATCTTAGCCCCTTCCCTACCTTTCCTCCCCTAGGACATGCCTGCAGATAGCTTGTGTCCATTCCATGGTGATCAATAAAATGGAAGCTGATACACAGCATCCAAACAAGGATACTATAAGAAACTTATGGGGAAAAGAGCAGTAAAACTACCAAGAGAAGAAGAACACTCACTAAAAATATTACCAAGGAGTCCTTACAATTATGATCCAACATTTTTTCTGTGAATTAAATATCTATATGAAGCCATCATCTCCCTGAGGAAAGAACACAAAGCAGAAATTCAAGAACTCAAAAATGAAATGGAAAGGCAACAAGAAAAGATGAAATATAAAAAAAAATTAGGAAAGGGTCAGGTGCAGTGGCTCATACCTGTAATCCCAGCAGTTTGAGAGGCCAAGGCGGGAAGATCACTTGAGTCCAGGAGTTTGAGACCAGCCTGGAAAACATAGCAAGATCCCCCCAAAACCCAACCCCAATCTCCGCAAAAATAAAAAATTATCTGGGCATAGTGGCACGTGCCTGTAGTCCCAGGGCTTTAGAAGGCTGAGGGAGGAAGATCCCTTGAACCCAGGAGTTTAAGGTTGCAGTGATCTTTGATCACGTCACTGCATTCCAGCCTAGGCAACAGAGTGAGAACCTGTCTCAAAAAAAAAAAAAAAAAAAACACTCAGGAAAGAGGAAAAAAAATCACAGCAGTTAAGATGAAATTGATGTAAGCTCAATGAAAAAAAAGTGCTATGGAACTCACTGTGAGAAACCACAGAGGGTGAACGCAGGCAGAAATAAAGTGCTTAAAAATGTCAGAGAGAAAATAATAGATGTAGAAGACTGTTAAAGGAGATACACCACACAGATAAAATGCGTCTCTGAAGAAAACCAGCATAATGCAATGGTTATGAGAACAGTCTTGAGTCTGAATCCTGACTCTGCCACGTGCTATTAATAGTTATGTGAATTTGGACAAGTTTCTCAACCACCTTCTGTTTTGGTTTCTCCATCACTAAAATGAAAATAATAATAGTACCTACTCCATGGGGGTATGTTATGAAGATTGAGTGAGCTGGAATTTAGTAAGAGGCTGGAAGAGTGCCTGGCACATACAAAGCAACATGTAATATATTTGTCCAATTTAAAATAAGAATAAAATGGAACAGGACAAATATTTAAAGATACAATCCAAGGAATCTTGTCTAAAATAGAAGTCTGGAGTATACAGATGGAAAGGGTACACTGTAGGCCAGGGAAAATCGACCACAGCAGCCAGCATTGAGACAAATCCTAACACTTAATGGACTTTAAAGATCAAAAAAGAATTTTGGGGGCAACCAGGCAAAAAGATAAAGTCACTCACAAAAGAAAAACTAATCGAGCTGGCCTCAGATTTCTCCTCAGCAGCATGCAGCAGAGAGGATGTGGGAGCACAGCTCCTGAGCCACTCAAGGGAGAAAAGTGAGCCAAGGGCATCGTAGCAGCCAGGCTGTCCTTTCAGTGTGTAAAGACTGCAGAAAAGGACATTTGAAAACTCTGGGGATAACGCGGTGGCTCATGCCTGTAATCCCAGCCCTTTGGGAGGCCGAGGTGGGTGAATCACCTGAGGTCAGGAGTTCAAGACCAGACTAGTCAACATGGCAAAACCCTGTCTCTACTAAAAATACAAAAATTAGCTAGGCGTGGTGGCAGCCACCTGTAAGCCCAGCTATTTGGGAGGCCGAGGCAGGAGAATAGCTTGAGCCTGGGAGCCGGAGGTTGCAGTGAGTCGAGATCACACCACTGCACTACAGCCTGGGCCACAGAGCAAGACTCCATTTCAATTAAAAAAAAAAAAAAAAAGAAAGAAAGAAAACCCTGTGGGCACCATTATTCCTTGAATGGAAGGAAGCCCTTCTTGAAGAAATGACTAGAAGAGGAACTTCAGCCAACCAAGAGAGAACTCAGGAAACCAAAGTAAATGGAATAGACTCAAATTGGGAACTGAGTACAATATATTTAGTGACAGAACTAAAAAAAAAAAAAAAAGTAGGAATTAGGATTACAGAAGAGAAGTAAAGATAATAAGACTTAGTTTTTAAGTTGTTTACCTAGTGATAATAACATTAACAGGGTAACTGCAAATGATGATGGTTATGACAATAATGACAACTATAATTTATTGATTGGTTAACTGTGTGCTAGAGACCATAGAAAACATTTTTCATATATATGCATGTATACACATATAACCATGCATACATATATATATATCCATCCATACATACATATATATGCATACATACATGTATTAATATATATTCTTATATAGAGATATATTCCTAACAACCTATAAGGTAAACATTATTACCCCATTCATAAAGGAGAGAGCAGCCTGCCATCCCAGCACTTCGAGAGGCCAAGGTGGGGGGATTGCTTGAGGCCAGGAGTTCGAGACCAGCCTGGACAACATAGTGACCCCAGTCTCTAAGAAAAATTAAAAAAAAGTAGCCAGGCATAGTGGTGCACACCTGTAGTCCCAGCTACTCGGGAGGCTGAGATGGGAGGATTGCTTGAGCAAAGGAGGTTGAGGCTGCAGTGAGCTATAATGGTGCCACTGCACTCCAGTCTGGGTGACACAGCAAACCATGTCTCGAAAAAAAAAAGAAAAGAAAAAAGAAAAAAAGAAAAGAAAGCAAAAGCTCCAGTTAGTTAAGCTAAGTACCTTGAAATCACACAGCTAATAAGTGACAAATTCATACAAGTCTGACTCCAAAGCCCAGGTTTTTTTTTATTTTACTATATTTGAGTTCCCTGAATATAGGACAGTGCCTCATTCCTCTCTGCCTCTCCACCATGTAACACAGCTAATATAGCATAATAGAAACAACATATTATTTCCATTTTACAGATGAAGAAAATAAGGCAGAAAACTTAAATAACATGCTCAGGGGTACACAGCTAGAGCAGTGCTACCCAATAGACATACGATGTGAACCACATATATAACTTTAAATTTTCTAGTAGCTACAGTTTAGAAAGTAAAAAGAAACAGGTGAACTTAATTTTATTAATATACTTGATATAACTTGGCCAGGCATGGTGGCTCACGCCTGTAATCCCAACACTTTGGGAGGCCGAGGCTGGTGGATCACTTGAGGTCAGGAGTTCATGACCAGCCTGCCCAACATGGTGAAACCTCGTCTCCACTAAAATCCAAAATTTAGCCTGGCGTGGTGGCAGGCGCATGTAATCCCAGCTACTGAGGAGACTGAGGCAGGAGAATCACTTGAACCCAGGAGATGGAGGTTGCAGTGAACCAAGATCATGCCACTGCACTCCAGCCTGGGTGACAGAGAGACTCCTTCTCAAAACAAACAAATATATATATATTTGATATAACTCAACATATACATATTATCATTTTGATTTATCCTCTAAATTTAAAATTGTTAATGTGATAACTGATATGTTTTACACTAAGTCCTTGGAATCTAGTGTGTATTGTACTTTCACAGCACATCTCAATTTGGACTCGCTCCATTCCGAGTGCTCTCCAGCCACGTACGGCCAGTGGCTTCCCAATCGTACTCTAGAGCTGCATGCCTCACTCAAGAGACTGCCAACTCTTCATTTACCATTCTCCAGCATCTATTCTTGAAGTGTTATTTTAGAACATCAAAAAACAAAGTAACTAATTAAGTTATCTCAGTGGTCTCCACCTCCACAGAAGAGCCATCTGTTAGGATTTAACATCATACCCCTGGCACTTACAGAAGGTCACATTTATGCACATGGATGGATCATATTCTGCGATGATAATCTGTTTTCCCCTCTCTATCTCCTCCTCCACACTTGAGCAGATACCAGGCTCATTGCAAACTTGCCCCCAGGGAGGCCTATGGCAGTGTAGAAAGATGAAGTAGGCTGCAAGACATTCAGGCTTTTTTAAGCCTAAACCCCTACGAGAGGTATTACGGTTTACAAAGCAGGTAGCTTTGAAGAAGCTGGAAGGAGCCAGGCTTTTTCTCAGATAAAAGGGAGCTTGCCTTTGGCTTGGCGGAGAACAGGAGACAGGCCCCAAGAGAAGACAGGAACTGGCCTCAGTTCTTTGCAGCACCCTGGGAGGAAGGCTGCATGGGGGGAATCCAGGGAGGCGGGGCAGGGTCTACAAAAATTTTCACATCCACAGCCCAGCACAGGAGCAGCAGAGAGCTGTTCAGCCTGAAGCGGCAATAAGGCAGGGACAAGAGGTATTTATGGTGTGATTTTCCAGAACAGATATCCAACGACTAGACCCCACCTCCTGATGCATAAACACTGCCTAGGGTTTCCAAACTGTGGGTAAAGCTCGGGATGGGGACAAGGACTGAGCTTTATTTCCCACCCATCCAGAGGAGAGGAGACTGGAATAAAAAATTAAACTGAATTCTAGAAATCAAAGTAAGTAATCGGCCTTGTTTTGGTGACCAGAAATTCAAATCTGCCACTTAGGGGGCCTCACTTGGGTCTGCCAAGACCTCAGGCAGTGTCACCTACACAACCAATGCACTGGAGCCAGTTCTTCCGGAGCGGACAGCTAAGACCATGACTAACTGGTGGGCAGAGAGGGGTGTGGCCTCCTGGAAGTCACTGCTGACTTGGAGAACATCATGATAAGATTAAAGTTCAAAGAATATCACAGAATAGTTTTAAGCCCTGGTCAGGTGTGAAGTGGCCAGCAGGAAGGCCACTTGAGAGTTTGCTTAAAAGATGAGTTTCCCTGACTCCCAAGAATGCCCAGTGATAAGAGTTCCAGTCTGTCCTCTCCAAATCTCATGTTGACATGTGATTCCCAGTATCAGAGATGCGGTCTGGTGGAAGGTGTGTGGGTGACAAGGGCAGATCCCTCCTGAACGACTTGGTGCCCTCCCTCTCTGTGGTAATGAGTTTCCATGAGATGTGATAGTTAAGAAGAGTCTGAGTCCTCCCCCTTCTCACTCCCCCTCTCTCCACGTAATGCACTGGCTCCCCCTTTGCCTTCTGCCATATTTAAAAGGCTTTTGGAAGCTTCCTAAGGCCTTATCAGAAGCTGAGCAGATGCTGGTGCCCTGCTTGCACAGCCTGCAGAACGCTGAGCCAAATAAACCTCTTTTCTTTATAAATTACCCAGCCTCAGGTGTTCCTTTATCGCAGTGCAAAACAGATGCATACACACAGAAACAGAGGGGCATAGAAGATGATTTTTCAGGCCTCTGTTTCAGATTCTGAAGCAAAAAGGTCTCCTTCAGCAGCACCACATGAAACCCTGCCAACCAGAGCAGATGAAAAGTGTCACCACAGTCAATGGGCGGCTGCCATGTTTAAAAGGCTTTCGGAAGTTGGGTAGGAGGACTGTCCAACAGATTCCCTGAGAGCCAGGTGTCAAGGCAATGTGACCCTGCTACCTGCCCATCAGGCTCACCTCTTAACTGGCCATTGGTGAGGGGGCCTGGGGCACATGCCACAAGACTGTGGACAGGGGAAACTGAGACCCCAAGGCAAGAATGGGGAAAATGTTGCCCAGTCTTGGAAAGGGATCTTTTCCAAGGAAAATTCCTAGAGTTCAGGGAAGCTCAATGTGACTCTGTCTTATTTTGCTTATGGGTAAGATGAATATTAATATTTCATGGTAGACACAGGCCATGAAGAAAATCCACGCTTATTAACAGAGAAGGGAAGACAAGCTGCTGGGGGCTGGGTGGTTCAGAGGAGCACCAAAAGGGAGCATCGCTCTGGTCCCATAATAATCTATGTCCCATTGGTGCCCCTTACCCTCTCCAGCAGACAGCCAAGCCCATCATAAAGAGAGAAAGAGGCAGGAATACCCTCATGCAGAGAAGTATGGGAGGGAAGGTGCTGCCTCCTTCACAGAACACTCACCTCCCCCATTCAATGCCCCAGGAGTGGGAACAGGGGCAGGGATCCAGCCAACGCTGGGCTGAAAGCCAAGGGGAAGGACAGCTACGAGGAGGAGAGGCTTAGATGTTCGGATGTGTTCAGAGTTTCTTCCTTCTGGTGGGTTCGTGGTCTCGCTGGCTCAGGAGTGAAGCTGCAGACCTTCACGGTGAGTGTTACAGCTCTTAAGGCTGCGCGTCTGGAGTTGTTCGTTCCTCCCGGTGGGCTCGTGGTCTCACTGGCTTCAGGAGTGAAGCTGCAGACCTTTGCGGTGAGTGTTACAGCTCATGAAAACAGTATGGACCCAAACAGTGAGCAGTAGCAAGATTTATTGCAAAGAGCGAAAGAACAAAGCTTCCACAGCGTGGAAGGGGACCCGAGGGGGTTACCACTGCTGGCTCGGGCAGCCTGCTTTTATTCTCTTATCTGGCCCCACCCACATTCTGCTGATTGGTAGAGCCGAATGGTCTGTTTTGACAGGGCGCTGATTGGTGCGTTTACAATCCCTGAGCTAGACACAAAGGTTCTCCACGTCCCCACTAGATTAACTAGATACAGTGTCCACACAAACGTTCTCCAAGGCCCCACCAGAGTAGCTAGATACAGAGTGTCGATTGGTGCATTCACAAACCCTGAGCTAGACACAGGGTGCTGATTGGTGTGTTTACAAACCTTGAGCTAGACACAGAGTGCCGATTGGTGTATTTACAATCCCTGAGCTAGACATAAAGGTTCTCCACGTCCCCACCAGACTCAAGAACCCCGCTGGCTTCACCCAGTGGATCCCGCACCAGGGCTGCAGGTGGAGCTCCCTGCCAGTCCTGCACCGTGCGCCCGCACTCCTCAGCGCTTGGGTGGTCGATGGGACTGGGCACCGTAGAGCAGGGGGTGGCGCTCGTCGGGGAGGCTCGGGCTGCACAGGAGCCCACGGAGGCGGGGGAAGGCTCAGGTATGGCGGGCTGCAGTCCCGAGGCCTGCCCCGCGGGAAGGCAGCTAAGGCCCGGCGAGAAATCCAGAGCAGCTCCGGTGGGCCGGCACTGCTGGGGGACCCAGTACACCCTCCGCAGCTGCTGGCATGGGTGCTAAGCTCCTCATTGCCTGGGGCCGGCAGGGCCGGCCGGCTGCTCCGAGTGCGGGGCCTGCCAAGCCCACACCCACCCGGAACTCCAGCTGGCCTGCAAGCTCCACGTGCAGCCCCGGCTCCCGCTCGTGCCTCTCCCTCCACACCTCCCTGCAAGCTGAGGGAGCCGACTCCGGCCTTGGTCAGCCCAGAAAGGGGCTCCCACAGTGCAGCGGCGGGCTGAAGGACTCCTCAAGTGCCGCCAAAGTGGGAGCCCAGGCAGAGGAGGCGCCGAGAGTGAGCAAGGCTGTGAGGACTGCCAGCACGCTGTCACCTCTCACAGTCATCCCTGGAAGTAAAAGCTGAGACAACCGCCACATACCCAGGTTCAGGCACCCAGCTTTTGGGGCCCTGGGATTCTGACCACCCAGCCAAGTAGCTGCACCAAGGGCCTGGGAGCCCAGCGCAGGCCAGCAACCTCGCCCCACCCTCACGCAGGTGAGTAATTATTCCTTTCTAGAAGCATCGAGATTTGCTTCAGGAGCTGCAGATGGTGGAGACCATGTGATGAATATTATGAGATCTGCGCCCCCGCCCCACACATATTTGTCATCACTCTGTGCTTCCTGGGCTCAGGGGGCATACGCAGCAGGGAAAAACAGGAATTCTGCAAGTTTTCCCCCAGTGTGTAAGAAAATGCGGGCGAGCTCATGAAAAAATACAATTATGGAATTTTTAATGGATCTCTCTAGCATACAGGAGTTTGTGAACAGAACTTCTTGCCTGCTCTGGTTTCTGGACCTTCCCAAATTACCATTAAAAGGTACTGTCCTGTCTATGGCTTGTATGCTGCAGCAGATGCCTCAACAAGCAGCCTAAAAGGGCAGAGGGGAGACACCGGCCACGGAAGGCTTCCCAGAAAGGTAATGTTTACATGGAAGGAAGCAGGGAAGCAAAGGAGCATCTTCCAGAGCTTACATGAGAGCAAGTTCACATGGCCCAAGAGATGGCAGACATTCAGACAGAGCTTGAAAACGAGGTGCATGTGGAAGAGGAAAGTGGATGGTGTTAGAAGGTGGGGAGGGGCCTGCTGAGCAGGGCCACATGGAGCCATGTTGGAGCCAGAGGGAAAGGGGAGCAATGAGATGTGTACCCCTGCACACATGATGGCATGGATTTGCAATGGGTAATTTTTTCCCAGAACACTAAAGTAGTTGAAAAAATACTAGAAAATTAAAAAGTAGGAATGTTTTTAATTTACATAATTTACATTATTTTATTTGTACCAAAACAGAATTTGTTATTATTTTACACTCCTAATCTTGATGGAAACAAATTCATCAATTAACAAGTATGTTCTAAGTCTATTTCTTATTTCATTTTCAATTCAGAGTTGTAAATTATAAGAAATGTGAGAAAGTAACTTTGAAAGTATGTGTGATGAATAAAAACTTTAGTGAGAGATATAAATATACTCCCAAAATAAACTTAAAATAATGTATTAATACACTTTTTAATTGTTCAATATTTTTAAACTTAATAACCTAGAAACAAATTATCATTACAAATAATAAATAAAAACATATATAGAGAGAGGTACACATTTCTCCTCTTGCCTCAGGCTCCAATATGGCCTCACAGAGTCTTGTTGGAGCCTGTCTTTATTTGAAATTGTGATATTTTCATCATCATGGATTTTTGTGGCATTAACTTTGACTTTTTAAAATATTATGTCAAAATTTCAACAAGCACATGAAAAGATGCTCAAAATAATGAATCATTAGGGAAATCCAAATAAAAACCACAATGAGATATTGCCTCACACCCATTAGGATGGCTACTATCAAAAATAGAGAAAATAACAAATGTTGGCCAGGATGTGGGAACTTTGTGCACTGTTGGTAGGAATGTAAAATGGTACAGCCACTATGGAAAACAGTATGAAGGTTTCTGGAAAAAACATTAAAAATAGAATCCCCATATATGATTCAGAACTTCCATTCTGAGTATATATCCAAAAGAATGAAAAGCAGAATCTGAAAGAGCTATTTTGTACACCCATATTCATAACATTGTTCCCAACAGACAAAAGGTAGAAGCAACCCAAAAGTCCATGGCTGGATGAATCAGTAAACAAGATGTGGTGTATCCATATAATGGACTATTATCAGCCTTAGAAAGGACGGAAATTCTGACATATTACAATGTAGATGAAGCTTGAGGACATTACGCTAAGTGAAATAAGCCAGTGGCAGAAGGACAAATACTGTATAATTGCACCTATTTATGAAATACTACCTAGAGTAGTCAAATTCAGAAAGGAGACAGAAAGAAAGTAGAATGGCGGTTGCTAGGGGTGAGGGTGGGACAAATGGGGTGCAGTGACTTGAATATATGTGTCCCTCCAAAATTCATACATTGGAACCTAATACCCAATGTCACAGTATTGAGAGTGGGGCCTTTTGGGAAGTGATTAAGTCATGAGGATGGAGTCCTCCTGAATAAGATTAGTGCTCTTATAAAAGAGGCTGAAGGGAGTGTGCAGTTTGCCTTTTTTTTTTTTTTTTTGGCCCTTTCATCTCTTCTGCCCGTGAGGGTGCAGCATTCCTCCCCTCCCAAAGATACAGCAGCAAGGCACCGTCTTGGAAGCAGAGTGAGCCTTCACCAGACACCAAATCGGCTAGTGCCTTGATCTTCGATTCCCCAGCCTCCAGAACTGTGAGCAATAAGTTTCTCTTTATAAGTTACCCAGTCTTGGGTATTTTGCTATACCAGCATGAACAGACATAGACATAGGAAGTTACTGTTTCATGGGCACAGGGTTTCAGTTTGGGAAGATGAAAAGGGTGGTGATGGGTGTACAACAATGGGAATGTACTTAACACTACTGAACTGTCAGCTTAAGAGTGGTTAAGATAGTAAATTTATGGCATATATAATTTACTATAATTTTTTAAAAAACATTTTTTATCTTAACTGCAGAGTTTTTTTGTATTGGTACAGAGCATGGGGTCATGGTAAGTCATACCCTGAAAGCCTATTATCTGGTATCCAAAAAGTCAATAATAGCAGGAAATTCCTTCAGATTGCCAGAAAAGTCCTCTGAGCTATGCTTCTCCAACCCCTTACTTGAGAGTCTCTATTTTCTATACAATGGAGAGGGAAATAATGTAAGAAGTCACTCCCCCACCAAACGAGAGGGTGGCCTGAGGAAAGTGATGTGGAAAATGCTTGAAACGGCTGATGTGGCAATGGAGAGAGATGTGATCAGGTAAAGGGAAGAAACCTGCCTCTGAGGCCCAGGTGAGGTGGGAAATCACACATTTTCCAAATCACAACAGTCTGTCAAGGTTTCTGGGCAGTTTGGGAGAGGTAGGCTTTGAAATGTTGGCATTTCTGGGACATTGTGATGGACAGAGGAGACAAGATCACGTATTTAGGATTTGGGATTCTCCCTCCAAAGTCAGATGTGATCACTGAAATGGATTGAGAACAACGATCCATGCCAAGCATTTTATTCTAAGAAAAATGTTTTTGTATGTAATTTGCATGCTTCAAAGGGTTGGTAAGATGGTAGTTGCTGAAAATGTAAGCTATGCAGTTTGTATTTCCCTTTATAACTAAGTTGCCAAGGAATCCAGAGACCAAGACTAAACCCCATTTCCAGTAATTGGCCCACCTTGGTTTGCTAGTAACATCTCACATTCTTTGCCGTGATTAAATCATTGCCCACTAGGCTTAATCTTGTAAATTACTTTCAATAGGCATGACATATATCCGGAATTAATTTCTTCTTAGATTAGCATCGATCTTGCCTATATGTTGGCATTTTCTCGAATTCTCTGGAGATGTCCCCTTCATGATTGGAACAAAGGTTTCCATTACGTGAAGTGGTGCCTTCAGTGAACTCTATGGGAACGTCTCCCCTCCTCTGCTTGGACACCAAGAATTTGAATCTACAAAGTGTGTGTCAGGAACAGGCTCATGACTCATCTTCACTTTTATCTGCATCTGAAAACCTAACCTTCTCCTGGGAGCCTTTGCAGCACCGTTACGTAAATCTTTCAAGCAGCTGTTGCTACAGCTTCTCTCTTATCCCTAAAGAGTAGCCTCTGCCTTATAATGAAGCTAGAAATCTGTTTGATAATTTAAAAAGAGGGAGAGTGGGGGTGAACTTTCTTAGACTTCTAACAACCCACCAGGTCCCTTCATCCAACAATCGAACAGGGGCTTCCTTCCCTCCTTTTCTCAGTGGGGTTTATTCAGTCTTCAGCACTTTGCAATTTCATCAGCTTAAAAGAAACTCCCATCTCCTGGCTTTCTGAGTAACCTTCCACTGTTTTTCTGAATCACAGCCTATTTCCCGCTGATTTGGTGACCTCATTCTCTGTGCTCATTAAGTTCTCTGATCACATTCATTGAATGAAAGGGGAAGTTCATTCCGCCTCCATAAAGGTTCCTGTGCGTCCTCCGCCCTCACAAGGGGCAGGCCACTCCCTCAAGCTGCATCCACAGGCCCTGCTTTCATCACAGGGAGGACAGCAGAAACCCCCTCAAGAACCACAGGCACCCTCTCTGCAGCCTCCCAACTAATCCACACAGCAGAGTGGCTCTGCCTTGCCAAGAACTAACTCTGGCATTGACAGGCCCAGGGCCACATCTCCAGCAGGTTCTCAAGTTAGAAAACACACATCGCTTAGGCCATTTCCCTGGATTGTAAACTTATGCCTGGTTGCTACGCTGACAAACTCACCACTAATATCCATTAACTCTGCTCTTGCACTACATTAATAATATTATACAAAAGACATGGGGAGTCTCTCCCTGGTACTTTACTTCCTAATGATCCACGTCGTCTGAGGCTATTCGGGACATAAGCTACGCCACTTCTTTTGGATTCCAGGTACCTGGAGGGAGTTTTCCTTTCAGTTTCCTTGAATTCCAAGTCATCACATTGTCACCATCCTTTGTGGAGAATGCAGGAAATTCTACACACTCTGTTCTCTCGGCAAATGCGTGGAATCTGAAACATGAAGAGATGCTCATTAGGAAGGCAGTACGCAGGTGTCCGTGCATGCTTGTTCCTTCTCCTGGGACTGAACGTGCTCTTCGGCAGCACTGGGCATCTTCATCTTCTTAGCCACGGTCACTGCTTCTTCCTGCACCTTGTCAATTCCACAAGCAAAAGACAGGGAGGCAGAATAGCACAGAGAATTGTGAATGATGTGGGATTTTAACT
Source organism: Gorilla gorilla gorilla (assembly GCF_029281585.2). Classification (NCBI taxonomy): domain Eukaryota; kingdom Metazoa; phylum Chordata; class Mammalia; order Primates; family Hominidae; genus Gorilla; species Gorilla gorilla. Next base: position 35,945,417 of record NC_073236.2, on the reverse strand, counting down.
GACAACTCATCCTTTCATTAGAGGGCAAATTAGCTCAACCAAATGGTATTTCTTGGTCCTGGGAAAATGACACTCTATGCTTATATTCTTTCTCTTGTTCCCAGGGTTCCGTCATGTCAACACAGCTTAACCAAGCCAGGGGTCTAATGAGGGGCCCCAGTAGCACCCATCAGCTCTGTGGGTTCAGTGAGGACAGCTCATGACACAGAGAGCATTTGCCTAGTTTGCCTGCTGCTGATGGGCATCAGTCAACTTTAACTCGTCAAACACACACTTCCCCAGGAGCCAGGCTTAAGCACGAATGAGAAGCATTCCTGTGTAGACAAGTTTTTAGGACGTGTCTTTTCAAAGCGTGGTCCAAGGAGCAGCAGGTTAGGTATACACACTCCCAGGCCCCCACCCAGCCCTGTGGAGTCCAAATATCCATTTAACAGGGTCCCCAGGGGGCTGACAGGCACATGAAAGTTTGCAAGCACTGATGTAGTGCACAGGGTGATGGGCTAAGTCACACCCTCAAAGCCACTTAACTGGAATCCAAAAAGTCCATAAATAGCAGGACATTTCTTTCAGGTGGACAGAGGAAGTCACAAGTAATGCTCCTCCAGCCACGCAGGAGTTCCGTCTCTGCCTAGCACCACACACTCAACTCAGAGAAAATCCCAAGCACCGCTCAGGATGGAAATGGTGGGAGAAGTCTAGGGAACCCACCGCGGCTATGGAAATCCTCAGTCTCTTCCCAAAGGGTTTCAGGTGAGACTGGAATAATGACTTGACGGCAATTAAAATGTCAGCCTCATTCTGGTGCCCTTCCTAAAGCCAATGAACTCTTAGCCTGGTCATTCCCAACTCCTGCAGGAGCTTCATCCAGAGCAGAAATGTCCAGCTCCCTTGCCCTGTAGGGCAAGGAGGGGAGATGGGTGAGGTTTGCCCCAGCAGGCCCCATGCCCTGAGTGTCAAGGCCTTTGGCACCCAGGACCTTCCACTCTCTGATCTGTTTTCTAGATTAGAAAAGGGAACAGGGCAGAAATTTCCTCTGGCTGATACAGTCTCGCTTGTGCAGAAGCAACTCAGCATTATGACAGGCTGTTTGAGCCTTAGAGCACAGCGCTGTGCTTGGACTGGTGGTTCTACCCAGACACAGCCTCTGGCACAGGGGAAGCTGGAGTCCAGCTGGAGGGTCACCAGACCAGACAGCCTCCTGCAACCTGAGACACTCAGGACATGCCACTTGCAGCTGGAGAATAACTGCCCTCCAGCTGGGGCCCCACGGCCAAAGGTGCACCAAGACCAACCAGAAGCCATGGGGTGTCCAGGCAGGGAGTGGAGAAGGCAGGGGCACTACTCATGATGGGTTACGCTTGCCTGCAAAGGCCCAGAGCGTGGACAGGAGGGTACATCAATACCTCATCCTTTTCTGCAAGACCCACCTCCATGGCTGCGTGGCCTCGTTAGGTAGCTGAACCACAGCTTCTCTCACAGGAAATTATTCCCTGGGCTCTAGCATGCCCCAGATGAGCTAAGCAGAGAACAGTAAGAGAGGTGACTGGCCAGTTGCCTCTTCTCTTTCAACTAGCGAGGTCACAGGAGGGAGCCCCCTTCTGTACTTATGGGCTCAGGAACCCAGAATGGGAGCCACATACCTGATGTTAAAAGATTCCAAACTGCCGTAACAGCAGCCACAGCAATGGTCCTTAGAGTCCCAAAGCCTTGTTAACAATGAAAATTTCTAGCCCTTCACAGATCTTGAAAATTAGAATTCCTGGGGCTGTGGCTATAAAATTTGCATCTCAATCAAGCTCTCTGGGCAGGTATTATGCAAAGTGATGGGAAAAATTCATATTCCCGGGCTCTCTCTATGACGTGGAATGAGCCGGCAAGGTGAAGCCTGGCCTCTGTATCATTAACAAGCTCCCCAGTGACTGCGATTAGCACCTACACTTAAGAACAAGATGCCATCTTACCCTGTTAGGAGGGCTATTATCAAAAAGAAAAAATAACAGATGCTGCTGAGGAGGCAGAGAAAAGGGAAGTCTTATAAATTGTTGGTGGGAATGTAAATTAGTACAGCCATTACAGGAAAGACTATGGAGATTTCTCAAAAAACTAAAAATAGAACTACCATACAATCCAGCAATCCCACTACCAGGTATTTACCCAAAGAAAAGGAAGTCGGCATATCAAAGGAACATCTGCACCTTGTGTTTATTACAGCACTATTCACAATAGCCAAGATACGGAATCAACCTAAGTGTCCATCAATGGGTGAATGGATAAAGAAAGGTGGTATATACCTAATAAATACTATTCAGCCACAAAAAGAAGGAAATCCCGTCATTTGCAGCAACATGGATGGAACTGGAGGTCATTATATTATGGGAAATAAGCCAGGTATAAAAAGACAAATATCGCATGTTCTCACTCATGGGTAGGAGGTGGAAAAGTTGATCTCACGGAGATGAGAGTAGAATGATAAATACCAGTGGCTGGGAAAGGTGTGAGGATCGGGGGATAAAAACAGGTTGGTTAATGGGTACAAACATACAGTGAGATAGAAGGAGTAGGTTCATACAGTGAGATAGAAGGAGTAGGTTCATACAGTGAGATAGAAGGAGTAGGTTCTAATGTTCCAATGATAAAGTAGGGTGGCTATAGTTAACAACAGTGTATTTTATATTTCACAGTAGCCAGAAGAGGGGACTTAAGATGTTCCCAACACACAGAAATGATAAATAAGGTGATGCACATCCTAAATCCCGACTTGATCATTCCACATGCTATGCATGCAACAGAATATCACATGGGCCTGTGGGGAAAAGAAAGAGAGATCAGATTGTTGCTGTGTCTGTGGAGAAAGAAGTAGACATAAGAGACTCCATTTTGTTCTGTACTAAGAAAAATTCTTCTGCCTTGAGATGTTGTTAATCTGTAACCCTACCCCCAACCCTGTGCTCCCTGAAACATGTGCTGTGTCAACTCAGGGTTAAATGGATTAAGGGCTGTGCAGGGTGTGCTTTGTTAAACAGATGCTTGAGGGCAGCATGCTTGTTAAGAGTCATCACCACTCCCTAATCTCAAGTACCCAGGGACACAAACACTGCGGAAGGCTTCAGGGACCTCTGCCTAGGAAAGCCAGGTATTGTCCAAGGTTTCTCCCCATGTGACAGTCTGAAATATGGCCTCGTGGGAAGGGAAAGACCTGACCGTCCCCCAGCCTGACACCCGTAAAGGGTCTGTGCTGAGGAGGATTAGTAAAAGAGGAAGGAATGCCTCTTTGCAGTTGAGATAAGAGGAAGGCTTCTGTCTCCTGCTCGTCCCTGGGCAATGGAATGTCTCGGTGTAAAGCCCGACTGTATATTCCATCTACTGAGACAGGGGAAAACCGCCTTAGGGCTGGAGGTGGGACGTGCTGGCAGCAATACTGCTCTTTAAGGCATTGAGATGTTTATGTATATGCACATCAAAAGCGCAGCACTTTTTTCTTTACCTTGTTTATGATGCAGATACATTTGTTCATGTGTTTACCTGCTGACTTTCTCTCCACTATTATCCTATTATCCTGCCACACCCGATAATGATCAATAAATACTAAGGGAACTCAGAGGCCGGTGCCGGCGTGGATCCTCTGCATGCTGAACGCCGGTCCCCTGGGCCCCCTTTTTCTTTCTCTATACTTTGTGTCTCTTTCTTTTCCAAGTCTCTCGTTCCACCTAACGAGAAACACCCACAGGTGTGGAGGGGCAACCCACCCCTTCATGGGCCCTATAAATATGTACAAATATGTATCAATTTAAAAATATTTAAAGAACAAGTGCTCTGGGAAGACGCTGTACCCATTTCAAGGAGAACTTAGGAAAGGATTTTATAATTCTCCTTGTAACCACAGAAGTAGCTGGTCTTTCTCCACAAGAGACCTAAACTTAAACACACACACACACACACACACAGACACACAAACACACACACACACACACACACACAGACCCAGGGTGCAGGGGCATATGTTTTAAAATGCAGGTTTTATTACTATTCGGGTATTGTGAGGCCAATAGATAAGGAGCCTACTGCCATTGAAAAGATAGTTTGTTACTCATGGTTCCCCTATGGACTGAATTGTGCTCCCCCAACCCCAAGCCAAAAAAATTCCTATGTTGAAGCCCTAATTCCCAATGTGACTGTCTTTGGAGATAGAACAGGAGGTAATAAAAGTTACCGAGGAGGTAATAAAGGTTAAATGAGGTCATAGGGCAGGGCCCTGATTCTATAGGATGAGTGACCTTATAGGAAGAGGAAGAGACACCAGTGAGTGCGCCCTCACTCTCTGTCTCTCTGTGTCTCTCTTTCTCTGTCTCTCTCCTCTCTCTCCACACACACACACACTCTCTCTCTCCTCTTTCTCTCTCTCTCCTCCCTCTCTCTCTCTCCACACACACACACTCTCTCTCTCCTCTCTCTCTCTCTCTCACTCTCTCTCTCTCTCCACCATGTGAGAACAGAGTGAGAAGGCAGCTGCCTACAAGGAGGGGAGAGAGACCTCACCAGAAACCAAATTCTCCTTCACCTAGTACTTCCCAGCCTCTAGAACTGTAAGAAATAAATACTTGTTAAGCCACACAGCCTGTGGCAATTTGTTATGGCAGCCCAAGCTGACTAGCCCAGTTCCCAGGAGGAGAGAGGGGCACAGCATGCCACGCAGGCCACACAGGGAAGCACCGGGTCAGCCGGGAGGCAGAGGGAGTGAGGGGAAAGGCAGGTGAGGACCTTTAGTGTGGATTCCAAGGGAAGGAACAGCAAAGGAAGGGTAAGCAGGCTATTTGAATAATTTCCCTGGGCTCTGGGGTGTAGGGGCTGTCCCGAGTTTTCTGGTGTGTGGCCCTGGAGTGATTAGGGTAGAGAACAGCGGTTCTAAGTGAGAGAGCCTGGATTGGCAGTGTGGGCTCTGGTTGGTTTGCACATGCAAGTGCACCCCAGTGAGTAATTTGCTATCTCTAGGAATTGGCTAGCCCTGGGAGGGACAGGGTCTCCTGGACCAGCAAGGCACCAAGAGGTCAAAGCATAGGAATTGCAGAAAATAGAAAGTCATGATTAATACAAGACAGAGAAGAAAAGATGCAGAGAGACTAAATACTATACTGGAAAGAGGAGAACACAGCAACAGATTGGTTAAAGCCACGAAGAATGCAAGACCCACTGTTGATCCTGTGTGAGCAGGCAACCCGCTTGCTGTGACTCAAGAGCACATTTTCTGCCTACCTGTTGTGGGTCTTGGCACTCAGATCCTTTAGAAAAGCTATAGTGCCTTCTCCTCTGGCGTTGAAGGACACTGTGTGGACTGGACACGGGATCTCCAAGGCCCTCTGGAGGAGAAGCTCCTTGGATTCTTCAGGAACATCCCCCACCACAAAGTAGTAAATGGATTCAATCTGCAAAACAGTGGTGCCAACGGTTTATCTCCCTCACATGCCCTAGCTTGGTACTAGTCTCATCAGTAATACCCATTCTACAAAACGATCTCTTAGAAAAAATGGGCAGAAAGAATAGCAGCCCTGCCCAGGGTTTTCTGAGGACATCAGGGCCAGTCAGGAAGTGAGATATTCAAGGCTTGGTGCCAAGAAGGTCTGTCAGCAGTGGCTGTTGTCTTGGGTAAGGCACGAGAAGAATATGGTTGGCAGATTTGGAGAACTTCCTCTGGGCCACGAATATATCGCACAGGTTCGGAGTGGTTATTTTCAAGTCAAGCAATGAAGGAAGGACTGGCACAGCCACTGCAGGCAGGAAGCTTATCTGCCATTTCCCGCAGCAGTGCCAGAATCCTACAATGCAAACTCATGCGTCCTCCGTCTAAGGCAGAACGTGGAAAGGAGGGCACATCCTCAGCTGGCTCCACCTCTGGGCTCACCTAAGCAGGGACTCACACGCCTGGGGCTGGGGTGAGGCTGTCCTGACTGCACAGCTGTCAGATGCCAGGTCCGCCTGCAGTGCCCTGCCTCTTGCAACCAAACCAGGCCATGAGAAGAATGGAAGAATAAGCAACTCCTGTGTCAGGACATACACCACACACACACACACACACACACACACACACACACACACACACACACAGCTTAAACCAGTGATTCTGGAAGATGCACACCTCCCCCAGTAAGCAGACAATCCCAGAGAAGTGCCAGCGGCTGAATTGAGAGACAGAGAACTCTCTATCTCAGGGCGGCCGCCCCTCCTGCCCTGCTGCAGCCCCGCCACCCTCGATCCTCCCGGGACGGTGCTTCCACAGTCCTCCCCACCCCTGCTACCCAGGAGCTCTGTCACCTCAGGCAACTGACCTAACTTCAGTGTCTTCCCTTGTTAAAAGGGAGATAATGCAGTTTATTATTCATGATGGCATTGAAACAGGATGACTTCCAACTATGTGTGCATTTCTATACATCTCAGAAAGTAAAAAACCCAAGGAGAGCCAGGAATCCGTATCCTCTCAACCTGCCCTATAAATGTCCCGATGGACTGTGTCCACACATAAATGGGGGAAGAAACCCCAGCAAATGCATTGTGTTAGAAGGTAAATAGATGTCACCATCCCTTTAGGATTCATGACCCTCTCCTTGCTCTATTTCCAAATCCCAATGAGCTGAAGATAGTCAACAAATGCCCTCACCTCAACGTCTATCCCAGGCCTTAAATGCACCTGGCCGGGAGGGTGGGGGACGGGAGTCCTCATGGTTGATTTCTAGTTGGTTGGGGTGCTCTGCCTGCAGCAGATGGAGCAGACTGTGCCAAGGAGGTGGAAGGGATGGGGGTGGGATGCAATGGGTGGGGCCCAGACTGGGACTTAGGAGAAGGACAGAGTGGGAGCTGAGATCAGGCCACTTGAGGAACATCCCTCCACCAATGAGGCACAGAAAGCCCCGGCCCCTCCCAGGCCTCTTTCTCTCAGGCCTTTCAACGCCAGCTCCTGATTCTAAAAAGTACCAATCGAGCAGTAAAAGACTGAGGAATACTGTAAATTTCTTCAAGTCAGTAAACTGGAAGCAAGAAAAACCCTGAAAGAAGGAAGAAACCATCTTCTCCAGATTCCTTGTAGCCAGCCAATACTGCTCTTCCAGCAGATGTGTTCTGTTTCACTCTTCTCCTGGTCTGATGCATGACCTTGTGGGAGACGCATTTAAACGGCTTCCACTTAGCAGGCCTATTATTTATCTGAGTTTTCCAGCGTGGCAGTGCCCAAGTTTAGCATGGGGACAGGTTCATCCTGTTGCAAGGATCTAAGTGACACATGGCCTGAGACAGGGGAGCAGACACAGAGTATTTTCTAGGGTTGGTCAGATGAAGAGGGAGGTGAGGACACACATCTCGAGGTGGTCTGTCAGCCGCTCCTGACACCACACACATCCAATGTACGTCATGTAAACGCAGCTTCTTTGCTCTGGCACTAATCCCAAAACCTGAAGTTCTTGTGCAGAAATGTTTTTCCCTTGAGATTTCATCAAACTGAAAATTGCTGTAGCCAACAGTGAGTCAAGATTTATTTTCCTTTACTAAGGTTATGACATTATTCACTATTCGTTAAGTTCATTACTCGGCTTCTTAATCACATACATTTTCAGTCAACTCCCTGTGCTACGCTACAGATTTCCCGGGACATGCTTTACATTGAGACCACCTATCCCCACACTCTCCTGTACACGGTCTTTCTGCCTCTCCTTTCTGCTCACGTGATGACACTTAGAAAAACAGAAAGGTGGCCGGGAGCGGTGGCTCATGCCTGTAATCCCAGCACTTTGGGAGGCCGAGGCGGTTGGATCACGAGGTTGGGAGATCAAGACCATCCTGGCTAACATGGTGAAACCCCGTCTGTATGAAAAATACAGAAAAATTAGCCGGATGTGGTGGCAGGTGCCTGTAGTCCCAGCTACTGGGGAGGCTGAGGCGGGAGAATGGCGTGAACCTGGGAGGCGGAGCTTGCAGTGAGCCGAATCGTGCCACTGCACTCCAGCCTGGGCGACAGAGCGAGACTCGGTTTCAAAAAAAAAAAAGAAAAGAAAAACAGAAAGGAGGATAAATATGCTACCTATTCCTGTCTGCCATCAAACTGGCAAAATGCCTCTTAAAGCAAAATGGCTTTACTACTGTCGGCTATTTGGGATGATAAACTAAAATGAATTATCTCACTCAATACAACAGTCCTGTGGAGCACGAATTATTACCATGCCTAGTTTACAGATGAAGAAACTGAGACTTGGAAAGGAAAACTGAGTTGGCCTTGAAGCTGGTAAGCCTAGGCTGCCTGGCCCCACAAGCCCTGCCCTTGCTGTCCACGGCTACGCTGTGCTGTTTGTGGCAAGGCTGGTCACCTGCTAGAGATGAATGTGAGCCCCAGAATTCTGAAAGTAAGAGCAAGCAATAGAAGGTGGCCCCAGACAGGCACTTTTTTCACTTCTGTGGTTACCCCACTATCCAAGGGTTCAGGCTCCTACCCCTGATACCAACATCACTGACCAAAAGTTGGGACCAGGAGATTGTGTGGCTTAAAGGAGTTATCCTCATGGGAATCTGCTCCCTTAACCAGTGTCTTTGAGCTCCTTGAAGGCAAAGGCCAGTTCTGAGGCTCAGTAGCAGCCTTCAGTCCAGGAGTAGCTTCCTCACCGACCACATTTCCCTAAATGCTGATTTGCACCGAATTTGATAAAATACATGAGTTCCATTCAGCTCCTTTAGAGTGAGTCAAAAGCTCTTGCCACTTCATACGACATCAAGTAGGGAGGAGCCTTTATGTTTTCACTTGAAATTCCTTATTCTATCTGGGCCATTAATTCTGCAGCTTCACACAGTAACATGCACTCTGCCCCGCCAAAGAGTCCTTGACATCTACCTAGCTGCAGCTTTTGGGGGAAGAAAGAAACAGACTAGGAGTGTGTGCTTCTACTCTGACTGCCCTCTGCTCCACTGGCCAGAGCCTGTGCTCTCATCCCCTAGGCTTCCAGGTATAAAAATCTTCACTCTTCAAAGAGCAAAAAGAAAGTCAACCAGAACAGCAGTGAAAGATCCAGCAAAATTCTGTCTTGTTCTGCGTACACCTTTGAACATTGCAACATTTCTGGCCAACTCCAGTCCTTGGATCTGACCTCCAAATCCTCCCTGTACCTGTGGGAACCCTCTGCTGTCTCAGCCCATTTGATCTGATTCCCTCCATGGTAGTGACTGTCCCCATGGTATTGATCTAGTTCACCTCTCAGATCCCTCCTAGGATCCTTGACCACCACCGACTTTCTGGCCTCCCAGGTTTCAGGGTCTCTGTTCCCACCTGCCATCCCCAACAGGGTCCTACAAGACTCAGCAAATTCACCTGTTCAATCCCACACAGACCATCTCACTTCAAGTCACAAAACCCAAATCTATGCCATAGCTTGGAAATGGGACCCACATCTTCCCCTCAAACACAAGAATATGAAAATTATTTCCTTTCCAACCCTTCACTGTTCAACAAGCATTTATAGAGCCCTTGTTAGGCATCAGAGACACAAAAAAGAAAAGATCTGATGCCTGCCTGAACCACTAAAAGGAAATAAATGAACTGCCAGGGTCATGGATTAATGTGGCCAGGACTTCGGCTTTCAGTCCAGCAGTGAAGGTTCTTTATGATATCATGTGGGTCTGTCTTTAATCCACTCACTTGGTCTCCCAGGAAATATGATTAAAAGAAACCAAAAACTAAACAGATGTGCGTCAGCAAGTGGATGGAAGAGAGGCTGAGAACAGAATCAGAAATGCAGGTATCTTCTGGGTAGGTGGCCTTGTCCTGGCAGAGAAGCAAAACCCCTTGGTCTTCTTAGGCAGCTTAGAACCAGGGCTCTGGGTAAACAGCCTTCCCTTTCATCCTGTACACCACCCTTCCTCGTGAGGCCTGGGAAGCTACTAACTTCCAAAGATGCATGTCCTGGACCAGGGCTACTGAAGAGCAGAAACTCTGTGCCGGTCCACACACCTGGTCTCTGAGAATGTCAACCCCCTCAACCACCAAACATGTCCCCAGGACCCCACGTGCTGCCCTCCCAGTGAGCCAGGTTCCTTTTCATGAGACGCAACAGTAATTCATCTATCAATCATGCTCTTTGAGTGCTATGAGTCGAGCCAGCATTTCAACAGACCTCCCACTCTGCACGTGCTCTTATTAGACCTCAAGGCTCTCTCTCGTTGCTTCCTGTTTCAGTCTTCCTGGCCCGCGGTGGTTACAAAGCCTGCGCCTGGAGGGGGCCAGGAGCCTCTCTGGGCATCTTCCTTCTCCATGACCAAGCACGTGGTTCAGCCCTACTCCTCATGTGGGCTTGGTATAGAAACGGGACTTGAATGTTAATTTGTGGGCACAAGACAATGCTCACTTTCCTGGCTCCTCTTAGCACCCGCTCATGGAGGGAGATGCTAACCTGCAGCAGGCTGTCATCAGTAGGAACAGTCTAGGTGTTTATATTTGCTGTTCAAAAAATTCTTTAAGCCTTCCATCTTTTCTGTTCAGAGCAAACTGCAGCCATCTGGATGAATTCAGAACTCACTGGGATGGGCATGACAGGTATGGAGCAGAGAAGCAGGACTTATGGGAACCCACTCCCCCCAGCCCCTGCCACACACACATGTGTTTTTTAACTCCTCATAAAACATAGGACACGGCATTTTTATACGCAAGGCAGTTGCATTTGCTAGAATTTTCCTTAAGACCACCCCCAGATCAAGGCTGTAGGCAGAGGGGCACAGGGGTTTGTGCAGGGCTTGCATGTGCTGCTCCACAGTCTCTTCTCAGAAGCTTTCAGGCTGCATTTGATGATCAGTGCCTGGAAGCTTCTTTCTTGATTCCTTTTCTTCCATAGGACTTCCCTGGAACTCACTGAATTGTTCCTTACTTCCTGGAATAGGAATGAACCCCGGAGAAAGGAGAGGCACGAACCAGAAGGAGTGAAACAGAAAGACAGGGTCACTGGGGGATCCTGCAGTCAGGTCAGGGGGCCACAGGCAGCTGTGACCACAATAGCCAGGTTCATAGACAAAGAGAACAGCTGTGTGCACAGGCTCATGCACACATACCCTGAGCCTGGGAATGTTCCATTTTTTTGAATGCTTATTAAGGTATCCAGACACTTGAAATTTTACAGATGTTAAAACAAACTCAAAGGACCAAGGAACAAACTAGCTTGTATCTGGTTCTTCTTTAATGGAAAACATTTGTTCCTTTGGCCTTGGAAGGAAAAGCAATGTGTTTCCAATTACAAACCATTGCCCTCAGTATTGATAAACACAGGCCGGTGACCACTGGGGGCTATCTTTCAAGATGCCAACACGTGGCTTCTTTCTCCAACAATGGACTTCTTGATGCAGCTGGGTAAAGTCTGAAACCTACAGAAACCCCAGGCTTCCAGAGTGGAGGAAGCACACAATTGTTAAGTAACTGTATCCAAAGGCAAGCAGACCTTCCCACAGGGAGTCCAGGCTGGCCAAAGGACCCCGCCTGCCCAGAGTGTGTCTCCACTGGCTTGCCACTGCCCCAACACTCCCATCACTAGAGTCACTCCCAGAAACACAGACCCTGTGGCTCAAAGAGACATAACACACCACCATCTAATCACTTCTTCCAGGTAAAGCTTTATTTCCAAAAATGTCCCTATCAAAATTCACGTCAATACATTGACATCCAAAAATGGATGGAGTCATCAGCTTGCGTGTACTTCACCTTGGAAAGTGTGTGACAGATGACAGATCCATCTGTGAAGAAGAGTAACTAGGAAAGATTCAGAATATGGATGCTGAGAAAACCTTATTTCTTCATCCTCAGGGTTCTATGAGGAGTCTTCCAATCTCTCTCTCCTCCCCATAAGAGATAGACTGACTGATCTAATTGGTAGGAGAGCAAGAGTGAAGTTAATATGGCAAAGATGCACAACTATGGCCTCAGTCCTGTCCTTTCTCGGTGCTCAGTGGGTATGAGTCGCACTCGGCTCTCCCGACACTGGCTAAACAAGGGTCTACCCTGCATCCCCAGTCACCCCACAGAGGGAGCCTAGCCAGGTTCAGGGGACGGGTATTCAGGGGCCTCATTTGGGTTGTTCCAGCTATGCCATCACCATCAGTGCCCGATGGGATCTCTGTCGGATCCTGCTGGGAGAGGCCCAAGATCAGTTGAAGGGCCGTGTAAAGTCACTGAGTGTGAAGAGTTAAGCTGGAAGCCACCTCCATGGCCTGGGGCCAGCCATGAGCACGCACTTACAGTCTTGTCTCTCCCAGCTTCCAGCAGAGCATCCAGGCGGCCAGCCTCGCTCACAGTCAGCTCAACCGTCAGTTTCTCAACCCAACTGATGGCAGTAGCTATGGACTGTTCGGTCACAGGAGTAGCATTTTCCTGCCACTTCACAGGCTCTTGAGAAACCCTGAAAAGGATCACATGGAGTGGTCACTGGGCAGTGATCAATGCTACTGGGATGCCAACCCTCCGTCTCACAGCCATGAGCAGCAAGCTGCCAACATCCATCTCTAGAGCTGAAAAAGAAAGAAATCATAGCTCCCAGCCCTCTGATGTTACCAACAAAACCAGCAAGCTGTTTAAGACAGGTTTCCAAAGCACCACTATCTTCTATAAGCCGTGCTGACTAGGAAAAACAATGTTTACATGAGAAACAGAAAGGTAAACACTAATAATGAGTCCTTTAAAACATTAAGAGAAGTTATTTTTTATAAACAGGCAAGTTTATATGTAACTGGCTTCACTTAATAGTAAATTTATAATAATTCACAGTATTAAGGTTTGCAAATCACCAGCAATTCTATTGCTCTAAAATTTTATTTCTAATTCTTTCATGACACTGTTTTCATTGTCCTGAAAGATTCCCATAGGTTGCCTTCTTTTGGATTAATACTGGTATTGTTTTGAGTTCAACAGAGTATTAGTTTTTAAATCCTGAGAAAATTTGGTTAAACCATTTAGTTTGGGCTTATAAATGACTGGTAGAACCCCCAATTCCAAAAAAAGAAGAGCCATTTGAATTATCTCAATTTATTTGCACTTGATAATTGCAAATAAACTGGCCCGATTGCCCCCATGGCCTGCCACCAGAAGCAGGGCTGGCTCACACTCATGTCTGCTGTGTGCTTCCTGGGTAGAGAATCTGGCTGAGTGGCATCTGTGTTGTACAGAGGTTTCCAAGAAAGCAAAAGCTTTGCAGACTTAAGCACTTGATTCCTTCAGTAATATACCTGTGACAGAAATAGGAATCTAGATAGAACATAATTAGGCATTGTCCCCAAAGATGTCCTCTATTTAGCTGAAAGTATTTGATTAAAAACAGAAAAACTGAATGAGATAGATCCTTCCCCAACCGTTATCCAGATGTTTTTTGTCAGGGAGGTGCAATAACTTTTCCAGATGAGAAGTTAGTGCTAAGGTCCAAATTCTCTTGAATCCAAGAATCCATAAATAATTGGTTGTGAAAACTCTGAAATATGGGAAATTCTATAAAGCCAGCCACCTGTTGTTCTGGTGAAAGGGGTCAACTTATAGGGGAGGTCAACTTGAGTTGCAACTTCAGTCTGGAAAATCAGTGAAATTAGTGACATTTGAATTCATTACCCAAGTTAAAAGCTAAAATGAATGAAGAGATTTATGGCCTTAAATATATATTTGCCATAACTCATATTCTTATATTTTAACCTTCCCATGCACTGAAGAAATGCATGTTTCTAAATCTCTTTTAATGTGAAAGCTAAGACACCCTGTGCAAAGCAGATAAAAGTTCCTAAGATTTATTCACTGTGGGATTGCTGCTGAAATTACATCTTCTAGGAAAGTATAAGATAATGCCTCTTCCCTCACCAGAGAGCTAACTGTGTCAGCTGTGCTACTTAATTCCAAATATGTACAAATTACTATGAACTTTCACTAAAATACTCCCTTCCTATGGGAACTCACCGTATGATATTGAACTTGGTTATGTGAGCCACCTGCTCCTGGAGAACCATTGTTAGAGCCTCTCGGCACAGATCAAGCTCCCCCTCCAGAATGCCGCCAAAATCCAGCACTATGGTGACGCACTGTTCCAAGATGACACCAAAAATCTGCCGGCTCTTGCTGGTGAGCCAGTCCATTCGCTGCTTGTAGCTCTCCACAGCTTGTGTTAAATGTTCCACAAACTGATAAATCAGTTCTGATTTAGCTGTGAGCTTAATGAAAATAAAAGACAAAAAAAATAAAACAACACCAAAATAAGTCATTTGAACCACAGTGCTGCCACCGAGAACTGTGCACTCATAACAGTGTTGTCAATGACCCTCCAAACACTACAGAATCCAGGAGAAAAGGTTCCAGTCTTTCAACAGAAAAACGCTTGGATTCTCCACAGAAGAAAAGATGATAATATGATCTATTCAAAATACAGCAGTCCTTAAAAAATATCTTTCCAGATTATGTTTTATCTTTATAGTTACAGATTATCTTTATCAGAAAAAGCCCAGGGTACTCTTAAGAAATTAGGTAGAAGAAAAGACCAACAAAGGCAGATGGAAAATAATGTCTCACTTAAATGTTTTCCTAAATATAACATTCCAAAAATATTTCTGAAAATGCTACTGAACATGCCAGCACACCTTCCTGGCTTCCTCTAAAGGATGCCATCCCAGCTACACATCCTTCTGCTCATGACTTTTGTCCTCATGCCCTCCTCTCTCGGGTGAAGCTCTCCTGCACCTGGACCACCTGATCACTCACTGCTGCTACCAGCAGCCCTTGAGCTGCCCCCAAATGGTGACAGAGACTTGCAGGAAGTTTCTTGTATGTACAAATAAACCATCCTTCACATAGATCAGACACACTGTGCAAGGCCTTTCAAGAGGTAGAGAGGCAATAGAAGACATAGACAAGGAACAAGAAAAAATTGTGCCCTATTCTGTGACAAAGCACATTTTATTTTATTTTATTTTATTTTAGCAGTTGCAAGATTTAATAGAGTGAAAACAGAGCTCCCATACACAGGGAGGGGACCCAAAGAGGGTAGCCGTTGCTGGCTCAGATGCCTGGGTTTATATCCCGATCACTGTCCCTCCCGCTGTGTTCTCAGGCAATAGATGATTGGCTATTTCTTTACCTCCTGTTTTTGCCTAATTAGCTTTTTAGTGAGCTCTCTTTACTATCTGATTGGCCCGGTGTGAGCTAAGTTGCAAGCCCCGTGTTTAAAGGTGGATGCGGTCACCTTCCCAGCTAGGCTTAGGGATTCTTAGAGCACATTTTAAAAGAAGATACGGTACTTTATCTTGGAAAATGTGCTTTCAGACCACATCACCTCATTCCACATTTTTGTGGCTTGGCTCAGGCTCCTTCCTTCCCTGTCCCATGTGTATGTCAACCTCATTCCTCAAGCTCCAGCATCACTTCTTGGAGGCTTCTCATGGCCCCTTAAGACAGAATTACCAGCTCCTTCACCAGCATCCACAGCTACTGCTACAACACAGAAGCCAGGGTGGGCACATCACAGGGAATGTGGAGGTGGATTTTAAAGGTAAAGGGACAGGTGTTTTTAAAAGTTTGGCATTGATTTTAATGTGGTTCAGATAAAAAATATACTTAGCACATCAAACTGAAGATTCCACAGATAGTATTGCTTAGGATCAGGCTTAGTTTAAAAAGGAATTTAAGCTGGACCTGGCATGATGGCTCATGCCTGTAGTCCCAGGACTCTGAGAGGCCAAGGTGGGTGAATCACCTGAGGTCAGGAGTTCGAGACCAGCCTGGCCAACATGGTGAAACCCCATCTCTACTAAAAATAGAAAAATTAGCTGGATACGGTGACGCACACCTGTAGCTACTTGGGAGGCCGAGGCTGGAGAATCGCTTGAACGCAGGAGGCGGAGTGAGCTGAGATGGCGCCACTGCACTCCAGCCTGGGTGACAGAGTGAAACTCCATCAAAAAAAAAAAAGGTAATTTAAGCTTTGGAAAAAGTAAGTAGTGGGTGCATCTTCAAGCTGAAGGCAACCTACCACCCCCATCATGGAGGTTTCTCCAAGGGCTGAATGGCCTGGCTGTCCCTCTTACAGTATCCCTCCAGGCTCTCTGCTGTTTCCTGGGCAGCCCCAACACCCCACCAGGGTATTTTTACCCATGGCCCCCCTGCTGCCCCACCAGAGAATTGCCAGAAGCCCCTAATGGAAGGCTTTTGCCAGCAGCCTGGTAGCACATTGGCTGCTCCAGCGCTGCCAGTGTTCGACCTCAAGGGGCCAGAGGACAAAGCCACAGCCCAGTCCTAGGCCCCAGGGTTACAGCATGCAGCCCAGGAATGCTGAGCTGAGCGCTGGCCCTCTGAAAGCATCCAGAAACTAAGCCAATCAGCTATACCCAACTCACACCACAGTCAAACCCTCAAGGGAAATAAAGAACATAAAAACAAAAAGGCCCATCCAAAGGATGGCAACTTAAAAGGATGAAGAAACATCAGCCTTCACAGGTGAGAAAGAACCAGTGCAAGAATTCCGTAAACTCTCAGTCCAGAGTGTCCTCTTACCTCCAAGCAATCACACTAGCTCCTCAGCAGTGGTTCTTAACCAGACTGAAATGGCTGAAATGACATTGAATTGAGGATCTGGATGTCAAGAAAGCTCATAAAGATACAGGAGAAGGTGGAAACCCAATCCAAGGAAAATGGTAAAATAATCCAAGAATTGGATGATATAGCCATATTAAGAAAGAACCAAACTGAACTTTTGGAATTGAACAATTCACTACAGAAATATCATAATACCATCAGAATCATTAACAACAAAATAGACCAAGCTGAGGAAAGAACTTCAAAGTTGAAGAATCACTCCTTTGCATCAATGTAGGCAGACAAAAATAAAGAAAAAGGGGCAGGCATGATGCCTTACACATGTAATCTGAGGCATGAGGTTGAGGCCAAGGCAGGTGGGAGGCCCAGGCAGGCAGATTGCTTGAGCTTAGGAGTTCAAGACCAACCTGGGCAACATGGCGAGACCCCATCTGCAAAAAATACAAAAATTAGCTGGGTGTGATGGCACACGCCTGTGGTCCCAGCTACTTGGAGGGCTGAGGTGGGAGGATCGCTCAGACCCGGGAGGTCAAGGCTGCAGTGAGCCATGAACACACCACTGCACTCCAGACTGGGTGATAGAACAAGAAAGTGTCTCAAAAGAAAAAGAGAATTTAAAAAAATGAACAAAACCTCTGAGACACATAGGATTATGTAAAGAGACCAAACCTATGACTCATTGGCATTCCTGAAAGAGAAGGAGAGTAAACAACTGGAAGACATATTCGAGGATAGGGTCGACAAAAATTTTCTCAAAAAAAAAAATTTACCAATAAAAGTAATTTAAATTTTCTAAATATTAGGAAACAGTAGTCCAGGTGGTACATGGATGTACATAGACATGAACAAATATCCATAAATGGACGTGATGGGACATGTGTCTCCAACAGACTTTGAGCTCCATGTGGTTGGCCAGGGTCTGCACAGGGCCTGGCATGTAGGAGACGTGAGACTCAGGTGCTGAATTGCTGGGAGTAAAGGCCTCTGGTCAGAGGTGGTGCTCATTCTCCTATCTGCAAATGCTGCCCTTATTCCTAATGCTTCTCTCAGATAATGGCAGTTTGCTCTTGGCTTTCAGATCATCTCTGTCATATTTTTTTTTCCTTTATTTTCAAAGCAAAACGAAGTGGTAATGTGCAAAGGTTTTCATCTCTCATCAAGAGCTTTCTGCACTAATTTCTAATAGATCAAAAACTTCCTTCCTTGGCCATGATTTTCATCACCCTATCAATGCCAAAAGAAAACCCCCAGCCTAATAAGGCTTTGGCTCAGCTGCATCCCTGCCAAGCAGCACAAGTCTCTCCCCACACTGCACTCCCCGATGTGATGTCAGCACCATGTCACAGGACTGCGCATTGAGGGAACTCTGACTTACATTGTATACTCTGCCATCTTCTGCTCTGTAGAGCTGTGGAAACAGACCATCAGCATACCGAGAAGCCACAGGTCTCCCCAGAGACGCCACATAATCTGCATTTTTATAAAGAAAAACAATCAAAACAGTAGTACATGAGTGAACCTTCCTATTTTTATTTTGAAATGTTTTTCTCTGACACCATTCAAATTGTATCTTGTGCCATCAATAATTTGTGATGCTTTCTATTCTGTTCTAAATCATGAAGTATTTCTAGGTGCTGTGATAAATATAACTGTCTATGGCATTGTAATATTTTTCTTTATTATACTTTAAGTTCTCAGGTACATGCGCACAATGTGCAGGTTTGTTACATATGTATACATGTGACATGTTGGTGTGCTGCAACCATCAACTCATCATTTACATTAGGTATTTCTCCTAATGCTATCCCTCCCCCCTTCCCCCACCCCACAACAGGCCCTGGTGTGTGATGTTCCCCATCCTGTGTCCCAGTGTTCTCATTGTTCAATTCCCACCTATGAGTGAGAACGGCATTGTAATCTTTTAATGCATGAATAAACGGGAAGAATAGAATTTGTGTCCTAGTTTCCTTGTACTTTGGTCCAGAATAATTACAACAGAGGTTAAAAAAAAAAAAGCAACATAGGAAGTTATTCGTGACTTGGACTTGGTTTTCAGGGTTTTTAAAATTTCACTTAGATATTTCAACTGTACTCTCAACTGGAGGGTCATAATTAAATCACTGAAATAAAGCCAGCCGGTCACAGATTCAGAATTGCCATACAGAATGTCAGAACTACAAGATCTTCTCTTTATCAGATTATATGCTCAGCTATTCAAATATCCGTTGCATAAACGCTTATTGGGTGCCTACTATGTACTAGGCATGCTTGCAGGATAGGAATACAATTGTTACCTACAACATAGTCCTACTCCTTCTTGTTACCTACAACATAGTCCTACTCCTTCATGGAACTCTCAGAAGCCTACGGAGAGGATTCAAAGACTAGCTAGGATTTGGCAGGACAGAAGATGAGGTAAGGCTTCACAGAGATGTTTTTTATCTGACGATTATTTTATTGTAATTTTAATTATTATTTTTAAGTCCCAAAGGTGGGAGACAGAATGGTGGTACTTGTGGTGCTGGTACTTCCTTCCCTCTGCCTTACTAGGAAGGCAGGATAACAGCCTCCTCTGGAGAGCTAAAAAGAGCAAGGCTGAATTTTATAGACACCCTGGCCAGGCTTGCTCCCCAATCACAAGGGGTGATTTCAAGTCTTGAAGTGCAACTTTCACAACAGTAAAGAGTAAAGAATGGATACTTGAATTCCATCAGCAATAATCTCACTCAATAGACCACTCCAGCTCTAAAATTTGTGTTTCCAAGATTTCACCTTCTTAGCTGACATTGATGAAGTGACTAAATATCACTAGCAGCATTCTCTGTTTACCTAAGACATTTATCTGGAGTTGAGAGAGGAAGCTGTTTTTTGAGGCTTGAAGGAAATAAGACTATGGAAGGCTTCATAAGCTGTATTGGGAATTGAAATGTAAGGCATTGTGAGTTCTGCATCCAGTAACAGTGGAGTAGATTGTATTAGCTAACCTTCACACAGAAAAAATATGATAAATTCTGGACGAAATATAAAAAGAGCTATTTGTAGGCATTAGACAGCAATCTAGAACATGCAGAAACTGGAATGGCATCCATCCTAAAAAGGAGGACATTTGCTATTTGTATGTATTTAGCAGGAAAGAGAGAGAGTTTGGAGTTTGAGTCCAGCCAACTTAACTGTCTACTAGAATGAAAATCAGCTCTCCATCTATCAACTGGTAAATGGATAAGAAAATCGTAGTACAGCCATACAATGGAGTACATATGGTCGCAAAAAGGAATAAAGTATTGGTGCTGGTTACAACATGGATGAACCTTAAAAACATTAAGCTAAGTAAAAGAAGCCAGTCACAAAAGACCCCATATTATAAATTCTATTTCAATGAAATGCTGAAAACAAGCAAATCTATAGAGACAGTTTAGGGGTCGGAAAGTGTAGAGCTAAGAAGTACAGAGTTTCTTTTTGAGGTGATAAAAACATTCTAAATAGTTGCACATATCTGTGAATATACTAAAACCATTGAATTGTAGGTAGGTACATTATAGCTCAATAAAGCTGTTATAAATAATATATAGTATCAATTTTTATAAGAATAAAAATCACTTCTCCTAGAAGAAGGATTATACAGTTGAACCTTGAATAACATGATTTCGAACTGCATGGGTCTACTTATATGCAGATTTTTTTTCAACCAAATGTGGATAAAAATACAGTATCAGTGGAATGTGAAACCCACTCATACAGAGGGCCAACTTTTCATATATGTGGGTTCTGAAGAGACAACTGCAGGAACTGAGTATGCATGGATTTGGTATACACAGGGGGTCCTGGAAACAATCTTTTGCATATACCAGAGGAAAACTATACAACCCAAAGTCTCTACAACCATTCACATTGTCCAGCATAAAACAAAAAATTATCAGATACATAAACAAAGAGAAAAATGTGACCAATAGTCAAAAGAAAAAGCAATCAATAAAACCTACCCTGAAATGGACCAGATGTTGAAATTAAAAGAAAAAGGCCTCAATATATTATAAGTATACTATAAATACTATAAACATTATATATATATAAAATGTTGGAGGGAAAGAAAACTGTGATCATAATAAGTGAACAAATGGGGAACTTAGCAGAGAAATTGAAAAGAAAGGAAATTTTAGAACAAAAAGTACAATATCTGTATGGGCTTCACAGCAGATTGGAGGTACCAGAATAAAGTGTTAGTAACTTAGAAAATCTGTCAAGAGAAATTACTCAATCTGATAAACAAAGAGAAAAAAAATATTGACAAAATGAACAGAGTTTCAGTGACCTGTGGGACAATATCAAGATGCTTAGCAAACTATGATTTGAGTCTCAAAAGAAAAAGAGAGAACAGATAGGGCGTAAAAATAGATTAGAAGAAATAATAGTTGAAAATTTCCAAGATTTGATTAAAAACAGACCTACAGATCCAAGAAGCTCGATAAATCCAATGCAATGTATGTACAAAGAAAACCAAAAGAAGGCATATCAATAGCTGAAAACAAGAATAAAGAGGAAAAATCTTAAAAGCAGTTATAGAAAAAAAGATACATTATATACATCATATGGAAGGAAAATGTTACGGATTATGTCTGATTTCTCTGATGAAAAGGTGGAAATCAGAAAACAATGGCTTGACATGTTTAAAGGTCAGAAAAAAAAAAACTTCAACCAGTAATTCTAAAACCAGCAAAAGTGTTCTTCAAGAATGAAGGTAATGACTTCAAACTATTCTACAAGGATACAGTAACCAACACAGCATGGTACTGGTAAAACACACACACACACACACACACACACACACACACACACACACACACACCCCAAACAGACATATAGAACAATGGAACAGAATACAGAACCAAAAATAAAGCCACACAACTACAGTCATATGATCTTCAAAAAGTTGACAAAAATAAGCAATGAGGAAAGGACTCCCTATTCAATAAACGGCTCTGAAATAGCTGGCTAGCTACATGCAGAAGAATGAAACTGGACCCCTACCTTTCACTATATAAAAAAATTAATTGAAGATGGATTAAAAATTTAAACATAAGATCCTAGGGAATCCTAGAAGAAAACCTAAGAAATATTATTCCGGACACAGGCCTTGGCAAATAATTTATAACTAAGTCCTCAACAGCAATTGCAACAAAAACAAAAATTGATAAGTAGAACCTAATTAAATTAAAGAGCTTCTGCTCAGCAAAAGAAACTAGCAACAGAGTAAGCAGACAACTTATAAATTAAGAGAAAATATTTGCAAATATTTATTGAAAATATTTGCAAACTATGCATCCAACAAAGATTGAATATCCAGAATCTATAAGGAAGTTAAACTATTCAGCAAGCAAAAAAACAACCCCACTTAAAAATGGGCAAAAGACATGAATAGACACTTCTCAAAAGAAGACACATAAGTGGATAAGAAACAAGAGAAAATGCTCAACATCACTAATCATCAGAGAAATGCAAATCAAAACTACAATGAGATACCATTTCACACCAGTCACAATGGGTACTATTAAAAAGTCAAAAATTTAAAGATTTTGGTGAGATTGTGGAGAAAAGGGAATGCTTATACACTGTTGGTGGGAATGTAAATTAGTACAACCTCTATGGAAAACAGGATGGAGATTTCTTTAAGAATTAAAATAGGACTACCCTTTGATCCCACTATTGGTAATCTACCCAATGGAAAAGAAATCATCTTATCAAAAAGACACCTGCCCTTATATGTTTGCTGTAGTATTTTTAAAATGTGGTTTATATATATAGACCACATGGTGTGTATAGACTATGGAATACTACTCATCCATTTCAAAAGATGAAATCATGTCTTTTACAGCAACATATATGGAACTGGAGGCCATTATTCTTAATGAAATAACTCAGAAACAAAGTGAAAAACTACATCTTCTCACTTTTAAGTGGCATGTGAACACACAGACATGCAGAGAAAAATAGACACTGGAGAATCCAAAAGGTGAGGGGAGCAGGGATTGTATCAGCCCATTTTCATACTGCTGATAAAGACATACCTGAAACCGGGAAATTTACAAAAGAAAGAGGTTTAATGGACTTACAGTCCCACGTGGCTGGGGAGCCCTCACAATCATGGTGGAAGGCAAGGAGGAGCAAGTCACATCTTACATGGACAGCAGCAGGCAAAGAGAGTTTGTGCAAAGGAACTCCTCTTCTTAAAACCATCAGATCTTGTGAGACTTATTCACTATTGTGAAAACAGCAAGAGAAAGACCTGCCTCCATGATTCAGTTACCTCCCACTGGGTCCCTCCCACAAACGTGGGAATTGTTGGAGTTACAATTCAAGATGAGATTTGGGTAGAGACACAGCCAGACTGTATCAAGGGTGAAGGATGAAATACTGCTTATTGGGTACAATGTGCACTCTTCAGATGATGGATACACTAAAAGCCCATACTTCACTACTGCACAATATATCTATGTAACACAACTGCACTTGTACACCTAAATCCAAAAATATAAATAAAATTTTGGAAATGTCCCAGTTTCAATAAAAAATCATTCATCATTCAAAAAACCAGGAAGATTATAAAAAAAGACAACTGACAATATCAACACCAAGATGAGAGATGTCATAGAATGACCTAACAAGGATTTTAAAGCAACAACCATAAGAATACTTAATGGCAATTACAAACATTCTCAAAATGAATAAAAACATAGGAAGTATCAGTAAAGAAATAGAAGATATAAAGAAGAATAAAATGGAAATATTAGAGCAAAAAATAGAATAATCAAAATTAAAAACTCAATGGATGAACTCAATAACAAAATGAAAAAAGAAGAATGAGTAAGCTTGGAGAACAATAAAAATTACCCAATCTAGACAAGAGGGAGAAAATAGCCTGAAAAAGCTGAACAGAGCCTTACAGATATGTAGGATTATTTTTTTTAAAGATCCAATGTTCATATTATTGGAGTGCCAGAAGGAGAAGAGAAAGAGCATGCGGGGAAAGAAAAGAAGAAGAAGAAAAAGAATTCAAAGACATAAGGGTTGAAAATTCTCCAAACTTGGCAAAAACAAAAAACATAAAGCAACAGATTCAAGAATCTGAGTGAAATTCGAAGATAATAAATGCAAATAAATTCACACCAAGGCACATCATACTCAAACATCTGAAAACAAAAGACAAATAAAAAAATCTTTAAAGCACATATCAATAGGGAAAAATAAATTCTAATGATAGTGGTTTTCTCATCAGAAACCATGGAGGCCAGAAAGAACTGGCACAATATTTTTTAAGTGCTAAAAAAAAAAAAAAAAAGAACTATCAACCCTAAATCTTACATCTGGTGAAATTCTTCTTCAGGAATAAAGTAGAAATAAAGACATTCTCAGACAAAGAAACTAAAGGAATTTGTGGCTAGCAGAGCTACTCTTAAAGAATAAAAGAACTTCTCTAAGCAGAAAGAAAATAACAAAAGAAGGAACCTTGGACCATCAGGAAAGAAGAACACAGTAAGCAAAACTATAGGCAAATAAAATAGACATTCCTTCTCCTTTTGAGTATTACAAATGATGTTTGATGGTTGAACAAAAAGTCTAGCACAGTCTAATGTAATTCTCAATGTAAGAAGATAAAATAATACATTTTATTATAAATGGGAAGGGCAAAGGGCTATAAAGGGAAAAGAAGGTTTCTGCTCATCACTCAAACTGGTAAAATGTTGACATCAGTAGATTTTGATAATGTATGTATTCATAATGTAACACCTAACACAATCACTAAAAAAGCCATATGAAGATATATAATAGAAAACATTATAGCCGGGCGCGGTGGCTCACACCTGTAATCCCAGCACTTTGGGAGGCCAAGGTGGGCGGATCACCTGAGGTCAGGAGTTCGAGACCAGCCTGACCAACATGGAGAAACCCTGTCTTTACTAAAAATACAAAATTAGCTGGGCGTGGTGGTGCATGCCTATAATCCCAGCTACTCGGAAGGCTGAGGCAGGAGAATTGCTTGAACCCAGGAGGCGGAGGTTGCGGTGAGCCAAGATTGTGCCATTGCACTACAGCCTAGGCAACAAGAGCAAAACTCTGTCTCAAAAAAAAAAAAAGAAAAGAAACATTATAGATAAATAAGAATTCTAAAAAGTGTTTGGGTAACCCAAAAGCAGGTAGGAAAAAAACAGACAAGCCAAAAACAGAGAAAAAGAAAACAGAAAATAAAATGGTCAACAAGCTCTAACATATCAATAATCACATTAATTGTAAATGGTCTAATATACCAAGTAAAAGATAGAGATTGGCAAAGAGGATTTTTTTAAAAAGACTCAACAATATACTGTCTACAAGAAATTTGCTTCAAATATAATTATATATATAAGTTAAAAGTAAAAGGATGGAAAAAGATAGGCCATGCAAATATTTAAAAAAAGGAAATAGGATTGGCTATATTAGAAAAATAAACTTCATAGCAAAGAATATTACTGGGGACAGAGCAGGACATTATATAATGACAAAGGTGTCAATCCACCAGAAAGACATAGCAATCCTAAATGTGTATGTATCACCCAATAGAACTGCAAAATATTTGCAGCAAAAAACAGAATAACTGAAAGAAGAAATAGACAAATCCACAATTATACTTGGAAACTTCAATACTGCTTTCTCAATAACTGATAGAACAACAAGAAGAAAATCAGGAAGGATACTCAACACCATCAATGAACAGGATCTAACTGACATTTATAGAAAGCTCTATAAAACAACAGCAGAATACACACTCTTTTCGAGTATTCATGGAACATGTACAAAACAAAGCACATATTTGGCTATAAAACATCCTAAACATTTTACAAGAACCAAAACCAAACAAGTACGTGCTCTGTCCAAGATGGAAACAAACTAGAAATCAAAAATAAATAAAAAGATAACAGGAAAATCTACAAATATTTAGAAACTAAACAATATGCATCTAAAAGTCCGTAAGTCAAAGAGGAAGTCTTGATGAAAATAAAACACTTTAAAGTAAGTGGAAATAATAATACAACATATAAAAATTTGTGAGACATTGCTAAAGCACTCACTGGAGGGAAATTTGTAGCACTAAATGCTTACATAAGAAAACATAAAATCTCAAATCAATAATCAAAGCTTTCAACTGAAGAAATTAGAAAAAAGAAAAGCAAAATAAACCCAAACAAGCAGAAGGAAATAAATAATAAAGATCAAAGTAGAAATTGATGAAATTGAAAACAGAAAAACAATAGAGAAAACCAAACAAAAAAGCTAGTATTTTTTAAAGATCAATAAACTGACAAACCTTTAGTAAGACTGACAAAGATAAAAAGACAGAAGGTATAAATTTCAGATATCAAGAATAAAATGGGAAATACCACAAAAGATGCGGTAGACATCAAAAGAATAATAGAATACTACAAACAACTCCTCACAAATTAGACAACTTGGATGAAATGAATTAAATCCTCAGAAAACAAACTACCACAACTCACACAATATAAAATAGTTTGACTAGTCCTGTATCTGTTTAAGAAAGTTAAATTCTTGACTTAAAACTTCAAAAAGGAATCTCCAGGCCTGGGTGAGTTCACTGGAGAATTTTACCAAATGTTTAAAGAATAATTAATATTAATTCTACATTGTTTCTTGTTATCTCAACAAGAAACAAAAAATAATAATTCTACAAAACATCTTCTAGAGAATAGAAGAGGAAGGAATACGTCCCAACTCATTTTATGAAGCTAGCCTTGTCATACCAAAACCAGACGAAAGCATTATTTAAAAAAGAGAAAACTACAGACCAATATTCTTCAAGAATACAGATGCAAAAATCCATAACACAACATTAGCAAATCGAATTCTGCAATGTATAATATAAAAAGACTTCTAAAACATGCTCTGGTTTATTCCAGGGATGCCAAGGCTGGATTAAAAAAATTAATATAATCCATTAAAGTAACAGGCTAACAAAGAAATATCACAGGATGCTATCAATTGGTGGAGAAAAAAATTGACAAAATTCAACACCCACTAATAATAAAAATTCTCAGATTACTAGGAATATCAGGGACCTTCCACAATATAATTTTTAAAAATCTATTGCAAACCTACAGTTAACATCATACTTAGTGGTGAATGACTGAAAGCTTTCAGTGCAAGGACATCCACTCTTACCGTTGCTATTCAACATAGTGCTGGAAGTTCTAGCCAGCGTAACAGAGCAAGAAAAGGAAAGACAAGACACATAGATGAGAAAGAAAGAAATAAGACTTTTCTTCTTTGCAGATGACATGATAGTCTACCTAGAAATCTTCCAGAATAAGTGAGTTTGGCAAGATCACAAGATAGAAGGTTAACATGCAAAAGTCAGTCACATTTCTATATACTAGGAATGAACATGTGAAAACCAAAATTTAAAATACAATTCCATCTACAACTGCTAAAAAAATAAAATACTTAGGTATAAATCTAGCAAAACACGTGCAGTCCTTGTATACTGAAAATTTTAAGACAGCTGATGAAAGAAATCAAATAATATGTAAATAAATGGAAAGATATTTCATATTCGCGAACTGAAAGACTCAGCATTTTCATCAGCATAGTAAAGATGTCAATTCTCCTTTAATTAATATACAGGTTTAATGCAACTCCTATCAATATTATAGCAATATTTTTGTAGACATGAACACAGTTATTCTAAAATTTATTTGGAAAGGCAAATGAACTAGAGTAGCTAAAACAATTTTGCAAAAAAAATAAAGTAGGAGGACTCACTCTGCCCAATTTCAAGAAATTCTATAGTTACAGTAATCAAGACTGTGTGATATTGACAGAGAAACACAGATGAATAGAACAAATAGAGAACCTAGGGCCGGGCGCAGTGGCTTATGCCTGTAATCCCAACACTTTGGGAGGTCGAGGTGGGCGGATCACAAGGTCAGGAGATCGAGACCATACTGGCTAACACGATGAAACACAGTCTCTACTAAAAACCCAAAAAATTAGCCGGGCATGGTGGCAGGCACCTGTATTCCCAGCTACTTGGGAGGCTGAGGCAGGAGAATGGCATGAACCTGGGAGGCGGATCTTGCAGTGAGCCGAAATCGCACCACTGCACTCCAGCCTGGGCAACAGAGCGAGACTCCGTCTCAAAAACAATAAAATAAATAAATAAATAAATAAATAAAAACAAAATAGAGAACCTGGAAATATAGGCACAACCAACTTTTAACAAAAATCCAACAGCAATTCAAAGTAGGAAGGATAGTCACTTAAGTAAAATGCACTGGAGCAACTGAACACCCATAGTAAAAAAAAAAAATGAACCATTTGCTTTTGTGTGTGTGTTTTTTAAGAGATAGAGTCTCACTCTATCACCTAGGCTGGAGTGAAGTGGTGTGATCATAGCTCACTGCAACCTTGATACCCTGGGCTTAAGCAATCCTCCCACCTCAGCCTCCCAAAGTGCTGGGATTACAAAAAAATGTGAACCTTATACAGAAACTAATTCAAAATAGATCACAGGCTAAATGTAAAATTATGAAACATTTAGAAAAAAACATAGGAGGGGGTAACATAGGAAGATCTTTGTGGTGATGAACAGTTCTCTCTCTTGATTGTAGTGGTGGTTACAGAAATCTACACAAGTGATAAAATTATATAGACTTGCAAACACATTGCATACGTGTCAAATTCCTCATTTTGATATTATACTATTATTTTACAAGATATGACCATTGGGAAAACTGGGTGAAAGGTACATGGGATCTTTACACTTTACAATTACTTCAGAATATATAAGTATGGATGTACAAATGGATAAATGAATGAATGAATGAATGAGTAAATAAATAAATGTGCAGGTGAAATAAAGATAATTTCAGATAAATGAAAACTGAAAAAAGCTGTCACCAGCAGACCTGCACTGTAAGAAATGCCTAAAAGAAATTATTCAGGAAATAACATCAGTTGAAACCTCAAATCCTACAAGAAGGAAGAATATTTTAAGTGGTAAACATGTGGATCTTAGCAGTGTATAGTTTTCTTCTCCGTTTCTTGAAAATTAAAAGCAAAAATTATGACTCTGAATTGTGAGATTTATAATGTATGTAAAAATAAAATATATTAAAACAGTAACACCAAGGACAGGAGTGAGGAGTAAGGGGAGGTATGAGTGTTGAAAACTTGTTTCATTTTATATGAAGTCATATGAAATCTACTTTTAGTGGACTGTAACAAGTTAAGGATGTAACAAGGAAAGCCAATTAAATGAAAAATAAAGATTTCATTAAATGAAACATTAAAAAATATTCATTTAGCACAAAAGAAGGCCAAAAGGAGAAACACAGATGAAAGAAAAAGAGTGGACAAATAGAAAGCAAATAGTAACATGGTAGACCTACATTTAAATATATCAATTATTACATTAAATGTATAGAATCAAACACTAGTTGCTATAGTTTGGATATTTGACCTCTAAACCTAGTGTTGAAATTTGATCCCCAATGTTGGAGGTGAAGCCTAATGGGAAGTGTTTGGATCATGGGGACAGATCCCTCATGAATGGCTTGGTGACATTCTCGTGGGAATGAGGGAGTTCTCAATCTTAGTTCTCATGAGGACTGGTTGTTGAAAAGAGCCTGGTCCCTCTTTTGCCTTCTCTCTTGACATGTGATCTGCACACACCAACTCTCCTTTGCCTTCTATCATGAGTGGAAGCTTCCTGAGGCCCTCACCAGATGCAGATGCTGGTACCATGCTTCTTGTATAGCCTGAAGAACCATCAGCCAAATAAACCTCTTTTCTTTATAAATTACCCAGCCTCAGTCATACCTTTACAGCAACACAAATGGATAAAGAGACTAACTGATTTAATTAATTGGTTGAATTAATTAATTAAAAGACATATGCAACTGCATTAAAAACACAAACTCCAATTATATGCTGTCCATGAGAAGCCCTCTTTAATATATAGACTATAGATATTTATCATTAAAGATTATAAACACATACACCATGTAAAACTTAAGAATAAGAGAGCTATAGTGGCTATATTAATATCAAAGTAAACATCAAAACAATGACTGTCTGAAATAAATATGACATATCAGAATTATTAAAATTTGTCAAGTCCTTAGAACAACATAACAATCCTAAATGTGCATGCATTTGGAACTTCAAAATACATAAACAAAACAAAACAAAACTTAGTTACAGAATTAAGGGAGAAATGAACAAATCCAGTAGACAAAAAAAGCACTAAATATATATAATTTTTCTCCCAAGACTTTCAACCGTCTTGATCTAATTAACATTTATAAATACTACCTAACAACTGTGGAATGCACACTCTTTTCAAGTGTGCATGCAATGTTTGCCAAGATAGACTCTGGCCATAAATAAATCTTAGTAAATTTCAAAAGATCAAAATCTTACAGACTATATTCTCTGACCTCAATGTAATTAAATTAGTAATCCAACAAAAACAAGTACTTTTAAAAGTCCTAAAATAACTTGAAATTAAACAACACATTTTTTAAAGTGTATTCAAGAAAAAAAATCACAAGGGAAAAACTTTAAAGCAATAATATTAATAGCAAAACACTAGTGATTGAGATTTGTGGCATTCAGCTAAAACAATGCTTAGAGGAATACTTACAATTTTAAATGATTATATTAGAAAAGAAGAAAGTTTTAAAAATAATTACTTAAATTTATATCTTTAAAAGCACGAAAAAGGAATGCAAATCAAGCTCAAAGTAAGCAGAAAGAAATAAATAATGATGATTAAGTCAGATACCAATGAAATAGAAGACAAAGAATTTTAAAAACCAGCAAACTAAAAATGCGTTTCTTTGAAAAGAGTTATTATATACTGCTAACAAGACTTAACAAGAAAAAAATCAGAGGAAACACAAATTATCAATATCAGGAATGAAAAAGGTAACATCACTACAGATCCTACAGGCATTAAAAAAGAATTCTACAGGCATTAAAAAAGAATGAAAGAGGTGACATCACTACAGAGCCTACATGCATTAAAGGGCTATTAAGGGCATATTATGATCAATGCTTTGCCAACATATTAGAAAATACTGTTGAGGAAAATACTGCTGGTGTGTGCATATTAGAAAATGTTGAGGAAATTCCTTGAAAAACACAATTTTCCAAATTGGCATTATGAAACAGAATATCTGATTAGCCCTCTGTTTATTAAATAAATTGAATTTTTTATTAATCTTTTCCCACAAACAAAACTAGGCCCAGATAAATTTCACTTGTCAGTTGAATCAAACATTTAAAGAAGAAATACCAATCGGGTACAAATACCATCAAAGCATAGAGGAGGAGGAACACTTCCAAATCATTTTGAGTCCAGCATAATCTTGATGCTGAAACCTGACGATGACGTTACAAGAAAAGAAAGTTACAGAGCAATATCTCTTACCAACTTAGATGAAAAAATTCTTAACAAAATGTAAGAAATTGGTATTTTCGCTAACATTCATGACTGAATTAGGTTTATTTGAAATAAGGGCCGGCCGCCCCGTCTGGGAAGTGAGGAGTGCCTCTGCCCGGCCGCCACCCCGTCTGGGAAGTGAGTAGCGTCTCTGCCCGGCCGCCCCGTCTGGGAAGTAAGGAGCGCCTCTGCCTGGCCACTGTGCAATCTTCCAAGTGTGAAGTGACAGCCTTTCTGCAGGTGTACCCAACAGCTCCGAAGAGATAGCGACCATTGAGAACAGGCCATGATGACGATGGCGGTTTTGTCGAAAAGAAAAGGGGGAAATGTGGGGAAAAGAAAGAGAGATCAGATTGTTACTGTGTCTGTGTAGAAAGAAGTAGACATAAGAGACTCCATTTTGTTCTGTACTAAGAAAAATTATTCTGCCTTGGGATGCTGTTAATCTATAACCTTACCCCCACCCCTGTGCTCTCTGAAACATGTGCTGTGTCAACTCAGGGTAAATGGATTAAGGGCGGTGCAAGATGTGCTTTGTTAAACAGATGCTTGAAGGCAGCATGCTCGTTAAGAGTCATCACCACTCCCTAATCTTAAGTACCCAGGGACACAAACACTGCGGAAGGCCGCAGGGACCTCTGCCTAGGAAAACCAGAGACCTTTGTTCACGTGTTTATCTGCTGACCTTCTCTCCACTATCATCCTATGACCCTGCCACATCCCCCTCTCTGAGAAACACCCAAGAATGATCAATAAATGCAAAAAATAAAAAATAAAAAAAATAAAAAATAAAAAATATAAACATGCAAAAAAAAAAAAAAAAGAAAGATGGGATAAAACTGCTTCTAGTATTTTTCCTTATATGGGAATTCCACAGGCCCTGACTCTGGGAGACCCTACTCAAAAGATATTTAGATGGCACAGGGCTGTAGTCCATGTGAAAGGATGTATATGTAAAAAGCACAGGCTGAGCCCTGAAGAACAAGGCCTTGCCATTTGAATGGGCCTCCAAATCAATCTACAACAACCACATCCCCTAGATCTTCCTTAGTACCAGAATAGAACAAAGCTGGCAAGGAATTGGTAAATAATCTGGTTAAAAAATGGTACTAATGGTTGCTCAATAAATATTTGTTTAATTAATTAATTGACTAATTCAGAATTACTGAGTAAAGTCCTAGTAGTGGAAATTTCCCTGATTGAAGGAGTACTCCTCAGGGGCAATGTTACTGACATGTTGGACAGGGCAGTTCCTGCTGAATGGGCTGTCTCATACATTGTAAGACACTCAGTACTCTGGATTCCCAGGCCTTATATTTCAATGGCATCCCAACAATACATCATGCAAAAATATATATACGTTGTATATACCCTCACACATTTTCATGCTTTCTGTGGTGGGTGGCACTACTGGGAGTTAAGAACCAACATTCTGGCCAATGCATTTAGGAAAAAGCAGACCATAACACAAAGCAGGCCACAGTAGGAAAACAGTACATTTTCCCTGAAACTTCACACAGCTATTGTTTTAATCAGTGGCCTCCAAAAAGGACTTGCACATCCCAGGAGATGAACAAGACATTGGCTGGGGTATCAGTAAATACAAATAACTTGTATTTATTTTTTATTTTGTCTTTTAAAAAAGAAAGAACAGAGATGAAGGCAGAGCAAGATGGCAAAACAGGACTTTCCAGTGATTGTCCCCTACAGAAACATCAATTTGAACAACTGTCTACACACCAAAATACCTTCACAAGAGCTAAGAAAACCAGGTGACAGATCACGGTACCTGGTTACAGCATAATATGAGGGTATAAAGGATAGTTTTACCTTACCTGCATCACCCCTCCCTGAACCCCAGGCAGCACAATGCAGAAAAATACCATTATCTGGGCAAAAGACAGGGAAGAAAGAATAGGACTTTACCTTGGACCCTAATACAGGGCCTGGCACAGGAAAATCCAGCAGCAGGCAGATCCACATGGCCCTTGACTGCAGGCCGGTACTTGTGGACTAAGCCTCTAGATCTATCCTGGTGCCAAACAGGAACCCATAGCTGCTGTGAGATGAATGCAAGCTCTAGCCCTTATCACCACTGGCTGACTACAGTGACCATGGGCTAAAAATAACCCACAGTGACAGGCAGGTCTCAGCCGCCATGGGCTTCAGTCGTGCCTCTGTGTGGCACTAGCCTCAGTGGCCATGGACTCTGGGTGTGCCCCAACACTGTATCAGCCACAGCAGCCATAAGAATCCAGTCCAGTGCTGTGCCAGCCTTGGTGGCCATAAGATTCTAACCCAGCACTGTGCCAGTCATCATGGTGATCCTGGGCTTAGGACACCCCCTAGTGCTGCAATGTCTGTAGTGGTCACATGCTTAGGGACCACACCAGATGACTTGCCCAGAATCTGTGGACAGGCTTACTAATGAAGGATATTCCCAGACAAAGCCAGATGGCAAAGACTGGAATAAGCACCTGCTTCTTTAATGCAGACATTGATGTACAACCACAAGGATCAAGAACGATCCAGGAAACATGACATCACCAAATGGACATAGTAACATGCTAGTGACTGACCCTACAAATATGGAAATGTATGAACACCCTGACAACATTTTCGAAGTAGCTGTTTTAAGGAAGCTCAGTGAACTTCAAGAAAATACAGAGAAACAATTCAACAAAATAAGGAAAACCATAAGTTACCAGAATAAAAAATGTAAGAGAGATTGGTATGATAATAACAAAACAGTAACCAGGGAGCTGAAAAATAACTGAACACAAAGAAAAATGCAATAGGGAGTATCAACAGCTGAATTGAACAAGCAGAAGAAAGAATCTGGAATTTGAAGAGAAGTTATTTTGAAAATATACAGAGCAGAAAAAATAAAAAAGAAAAAGGGAATGAAGAAAGCTATGGGACTTACGGGAAAGCATCAAAAGAGCAAATGTTCAAAAGGGAGTAGAGAATGATAAAGGGGTAGAAAGAGTAAAGAAATAATAGCAGGAAACTTTCCAAACCTGGAGAAAGATATAAGTATCTGGTTACAGAAAGGTCAAAAGTCTCTAATCCTCCAACCCAATCTAAATAAGACTACCCCAAAAGATATTATAATCAAACTGTCAAATACCAAAGACAAAGAGAGAAAGCTGAAAGCAGGAAGAGAAAAGAAGCTAGTAACATATAAGGAAGTTCCAATATGTCCAGCTTCTCAGCAGAAATTTCACAGGCCAGAAGAGAATAGAATCATATATTCAAAGAGCTCAAGGAGAAAAACAAAAAGCCCTGCCAATCAAGAATTCTGTACTCACCAAAGCTGTCCTTCCCAAATGAAGGAGAGATAAAGACTTTCACAGATAAACAAAAGCCGAGGGAGTTCATCACTACCAGACCTGCCTTATAAGAAATGCTAAAGGGAATTCTTCAAGCTGAAAGAAAAGGACACTAATGAGTAACACAAAAACATCTAAAAGTATAAAACTCAGTAAGTATACAAATTCAGAATACTCTAATACTGCAATGGTGGTTTTTAAATTACTTATATCATTAGTATAAAGGTTAAAGGACAAAACTATTAATAATAATAACTAGAATAATTTGCTAAGGGATGTGCAATGGAAAAAGATATAAATCATATCAAAAATTCAAAATTGGGGGATAGAGTTAAAGTTTAGAAGGTTTTTGTGATCAAAATTAACTTGTTATCAGCTTAAAATAAATTCTTATAACTGTAAGATGGTTTTTGTAAGCCTTGTGGTAATCACAAAGCAAAAACCTATAATAGATACACTAAAAATAAAAAGCAAGTAATTAAAACATACTACTAGAGAAAAATCACTTAATCACAAAGAAAGAGTAAGAAACAAAAAAAGGATCCACTAAACAACTAGAAAACAATTAACAAAATGGCAGCAGTAAGTTCTTACTTATCAATAATTACCTTGAACTTATGTTCAAGGACTAAATTTTCAATCAAAATACACAGAGTGGCTGTATAAAAAACAAGATCCACCTATATGCTGCCTACAAGAGATTAACTTCACCTGTAAGGACACACAGACTGAAAATGACAGGACAGAAGCAGATATTCCTTACAAATAGAAACCAAAGGAGAACAGGGGTAGCTATGTTTATGTCAGATAAAATATATTTTAAGTCAAACACTGTAAAAAGAGACAAAGAAGGTTATTATATAATCAAAAAGGGATCAATTCATCAAGAGGGTATAAAAATTTCAAACATATGCATCCAATCTAATTAATAATTAAGAAAATATTAATAGATTTGAAGGAAGAGATAGACTACAATGCAATAATAGTACAATAATAGCAGAGGACTTCAGTATTGCCCTTTCACATGGACAGATCATCCAGAGAGAAAAATCAACCAGAAAATGTTAGATTTAAACTGAACTCTAGACCAAATAAACATACACAGAACATTCGACCCAACAGATGCAGAATACACACTCTTCTCAACTGCACACATAATATTATCTAGGATAGCTCATATGTTAGGCCACAAAACAAGTCTTACCAAATTTGAAAGACTGAAATCGTATCAAGTATCTTTTCAGACCACAACGATATAAAACTGGAAATCAGCACTAGGAGGAACTTTGGAAAATTAACAAATACATTGAAATTAAACAACATGCACCTGAATAACCAATGGGTCTATAAATAAATTAAAAGGTAAATTAAAATATTTCATGGGCAAATGACATGAATAGACATTCCCAAAAGAAGATATACAAATGGCCAACAAACATATGAAAAAATGCTCAACATCACTAATCACTGGAGAAATGCAAATTAAAATCAGGATGATACACCACCTTACCCCAGCCAGAATGGCCATTAATAGAAAGTCAAAAAACAATAGATATTGCCATGGATGTGGTTAAAAAAAGAAAAAAAGAATGCTTATATATGGGAATGCAAATTAGTACAACCTCTATGGAAAACAGTATGGAGATTTCTTAAAGAACTACATGTAGATCTACTATTTTATCCAGCAATCCCACTACTGAACTACTGAGTATCTACCAAAAGGAAAAGAAGTCATTGTCTTAAAAGGACACCTGCACATGTATGTTTCTCACAGCATAATTCACAACTGCAAAGACATAGAGCCAATCTAAGTGCCCATCAACCAATGAGTGGATAATGTGGTAGAAGAAAATGTGGAATATTACTCAGGCATAAAAAAGAATGAAATAATGTATTTTGCAGCAACTTGGATGGAGCTGCAGGCCATTATTCTAAGTGAAGCAACTCAGGAATGGAAAACTAAATATCAAAATGTTTTACTTATAAGTGAGATCTAAGCTATGGGTATAAAAAGGTATACAAAGAGAGTGGTGCAATGGAATTTGGAGACTCAGAAGTGGGGAGGATGTGGTGAGGAATAAAAAACTAAATATTGGGTCCAATGTGCACTGCTTGGGTTACAGGTGCACTGAAATCTCAGACTTCACCACTATACAATTCATCCATATAACCAAAAGCCACTTGAACCCCAAAATCTATTGAAGTAAAAAAATTTATTAATTAAATTAAATTAAAATATTCCTTGAGACAAATGAAAATGGAAATACAACATAACAAAACCTATGGGTACAGCAAAAGCAGTCTAAGAGGAAAGTTTATAGCAATAAACACCTACTTCAAAAAATATATATCTCAAATAAACAACCCAATGTTGCACCTCAAGGAAGTAGAAATACAAAAACAAACAACTTTAACAAGTAGAAGGAAGAAAATAATAGCGATCAGAGCAGAAATAGAGAATACAAATACATAAAAATATCAATAAAACAAAGAGATAGTCTCTTGAAAAGATAAACAAAATAGACAAACCTAGAGCTAAACTAAGAAAAAAAGAGAGAAGACTCAAATAAAATCAGAGGTAAAAAAGGAAAAATTACAACTGATGCCACAGAAATACAAAGGATCGTAAGAGACTACTGTGAACAATTACACATGAACAAATTAGATAACCTAAAAGAAATGAATAAATTCCTGGACACATACTTTCTACCAAGATTGAATTATGAAGAAATCTAAAATCTGAACAAACCAATAATGAGTAAGGAGATGGAATCAGTAATAAAAAATCTCCTGGCTGGGCGTGGTGGCTCA
Organism: Gorilla gorilla gorilla; assembly: GCF_029281585.2. NCBI lineage: Eukaryota > Metazoa > Chordata > Mammalia > Primates > Hominidae > Gorilla > Gorilla gorilla. The sequence continues at coordinate 35,908,216 of NC_073236.2, read as the reverse complement.
CACCTGTAATCCCAGCATTTTGGGAGGCTGAGGCAGGTGGATCAGCTGAGGTCAGGAGTTCGAGACCAGCCCGACCAACATGGTGAAATCCCGTCTCTATTAAAAATACAAAAATTTGCTGGGCATGGTGGCACGTGCCTGTAATCCCAGCTACTCGGGAGGCTGAAGCAAGAGAATCACTTGAACCCAGGAGGCAGAGGTTGCAGTGAGCCAAAATCGTGCCACTGCACTCCAGCCTGGGCAACAGAGCAAGACTCCATCCTTAAAAAAAAAAAAAAAATCTCCCAGCAAAGAAAAGCCCACGACTGAATGGCTTCACTGCTGAATTCTACCAAACATTTAAAGAAGAACTAATACCAATTCTTCTCAAACTCTTCCCAAAAAATTGAAGAGGAGAGAATATTTCCAAATCCATTCTCTGAGGCAACATTACCCTGACGCCAAAACCATGCAAGGTCACAACAAAAGAGGAAAACTTACAGGCCAATACCCCTGATGAACATAGATGCAAAATGCTCAGCAGAATATTAGCAAACCAAATTCAATAACACATTAAAAAGATCATTCACCATTATCAAGTGGGATTCATCCTAGAAATGCAAGGATGGTTCAACATATGCAAATCAGTAAATGGGATACATCATATTAACAGAATGAAGGACAAAAAACTACATAATCACTTCAATAGATGCAGAATAAGCATTTGACAAAACTCAATATCTCTTCATAATTAAAAACTCTCAACAAATTATGTATAGAAGAAATGTGCCTCAACACAGTAAAGGCCATATATGACAAACCCACAGCTAACATACTGAATGGCAGGAAAGTTGAAAGATTTTCCTTTAACATCTGGAAGAAGAAAACGATGCCCACTTTCATCACTTTTATTCACAACAGTACTAGAAGTTCTAGCCAAGGCAATCAGGCAACAGAAAGAAATTAACAGCATCTAAATTGGAAAGAAAGAAGCTAAATTGTCCCTATTTGCAGATGACACAATCTTATACAGAGAAAATCCTAAAGACTCCACTAAAAACCTGTTAGAATTAATTAACAAATTCAGTAAAGTTGCAGACTACAAAATTAACAACAAAAATCAGCAGTGATATACATGCTAACAGCAAACTATCCAAAAAAGTGTAAAAGGAAACCATTCCATTTACAATAGCTACCACAAACAAATAAATAAAGTACTTAGGAATAAATTTAACTAAGGAGGTGGAATATATCTACAAGGAAAACTATAAACATGGATGAAATTGAAAAGACACAAATTTAAAGATATTCCATGTTCATAGATTGGAAAGATGAATACTGTTAAAAATGTCCACACTACCCAAAGTGCTCTACAGATTTAGTGTAACCCCTAACAAAATACCAATGACATTCTTCACAGACATAGAAAAAACAATCCTTAAATTTGTATAGAACCACAAAGAAAGCCAGAATACCCAAAGCAATCTTGAGCAAAAAGAACAAACCTGGAGGCATCACACTACCTGGCTTCAAAATATACTACAAAACTATAGTAATCAAAACAGCATGATACTGGCATAAAAACAGACACACAGATCAATGGAATAGAATAGAGAGCCAAAAAATAAATCCACATATGTACAGCCAACTGATTTTTGACAAGGGTGCCAAGAACACACAATGGGGAAAGGACAATCTCTTCAATAAAAGGTATTGAGAAAACTGTATAGCCACAGGCAGAATAAAAAAATTAGGCCCTTATTGCCACCATATACAAAAATCAACTCAAAATGAATTACAGACTTAATTGTAGGATCTGAAAATATGAAACTACTGGAAGAAAAAGGGAAAAGATCTATGACATCGATCTGGGCGATGATTTTTTGGATATGACCTCAAAAGCACAGGCAACAAAAGCAAAAATAAACAAATGAGATTACATCAAAGTAAAAAGTTTCTCTACAGCAAAGGAAAAAATTCAACAGAGTAAAGAGACAACCTACAGAAATAGGGGAAAATATTTGCAAACTATACATCTGAAAAGGGGTTAATATCCAAAATATTAAAGGAACTTAAATATTAAAACTAAACCTGGTTTTTAAATGGACAAAAGTCCTGAATAGACATTTCTCAAAATCAATCATACAAATGGCCAATAGGTATATGAAAAAAATGCTCAATATTACTAATGGTCAAGGAAATGCAAATCAAAACCACAATGAGATACCATTTCACTCCTGTCACAATGGCTAATATCAAAAAGATAAGTGTTGGCAAGGATATGGAGAAAAGGATACCCATACACACTGTTGGTGGGAATGTAAATTAATATAGCTATTATGGAAAGCAGTATGGAGGTTCCTCAAAACGCAAAAAATAGAACTACCATATGATCCGGCAATCCCACTACTGGATATATATATCCAAAGGAAATAAAATCAGTAAGTGAAAGAGATATCTGCACTCTCTTGTTTGGTGCAGCACTATTCACAATAGCCAAGATAACGAAATCAACTTAAGTGTCCATCAATAGATGACTGGATAAAGAAAACATAGTACATATACACAATTAAATACTATTCAGCCATAAAAAGGAAAGAAATCCTGTCATTTGCTACGTGAACGAACCTCAAGGGCATTATGTTAAATAAAATAACCAAGGTACAGGAAGACAAATACCACATAACCTCACTCGTGGAATTTTAAAAAGTTTATCTCATAGAAGTAGCAAGTAGAGTGATGCTTATCAGAGGCTGGGGTGGTTGTGGCGGTGGGAATCGGGAAGATGTTAGTCAAAGGATATACCACTACAATTAGGACATCTAGTCAAGAGATCTATTGTACAGTATGGTGATCATAGTTAATGATGATGGATTGCATTCTTGAAAAACACAGAAAGAGTGGGTAAGTGTTCTCGCCACAAAAAATGACTATATGAGGCAATGCATTTGTTAATTAGCTAGATACAGCCATTCACAATGTATACATTCTTCAAAACATCGTGTTGTACATGATAAATACATACAGTTTTATCTGTCAATTTAAAAAGTAAAAAAGAAAGGATGAAATTAAGCATTATTTAATACATGGATTGACAATTGTATGTCTACTTAATACACATATATTGGGGGCACACGTGCAAGCATTTTCTACTGATAGGGATATAAGATCAAAGCAAGCTCAGAGACCTGTGGTTTTTGAGGGGCCTTCAGAGCTGATGCAGCCACCTCAAAGGCTAAATGGCAGCATGCTGGTTGTTTATGAGTACTGTACCTTCACAATGTGGGAATCCGATCTGTGACAAAATCTGTTTCAAGGTCAATTTGTTGCTCTTAAGCCCATGCAGTTGAAGCCATTTCTCAGATGAAATGAGACTCTGCTCAGCCAAGTCTGTTTTGGTGTTACTCCATCCCTCTTGCCTCTGCAGCTGCTGCTCAGAGATGGTAGAAGATGGGCCTGATTTCTCCATCTCTGAATCAAGATCTAAGTCACAGCAAACTCCTGTAAGGGCAATCATAAACTCAGACTTCCTGAAAACTTGGAAATAATCTAACGCCAACAGGGGATTGGCTTAACATAAATTATAGTACACCCATGAAGTGGAATGCTATTTATCAATTAAAATTATACATGTATATTTGGTGGAAAAGAGGACAGTCACATGAATTGCTAAGAGGTATCCATAAAGTTCAATATTCAACTATATATATATATATATATATATATATATATATATATATATACACACACACACAAAAACATCTAGAAAGATATTCCGTAACAGGTTTAGAGTAGTTTTCTCTGTGTGGTGGTAGTATGTGTGGTTTTTGCCTTTTCTATATTGTTTAAATTTTTGCATTATTTGAATATTTCTAAAATGGGGTTTACTTTGTTTTTGTTGTTGTTGTTGTTGTTGTTGTTTTTTGTTCATTTGTTTTTGAGAAGGAGTCTCGCTCTGTTGCCCAGGCTGGAGTGCAGTGGCACAATCTAGGCTCACTGCAACCTCCACCTCCCAGGTTCAAGCATTCTGCTGCCTCAGCCTCCTGAGTAGCTGGGATTACAGGCGCGTGCCATCATGCCCAGCTAATTTTTGTATTTTTAGTGGAAATGGGGTTTCACCATGTTGGTCAGGCTGGTCTCGAACTGCTGACCTCGTGATCTGCCCGCCTTGGCCTCCCAAAGTGTTGGGATTACAGGCGTGAGCCACTGCGCCCAGCTGGACTTTAGTTTTATAATCAGAAAACTGCAAAGCTCTTCCATTTTGGAAAAAAATAAATACTAGCCCCAGAACCTTCACTACACATCTGTATTCCAATAACAATCACACCTGACATTTTGCGCCCAATGAGGATGAGAAGGATAAAACTCTGACGGGTTTTTACCTGTCGAACAGGTGTAGTGGCTAATTGGGAGCTGGTGGCGGTTGGGAACCAGACCACAGCTCAGCCCAGCTGGAATACATGTATCCACTTTCTGAATGTTTTATTGTCTGGGGCTTTGCTCTACAATCGGACTTAAGCATTCTGGCCCATGTAGCCATCTGTTCTGGGATCAACTGGACCCAAGGCCATATGCAACATATTAAACTTAGCTAGACCTGCCTAAATATAGCTAGTGTATGCAAGAGGAAAGGATGGGGCCAAACTACAATGCAATCTTAACCCGCTCACCACAAATGGGCAGGGCCTGGTGACCTGGAGGAAGTGTAGAAAGTTCTGCTTACTTCCGTATCCAGAATTCACAATGCATGTAAACTGATACCCTGAATTGTAAAACTTTTTAACAATGAAAATAGGTTATTTCCCTATTTCTAAAACTTTAACTGTATTTCCTAAAAGTTTCACTGTCATGACATGGAAATTCAGTCAAACACAAAAATCAGTTGGACCAAGTCAGGGAGGTTTTATAAAAAGGAGTTAGAAGTATTATCATTAGCAAGCACTTATTTAACATCATGTTATGTGCAATTTACATTTAATCCTTATAATAACCTCATGAGGTAGGTACTGCTCTGATTTTCATTTTACAGATGAGGAAACCAAGACAGAGAGGGGTTAATTAACTTGTCCACAATCTTACAACTGGTAAGGGGTGGAGTTAAGATTCTAAACCAGGCCATTCAGCTCCAGGATCTGTGTTCTGTGATCTTTAGTGTAACAGAAGCAATGCAACAACTTCCATTTGTTGGTCCTTTTATACGCACTAGCTCACAGCTTCTTCATAACCGTATCAGTTACTCATTATTAACACGCCACTTACATGTGAGGAATCGCAAGCTTCGAGGATTTAAAGAACTTGCTCACAGGTTCTGCCACAGCCAGTGAGAAAAGCAGGAGTCAAAGCCATTTCTTAACCACTCTGCTATCTTTACAATTAACCTCCTCCAGCCAGGTCTTATGGGACAAGGCAATCTGCATTCCAGTAGGACTGCATTCTAGTAGGGCCCTAGGTCCTCGTCCGGAACACTAATCTTTATTCTCAGAGCTCAGACTCAATAAGCTTCTTGGCTTATCACTCTCAAACTTTTAAAGATAATGAGGCTGGGTGCAGTGGCTCATGCCTGTAATCCCAGCATGTTGAGAAGATCGCTTGAGCCCAGGAGTTCGAGACTACCCTGACCAACATAGTGGAGGACTCATCTCTACTAATTTTTTTTTTTTAATTAGCCAGGCATGGTGGTGCATGCCTGTAGTCCCAGCTACTCGAGAGGCTGAAGCAGGAGGATTGCTTGAGCCCAGGAGTTCGATGTTGCAGTGAGCTCTAATTGCACCACTGCACTCCAGCCTGGGCAACAGAGCAAGAACTTGTCTTTAGCGAGACTCAGTCTCAAAAAAAAAAAAAAGATAATAATTTCCATTTCAAGGTTTATGTGAATTTGTATTGTCCACATATGTTGAGTTGCAAAGGTATACAAATTATTATTGGTGAAGATCTGGCCTTCTTTCTACAAAGGCTCAATTTGATGAGAATATTGCAATATTACTTGGAGAGCATCACGTAGGAGTGGAAAAGTTTAGAATCAAAACTCAGTATAAGCCCATTCTGCCACTTTAAGGTGATTCCACCTCTCTAGGATAGTAATACCACCTGCACACCCTAACTCCCAGGGCTATTCAAGGAACAACTGTGCTAATGTATAAGTTATACGTGGATAAGCACTTTATATGTTGGAAACAGCTATGTGCAAATAAATGATCTAAAAGTCATGGTTCTTTAGTCATTGTATTTTGTTTCATGAGACCCACTTTCATCCCAAGCGCTTTTTATCCCCAAGTCTCCAATCATACTGAGCTAGAAAGTTTAGAATCACAGAACATGAAAACAAGGGCAGACTAATATGCCTCAACTTGTTTTTGAGGATCTATCCACAAAGACTAGAGCTGAAAGTCTTTTAAATTTGGTCAAGAAACAAGAAACAAGAAACAAGAAAGGGAAGCTCAGAAGAAACTTCTTTCTTTACTATTTCATCATTTCTAGTTAATTTTTCTCTTCCCTGAAACACACCCACCTCCTACAATATTCTTGCTGAAGGGAGTACTAGGTTTAAAAGGGAGCACTTTTACATAAACTGCCCTAATAAGATTTTGTAAAGTGGATTTGGGAACCTTAAAGAGGGGTTCAGAATAGTCACAGGTGTTATTTATAAGCTAAAGGGACATGTTTTTGATCCCCAAAAAAGGCAATCAAAACTTCTGCAGCATAGCTAAGGTGCATGCCCCAGTCCCTTTCGCACTCATATGACTTTTAAAAAATTAATTTTTAAAAAAAGTGTAATTGGCTCTACTGGATCTGAGAACCTGTACAGTTCAGTCTGATTCAGATCTTACCTCCAGGGTTTTGTAGCCTGAGAATATTTGTATTGTCTGAAATACAAATGGAATATTTGTATTGTCTGGAAAAAAAAAAAAAGGAAGGAAAGGGGGAAAGGGAGAAAAGCCATCTCCCAACAGAAGGAATTGTTCCACTCAAGTGGGATAGGAACTGTTCTGTCAGAGCAAGGAAGCCTGCTGCGAGCCGGGACGTAGCCCCCTTCTCCCCACCCCACCCCCACTAGCCCGCCTGCTTTCCCACCTCCAGGTTGGTCTCAGACGGCTCTTCTATGCGGACTCTTAGCCTGCAAGGCTCATTTCAAATGCTGCCTCTGCCATTAAGCCTCCCCGAAACCCCTTCACAACCTTCCGCAGCCCCTCCCTGGGAAAACCCTAACTTTTGCTATGATACTTTATCACTAAGGTCTTAGGCACTTCAGGCTTGTCCTCACTAGACTTAAAGACAGTTCAATGACTACGGAGACAAACTACAGGAAGATTCTCAGCACAGGGCCTCATACGCAGCAGGCACTTGGTGTGAGAGTTGAGATGAATAAAACTGATCACTCAGAGCTACTAAGAGAATCCTGATTTTGTTCAAAGAAGGCAAATATCCACAGTGTTAATAAGGCTAATATCAGGAAACAGCTCTTTTAAAAAAGGGATATATTGGCCAGGCACGGTGGCTCACTCCTGTAATGCCCCCTTAAAGTGCCAAAGTGCTCTCTTGGCACTTTGGGAGGCCAAGGCGGGCGGATCACCTGAGGTCAGGAGCTTGAGACCAGCCTGGCCAACATGGTGAAACCTCGTCTCTACTAAAAATACAAAAATTAGCCGGGCATGGTAACACACACATGTAATCCCAGCTACTAGGGAGGCTGAGGCAGGAGAATTGCTTGAACCCAGGGGGCAGAGGTTGCAGTAAGCCAAGATTGCACCACTGCACTCCAGCCTGGGGGACAGAGCGAGACCCTGTCTCAAAAAAAAAATAAAGGGGGATATATTATTTTCTGATAAAACTATGCTATTTATTTATTTATTTACTATTATTCAGAGTTTCCTCAGCTGACGTTATTATAAATTGGGGAACCAAGTAACCCAGAAGTCAGAAACAACAACATACCGGAGTTGAGCATTGCCCTAAGTTTTAGAGGCCATCCCAAGAACCATACATAGAGTTTGGATAGGAAAGTATTTCCTTAGAAGAAGGAGGAAGTGTAAAAGGAAAAACAAGGAAGTGAAAGTCTGAGCTGAAGATGTGGGCAGGCAAAGCTGTGGGGAAAATAGAAAAGTTAAGCTGGCAACTGTACAAGGGCCCCGTCTACTGGAAGCAGATGCTCCTGGGCTGCCCTGGGCGACAGTCTTGTGAAGTCAGCATGCCCTCAGAGAAAATGTCCTATGTGCTCGGAGGTTCAGGGACAGTGCAGGGTTGAGAGTCCATTAATCCAGTTTAGACATTCAATAAGCTTCTAGCTACTTTATTATCAACACCCCAAACTTCCTATACCCCTGTTAGTTTCTGAAAAAGAAGTCTGGGCTAGGTGGATATATATCTTGTGATTTAGGTGAATTTGTGAACGATGATTTTTCCAGGAAGAAAGGAAACTGGGACGAAGCTTCATGATGGATCCTGATGCAACTCTTCCCCAGAAACCCTTAAACCTCCTCCCATTTTTTCTGCCCTTAAGGGACAAGGCTTGGCTGTGATCATTGGCTCAAATAATGTGGACAGAGACAAGGATATTGAAGCGGACTGTCCCACGGTTGAGAAAATAGTCAAGAAGGCAATATCTGAGAATAATTGGAGTGCTTTAGGAGGAAGGTCATTGCTGAGAAGAAACAGAGCTTCCAAGAAAATGAAAGGAAAAGCTCTACCAAATGGAAACTAAATCTACTTATTAAGTCTTATTTCCATACAAGGAGGGTGAAAGAAACTGACATGATTGTGAAACCAAGTAAGTGTTGCTTTGGCTTTTAGACTATACATATTTATCCTTATGTTCAGGAAATGTGTTTCTTCTGGTTCCCATGTTCCCTCCAAAGCCCAGGTGGACTTCATCACCTTGAACTGCTGGCCTATGGCATAGACAGAAACTAGGAAAGCCGCTTTTCCACCAGAGCGGCTGGGCGTGGGCTCGGGTGAGGTGTGATGGAAAGAGCTCTAGAGTAGGAGGGGTCGGTACCTTGACCCTCGGCTTGCCCTGGGTAGCGGACGATTAAGTGGGCCAGGGCAAGTCACCGAGCTTTCCTGGTACTGTTTCCGCATCTGTAAAGTGTGCGTGTAGTCCAGCTCGGAAATGGCATTTTTCCAAGACCTCCCTAGGCCGCTTGTTGGAAGGCTCGGCACCTCGGCGGCTCTCGCGCGGCAGGGATCGCTCCCACACTTACTAGGCAATATGTCAGCTGGAAGACGTGGCGGCTCCCGCTCAGCAGCCACCCTCCCATCCTCCCGGGCCCCCCTGATCCGAGAGGGCGGGCGAGGTAAGCATCCCGCTGGTGGATAAGGCAGCGATTCCGGCGGGCGAAGGCTGCGCGCCGGGGGCGAAGGATTCCAGCTGTTCTAGGTCTCTGTGACCCGCGCCTCTGGTTCCGAGCGCGGTCTGTTGACGACGGCGTCTCCGCGGTTGCCTGGACACGGCCAATCACAGCGCGGCTCCTGGAGCCGGCCCCGCCCACAGAGCGAGCCCTCACTGGGGCGATGGCTGCGGACCGTGGCCAAGGGGGCGGGGCGCCGAGGCCGTCACCGAGCCAGGTGCGGAAAGCCGGGGTCCGGAACCACCCGGGCCGGGACGACCTCCACCCCAGACCCCCAAACAGAGGCCACGCTAGAGGGACAGGGCGAGTGGCGTTGCCCCTTGCGCCTACTGTCAATGGGAAAATTAACAACAGCGGAGAATATGAATGAATGAATGAACAAACAAATACACTGATGAGCTGGGGTAGAAATATAGGGTGCGAGCAGATAGGGGAGGAAGGCGCCAGAGGCCGAGGAGAGGCGAGGAGACTGCGGGAAAAGCTACAGACGAACTTCTTTTCATACTTTTCAGCAGAGCATTGACCCCTGTGTAGTTTTAATTTTCACCTCAGCACTGTCAGGCGATGCTCTCTTCCTTGCACAGTTCAGAGAAAGAAGCTTTAAAAGAGGTGGGGCAGTTCGTTGTAGCTCAGCCACTGGACGTGGGCGGAGGTGAGACAGACAGAAGGGACAGGGAGCTGCAATTTTGCAATTGTGGAGGCAGGGGCTGCAGTCGCCAAGAATATTCTTACCTGTTTGACATGAATATTTCTATAGGCATTATTTTCTCCATTCAGCTTTGTTTTTAACCTTTGTTTCAGTGTTACCTTATCAATTAAGCAAAAGGCTCTAAATATATTCCTATTTTTCCAGTCACCAGGAAATAAAATTGTGCTTATGAAAAGTATCTTTAAAGTCTTAATAAAAGACCCCACAGTAAGTATTGTTTTTAGGGTATTGGGATAGTAAACGATTTTAGATTTTAAAATTATAGAACTGACCAGATCATTTGCAGGTTTTTCAAAGAACTAATAAAACATAGTTAATGTTAGAACTGAGTAATTCTGTCTCCCCAAAAAAAGTCTGCTTCATCCACAGGAATTTATTTCTCCTGCATTCTTTTAATGCCTCTATCATTTAAAAAGTACTGAAAGATTTCATTCCATATCACAAATCATTCCTGGCAGTTATTAGTTTATATATGTTTGGCCCTGCAAATGAAACCTGCCATCCACACCACCAAAAAACAAGGAAAAGCTTGATAGTACTGAAGACTGTTCAGAAGGGAGTAAAACACCAGCCTCGCCCATGTTTGCCAATGACCCATTAATCCTTGCTGTCCACACCCTGCCACACTAATATTCTTGGGTCACGGGGGTGAGACAGAGCACACAGCAACACATAGCCAAATGCCCTGCCTCACATGGTCACGCCAGGCACTCCTGTTCCCACCTTCACCCCATGCCTGCTCCTTTCCCTAGGACACTTGCCACATACGTGCAAGTCACCAAGATGATCTGTCCCCGTCTTTCGTGTTTATGTGTCTATAAGCATACATTCTGTTGAAAATGTGAAACATTACTTACTTAAATTGTAGAATGATAAGTGAGTAGAAGTTTAAGGTCATTTTGAAGCATTAAATAGTTGATATGGACTTCAGTTTAGCTAGTTACAGAATGGTTTGCCTCATTTTTATTGAGTTATTTGAAATAAGAAAACCTTTAGCACAGTGGTGATACACTACTATACTGAACTTTTGACAAATTTGTTTTGAGTTTACATTTTTACAGATAATTTGTATCTTTCCTTAAACCTCAGTAAGCGACATTGATCAAATCACTGCCATCTTTGATGTCAAACTTCTGGACTTTACCATTAAGGGCTCAAATTATACTTTCAGACTTTTGCTCATTGCCTCCAACACAAACCCCCATCCCAGAGAGACCCACCTGGTCCCTGCCTCTGAGCACCGATGACTTTACTCAGGCCCACCCAGATTACCACAGTTTGGGAATCACCATCCCTTCAGGGTCAGCTCTAGCTCTTCTCTCTCTCCCCAAAGCCTTCCCATGGATGCTGTGGCCCTAATAACTTCTCTCTACCTGTACAGTCTCAAAGCATTGCTTGCCAGTACCACACTCTTGGCAACCATGTACAAGCCTTTGACAAGCCTTTCGTTGTTATTTGACCTTTGTGCTGTTTACTTTTCAGGTTCAATGGGTTTTCCTTTTCTTTATACAAGTCTATCACTGCCACTGCTTGGGCTTATGGCCATGATCAGAATGTTTGGTGGAGGAGGGAGGGTGATAAAGGAAATGAAGGGAGGAAAAGCATTTTCCTAAGCCCACTGCAAAAACTGGAACCAGAGGAGACGGAGAATGTTAACTCCTTGTATATATGTGTGAGAAAGAACCTGAGCTGGAATTAAAACAGAGGCACTCCCTCTGAAGAGGAAGGAGAAACTGAGAGAGTGAGGCAGTTCCTGCTGAACCTTTGTTAGCTTTTGTGGTGAAGGGAGTTTTGGCCATCAGGGGCAGCCTTGGGAGAGGTAGGTGGGAACAGGGGCCATCAGGGGGAGGTAGAGCTCAAACAGAGGTTTCTCTATGCTGTGATGTTCTTGAGTTCAGCATTCATTATTTGGGACAATGAATGTAGACTCCTGGCTCTCAATCTAACATCTTTGATGAGGGTCAGAGCTTTTTTACTACCCTTGGCAAAGACTACGTTCACTTTTACCAGACTGAATTAACACTTAATCATAGCTAGAATGTATTGAATGTCAGACCATGTTCTAACCTCTTTAAATATATTACATCATTTAATACTTAGAAAAGCTCTTTGAGGGAGACATCATAATTATGTCCATTTTCTAGATAAGTAAACTGAGACAGAATATTAAGCTATTTCTCCAAGGCCACTCAGTGGTGGTTCCGGAATTTGAACCCAGGCAGCCTGACTCCACACCCTGCCCTGTTAATTATATGCTGTGTTGATCAACTGTTGACTTCAATTTTCTCCAAAAGGAAATTTCTGTCATCTCAGTCATACAATATTCATTTAGTGCTTGATACTAATGGCACAGAGAAACCTCCCTGGATTTAAATGCGTTTTTAACAAGACATATTCCCATTTTATATGGCATAAAGCAGGTCTGTTTTTAAATTACCCTCCCCGGCCAGGCACAGTGGCTCACGCCTGTAACCCCAACACTTTGGGAGGCCAAGGTGGGCAGATCACATGAGGTCAGGAGTTCAAGAACAGCCTGGCCAACATGGTGAAATCCCATCTCTACAAAAATACAAAAATTAGCTGGGCATGATGGCGGGTGCCTGTAATCCCAGCCACTTGGAAGGCTGAGGCGGGAGAATCACTTGAACCTGGGAGGCAGAGGTTGCAGTGAGCCGAGATTGTGCCACTGCACTCCAGCCTGGGCAACAGAGTGACACTCCGTCTCAAAAAAAAAAAAAAAAATTACCCTTCCCCCCCACACTTCTTGTTAACCCATTCCTTTGTAATGTGGCATTATTCTAAAAGCTGGATTCCTTGTAGGGTACTAACATATCCCAACAGCAAATTAAGAAGAACCGAACAACAATATTTTATATAAACAAAAACTCTCAAATATTTGGAAATTTCAAATCACTCTTCAAAATAGTTACTGATACTAAAACCTAGCAAAGACAATACTCTTAGAATGAGATTTTGATCTTACAGGAATGATATTCAGGAATGGACTCAGTCTTGCCTTGGTGTGGTCATCATCTTTCTGCAGTTCCTGAAGATGAGCAGCACGATAGACAATGGCAGAAGGAGATAAGGAATTTCCTTACTTTAAGTGCCTCTAACTCTAGTACAAGGTGACCTGGCTATGTGGGCACAGGACTTGGGCACTAAGCTGGAGCCTTTCTCCCTTCTAAACTCAGATCTTTCCACCAGCTCCTTGCCAAGACTGGGAGGGTGAATGAGCAACACTGCTTATGAGGGAGGAAGACAGATGAGAGGTTCTGTCCATAATAAGAGATCAGCTCCAATTTGTTTGTCCTCCTTTCTCCCTGGAGAAAGAGCAAAGTACCAAAGGGAGAGCCACACAAGGGTTTGTAGCTCATAAACTTGGCACCATCAACATCCTGGAATCTCATCCAATTATGTCAGTGTTCCCCCTTCTTGAGGAGTGAAGAAGAGAGAGGAAAGCGAGAAAGAGTTTAACATTAAAAGAATTAGGGCTGGGCACGGTGGCTCACGCCTGCAATCCCAGCACTTTGGGAGGCCGAGGTAGGCGGATCATGAGGTCAGGAGTTCGAGACCAGCCTGACCAACATGGTGAAACCCGTCTATACTAAAAATACAAAAAATTAGCGGGGCTTTGTGCAGGCACCTGTAATCCCAGCTACTTAGGAGGCTGAAGTAGGAGAATCACTTGAACCCGAGAGACGGAGGTTGCAGTGAGCCAAGATCATGCCACTGCACTCCATCCTGGGCAACAGAGCGATCTCTGCCTCAAAAACAAAAAACAAACAAAAAAAAACTTAGAACATTCTCACTGATTAATATAATCGTAAAAATCCTAGGTAAAAATTCCAACAAATTGAATTCAATGAAATATGTTTAAAAGAATGATTTTTTTTTAATTTGTAAAAATGGATACCTTTCTGCCAAACAATTTCATTTCTAGGTTTCCTAGAAAACACACAGAAGTGTTTTTATCGTTGCAAAATAATGGAAAGCATCTAAATGTCCAACAAGAAGGGAGTCGTTGAAATTATGCTATATTCTTATTGTGATATGATAACAGTTTAAAATAAAAAGATAAACTTATGTATAATAATATAGAAATGTCTCCAAGGTTAAGTATTTCCTTAAAATAAAGTTGCAGAGTGTATGTGCAGGACATTGCATTTTACATCAACACATACACGCAATTATATTGATATATTCATATGTTTACTTCTACCCACAGCCCATTAACCAAAACAAGTCACATGACCCCCACCTAATTACCAGGAAATGGGGAAGTTTGGAGAATATGGGATAGTCCCTGAGCAGTGGGCATTTTTCTCTGCCGTATTAATCCAAGGCTTAGGTTCTAGGAGCATAACAGCCAGAAGGAGTTGCAGACGCAGCTGTTTTCCATTGTGCTGCATACAACCCCTGAGGAAGTAGAGAGGGGCCTCTGCTTCAATGTGGTGAAGTAGAGGAAGTGAAGCGAAGGAGCCCTCTGCTTCAAGGGCATGCGGGAGGCACAGAGTGGGAAACGCACACAGGCGCGCGCGCACACACACGCGGTCCAGCTGCATCTAAAGTTATATACGAAGGCCGGGCGCAGTGGCTCACGCCTGTAATCCCAGCACTACGGGAGGCCAAGGCCGGTGGATCACCTAAGGTCAGAAGTTACAGACCACCCTGGCCAACATGGTGAAACTCCGCCTCTACTATAAATACAAAAATCATCCGGGCATGGCGGCGGGCACCAGTAGTCCCAGCTACTAGGGAGGCTGAGGCAAGAGAATCGCTTGAACCTGGGAGGCGGAGACTGCAGTGAGCCGAGATCGTGCCACTGCGCTCCAGCCTGGGCCACAGAGCGAGACACTGTCTCAAAAAATAAAATTAAGTTAAAAAGTTATATACTAAGATTTTCTTACTCAAATAGAAATGATGTAACAGAGAAGAGATTTATAATATTTTATGCCAAAGGGTTTTGTAAAATATGAATGTAATAATCATCATCTAAAGATTATCTCTGTATGTTCTAAAAGCAACTATTCAAGACACTATTATGTTGTCATAGGTCCTGATTCAAATTCCCTACAAACTTTTTGGAGTTTAGGGCTATGGAACTGAGCACCTTTTGATGGGTTGGTAGCTTCCTTTTTTTTTTTTTTTTAATAGAATATCTCTTCTTGTCGTGACAGCCAAGAGGCCCAGAACTATGCTTGAAGCTCACTGATATGGTTTTGCTCTGTAACCCCATCCAAATCTCATCTTGAATTGTACTCCCATAATTCCCACATATTGTGGGAGGGGCCCGGTGGGAGGTAATTTGAATCGTGGGGGTGGATACCCCATACTGTTCTCCTGGTAGTGAGTAAGTCTCACAACATCTGATGGTTTTATCAGGAGTTCCGGCTTTTGTATCTTCTCTCATTTTTCTCTTGCCACTGCCATGTAAGATGTGCCTTTGGCCTCCTGCCATGATTCTGAGGCCTCCCCGGTCATGTGGAACTGTGTGAAAATGGACTAATACACTTACCTAGAGTAGCTTTCTGATATAATAGCCTCCCTCCCCTCTTTCAGCTCTCAACTAGTATTAGATCTACTAACATTAAGATCTAGTCTGATCCTAATGGCTTTGGCAGATTGATATAGAATGGGCCTTAAAGTTTAACCCAGTGCCTTTCACAATGTGATTAGGGCATTGCTATGATTTGAATGTGGCTGGTCCCCAACAAGACTCACATTAAAGCTAATTGCCACTGCAGCACTATTGGGAGGTGGGGCCTAATGGGAGGTGTTTGGAACATCAGAGTGGATCTGTTATGAATAGAATAAGGCCATCTCAAGGGAGTGAGTGAGTGCTCACTCTGGAGGGAAGGGATTTGTTCCTCTGAGAATGGGTTGTTATAAAGTGAGGTTCCTCCTCCTGTTTAGTGCCTTTTCACACACACTTGCTTGCTTTTCCACTTCTCCACCATGTCTTGACACAGCACATAGCCCTCCTCAGAAGCTGACCAGATGCTAGGGCCGTGCTCTTGAACTTCCCAGCCACCAGCATTGTGAGCTAAATAAACTCCTTTTCTTTTTAAATTACCCAATCTCAGATATTCTGTTACAGCAACACAAAATGGACTCAGCCAGCCATAAATAAAATCTCAAACAGAAAAGCAGAGGCATCTTTGTACAGTGTCCTCCAAAGCCTAGACTGTTAGTGAGAGGGGCTGAGCAAGAACTGCGTGATAAGGGGGTACACAGCAGCCATTCCACCCCCAGGAATGGGCCATACGTGTTTCAGAGCTCAATTGTTTGGGGGAGAAAGGATTCTGTCCTCCTGTTACGACTCCTTGAGGTTATTGAAGAGTTTCATAGTGCCCAAGATCTCTACGGGGCAAACTGAGCCCCCTTAGGCCTCACTCATGGAGAGCTCTTCACAGGAAGGAGCCCCTGATCTCACCTCCTCACTCAAGCTGGCAGGAATTTGCCTCCACCCTCAAAGCCTGGTCATTTCACTCAGCTTTACACTTGTCCTTGTTCCCAGTTGATGAATGAGCCAGATCCTTAAATCATTAAGCAATCACGGAAAGAGAAATTATTGATTTTTAATTGTAGCAAAGGTTTAAACAAAATTCCCAAAAAGTCATTACCTAAATGTCATTGTTTGTCTTTTTGGGTCCTCCTTAACTGAAAGGATGGTTTTAAAAGGTTACAGAAGTGGTAGGCTTCTTCCCTCCGAGGAGGGCTTTTCCAACTTCCTGATGAATACTCAACTCTAATCCCTGGCAAGGCTGCAGCCCCCAGCCTTTAGGATCCCAACTGCATTTCCTGAAAGAACAGGACAAGGAGTAAATTCCTAATAATGTGAAAAAGAAATTCCACAGAGCCATGCTGTGAAAGAATAAATTTACTTAAATAAGATCAGCAAAAAGTAACTGATATAGTTTGGATATTTTCCCCCACTCAGATCTCATGTTGAATTATAATTCCCAAGGCTGGAGGTGGGGCCTGGTGGGAGGTGTTTGGATCATGGGAACAAATCCCTCATGGCTTGGTGCTGTCTTTGCAAAAATGAGTGAGTTCTCATGAGATCTGGTCATTTAAAAGTGTGTGGTACCCCCCCACCCCAACCATCACACACACACAAACACACTCTCTCTCTCTTTCTCTCTCTCTTGCTCCTGCTCTGCCATGTGAGATGCCTGCTCTTCCTTCACCTTCCACCATGACTGGAAGTTTCATGAGGTCTCCCCACAAGACAAGAAGATGTCAGTGCCATGTTTTCTGCAGTCTGAAGAACCATCAGCCAATTAAACCTCTTCTCTTTATAAATTACCCAGTCTCAAGTATTTCTTTATAGCAATGCAAGAATGGCCTAACAGAGAAAATCAGTATTGAGGAGTGGGGCATTTCTATAAAGATATCTGAAAATGTGGAAGTAGCTTTGGAACTGGATAACAGGCAGAGGTTGGAAGAGTTTGGAGGACTCAGAAGACAGGCAGATGAGGGAAAGTTTGGAACTTCTTAGAGACTAATTTAATGGTTGTGACCAAAAAGCTGGAAGTGTTATAGACAGTGAAGTCCAGGATGCTGAAGTCTCAGATAGAAATGAGGAACTGATTGGTAACTGGAGCAGAGGTCACTCGTGTTATGCCTTAGCAAAGAGTTTAGTTCATGCATTCTGTTCACGCCTTAGGGATCTATGGAAGTTTGAGCTAAAGAGTGATGTTTTAGGATAGCTGACAGAAGAAATTTATAAGCAGCAAAGTGTCCAAGATGTGACCTGAATGCTTCTAACAACCTATGCTCAGATGAGGGAACAAAGGAATGACTTGAAGTTGGAATTATGTTTTTAACAGGGAATCAGAGCATAAATGCTTGGAATATTTATAGCCCCAGCTATGTAGCAAAAAAGAAAAAGCTTTTTCAGGAGAGGAATTCAAGCATGCTGTGAAGCAACCACTTGCTAGAGATAGTTGCATAACTAAATGGGGGTCAAATGCTAATATCCAAGATGATGCAGAAAAGGCGTTGAATGCATTTCAGAGGTCTTCCCAGCAGCCCCTCCCATTACAGGCCCAGAGGCTGAGGAGGGAAGAATGGTTTCATGGGCCAAGACCAGGGCCCCGCTGCCATGTGCAGCCTTGGGACACTGCTCCTGGCATCCCAGCTGCTCCAGCTCAAGCCATGGCTCAAAGGGGCACAGGTACAGCTCCAGGTGCCACCTTGGAGAATGCAAGTCATGAGCCTTGGCAATTTCCACATGGTATTAAGCCTCCAAGTGCACAGAGTGTAAGAGTGATGGATTCTTGGTAGCTTCCTCGTAGATTTCAGAGGATATATGGAAAAGCCTGGGTGTCCAGGCAGAAGCCTGCTGCAGGGGCAGAGCCCTCACAGAGAACCTCTACTAGGGCAGTTGAGGCAGGGGGGAATGTGGGGTTGGAGGCCCCACACAGAGTCCTCACAGGTGAACTGCCTAGTGGAGCTGTGGGAAGAGGGCCACTGTCCTCAAGACCTGAGGACAGTGGTAGATGGTAGATCCACCAGCAGCATGCACCCTGCACCTGGAAAAGCCATAGGCATTCAACTCAAGCCAGTGAGAGCAGCCTTGGGGGCTGCACGCTGCAAAACCACAGGGGTGGAGCTGCCCAAGGTCTTGAGAGCCCACCCCTTGCACCAGTGTGACCTGGATGTAGGACATGGAGTGAAAGAGATTATTTTGGAGTTTTGTTTTTTTTAATTTAAGTTTTAGGGTACATGTACACAACATGCAGGTTTGTTACATATGTATACATGTGCCATGTTGGTGTGCTGCACCCATTAACTCGTCATTTACATTAGGTATATCTCCTAATTATCCTAATGCTATCCCTCCCCCTCCCCCCACCCCATTGACAGGACCCGGTGTGTGATGTTCCCCCTCCTGCGTCCAAGTGTTCTCATTGTTCAATTCCCACCTGTGAGTGAGAATATGCGGTGTTTGGTTTTTTGTCCTTGCGATGGTTTGCTGAGAATGATGGTTTCCAGCTTCATCCATGTCCCTACAAAGGA
This sequence comes from Gorilla gorilla gorilla, assembly GCF_029281585.2. Taxonomy (NCBI): domain Eukaryota; kingdom Metazoa; phylum Chordata; class Mammalia; order Primates; family Hominidae; genus Gorilla; species Gorilla gorilla. The sequence goes on along the minus strand of NC_073236.2, from coordinate 35,889,157 downwards.
CATGGACTCATCCTTTTTTATGGCTGCATAGTATTCCATGGTGTATATGTGCCACATTTTCTTAATCCAGTCTATCATTGATGGACATTTGGGTTGGTTCCAAGTCTTTGCTATTGTGAATAGTGCCACAATAAACATACGTGTGCATGTGTCTTTATAGCAGCATGATTTATAATCCTTTGGGTATCTACCCAGTAATGGGATGGCTGGGTCAAATGGTATTTCTAGTTCTAGATCCTTGAGGAATCGCCACACTGTCTTCCACAATGGTTGAACTCATTTACAGTCCCACCAACAGTGTAAAAGTGTTCCTATTTCTCCACATCCTTTCCAGCACCTATTGTTTCCTGACTTTTGAATGATCACCATTCTAACTGGTGTGAGATGGTATCTCATTGTGGTTTTATTTGCATTTCTCTGATGGCCAGTGATGATGAGCATTTTTTCACGTGTCTGTTGGCTGCATAAACGTCTTCTTTTGAGAAGTATCTGTTCATATCCTTCACCCACTTTTTGATGGGGTTGTTTGTTTTTCTTTCTTGTAAATTTGTTTGAGTTCTTTGTAGATTCTGGATATTAGCCCTTTGTCAGATGAGTAGATTGCAAAAATTTTCTCCCCTTCTGTAGGTCGCCTGTTCACTCTGATGGTAGTTTCTTTTGCTGTGCAGAAGCTCTTTCGTTTAATTAGATCCCATTTGTCAATTTTGGCTTTTGTTGCCGTTGCTTTTGGTGTTTTAGACACGAAGTCCTTGCCCATGCCTGTGTCCTGAAAGGTATTGCCTAGGTTTTCTTCTAGGGTTTTTATGGTTTTAGGTCTAACATGTAAGTCTTTAATCCATCTTGAATTCATTTTTGTATAAGGTGTAAGGAAGGGATCCAGTTTCAGCTTTCTACATATGGCTAGCCAGTTTTCCCAGCACCATTTATTAAATAGGGAATCCTTTCCCCATTGCTTGTTTTTCTCAGGTTTGTCAAAGATCAGATAGCTGTAGATGTGTGGTATTATTTCTGAGGGCTCTGTTCTGTTCCATTGGTCTATATCTCTGTTTTGGTACCGGTACCATGCTGTTTTGGTTACTGTAGCCTTGTATTATAGTTTGAAGTCAGGTAGCATGATGCCTCCAGCTTTGTTCTTTTGGCTTAGGATTGTCTTGGCAATGTAGGCCCTTTTTTGGTTCCATATGAACTTTAAAGTAGTTTTTTCCAATTCTGTAAAGAAAGTCATTGGTAGCTTGATGGGGATGGCATTGAATCTATAAATTACCTTGGGCAGTATGGCCGTTTTCATGATATTGATTCTTCCTATCCATGAGCATGGAATGTTCTTCCATTTGTTTGTGTCCTCTTTTATTTTGTTGAGCAGCGGTTTGTAGTTCTCCTTGAAGAGGTCCTTCACATCGCTTGTAAGTTGGATTCCTAGATATTTTATTCTCTTTGAAGCAATTGTGAATGGGAGTTCACTCATGATTTGGCTCTCTGTTTGTCTGTTATTGGTGTATAAGAATGCCTGTGATTTTTGCACATTGATTTTGTATCCTGAGACTTTGCTGAAGTTGCTTATTAGCTTAAGGAGATTTTGGGCCGAGACAATGGGGTTTTCTAAATATACAATCATGTCATCTGCAAAGAGGGACAATTTGACTTCCTCTTTTCCTAATTGAATACCCTTTATTTCTTTCTCCTACCTGATTGCCCTGGCCAGAACTTCCAACACTATGTTGAATAGGAGTGGTGAGAGAGGGCATCCCTGTCTTGTGCCAGTTTTCAAAGGAAATGCTTCCAGTTTTTGCCCATTCAGTCTGATATTGGCTGTGAGTTTGTCATACATAGCTCTTATTATTTTGAGATACTTCCCATCAATACCTAATTTATTGAGAGTTTTTAGCATGAATCGATGTTGAATTTTGTCAACGGCCTTTTCTGCATCTATTGAGATAATCATGTGGTTTTTGTCTTTGGTTCTGTTTATATGCTGGATTACATTTATTGATTTGCGTATATTGAACCAGCCTTGCATCCCAGGGATGAAGCCCACTTGATCACGGTGGATAAGCTTTTTGATGTGCTGCTGGATTTGGTTTGCCAGTATTTTATTGAGGATTTTTGCATCGATGTTCATCAAGGATATTGGTCTAAAATTCTCTGTTTTCTGTTGTGTCTCTGTCAGGCTTTGGTATCAGGATGTTGCTGGCCTCATAAAATTAGTTAGGGAGGATTCCCTCTTTTTCTATTGATTGGAATAGTTTCAGAAGGACTGGTACCAGCTCCTCTTTGTGCCTCTGGTAGAATTTGGCTGTGAATCCGTCTGGTCCTGGACTTTTTTTGCTTGGTAGGCTATTAATTATTGCCTCAATTTCAGAGCCTGCTATTGGTCTATTCAGGGATTCAACTTCTTCCTGGTTTAGTCTTGGGAAGGTGTATGTGTCCAGGAATTTATTCATTTCTCCTAGATTTTCTAGTTTATTTGCATAGAGGTGTTTATAGTATTCTCTGATGGTAGCTTGTATTTCTGTGGGATCGGTGGTGATATCCCCTTTATCATTTTTTATTGCGTCTATTTGATTCTTCTCTCTTTTTGGAGCTTTAAAATGTAACGAATGCCCTGCTGGGTTTCAGACTCACATGGGGCTTCTAGTCCCCTTTTTTGACCAACTTCTGTCTTTTGTAATGGTAATGTTTACCCAATGCCTGTACCACCATAGTATCCTTGGAAGTAAATAACTTGTTTTTGATTTTACAGGCTCATAGATGAAAGAGACTTGCCTTGTCTCAGATGAGACTTTGAACTTTTGAGTTAATGCTGGAAAGAGTTAAGACTTTGGGGAACTATTGGGAAGGCATGATTGTATTTTGCCATGTGAAAAGAACATAAGATTTGAGAGGGACCAGGGGCAGAATAATATAGTTTGGATGTTTGTCCCCACCCAAATCTCATGTTTGAATTATAATTCCCAATGCTGGAGACAGGGCCTGGTGGGAGGTGTTTGCATCATGGGGGCAGATTCCTCATGGCTTGGTGCTGTCTTCACGATAGTGAGTGAGTTCTCATGAGATCTGGTCATTTACAAGTGTGTATACCTCCCTCCTATTCTCCTGCTCTTGCTCTTGCTCTTGCTCTGCCATGTGAGACACCTGCTCCCCCTTCATTTTCCGCCATGATTGGAAGTTTTGTGAGGCCTCCCTAGAAGCCAAGCATATGCCAGCTTTGTTTCATGCTTTCTTTGCCATGCTTCCTGTACAGCCTGTAGAACCTGAGCTCTTAAACCTTTTTTCTTTATAAATTACCCAGTTTCAGGTATTTCTTTATTGCAATGTGAGAAGGGCCTGACACAGTAACTGCCTCCATTTACTGATATGAATCAATTAATTGGCTGTATAAAATTAAGGGCCTGATATATGGGACATATTATGAATTGAATATTTGTGTCCCCCAAAATTCATATGTTGAAATATAATCTCCAATATTATGGTATTTGAAGGTGGGGCCTTTGGCAAGTAGTTAAGTCATGAGTGTAGAGCCCTCGTGATAGGATTAGTGCCCTTATAAGGAGAGGCCAGAGTGATCTCCCTTTCTCCTTCTGCCATCTGAGAACATGATGAGAAGGTGGCAGTCTGCAATTTCAAACTGGGACCTCACCAGAACCTGACCATACTGGCACCCTGACCTCGGACTTGCAACCTCCAAAACTGTGAGAAGTAGATTTCTGTTGTTTGTAAGCCACCAGGTCTATGGTACTTTGTTCTATCAGCTCAAACTGACTAAGGCAGGACAAATTGTTTTTTATTCATTATTCATTTATTCATTACTCATTGACATATGAATAAAGGGACAGGCATCCAAATAGGAAAGAAAGAAGTAAAATTATCTCTATTTGAAGATGACATGATCCCATATGTAAAAAACCCAAAGATTCCACAAAACACTGTTAGAACTAATAAATGAATTCAATAATGTTGCAGGATACAAAATCAATATACAGTAATCAGTAGCATTTTTATTCACAAATGCCAACCTAACTTGAGAAAATAAATGGAAGAGGACACAAATAAGTGGAAAGCTTCCTGTGCTCATGAATCTGAAGAATTAATATTGTTAAAATGTCCATACTTCCCAAAGCAATATGCAGATTCAACACAATCCCTATCAAAATCCCAATGGCATTCTTTGCAGAAATAGAAAAAACAAATCCTAAAATTTGTGTGGAAACATAAAAGACCACAAATGGCCCAAAGAATCTTGAGCAAAAAGAACAAAGCTGTAGGCATCACACTTCCTGATTTTAAATTATATTCCAAAGCTACAGTAATCAAAACAGTAGGGGATTGGTATAAAAACAGAAGTGTAGACTAATGGAACAGAATAGAGAGCCCAGAAATAAGTCAAAATATATATAATCAACTAATTTTTGCCAAAGACATCAAGAGGACACAGTGGAGAAAGGATAGTTTCTCCAATATCTCCAGAAGTTGGATATTCATTGTCAGCAGGCCCTGCAAGCAATGATTTAGAGACCCAGGCTCCTTATGTCTTCTGGCTGCACCATCTTTATCACTGACTTTAAGGTGAATGTCTCCATCAAGCCAAATGAAGGGGAAAGAAAGCTGGAGAGTGACAGTGGCAGACCTGGAAGAATTATTTGTCACTCTCAGTTAAATTCCATTGAACGGACTTCAGTCTCATGACCACACTAACTGCAAATGAGATTGGGATATGAGGCCCAGCTGTGTGCCCAGGAAGAGAAAGAAATGTGCAAATAGGCAGCCAGCCTCTGCCCTCTTCCCTGGCCTGCCTGCAGCGCCCTTACACGATTAACCAATTAACCAACAGGGAGCACACAGACTTGACCACAGCGCAATCAGCTCCCGCGAATAGCAAGCTAGTCAGCCAGGTGTAGGTGCTGCTTCAGCCAGTTGAGCTGCATGTTTATCTTATCAAGTATGTTCGTTCTCAAATCTATTTATGCTGGCTACACTGATATGTAGTTTAATTAGATGTTATAAATTAATGAAATATAAGTATTAAAAGAGGAAAAGTTATTATGTCTGTGAAACTGAAAGATGAATGAATGTTTTGGGGATACTAGATGGAGGTAGGTCACTAAATAACACTGCTACTGAATTAGGAGTGGGTGAGACCCCAGTAAAGGACTGGGGGTAGGGGACAAAAAGTCAGACAAATCTAGAAGTACTCAGCTCTCATTGTCTGGCACCTATCTTTAAGCTTTACCTTCACTTTATAAGAGTAAAACTGGAAATCTTTGCTGTCCGTGATGTATTACCAGTATAATATTCTAAAGAAAGAAGAAACTCTAACCAGTGGACAAATATTCAAAGAAATTACCTTGACCCTGTTAGATAATTTTCAAGAAAAGGTAAAATCATGACTCTTATTCAAATATAAAAAAGAACACATATTAAAGACTTTATTAAACTTATGAAATGAAGGAACCAGGTAAGTGTTCTAACCTTCAAAGGAAAAGTCAAAAAAGAAACACATTTATAAGCAGAAATGTTGAATTAAATGTGCAAATGGACACAGGCGGGCTTTCCCACATGAGACTGGGAAAACAATTTCCAGCAGACAAGACATAAATTGTGTGTCTATCAGTTACCTACAATGTAGAGATTTCTACAAGAGCTCCCATAGATTCAGCCTGATACGGCAGAAGGCTGTGCTACAGAGGATGCAAAGTTTCCCGTTGAAGTACAACATGTTCTTCTACAACCCAAGTCAGAAGATTGGAGAATGAACACATTTATATGAGGCAAGTTAGAGGAAGTATGTAAGGTCTATGTATCGTTTTTATGGTTTCTATATTTACCAATTAACTGGTTAACAATTAGCCTCAATCCTTTGAATTCGAGAATCTCAGTTGTAAGACACCTTCTTTCACTGGCCAAAAGGAATGGTTAAAGAAAAGGTTTGTTGTTTTCTAGTTCAAAACAAAAGGAAACAACACAGGAATTGATTATCTTTTCCAAATGTAGTAACCTGGAAAAATGAGCATTAAAGATGTAACTATTTGGAGAAACAAAGTGAAGCATACCTAGAACTTCCCTGTAATATTTGTGCAATTTCCTATGAATCTATAATTATTTCAAAATAAAAAGTTCTTAAAAAGTACATTAAAGTACAGCACTAGTAGAGACTCCCAAAGCTACCACCTTCCCTTTCCAGTAGGACAAAGGAAAATTGTCTGGGACAGGGAGCAAGGGACAAAGGAGGTTGCTCTGTGTATTCAAGACTAGGATTAACAAATCTTAGAGGACACAGCGTTTTTCTGCTCAAAAAGGGCACGAGGGTTACAAAGCCAAAATTGCCTGAGCAGTGTGGAGTGCAGAGAACTTGAACCTGAGAGTAGTAGATCTTAGCAGGAGATGGGACTCATTGCTTTTCTTAGATTTTAGGAGTTTGAGTTGTCAGTTTTTCTACTGTCAGATGTCAAAAAGTATACTGGCAATAGTAGCAACATCAATGCCATTTTCCTGGTTTGGGGTGTACTACAGTTATGTAAGGTATTACCACTGGAGCTCGGGGAAGAGACTAAGGAACTCTCAGTACTACTTTTACAACAATTTAAATAATTGAGTCTACACTTATTTAAAAATAAAAGTTAAAAAAAGAATAGTGGCATATCATTCAAAGTTTATATAGTTGACTTTATAAACTTTTGCTGATTATACTTTGTTCCTGACACAGATAGAATTGTCTGGTAATTTTTCTGGGATGTTGGGTCTGTTGTGAGGTCAGATGAATTACGGAGCAAATAAGGGTCAAATTAGCAGTAAAAGTATCATTCCAGGGTATTGGAACTTCCTCCAACAGTGTTTAAAGGACAGTCAAAAAAACATTAACAAGTAGAAGTGCTTTTTATACCTTCAGGAAAGGACAAACTTAAGAGCTTTCTTCTGCGGATCATAGTCAAAGGTCTAGTTTCCGGTGAAGAATCATAGTCAAAGGTCTAGTTTCCGGTGAAGAAAAAACCTGTGGTTGTTCTGCTTCTGTCTCTGTAAATGCATTCAGAGTCAGATTTGCAGGAGAATTCTTTCCCATGCACAACTCTAAACATAGATTGGGCCTGACTGTGCAAGTTTCCCTTAAACGGAAGAAGGGCATCAGGCACCCAAGTGTGTGATAGTTCCTAATACTGCGATTACAACAACTGGGCCCTCAGAGTTGCGGGTCCTCGTGGCATCTCCACAGCCAGGCAGGGGGCTTCGTCAGCACAACAATGATCATCTCCAGACGGTCTTTCTGACTTGGAATGGCAGCCTTTGGCTGAGTCACAGTGGGACCCCCATAAACGCCTGCTCTGTCAGCCGTCCTTTGCCCTGGGTGCCCCCTTCTTTATTCCTGCTGTGGAGGCTCACAGGGACAGGGAAAGTGTTTTTACAGACCGAACAAGCTACAAGGATTCTGCTACCTCATTTAGAGTAATAATAAACAAGACCACAATTGTCTAGTGAGCACGATCTTTTAAAATAAACCTTCCCAGAGGAACAGGGGACTGTTTTGAGAAAGTAGCTTTTAGGAATGTGTTAAATGGTATTGTTTTATGGTTACTTGTACAGAGAGCGTTTTATCTGATGTTTTTCAGCACATGTGAGTGCCCTACCACTAGTTTATTCCAGTGCGATAAAATGTACTTTTTGTCCTAATATAGAGGATGCTGCTTACTAAAAACAGAAGCCCATTTTGCAACTTTGTTCATATATTTAAGACCCCAAGTCACAACTCTTTTTTTCTGTAGAAGAGCATGAGCAAACCCTTGGCATATTCTCAACAGGTTTGTAGCTATACGGGAAAGAATGTTGTCCCATCTTCCAAAAAGCAGCTAAACATCAGCCCAAAATTTTATGAAGTTAATTTCACTAAGAACTTGTATTTTTTTCGGCCAGGCGCGGTGCCTCACACCTGTAATCCGAGCACTTTGGGAGGCCAAGGTGGGCAGACCACTTGAGGTCAGGCATTTGAGACCAGCCTGACCAACATGGTGAAACCCTGTCTCTACTAAAAATACAGAAATTAGCCGGGTGTTGTGGCGGGCACCTGTAATCCCAGCTGCTTGGGAGGGTGAGGCAGGAAAATCACTTAAACCCAGGAGGTGGAGGTTGCAGTGAGCCAAGATTGCACCTCTGCACTCCAGCCTGGGCTACAGAGGGAGACCCTGTCTCAAAAAAAAAAAACCCAAAAACAAAAACAAAACTTGCAGTTTTTTAATTGCAGCTATGGCCTTCAATAGCTAAATTCAGCTATTCAAGCACTGTGCTCAGGGGATGTAAGTCATCAAGACAAGCATAGTCCTCAGTCTTAGGAGATTTGCACCTAAATTACAAAATCATCAATAAAATCAATAAACAAAGGGTAAATATATATCAAGTGAAGTGTTTGTTTTGTTTTGTTCGTTTTGTTTTCCTGAGATGGAGTCTTGCTCTGTCACCCAGGCTAGAGTGCAGTGGCGTGATCTCGGCGCATTGCAACCTCCACCTCCCAAGTTCAAGCGATTCTCCTGCCCCAGTCTCCTGAGTAGCTGGGATTACAGGCACACACTACCACGCCTGGCTTTTTTCTTTTTTTTAAGTACAGGCAGGGTTTCGCTGTGTTGGCCAGGCTGGTCTCGAACTCCTCAACTCAGATGACCCACCTGCCTTGGCCTCCCAAAGTGGTGGGATTACAGGCATAAGACACTGTGCCCAGCCTCAAGTGAAGTTTTATAATGGTGCAAAATTGTAATCAACTTGAGTTTCAAACAAGACACTTTGGTTAAATAAATTATATTATATACAAACCAGCCATTAAAAATGGTGTAGAAGACACACTTAATGATTTGGAAACAGTATAGTAAGTGAAAACAAATACCAATGAAATACACTGCATATATGGTGTAAACGTGCTGAAGGAAGTACAAATAATTATAGGTCACCTGAGGTTATCTCCAAATGGAAGGATAATGGGTGATTTTCATTTTCTTCCTTTTTCTTTTTATATTTTCTATAATAAATATGCATTATTTTGTAATTTGACAAAACTAATAATTATTTCCCCCTTAAGTGAAAGAAAAATGCATCCCTAATGTTATTTACAATATAAAAATCTGATGCTAATCAAGTATTTTCTTTTTTTTTTTTTTTTTGATGGAGTCTCACTCTGTTGCCCAGGCTAGAGTGCAGTGGCGCGATCTTGGCTCACTGCAACCTCCACCTCCCGGGTTCAAGCGATTCTCCTGCCTCAGCCTCCCAAGTAGCTGGGACTACAGGTGCCTGCCACTGCGCCTGGCTAATTTTTGTACTTTTAGTAGAGATGGGGTTTTACCGTGTTAGCCAGGATGGTCTCAAACTCCTGACCTTGTGATCCGTCCACCTCGACCTCCCTAAGTGCTGGGATTACAGGCGTGAGCGACCGCGCCTGGCCTCAAGTATTTTCTTTAAGAATATATATGTGATTGTTGTCTGTATATAAGCTATTTCTGGAAGGAGACTTAAGAAATAGCAGTATTGATTGCCTCCAGGGAGGGGAAATAAGTGTTTAGGGACACGAGTAGATAGAAGGCTTTTCACCCAACATTGTTTTATATCTTCTAAATGTGTAACCTATTCAAAAATTAATTTAATTAAAGCTTGGAAATTAAAATTTTAATCGATATTAACTGAAAGTTACCTTTATCAGTCTTAGTCAAGTCCTTGCCTTGGTGTCATTGGCAAGCCTTCAATGCTTGGGACCTCAACCAGCATATCCCATAAGGTTTTTTCCAACTTACTCACTACAAGTAATGCATACGGGGCTGGGCACAGTGGCTCACGTCTGCAATCCCAGCACTTTGGGGGGCAGAGGCGGGTAGATCACACAAGGCCAAGAGTTCGACAGCAGCCTGGGCAACATGGCAAAACCTCATCTCTACTAAAAATATAAAAATTAGCTGGGCGTGGTGGTGCATACCCGTAATCCCAGCTACTCGGGAGGCTGAGGCAGGAGAATCACTTGAACCTGGGAGGTGGAGGTTGCAGTGAGCCGAGATCACGCCACTGCACTCTATCCTGGGTGACAGACCAAGACTCCGTCTCAAAAAAAAAAGAAAAAAAGTAATGTATAAAGAGTCTACACATTCCTAAAGCTCAGTCATGGATACTCTTTTCAAGAACCTGATTGCTATGGGCAGAATGTTAAATGTAATGTGTTCTGTGGGCTACAGTTGACAAAGCAACCTATCGGTTACTCTATCCTGCTTGCAACACAGTTGTTGATCACGGGGGGTAGAGAGAATAGAGGGTGAAGGAAAGTCACTGATTTCATTGATGGGGTAAAATATATTGAGCTTGATAATCAAAATTGAGGCTAACCTTGGCACCATTACTCTAACGGCCACACCGGATCTTCCCATGTGTAAGGTTACTCTATTGGTCTTGGGATACCCTCAGTCCCACTTTTTCATTGACTTCCCTTTTGAAGGCCTATGACTGCAGGGTTTGCTTCTGTTCTGGTCTGTCCTCCTGGGATCCATTCAGCCGCCCCTCCCATGAAACTTTTTCTCGCTGTTCCACTCCTGAGCCACTTGGGCCACTCAGGACTGCTATAGCACCTAAACTCTGGGCCACACTCTTTGGTGGTAATATACTGCCTTGGATGTTCACTGTGTAGTCAGTTGTGATTTGTTTCTCCAACTAGTTTCTCAGCTTCTGAAGGCAGGACCATGAACTATATTGGGCCCCCTACTGAACCGAACATAAAGTAGATACTCATTATTGCTTATTTGACTAACTATAATAACATAAAATTATGTACACACACACACTCTTTCCAGGAATATTGCTCTCTCTGCCTCAAGTTCCCCTCTCTTGTTCCACACATGGGGAATTCCTTGTCATTCATCCAAGCACAGTAACTGATGTCACTGGGCTTTGATGAATCTAAGTCTTCCCTCTAGTCTCCAGAGCACCTTGCAAGCTGCACTCTCACATTGAACTGACTGCTGTGGCCCTCTACCTGCTCCACCGTATCACTCCCATTGAATGCCCATGCTTAGCCATGTCTAAACATAAAAGGGACCAACACATTTTTAATGCATCAAAGAATAGCCAATAGCAATGTTTCTCAGAGTGAATTCCCAATCCCACATTCTCTAAATTTTTTTGGATGTCCATGGATGTTCTATAAAAGTTTGTTAATATTGTGTTTTCATTTTGATTATTGGTCTACTTAAAAATATTTAACTCTATTATTAATTAATGAATGAATAGCTGAAGGAAGTCTTGCTAACCAGTGGGATTTGGGTGACCATGTTTACGTGTGTATATTTATGTGTTGGTGTTCAGAAATTAAATGTCTCAACTAATTAGAAAAGAAATGAGAAAATACCATAAATATGTAAGTGATGCATTCGGTAAAGTGAAAGCCGAATGGCTGTCAAGACTATGTCTGTGAGTGAAGGTTTCATAGCAGTTTGATAGAGACCAGCGGTGGGAAAATGAGATCATCATGTCATATGCAGTCATGGAGACTGTGACAGGGACAGTCAGAACATGGCCTCACTGCAGGATGAGGCGTAGTCCCCACAGCACAGCAGTGTATCCCATGAAATGGCAACTTGAATTTTGTTGGGTTTGGTGGTCTTTTGTGTTCGATTTGTAAATTTCTTTTTGTTTTAAAATAGCAATAAGGTGTTATACACATGAAGAGTTTATTACTAGCTTTATGTTGATGAATATTTAAGAAATATTATAAGAAAAATAATATGGCTGGGCGCAGTGGCTCACTCCTGTAATCCCAGCGCTTTGGAAGGCCGAGGTTGGTGGATAGCCTGAGGTCAGGAGTTCAAGACCAGCCTGACCAACATGATGAAAACCCGTCTCTACTAAAAATACAAAAAATTAGCAGGGCATTGTGGCAGGCACCTGTAATCCCAGCTACTTGGAGGCTGAGGCAGGAGAATTGCTTGAACCCGGAGGCGGAGGTAGCAGTGAGCCGAGACAGCACCACTGCACTCTAGCCTGGGCAACAAGAGCAAAACTCTGTTTCAAAAAAGGAAACATAAGATAAGGGAATAGTCCAGGCTGGGCACTAAGAGCAAAACAGAAAGAGAGAAAGAAAGGAAGAAAGGAAGAGAAAGAAAGGAAGAAAGAAAAGAAAGGAAAGGAGAGAGAAAGAGAAAGGAAGAGAGAGCGAGAGAGAGAGCAAGAGAGAAGAAAGAAAGAAAAGAAACGAAAAGAAAGGAAAAGAAAAGAAAATTAATGTAAGGGAATAGTAGCTGTCTTCTTTTCTTTTCTTTTTTTTTGCTGGGGGGCGTACAGAGTCTCGCTCTGTCCCCCAGGCTGGAGTGCAGTGGTGCAATCTCTGCTCACTACAAGCTCTGCCTCCCGGGTTCACACCATTCTCCTGCCTCAGCCTCCTTAGTAGCTGGGACTACAGGTGCCCGCCACCACGCCCGGCTAATTTTTTGTATTTTTAGTAGAGACGGGGTTTCACCATGTTAGCCAGGATGGTCTCAATCTCCTGACCTTGTGATCTGCCCACCTCAGCCTCCCAAAGTGCTGGGATTACAGGCGTGAGCCACTGCACCCGGCCCTTTTCCTTTAAGAGAGTCTACAAGTAACCTCAGATGGGAATTCAAAGCCACATACATGCAAAAAAAAAAAAGCTCTGGTAAAGGTGATTATGCATTTTTAAAAGACAGTATAAATACTTGAAAGTGCAGTATAAACTAATAAGAGCAAAATTTGGGAAATCCACAAATACGTGGAAATTAGACAACATAATTCAAAATAATCAATAGGTCAAAGAAGAAATCACAAGGTAAATTAGAAAATACCTTGAGGTGAATAAAAATGAAAACACTACATAACAATACTGTGGAATGCAGGGAAAGCAGTGATCAGAGGGAAATTTTTCCAGCTGTAAGCATCTATACTAAACAAAGAAGAAACATCTCTAATTAACAACCTAGCTTTCTACCTTAAGACACTGGGAAAAGAAGAGCAAACTAAACACTAATGCAAATGTAAGGAAGAAAATAACAGGGATTAGAGCAGAAATTAATGACATAGACAGTTCTTTGAAAAGATCAACAAAACGGACAAATCTTTAGCTAGACTGCCCAAGGAAAAGACTAGAAGACTAAAATTAGGAATGAAAGAAGGGACATTATGACGAATCTTACAAAAATAAAAAGGATTATAGGGGAATACTATGAAGAACTGTAGGCCAACAGATTAGGAAACTTAAGTGAAATTGAACAATTTCTACAAATACACAAACTACTAAAATCGACTTAAGAAAAAATAGGAGATCTGAATAAGCCTATAATAATTAAAGATATTGAATTATTAATTAAAAGCTACTGACAAAAAAGGGGGGGCCAGGCTCAGATTGCTTTAATGTTAAATTCTAACAAATATTTAAAGAACTAATACCAATCCTTCAAAAATTCTTCCAAAACATTGACAAGGAAGGAACACTTTGCACTGCATTCTATGAGACCAGAATTACCCTGATACCCAAACCAGACAGACACCACAGGAAAATAAAACTAGAGACCAACATTTCTTATGAATATAGATACAAACATTTATTTTCAACAAAATACTAATAAACTGAATCCCACAATGTATAAAAAGGATTTTACACCATAAACATGTGGGATTTGTCCCAAGAATGCAAGATGAGTTCAATCAATGTGATGCAGGGCAGGCAAGCCCCAAAATTGGGAGAGTTTTTGGCTTCACTCAGGAAAGAATTTAAGTGTGAACTCGTGGTGTGAAACAGCAAGGTGTATTGAAGCAGCAGTGTATAGTGGCAGCAGAGGTACTGCTCCTTGTGCAGCAAAGCTACCCCATAGGCACTATACCCAGAGCAGCAGCTCAGAGGCAGTACTATTTGTACCCACTTTTAATTATATGCAAATTAAGGGGCAGATTATGCATAAATTTCTAGAAGAAAGCTGGTAACTTCTGGGCTGTTGGGTTGTTGCCATGGAAAGGGGCAATCACTTCTGGATGTTGCCATGGCAATGGTAAACTGACATGGCACGCTGGTGGGTGTGGCTTACAAAAAGCTGCTTCTGCCCTGTGTCTGTCTTAGCTAGTCCTCAATTTGGTTTGGTGTCCAAGCCCTGCCTGCAGAGCTGAGTCCCACCTACTACCTCAAATGTAATGTACCTTTATAGAATAAAAGACAAAACCACACGATTATTTCAATCAATACTGAAAAAGCATTTGAAAAAATCCAACATTCCCTCATGATAAAAACACCCAACAAACTAGAAATATAGAAGGGAATTTTCTCAACCTGACAAAGGGCACATATGAAAAGCTTGTAGCAGGCCAGGTGTGGTGGCTCACGCCTGTAATCCCGGCACATTGGGAGGCCAAGGTGGGTGGATCACCTGAGGTCGGGAGTTCCAGACGAGACCAGCCTGGCCATCATGGTGAAACCCTGTCTCTATTAAAAATACAAAAAAAGAAAGAAAAAGAAAAACCTACAGCTAATATCATACTTAACGTTGAAAAACTATCTGCTTTCTCCCTAACATCAGGAACAAGACAAGGATATTTGCTTTGGCACTTATATTCAGTGTTGCACTACCACCTCCAGCCATGTTAATTAGGCAGGAAAATGAACTTAAAGGAATCCAGATTGGAAAGGAAGAAATAAAACTCAATTTTCAGAGGATTTTTGTCTTACATATAGAAAATTCTAAGAAATGCATTAAAAGCCTATTAAAAACTAACAAAACAAGTTTAGCAAAGTTGCAGGGTACAAGATCGAGGTACAAAAATCAATTGTATTTCTATAGATCAGTCATGAACAAACTAAAAATGATATTAAAACAATTCCATTTATAATAACATCAAGAATAAGATATTTAGAAATAAAATTAGGAAAAGAAGTATACAACTCATGCTCTGAAAACCACATAACATTTTTTAAAGAAATTAGAGTTAATTAAGTGTTAAGATAGCTCATGTCCAAGAATCAGAAGACTTAATATTGTTAAGATGGTGGCACTACCTAGACTGGTATCTGTAGACTTATTGCAATGCCTATCAAAATCTCAGCTTTTTGCAGAAATTAACAAGCTGATACTAAAATTCATGTGGCAATGCAAGACAATCAAAACAACCAAAACAATCTTGAAAGGAAAAAACTAAGTTGGAAGACTCACTTTCTGATTTCAAAACTTACTACAAAGCTATAGTAATCAACTACTTTAAAGTTCATATGGAACCAAAAAAGAGCCCGCATTGCCAAGTCAATCCTAAGCCAAAAGAACAAAGCTGGAGGCATCACGCTCCCTGACTTCAAACTATACTACAAGGCTACAGTAACCAAAACAGCATGGTACTGGTACCAAAACAGAGATATAGATCAATGGAACAGAACAGAGCCCTCAGAAATAACGCCGCATATCTACAACTATCTGATCTTTGACAAACCTGAGAAAAACAAGCAATGGGGAAAGGATTCCCTATTTAATAAATGGTGCTGGGAAAACTGGCTAGCCATATGTAGAAAGCTGAAACTGGATCCCTTCCTTACACCTTATACAAAAATGAATTCAAGATGGATTAAAGACTTAAACGTTAGACCTAAAACCATAAAAACCCTAGAAGAAAACCTAGGCATTACCATTCAGGACATAGGCATGGGCAAGGACTTCATGGCTAAAGCACCAAAAGCAAAGGCAACAAAAGCCAAAGTTGACAAATGGGATCTAATTAAACTAAAGAGCTTCTGCACAGCAAAAGAAACTACCATCAGAGTGAACAGGCAACCTACAAAATGCGAGAAAATTTTTGCAACCTACTCATCTGACAAAGGGCTAATATCCAGAATCTACAAAGAACTCAAACAAATTTACAAGAAAAAATCAAAAAACCCCATCAAAAAGTGGGTGAAGGATATGAACAGACACTTCTCAAAAGAAGACATTTATGCAGCCAAAAGACACATGAAAAAATGCTCGTCATCACCGGCCATCAGAGAAATGCAAATGAAAACCACAATGAGATATCATCTCACACCAGTTAGAATGGTGATCATTAAAAAGTCAGGAAACAACAAGTGCTGGAGAGGATGTGGAGAAATAGGAACACTTTTACACTGTTGGTGGGACTGTAAACTAGTTCAACCATTGTGGAAGTCAGTGTGGCGATTCCTCAGGGATCTAGAACTAGAAATACCATTTGACCCAGCCATCCCATTACTGGGTATATACCCAAAGGACTATAAATCATGCTGCTATAAAGACACATGCACACGTATGTTTATTGCGGCACTATTCACAATAGCAAAGACTTGGAACCAACCCAAATGTCCATCAATGATAGACTGGATTAAGAAAATGTGGTACATATACACCATGGAATACTGTGCAGCCATAAAAAATGATGAGTTCATGTCCTTTGTAGGGACATGGATGAAATTGGAAATCATCATTCTCAGTAAACTATCGTAAGGACAAAAAACCAAACACCGCATGTTCTCACTCATAGATGGGAATTGAACAATGAGAACACATGGACACAGGAAGGGGAACATCACACTCTAGGGACTGTTGTGGGGTGGGGGGAGGGGGGAGGGATAGCATTAGGAGATATACCTAATGCTAAATGACTAGTTAATGGGTGCAGCACACCAGCATGGCACATGTATACATACGTAACTAACCTGCACATTGTGCACATGTACCCTAAAACTTAAAGTATAAAAAAAAAAAAGCTCTAGTAATCAACACAATATGGTACTGGCATAAGGAATGCATAAATGATGTCAATTGAGCAATAAATCCAGCAAATGGTTGCTGTGAAGACAAATGGAGCCCAAGTGGACTGTATTAAGAGAATCAAGTTTCCAGGCATGCAATGAACATTTAAGTTTGTTTCTATTTGCACTGGAAGCTAGCAACTGCCTACAGCAATGCTCCAGGAGTTAGAAACAAAGGTTCTTGAGTTTGACAAACATTCTCCATGGTTATCAGAAACCTTATTGCTAATAAAGAATGTTGGCTTAAGTTGACAAAGTGAGGGTGTCCAGTGTTTTTTCACACTTGCTGCTGCACACTTTCTTAGCCCCTGTCTCCCAGCTCCTCCTGGGGATGGGTAAGGCCACCTGCTCCTCTTTCTTCACATTTTGAGTAAGAAGGATTTAATATGGTTGGCCTTTCAAACGAGTCTCTGGTATAGTAGGCCTTCACTACAGAAGTAATTAGTTGGAACTGTTACTGATGGAAGTTGTCCTGGTTACTGGCAATGAATCCGTACAGGTCTGCAGCAACCTCAGTTCTTGCTTCCTCAGAAGAAAGAATTCAACTGAGGGGCATTGCCTGCTCATGCCTGTCTAACTACCTGTAATAAGACTGTATTGGATTATTGGGATTGGAAATGGGTTGAAAAACGTAAAGAACATAAATCCATAGGGACAGAAAGTAGATTAGTGGTTGCAAAGGGCTGGGGGTAGAGGAGAATGAAGAGTGACTGCTAATGGGTGCAGGTTTCTTCAGGGTTGATGAAAATGTTGTGGAATTAGATAGTGGTGACAGTTGCACAACTCTGTGAATATACTAAACACCACTGAATTGTACATTTTAAGCAGATGGGTTTCATGGTATGCGAATTATATCTCAATCAATCAATCAATAATGAGAGCTGCTTCAGTGGCCAAAAATACCAGATGGAGCAGAGTAGTTTAGTAACACGAAAGTCTAGATCGCAGATATTTTGAGCAACAACTGCAAACTCGATTTGAGGGCAGGACTGGAGACTTCAAAGAAGGTTTTATATGAGGCCAAAGGAGCTGCAGTTTCTCTTTCCAGAATGGAGGAAAAGGTTGAAGGTAATTTTTCTGACATTTGAAGATTAGATTACATGAGTGTAATAAGTTTATTGAGCTCAATATTTGACTTTGCATTTAGTCCAGGACAAGCTATTCATTGAAAGATTGGGTGGTTCTTACGAATGCTCTCATGTATTTTAAAGGCTTTATATATAAATCTATTGGGAGTGGGGATAGACTTCAGGATACATCTCCAGGCAAAAGCAGAAAGTAGTGATCACAGTGGGGAGGTCTATATTGAACATAGGGAGTCAAGCACAAAGGAAATATAACTTAAGAGGGAAGGAGCAGCAGCTATAGCGTACTGGCTGACTCAAGCATCAAGATGTCCTTGTCTCTAGTGATTCTTGATCCCCACTATCCCTTCCTTGAGTATCCAAACCAGGGAGGCAAGAAGTTCAAAGCCCTAGAACTTTGAGGCTGGAAGCTCAAAGGGTCTTCTAAAATGAGTGTCTGAATTAGTAGCCTGATATATGATGACATGGTTTGTCTTCTCAGGTAAACAAGGCTGTTGTATTTTCCAACTTAGAGGAGACCCTGCCTACCCCTAGGAAGTAGACAAGATGGAAGTCTAGCACACTTAATAGGTAGATTTGCTTATGTCTCTGCCTAAGGGATAGAGCTCTCCCTAGGAGAGAACTCATCCAAAGGAAGAGGAAGCAGAGTGGCGTGGAACTAACATAGATTTGCTACTGAGTTTGGTCCACACCCGGCCTTTCCTGAACTTATTATATCTGGGCCCCAGGGAAAGAAGGGACAATGAGTAAAAATGGAAGGAGGCAATTTTCCTTGAAGCATTTGTGAGATGGAAGCAGCTTTAGCCGAGTGTAACACAAAAAGGGAGAGAGGCATTCTGTTTTCAGCTGCGCTAAACCCATCTTTAGGCCCAACATTTGTACTGCTATTTTGGGTATCTCTAGGCTCTGCCAGTTGGAAGTGGGCGGAAGCTATATATTTCATTCCCCACAACCTCACAACCAGATGGTACGTACCAATCATTGTACGTCTCAGACTGGAATCTGCAATGTACAGGTCTCATTAGCAACTACGTTCCCAAAGTCACACAACCAGTTTTGTGACCTCTGTGGTTTCCCACCTCTTTCCATTTATTGGCACCCATACACTGGATTCGTTCCCTAGGGCTGCAGTAACAAAGTAATGATATCTTGATGGTTTAAAGCAGCAGAAATTCATTATCTCACAGTTCTGGCGGCTAGAAGTCTGACATCAAGGTGTCCGCGGGGCAAGGCTCCCTCTGAGACTCTGGGTAAAATCTTTCCTTGACTCTTCCGAGCTTCGAGTTGCTGCCGGCAATCCTTCACATTCCTTGGCTTGCAGCTGCATCACTCTAGTATCTGCTCTATCATCATGTGACATTCTTCTCTCGGTGTGGCTCTTCCCTTCTTATCAGGACACCAGTCATATTGGATCAAGGGCCCACCCTGTTCCAGTATAACTTCCTCTTAACTCGATTCCATTTGCGAAGACCCTGTTTCCCAAAAAGGTCCCATTCATAGGTGCCAGGGGTTAGGATTTCAATATATATTTTGGGGGAGCACAATTCAACCCACATCGTGCCAGAAAAGGCCACTCAAAAGCCAACACGGTAACGTCCCAACTATAGGACCAGGTGACGATGACGTATGTAAAGGGGGTCCAAGATCTAAGCGGAACTTGCGAGCGTGGTACTACCGGGTCTTCTCATGCTTGTGTCCCAGTGGTACAGGAGCAAAGCTCGTAACTTGAACATCTCTGGTTCTACAAATGAAGAATAATATCTAACATCCCTCAGATAATTAACCTTCTACGGATGAGGGTTTCTTAAAAATTTTGTGCCATGGACTCCTTTGGCACTCTGAGAAGGCTATGACTCTCTTCTCTGAAAAAAAAAATGCATTTACTCTTTTATTGTAACCTTTTAAATTAAGATAAAATACATAGGTTTGCAAAGGAAAGCAATTATTTTGAAATATAGTTCTCAAAATACTAGAAAAAATCAAATTTGTGCTATAGTAATATATGTGCTTCATGATTATCCCTTGAAATAACAAGCTCTAGTGGAAAACCTAATAATTAGTGTCATTTAGAAGTGATGACAAATGTAAAAAATATTTGGAGATATCTGCAGCAACTGGGACATCAGTGAGAGTCCCTGGGACTCCTGCACAGCAGAGCTACTGCTCCTCTCCTACTGGGGTTTGCTGCCTACTTTTGTAATGGAAGGAAATGCAGTTTTTCAGTTTAAAGATAGTGAAATAAGTATGTAATTTTTTCCATTCCGGTTGATGGACTTCCTAAATTCTATCCTGAGACTCCTGGGCGGTCAGTGGACCTCATGTGAAGAATCCTCCAATGGATATGGAAAGTGGATTCCTAATTCGGGAGCTTCAAAAGGTGACTTACAGCACCAGGGGGAAGAAAAATTTCATTCTATTACACTGTCTACACAGAATCATCTTAAAATAGGTTATAGACCCTTTAAGGCATTTCTCTTCACAACAGAATTCTGGGAGATGAGGGCCATGCAGGCACCATGTGGGGGGGCTGCAGACGCAGGGGTTAGCCAGATGGAAGGAGTGGGGGTCTGGGAGAAGCTGTAGTACGATCGGCTGGAAGCAGAGCAGGAGTGGACCTAAGAAACAATTGGGAAGTGAAGATGATGGGGCCAGAGCAGAAGAAATTAAACTGCAGAAATAGCTAACCTCACCCAGTAACTAATTCAACGTGTTTGTAAACATTTGCAAGGCAGCCTGGGCACCCCTATAAGATGCCTGAAGAAATTCCTGCATTATTTGGTGGTTGGATAGAACCAATGAAATGTAGGTTATGTTAGAACGTTTCAGATGGGTTTCCTCTACAAACAGTACAAGTGCAAGTTGAAAACCTGAAAATCAATAATTACACTACCGCTGTTATTTCACTGTGTACTCAAGGTTAAGAAACAGGAACTTAAATTTCAGAATTTATCTTCCCAGTTCAGTGATGATGCCCTCAGAAATGGATCTCTTTTTTTTTAAGAAAAAAAAAAAAAAAAAAACCAGGCCGGTCGCGGTGGCTCACCCCTGTAATCCCAGCACTTTGGGAGGCCGAGGCGAGCAGATCACCTGAGGTTGAGAGCTCGAGACCAGCCTGACCAACATGGAGAAACCCCATCTCTACTAAAAATACAAAATTAGCCAGGTGTGGTGGCACGCGCCTGTAATCCCAGCTACTTTGGAGTCTGAGGCAGGAGAATCACTTGAACCTGGGAGGCGGAGGTTGGGGTGAGCTGAGATCGAGCCATTGCACTCCAGCCTGGGCAACAACAGTGAGACTCTGTCTCAAAAAACAAACAAACGAACAAACAAACAAACAAAAACCTACCAGTAAAGAACCATTGAGAAGCTCATTCTCTAATGCATATAATCTGTGGCATCCATTTAGAAATGTTCAAAATAGCCCTTTAGCACATCCTCTGTCATCTTCTGTACCTACACAAACGTGATGGAGGTGGAGTATATGGTAATGCTGGTTTTGGTGGGGTTGCTGGGGGTGGAGTGGAGACTGATGTTCAATCTTGTCTCTAAACTTCTCTTCCTGTTTTTCAACTGTGCCTGGCCCACAGTTGATATATTCCATGTGCCAGTGGCCTGCAAAAGAAAAAGTAAAGCTCCTAGCCTCTGTTTTAGGGAAGGCATGGCCATCCAATCATCTGGGCCTGAATAATCCATCTTCTTGGATCCCTCTTCTGAACAGCCGTGCCTTGGAAAGGGGCCTGGGGTGGACATCAGGAGACCTAGGGCCTAATCATAGCCCTGCTGAGGACGTGTTGTCTGACCTTCGAAAAGTCTTTTAATCTCTTGGGGTTTCAGCTTCCTCTCTACTAAATCTCCCAAGAACTTTCCAGTTCAAAAATTATTCTATGGCAGCACAACACTTAAAGGAAAAGCATTTGTGTGGCCCTCCAGTATTGTTTTTGATTATTTTGGTCAAAATGTTTCTTAAACATGTAAAGTTAAAACTCAATAATGGATTTCCTTATGTAAATAATTTTAGAGATTTGAGACAAGCAAAACAACAGAAGAGATAAAATTTTAACCAATATATACTATTAAATTTTAATTACTTTTCCTCATTGATAATTGACATTATTAATTCCATGTGATGAATAATACTGGTTTTGCTGGACCCAAACTGCTGCTCACACTGGAATATGCTACAGAGAACTCCTCCACCATTGTGTTCCATGTGATGACTCAGGCCTCCCATCACTGTCTCCCTCTGAACCACTGTGAAATTTTCTTCAAGCCCTGGCATCATTTGGCCTTTGCATTGGAAGAATGCACTGTTTATACTTTATATTCTCCTTTGCTCCTTCCTCCTGAGCCTGCAATTATTAAAGTAAAATTATAAGACACCAGATGATGTTGTAATCAGTGGCCATATCTACATATGGGTCCTCCAGACAACCTCAAAAGTGTTTACACTAATATTTTTGTTAGGTTATCACTGAAATAAAAACACAAGAATTTTAAGCCAAGCATAATGGCGTCTGCCTGTAGTCACAGCTACACAAGTGGATGGCTTGAGCCTAGGGGTTCAAAACTAGCCTGGGCAACATAACAAGACCCCAAGCTCTAAGAAACAAAACAAACAAACAAAAAAAAGAATTTAAAAATTTTTCATAAATTCACAGTTCCTTGAAGATGTGTGCCTGGATCTTCACGTGAGAAATGCTCCTTTATCATTTACAGGGGCCTCAACAGAACCTTCCTCTAGTGTCCCCATCCCTCCTCCAAAGGAAGGACACAACACATACACAAGGCCTTCAGTTCTTCTCAAGTGTTTTTGGAGATCAGGGTGTAGAAACCAAGATCCAGTTCGTTTCCAAACGTCATCAAAAACAAGGTGACGTACCCAGAAAACTTGCGCCCTCTCTTACAGAAATCCAATTCTCATTCCCTGCTTTCTAGGAGGAATTTAAGAAAATAGGTTGAAAAGATTCAAGGACCAAAGGTATATTACTTCAATGAGAAAAACACAGCCAGAGACTGACCTCTTGACCTCCAGATGGGCTGTTTCTTTTCTTTTTTGCAGGATGCTGCTATAGAAAAAGCTCATGAAACTCAAAGGCACAGAGACAAGCTCATGGCTGCATTATGAAGAGTGCATAGTCCCAGGAGAGTGGATAGCCCTCTTAGCAGATTCAAATTCCACTCTCTCTAGAAACATGAAGCAGCAGCCTACTGTGTACAAGAAAGTCATCTGCAATGAGGTAAGGTTGACCTTCACAGCGCAGCCCAAACCCTGAGACCTCATGGTCAGAACAACAGGAACGTAGTGTTTTCATGATAAGGTGTGGGAAGGTAGAAATCAGTCATGACACAGAAGCCAACCACCACACAGGAAGCCCCCAGTCCACTGGTGGCCCAGCAGGGTACAATGGATCCAGATGAAACTGTCAGGATCTGTGGAAGTTTGGCCACTTTGGCGGAGCTTTAAAATTATTAATCCAATTTCATGACATTTATAGAATTATTTAAATTATCAATTTCATAATCGGTGAACACATTAAGGATTGTTGTTTCTTCTTAGGGAGTTGGCCATTTTGTTATTATGTAAGTTTGTCTTTATTCCTGATAATTTTAATTGCTCTGAAGTCAGCTCTGTCTGAAATTAATGTCACCACTCCAGTTTTAATAGGTTGAATCTTATCCCCTTGTTACAGGAAAGGGGTCCTGATCCAGATCCCAAGAGAGGGTTCCTGGATCTCACACAAGAAATAATTCAGGACAAGTCCGCAGTGCAAAGTGAAAGCAAGTTTATTAAGAAAGTAATAAAAGGAAAGAAATAGAAGAATGGCTACTCCACAGACAGAGCAACCCTGAGAGCTGCTGGTTGCCCATTTTTATGGTTATTTGTTGATGATATGCTAAACAGAGGGTGGATTATTCATGTCTCCCCTCTTCAGAACATATAGGGTAACGTCCTGATGTTGCCATGGCATTTGTAAACTGTCGTGGCGCTGGTGGGAGTGTAGCAGTGAGGATGACCAGAGGTCACTCTCGTGGCCGTTTTGGTTTTGGTGGGATTTGGATGGCTCCTTTACTGCAACCTGTTTTATCAGCAAGGTCTTTATGACCTGTATTTTGTGACGACCTCCTGTCTCATCCTGTGACTTAGAATGCCTTAACTCTGTAGGAATGCAGCCCAGTAGGTTCAGCCTCATTTTACCCAGCTCCTATTTCAGATGGAGTTGCTCTGGTTCACACACCTCTGACATTTCCCCCCACCCTTTTATAAGAGAACCCTTAATCCTAAGGCTTGCAGAGGCATAAAGATCCATCTTCTGTAACTTCTTCATGCTGAATAGGGGTGATGATATTCCTGCCTAACTATGAGGGCCTCTTGCATTCAGGGTAGAGAGGAGCTCAGTCAGAAAGCACTAGTGTGGTAAGGTCCATTTATAACTTTTGAGTTTCAACAAAAGGTGATATTTGGAAGATTAATAAGTGTTTAATTTAAGAAAGCATTCAGTAAGTTTGTCCTGTATTCCTACACAAAGAGTATTTGGAAAATTAATAAGTGTTTAATTTAAGAAAACATTTAGTAAGCTTGTCCTGTATTCCTACACAAAGAGTATAACAGCAATATATTTCACAAAAGTAAAGCAAAATAAGTAAAGTTATTCCAAGTAAACTAAATTAGAAAGCTTTTCATGAACTGGGCAACTGTTGGAACTAAGCTGATAGGGGGTTGTTAGCTGATTGTAATGTGCCCAGAATTAGAATACTGATCCAGATTTTTGCATTACCCATCCTTCTTGTTTCTTCTAAGCAGCAGTTAGACATCACTGGTTGGTTCACAGGAATATGCAGTGTTAGACTAAATTGCAGAAACAAACTTAAAAACAACTGATAGGCTAGAATCTAATAAAAAGTATACCAGTTTTTGAAATGTAATATTTCTCTCTCCAGTTTCCTATTTTTACTAAAGACAAATCATGGTAAGACCGATTTGCTTTATTATACTTGGCCTGATTATTTGTACAGCAAGAATAATTATTTTTCACATAAGCTCATTTTAAATTGGCTTTGAACTCTGTTCCATAGAAGGAATTTCAGATAAGACTTTTTTTTTTTTAACTGAGACAGAGTCTCGCTCTGTCACCCAGACTGGAGTGCAGTGGTGCTATCTCGGCTCACCACAACCTCCACCTCCTGGGTTCGAGTGATTCTCCTGTTTCAGCCTCCCGGGTTGCTGGGATTACAGGCCCTGCCACCATGCCCAGCTAATTTTTTTTCTATGCTTTTAGTAGAGACAGGGTTTCACCATATTGGCCAGGCTGGTCTCAAATTCCTGACTTCCAGTGATGTGCCCACCTCGGCCTCCCAAACTGCTGGGATCCACTTTGCTCTGCCTCAGGTAAGACTATTTTAAAGCCGAGCCCAGCCATGGGTTTGCACCCTCAAATACCTGAGTTGGGTAAATTTTCTTCCTCTCGAGGTCACAAGATAACTTGGGGCTCCTGGACCTGTCAGAAAGTGACATTCTTTACTCACCACAGGTCAGAAATTCTGCACAGAGACTGTTGTAGGCAAGGTATGAGGCCAGTCCCCCAGGGAGCTTTTATTGGCTCTATATGTTAGGTTTAATTCCCTAAAGGAAAACATGCTGTTCCAGTCAAAGCCTTAGCAAAATAACCAATGTCTCCCGTTGTGTCCTGTTACAAAAGAAAACGGATTTTTATTGCACCTATGCAAATAACTATATTGCCATAAGTTAAGAATACTTACAAACAGTTTCCAAATTTTAGAGAAATTAAATACAAAGAAATAAAAATAAATATGCTCCAAATTTTGTTCATAGGAGTACACTCAACTGTTAAAAGCTGTAAATAGCTCAAAAGAAAAGTTTCCTTGACTCTGAAAAACAAAACAAAGGATCAGCAATGTTTTAAGCAAAGTTAAAAAGATTAGACTTCTTCAGTTTAGTCCATATAGTTAACTTCTGTTTGATAGTTATGAATATTTCAGTTCTCCATTAGAGTTCTGAAAGTTTTTTCCTTTATTCTGATGACACAATCTCCAAAGTTATCAGAAAACCTGCATTTAAGAACACCTATTAGAGTTCTACAATTGATTATAAATCACCTTTTAAAGAGGATTAAAACAAGGTAACGATTGGGCCAGGCACAGTGGCTCACACCTGTTATCCCAGCACTTTGGGAGGCCGAGGCAGTTGGATCACCTGAGGTCAGGAGTTCAAGACCAGCCTGACCACCATGGCGAAACCTCATCTCTACTAAAAATACAAAAACTAGCTGAGCATGGTGGTGGGCACCTGTAATCCCAGCTACTCAGGAGGCTGAGGCAGGAGAATCACTTGAACCCAGGAAGCAGAGGTTGCAGTAAGCTGAGATTGCGCCATTGCGCTCCAGCCTGGGCAACAAGAGAGAAACTTTGTCTCAAAAAGAAAAAAAAACAGGTAACAATTGTCTATGGCTGACAAAATGTTTTAGGGGAGCCACAATCAAAGAAACAATTGACAAGGAAATTTGTTACCTCCATGGCATACAATGATTTTATGTAACAATTATCATTATTATTGATAATGTACACTAAGTCATATCAGAATTATAAGAGTTTCCCATGATTTTGGAATATATATACCAATAACATATTTA
The DNA here is from genome assembly GCF_029281585.2 of Gorilla gorilla gorilla. Lineage (NCBI taxonomy): Eukaryota > Metazoa > Chordata > Mammalia > Primates > Hominidae > Gorilla > Gorilla gorilla. The sequence goes on along the minus strand of NC_073236.2, from coordinate 35,862,668 downwards.
TACAAATATGGCCCAAAGAAAACCAAACACCATTTTATATTTGACAATGCTCCATGTATGATTTTTGTACCAAATAAGCCAAATGTCACTGTTGCATTAGTGCATTATCAATGTCAAACCCAATTCTTAATAAAACCTTATAAATATATCCATCCAATCTTAATCAGTTTGACCATAAGGTAAGATTCTTATAAACCTTTTATAACCGTTTACAAGTTTTTGTTAAATAGCAGATCATAAGCAGGTTTTTGCTCTAAGAAAAATCTGTTGTGCTTTTATTCCAATTTTTAATTTATAGAAAAACTGAATAATACTCCTTTAATTTAGCCAATGTCCACACACAGAATCTCTTTTACAATTAATTTTCTACAAACCCTCCACAATTGTTCAAACCTTTAGCTTTATTCTAACTTAAAACAATTCTTTAACCCTTTAGGCAAAAAAATGCACATTCCCATGCCTTCTTGTAATCTTTCACCAAAAACACATTTTACTTTCTTTACACACCTTGCATGTAAAATTTTTTTTAGTAGTTTTAGTTACATATTATAATGTTAACTTTTAGCAACTTTTATTTTTGGTGAAAAACTTGGTAAGTTCGGGATTTTAATTATACACAAGGTGTGGCGCCTAGCCTAGGACACACCAGACAGAAGTGTAGATAAGAGCTGACTCTCCAGCATAGCTAGGTTGCATGACTAACTCCACATGTCCCCAGGCCTTACCTAGCTATAAAGCAGGCAAGTTGTACAGCAAGAGTCATAGTAGCATTTTATGAAGCATTTACAAGGCTTAACAACCTTTGAATTTTATGACATTTCTTGCATAAATTCCCTTTCACAAATCCTTTCATGACTTACACAGACCATCTGAGATATTATTGGACTTTCTGACTTGCCCTAAACATCCCTCCTGTTAGACAACCAGTCATTTTACTTTAGGACAAGAATTTACCATACAAGATCCTTTCTTACATAAAATCCCTTTCTTTATAATCTTCTTTGTATAGCAAAGGGGCATGGCTAATTCCACATGTCCCCAGGCCTTATCTAGAACCTAATGGCTTTAAGGTAGGTAAATTGAACAATTTTGGAAAAGTTAAAGCAGCAGTTTATGACCGTAAAGCCTTTAGCAAATTTAATATCTGACCTGCATAATTTAGACTAAATGTTTTTTATTTTAACAATAATTTTAAAAGCTGTTTTTCCCAAAGATTACTAAAGTTATATGAACTAAAAGGCATCACAGTTTTTATTTTGCTTTTAAAATATTTGATGTAAGTGCTTATTTTTGTTTCAGCCAATTAATTAGAGCTCTTGTATATAAACATTACACACAACACATATGTAGCTACACAGAAAGACAGAAGATTATGCTACAGTAGTTGTAAAATTTTTCATTTGCCAGTTTTTAAGTTTCTTCATTGGATTACTGGCTTTAGGATGGAGCCCCTGGAAGAACAGGGCCAGGAAAGTGGTCTCTGTTTCCTCCTGTTTTTCCCAAGGAGTCTAGGCTGTTAGAGTTTAACTATCCGCTTTTAATAGAACTGATTTTAACCATAGCACTCTTTAATAAAGTCCTTTTAGAATTTCTTATGCCAAACGGCCGATATTTCTGACTTTTGAACTTTACCAAAGGTAACCTCCCAGGTGCTTAGAGAAAGGAAAATTTAAGACAGTCCACAGAGGAGAAGAGAATAGACAAGGTCATGCAGGTATTAAACCAGAAACGACTTACTTCCTAGGTGGCGAATTGAACCTGGACCGCTACTGTGAAAGTGCAAAACCTTAGCAACAGAGGTGCAGCATGGGACAGCCTCTGTTTCCTTCCCCAGACGGAGTCTAGAGTAGTTAATTTTGAGCTTGCAAAGGCTTTTAACTTTTTAATATGATTTTTAGCACTAACTATGACATGAACCCTAAAATTTCTGTTCCCTGGAAGGCAGAGACCAAGAGAAAGCACCGCCATGTGGTTAAAAGGTCAAGCTCCCAAGGACATAAAATAAGGTGGAAACTTCATCCAGTTTTTTTGTTTGTTTCAGGGACCTGCAGCCAAGTTCGTTGCGGACCAGCTTGCTGAGCTGTCTTGAAAAGCGGGCTTACAGGTGTTCTAAGCCCATGTTTTATCCTGAAGTTCCCCTCGACAAGAAAAACGAATTCATAGCACAAAGTACACCAGTTTAAGACTAGCCTTAGAATTCTTTTTTGCATTAATCCAAACAGAAGAGATTTGTTTTACCATTCCTTCAATCGTTCCCACAGAGAGAAGTCAGAAATCTGACTGGTAAGAAATTTTTACCCTTTTGCCGGCATGCCAATCTTCTGGGTTCTCTTTCTCTCAGCAGTCCTAGTGATCCAGCTTGTGGCACCATCACCCTGGGGCCAAGCCACATTATAAAGGAATTTTTTTTTTTCATTCTGGCCAGAGCAAAATACATGTGATAAAACACAGACATTAGCCACTCTGCTTAGCACCCAATATCAAACTGGCAAGGCTTAAATTTTCCCCCAGATGAGTCCCATCATCTTTAATCCAACCTCCGACTTGGAGTATCAACATATGGTCTCTGGGCAAGATGGTCACCCTGAGTAACAGAAAATACAGGAAAGGAAAAGTAGAGAAGGAAAGTATTACCTGTGGTAGGATGGGGAAGGTGAAGAGCTCAGGGAAGCCAGAGAAAACACCCACTCATTGCAGCCGACAGTGAAAAGTTCAAGGCCGGGTGTGGTGGCTCGAACCTGTAATCCTAGTACTTTGGGAGGCCGAGGCGGGTGGATCACCTGAGGTCGGGAATTCAAGACCAGCCTGACCAACAGGGAGAAACCCTGTCTCCACTAAAAATACACAATTAGCCTAGCGTGGTGGCGCATGGCTGTAATCCCAGCTACTCAGGAGGCTGAGGCAGGAGAATTGCTTGAACCTGGGAGGCGGAGGTTGTGGTGAGACGAGATCGTGCCATTGCACTCCAGCCTGGGAAACAAGAGCAAAACTCCATCTCAAAAAACAAGAAAGAAAGGAAGGAAGGAAGAAAGGAAAGGAAAGGAAAGGAAAGGAAAGGAAAGGAAAGGAAAGGAAAGGAAAAGACAGGACAGGAAAGGAAGGGAAAAGAAAGGAAAGGAAAGGAAAGGAAAGGAAAGGCGCGGTGGCTCATGCCTGTAATCCCAGCACTTTGGGAGGCTAAGGCGGGAGGATCACCTGAGGTCAGGAGTTCGAGACCAGCCTCAACATGGAAAAACCCCGTCTCTACTAAAAATACAAAATTACCTGGGCGTGGTGGTGCATGCCTGTAACCCCAGCTACTTGGGAGGCTGAGGCAGGAGAATTGCTTGAACCTGGGAGGCAGAGGTTGTGGTGAGCCGAGATCGCGCCATTGTACTCCAGCCTGGGCAACAAGAATGAAACTCCGTCTCAAAAAAACAAAAGAAAAGAAAAGCTCAGGTGGCCGCTTTTCAGTAGCAAAGTGATCTTTTCCAGCAGTCCCATCAGCTCTTAAGTTTCCCCTTTTAGGGAGGAAAAAGCTCCCCATGTCCCATGATCCTGTACATGCCTAACCCTGTCACCCACAGCCATCAGCAAAGAGTGCAAGGCAGATTAATCCAAAGAGAATAGCAGTTAACATCCCGTAGTGCCAAACCTGCTTTTAGCCGAGAAGGACTTATACTGAGAGGGGCCTCTAACTTCCTAAATCTTAGAAGGGACTCTAACCCTCCTAAGTTGGGCCTCTAACCCAAGGTCGGTCAAGCGTCCTTGCCTTTTATTTATTTTTTATTTTTATTTTATTTTTATTTATTTATTTTTTTGAGACGGAGTCTTGCTCTGTTGCCCAGGCTGGAGTGCAGTGGCGTGATCTCGGCTCACTGCAAGCTCCGCTTCCCAGGTTCACGCCATTCTCCTGCCTCAGCCTCCCGATTAGCTGGGACTACAGGCGCCCGCCACCACGCCCGGCTAATTTTTTGTATTTTTAGTAGAGACGGGGCCTTGCCTTTTATTAAGAGGGACCTCTAACCCACTCTGTTTTAGGAGAGACTGTAACTTCCCTAGCTGGGCCTGTAACCCAATCCCATTCTTTACCCAGGTACTCCGCCACTCACCCAAAGTTGTCCAATCACTTTACCTTTACCCAGGTACCCCACCAACTACCCAAAGTTGTCCAATCAGTGCTGCAGTCTATTTCCTTTGGGTTGCGGGGGGCGTTCCTCAGTATTGTCCCTTTTGTGGCTCACAAGAAAAATGTTACCGAACCCCACCATTTACCCAAAGCCAGCATTTGGGTCAGGGGTTTATGCAGTAAAGTCACTACCGTGGTTGCCACAAATATGTTACAGGACCCCAACACTTACCCAAAGGTAGCTGTTGGGTCAGGGTTTCTGCACTACAAGTCCCTTCTGTGGTCACCAGAAATATGTTACAGGAAAGCAGTCCCAATCCAGACCCCAAAAGAGGGTTCTTGGATCTCACCCAAGAAAGAATTCAGGGTGAGTCCATAGAGTAAAGTGAAAGCAAGTTTATTAAGAAAGTAAAGGAATAAAAGAATGGCTACTTCATGGACAGAGCAGCCCCAAGGGCTGCTGGTTGCCCCTTTTTTTGGTTATTTCTTGATGATATGCTAAACAAAGGGTGGATTATTCATGCCTCCCCTTATTAGACCATACAGGGTAACTTCCTGAAGTTGCCATGGCATTTGTATACTGTCATGGTGCTGGTGGGAGTGTAGCAGTGAGGACAACCAGAGGTCACTCTCGTGGCCGTTTTGGTTTTGGTGGGATTTGGCTGGCTTCTTTACTGCAACCTGTTTTATCAGCAAGGTCTTTGTGACCTGTATCTTGTGCTGACCTCCTATCTCTTCCTGTGACTTAGAATGCCTTAACTGTCTGGGAATGCAGCCCAGTAGGTTTCAGCCTCATTTTACCCAGCTCCTATTTCAGATGGAGTTGCTCTGGTTCACACACCTCTGACACCCTCAAATGATATTGAAGTCCTAACCCCAGTATCTCAGAATTTTACCTTATTGGGAAATACTGTTGTTGCAGATACAATTAATTAAGTTAACACAGCCCTGGAATAGAGTCCCTAATTCAATATGACGTGATGTCCTTATATAAAAGGGAAATTTGGAGACAGACATGTACACAGGGAGAATGCCATGGGAAGACTGGAGTTATCCCGCCACCAGCCAAGGCCCTACCAGAAGGTAGGAGAGAGTCCTGGAACAGAGCCCTTCCTAATGCCTTCAGAGTGGTGGCCCTCCTAAAGCCTGAATCTTTGAGCAAGGCCTCCACAACTCTAAGAAAACTGTAAATTCCTGTTGTTTAAGCCACCTTGCCCTAGCTTATGGTATTTTATTATAGTGGCCCTAGCAAACTAATCCATCCAGGTTTCTTTTGATTAGTGTTTAACATGGTAGATCTCAGGGCTATGGCTGCTATTTAGTTTTTGCTTTTTGTTTTTCTCTCTGCTTTTTATTTCTCTATTTTCTTTTTTCCTTACTTCCTTTGGGTTACTTGAACATTTTTTAGAACTCCATTTTGATTTATCTATGCCTTTTGAAAGCGTATGCCAAGCCTCTGAGCCCAAGCCTGCCTGTATACATCCAGATGGCCTGAAGCAACTGAAGAATCATAAAAGAAGTGAAAATGGCCGGTTCCTGACTTAATTGATGACATTACCTTGTGAAATTCCTTCTCCTGGCTCAGGAGCTCCCCACCAAGCACCTTGTGACCCCCGCCCTGCCCTCAAGAGAACAACCCCCTTTGACTGTAATTTTCCACTACCCACACAAATCCTATAAAACTGCCTCACCCCGAGTTCCCTTTGCTGACTCTTTTTTCAGATTCAGCCCACCTGCGCCCAGGTGATTAAAAAGCTTTATTGCTCACACAAAGCCTGTTGGTGGTCTCTTCACATGGACACGCATGACATTTAGGTGCCGAAGATCCAGGACAGGGGGACTCCTTCGGGAGACCTGTCCCTTGTCCTTGCACTCACTCTGTGAGGAGATCCACCTACTGTCAGGCCTCTGAGCCCAAGCTAAGCCATCATATCCCCCTGTGACCTGCACTTATACATCCAGATGGCCTGAAGCAACTGAAGATCCACAAAAGAAGTGAAAATAGCCAGGTCCTGCCTTAGCTAATGACATTCCACCGTTGTGATTTGTTCCTGCCCCACCCTAACTGATCAATTGACTTTGTGACAATACACCCTCCCCGCCCTTGTGATAATGTACTTTGTGATATTCCCCCATCCTTGTGAATGTGCTTTGTACAATACACCCTGCCCACCCTTAAGAAGGTACTTTGTAATATTCTCCCCTGCCCTTAAGGTACTTTGTAATATTCTCCCCACCCTTAAGAATGTACTTTGTAAGATCTACCCCCTGATCGCAAAAAATTGCTCCTAACCCCACCGCCTATCTCAAACCTATAAGAACCAATGATAATTCCACCACCCTTTGCTGACTCTCTTTTCAGACTCAGCCCACCTGCACCCAGGTGGTTAAAAAGCTCTATTGCTCACACAAAGCCTGTTTAGTGGTCTCTTCACATGGATGCATGTGACAGTGTATATCTTTGAATAGCTTTTTTTATGTAATATGTTAAATATTTAAGACAATAATGATATAATTATAGATATTAATGATAAAATTGTCTTAAATATTTCCCCTGCATACATTTAAAACCGCAATAGTGGCTACACTTTTTGCTTCCAAAAAGTGGAAACGTTACAATTTTTGCTTCCACCATCATCAAATGTCATTTAGGAAAATCAAAAAGTGAGTATATTGTATTTTTGCTTACTGTGTTTTCTTGCTTTCTGCTTTTCCAGAGTTCCTTCTTTTATTATTTTCTTTCTGTTTGGAGAGCTTCCTTTATTCATTATTTTAGGGTAGATCAGCTGGTAAAAAATTATTTAGTTTTTCTTCATCTGAGGATGTCTTGATTTCTTCTTCATTATTGGAAGCTATTTTTACTGGATATAGAATTCTGGGTTGATAGTTATTTACTTGAAATATTGTGCCATTTCCTTCTGGCCTCTATGGTTTTGGATGAGAAATTTGTTGTAATTAAATTACAACAAATGTATTGTTGTTTTTTGGCTGCTCTAAAGATTTATATTCTTTTACTTTAGTTTTCAGACATTTGACTATAATGTGTTTTGGTGTGGATTTCTTTATGTTCATTCTATTTAGAGTTTGCTCAGCTTCTTCAATCTGTGAGTTTACATCTCTTACCAAATTTAGGAAGTTTTCTAGACATTATTTCTCCCAGTACTTTTTTAGCCCTCCCCTCTTCTCTCCTACTGGAACTCTGATGAGATAAATATTAGATCTTTTGTTACAGTCCCATAGGTTCCAGAGGTTCTGTTTATGTATTTATTTATTTTTAGTCTATTTTTACTCTGTTGTTCACCTTGGGTGTGAACTCAAAAGTATCCGAGACAGATCTCAATCGATTTAGTTTATTTTGCTAAGGTTAAGGAGCCCTGCGTGACACATCTTCAGGAGGTCCTGATGACATGTGCCCAAGGTAGTCAGAGTGCAGCTTGCTTTTATACATTTTAGGGAGATATGAGACATCAATCAATATGTGTAAGATGTACTTTGGTTTGGTGCAGAAAGGCAGGACTGCTCAAAGTGGGGCCTTCCAGGTCATAGGTAGATAAGAGACAAACGGTTGCATTCTTTTGGGTCTCTGATCAGCCTTTCACTGAATACACAGTTTATATGTGGGTGGGGAGGGGGTGAAGACAGAGGAATAGTCATGCCTTCTTCTGGCTCAGTGAATCTGCATTTTCGCATAAACAGTAGGGCAGAGGAAGCCATTAGATAACCATTTGACTCAGGTGAGCAGAGGGATGACTTTGAGTTCTGTTTGTCCTTCTTCCAGCATCTGTGAAGATAAGCTATCAATTTACATTGCCAGGGTGAAATTCAACAGAACTGTTTTAGGATAAAGATCTTGAGGCCCACAAGGAATTCCCACGTGGGCAAATGGTGAGGGAAGGATGTAGCTTCTTTATCCTTGTAGCTATCTTATTTAGGAATAAAATAAGAGGCAGGTTTGCCTGATGCAGTCTCCAGCTTGAATTTTCCCTTTGGCTTAGTGATTTGTGGGTCCTGAGATTTATTTTCCTTTCACATTGGGTAGTTTCTATTGTGCTATCTTCATTTTCATTCATTCTTTCCTCTGTCTCTTCCACTTGCTTTTGAGCCTTTCTATTGCTTTTTTGGTTGTTGTACTTTTCAGTTCTAAAATTTCCGTTTGTTTCTTTATGGCTTCTATTTCTTTGCTGAGACTTTCTATTGTTTCATTTGCTTCAAGCAGGTTTACAATTGCTCATTGAACCATTTTTTTTTCTTTTTTTTTGAGACGGAGTCTCGCTCTGTCACCCAGGCTGGACTGCAGTGGCGCGATCTCGGCTCACTGCAAGCTCCGCCTCCCGGGTTCACGCCATTCTCCTGCCTCAGCCTCCCGAGTAGCTGGGACTACAGGCGCCCGCCACCACGCCCGGCTAACTTTTTGTATTTTTAGTAGAGACGGGGTTTCACCTTGGTCTCGATCTCCTGACCTCGTGATCCGCCCGCCTCGGCCTCCCAAAGTGCTGGGATTACAGGCGTGAGCCACCGCGCCCGGCCTGAACCATTTTTCATAGCTGCTTTAAAATCTTTGTCAGATAACTCTGACATCTTTGTCATCTTAAGTGTTGAAATTTATTGATTTGTTTCATTCCGAGATCTTTCTGGTTCTTGATGAGTTTTTTAAATTGAATCCTAGGTATTTTGGTTGTTATACTATGAGACTTTGGATCTTATTTAAACATTCTTTTTAGCTTCCTTCTTTTGATGCCACTCTGGCAGAAGAAGTGAGGTTGTTGCCATCTCATTCCTGCCTAGTGAGGATCAAAGCCCAGGTCCCCCAGCTGGCCTCCTTTGACACTAGGGGAGTGAGGGGTCCTCAGTACTACTGGGTACAGTGGAAGCTCTGGCTCCCCCACTGGGCTGTACCTTCTTCACTGGAAAGAATAGGAGTTTGTCTGTACTCTCCCGACACGGTCTCCAGTGACACCACTGGGGGTGGCCTTGTCATCACAAGGTGATGGTGAACATCCTGACTTTCCACTAGACCTTCTCTGACACCACCTGAGTAGGGAGATTGGGACACCCCTTTACAGCCTGATGAGGGTAGAACTCTTGGCTCTCCAGTAATCCTTTGCTTGCATAAGTGGGAGTGGGACCACAGTCTTTTCTGTAGCATTTAGCTGGCGTAGAGCAATTATTGTCTAACAGTTTCCTATCTTGCTAGGCTGTCCCTCTCCTGGCTCTTTGGCTAGCAAGATCAAGCGTTGTTGAGGCTTTTGTTATGTTTTGTTTTGTCTGTGCCATTGGCATTTCTAGTTTTCCAGTTGCTTCTGTTCTAACTTTGGTATATATGAGGGGGAGAAATCGAGGGAACTCATCATCATGTTATTCCTTCAGTCCTGAAGTCCCTAGCCAGTCTTTCTTCTCCTCTCCACCTTTCAGTCTTCTTGTGTTTGTTTTGCGTATGTCCAAGGTTTTTAGTTGTGCTTCACAAGAAGAATACGCAAAGTGCACCTACTCTCTCTTGGCAGAAGTCCCTTAGTATTTTTTTTTTTTTTGAGACAGAGTCTCACACTGTTGCCCGGGCTGGAGTGCAATGGTGCGATCTCAGCTCACCGCAACCTCCACCTCCCAAGTTCACATGATTCTCCTGACTCAGCCTCCTAAGTAGCTGGGATTACAGGTGCACACCACCACACCCGGCTAATTTTTTCTATATTTAGTAGAGACAGGGTTTCACTATGTTGGCCAGACTGGTCTCGAATTCCTGATCTTGTGATCTGACTGCCTCAGCCTCCCAAAGTGCTGGGATTACAGGTGTGAGCCACCGTGCCCGGCCCCTTAGTGCATCTTTAAGACTTATTTTGGAAGTTATCTTTAGATGGAGAAAAGGAAAGGAGGACGTTGCCTTCCCCCACATTAAGGCCACACTGCTGAGGCACATTTTTTTTTTTTAATAATTATCCAGTTAGAGCAGAGCTGCCCTTGCCTGTCTGACATTCAGGTCCCCAAAAGTAGACCTGAGATGGAATCTGGGTGAAAGGGATTTATGAAGAACTGAATAACCAGTAGGGGAATGAGGAGGTGGGACTAAGAAGTGAGGGAGGCCAAACAAGGGGGCATGATCCACAGAGGGTGATGTTGGCCTGATCCTGTGCAGAGCAGGCGGGACAGTACAAGTGTCCTCTCTGAGTCGTTCTGATCAGAGGCAAGGGTGGGGGTCTTCATGGGAGCATGCAATTATACAGGACCCTGTGCTCAGAAGGGCCCATGCTTGGTTTAACCTTCTGCTGTCACCATCTTGAAATTCTCCACAATTTTCTATTAATAGCAAGAGGCTCTATGCTTTTATTTTCCACTGGGCCCAGTAAATTAGGTAGCCAGTCCTAGACAAGGGGGTAGAGTACTTATAGCCTTCTTCCCCTAAAAGGAGTTGGAGGGGTATAAATTCGTAGGCATTCTGGATTCTTCCTGAGCTCAGGGTTCCTGGGCTGAACAATGTCCCCCGCCAAAATTCATGTTCATCAGAACCCCAGAATGTGGCTTTGTTTGGAAAAAGTGTCTTTGCAGATGTAAACAGTTAAGATGAGGTCATACTAGAGTAGGGCAGCCCTAATCCACTGGCCGGTGTCCTCATAAGGAGAGAATACAGACAGACAGACACACATACACACACACACGGACCATTGCCATTTGAAGATAGAGCCAGAGGTTGTAGTGCAGCAGGCACAAGCCAAGGAACGCTGGGAATCGCTGGCAGCCACCAGAATCTCGGAGAGAGGCATGGGACAGATCCCGCTCCGAGACTCCAAAAGGAACAAACCCTGCCAACACCTTGACTGCAGGCTCCAGCTGCCTTCACTGTGGCAGAATAAATGTCTGCTGCTTCAAGCCACCCAGTTTGTGGAACTTTGCTGCAGCAGCCCTAGTAAACCAGCACACCAAGCCAGGTCAACTCCAGGTGCTGGCTGTTGGGAGTCAAGGCACATCTGAACAGGTGTGCCAGAAAAACGGCAAAGGATCCAAGGGGCAAAGGCAGAGCTCAGCTGAAGCCAGGCCCTCTGGCCTTGACCTTTCGGTGAACCAGACCAACTTTGCACCTCTAATATGGGGGCATGGACTAATGACCCAGCCAAAAGGGAGCCATTCAGACAATAGGGGAGGTAGGGCCTCCAGTGAACCAGAGACGGCTGGCGCCACTTGAAGGCATTCACATTCAGATTTTTAAAAACCAAGCAATGCCAACCTAACAAGCATGTCTGAGTGCCCAATTCAGCTCCTGGACCTGGAAATTATATATTCGGCTGGGAAGCTCTCCAGGGACTCAGCTGATCCTCACGTTACAGCTGCTCTCTGGGGTGAAGTTTCTTCTACCTCCAAAGTAGGCTGGCTTTATTCACAACACCTTCATATAGATGGTGTTCTCAGCTATTCACAAAAACCTCCCCTGCTGGCCCTAGGGGTTCTGAAATTCTAGCCAAATTACTTCTTGGGTTAAAACATAAGTTATTTGCTCGAATGTGTTATTGTTACTGGCGTTGAGTCCATACAGGCCTGCGGCAACCTTGATTCTTGCCTCCTCAGAAGAAAGAATTCAACTGAGGGGGCATAAGGCAGAGAGAGGACTGAGGCAACTTTTAGAGCAGAAGTGAAAGTGTATTAAAAAGTTTTAGGGCAGGAATAAAAGGAAGTAAAGTACACTTGGAAGAGGGCCACGTGGGCGCCTTGAGAGATCAAGTGCACGGTTTGAACTTTGACTTGAGGTTCTATATGTTGGCCTGCTTCCTGGGTCTTGCATCGGCTCTCCCCTGATTCTTCCTTTGGTGGGGAGCTGTCCATATGTACAGTGACCTGCCTGCCAGCACGTGGGAGGGGAGCATGCGCGGTGTGTTTACTGGAGTTGTACCCGTGCTCACTTGAGGCGTTCTTTCCTTTCCAGTTGAGTGTTTCCATAGGCCATATACCAGTTAAATTCCACCATTTTGCCTCTTAGTGTGCATGCTTGAGCCCTCTCACCCAATTTCCGAGATCCTATCCGGAAGCTGCTGATCACCAGTTCCAGGTTTTTTCTATCTGTTGGGAGACTGCCTTTCCCTGGCACTGGCTGTGACCAATTACTCTTTTAGAGAAGACAGTTAACAACCACCTGACCATCACATGATGGTCGCCTGACATTCCTGGTTTGGTGGGCGGTGAGGGCCTCTCCTGCCCTGCTCATGTCTGACTAGTTACCTACTATAACATTGTCATCAATGACTATAATATAGGTAGATTAACATAGATTGCACCATCACCTAATCTCTCTGAAGACCCTGCAAAGTCTTAAGCTAAGGGGACATTTGACAGGTACATTTCAATTTAGGTAGGGGAATCAGGAGAGCTGGAGCCACAGGCCACTGCTTGGGGGGCACAGTCCAGACAGAACAACACTGGATAAGGCATCCGGCAGCTGGGGAGAGGCATGCACCATGAGGACGAGGAAAGTTATGTAGAAAAGAAAGAAGGAGGCCGGGCACGGTGGCTCACGCCTGGAATCCCAGCACTTTGGGAGGCCAAGGCTGGTGGATCACCTGAGGTCAGGAGTTTGAGAGCAGCTTGGCCAACATGGTGAAACCCCGTCTCTACTAAAAATACAAAAATTAGCCGGGTGTGGTGGTGCACGCCTGTAGTCCCAGTTATTCAGGAGGCTGAGACAGGAGAATCACTTGAACCCAGGAGGTGGAGGTTGCAGTGAGCCAAGATCGTGCCACTGCACTCAAGCCTGGGCGACAGAACAAGACTCTGTCTCAAAATAAATAAATAAATAAATAAATAAATAAATAAATAAATAAAAGAAAAGGAAGAAGGAGACCTGGCAGAGAAACGCTATATCTAAATAGTGCTGAGGCATTTGGCTTGATGCCAGAGACCCAAAAATAATAAAATCATAAATTTAAATATATGTATTTTCTTCTTATTTCTGAAATTTCTGAAATTCTAGCTGGCTTACTTCTTGGGTTAAAACATAAAAGTTATTTGATCAAATGTATTATTGTTACTGACAGTGAGTCCATACAGGCCTGCAGCAATATCTCTGATGCTGCTCACAAGATCTCTGATACTGCTCACAAGATCTCTGAAAAGCAGCTATTTACATGTCCATTTTATAGACAGGAGGGTTAAACTCATAAAGATTAAGTTAGTTTTCCAAGGAGCAAGTAGGAGAGCTGGCATCAAGCCAACTTCTTTTCAGAGGCTTACACTTGCTGGCCATCTCAGGGGCTCCTGGCTCATTTGGGTTCAAATCCTGCCAGCAGGAGGTTCCGTAGAAATGATAAAACAGAAATAGCCATCAGGGCCAGCTGCCTAAGCCTGCAACGAGCCAGCCACCCAGGACCACATGCTAAGCAGAGGGCCTCTCCTGGGGTTTGGTGCTTTGCAACTGGCATGTTGAAATTCCTAATAATTTGATCTTTGAATCTATACTCTATTAGTGAAGGCCAATGCAACATGCTCCAGGTGGGCTTGGAGCCTCAGCTCACATGTGGTCCCACTCCTGCTGCCTCCCAGCCTTTCTGGGCTCAGTTGCCCACTCCTTACCCTCAACCAGCAGCTGCCACTGCCCTCCACTCCTGCTGGGGGCCTGGGCATGCCACCATGACCAAAAGAGCATATTAAATAGCAAATTTTAAAAACGCCTTATCAGGTCAAGAAAGAAAAAGAGAGACTGCAAAGGAAAGGAAACAAGCCTTTTTCCTTCTTTATAAGCATGTAGATCCATGCTTTTATCTTGCACAGGTCCTTGAAAATTATATAACCAGCCTTGATAGCAGTGACCTATTATACTGTCTAGAAAAGCAACATAAATGTGCCCAGAAGCCCATGAGCTGCTTGTTGGCTGACTTAACACAGCCCAACATTCCAGATTTTTAAAACCTATTTTTAAATACTAAAAGTAGCTTTCCAGGGACACTCAGCCTGTCACACTGCTCTCAAAAGATGGACCAGTCTTCACAGCTGGTCCATAGCTCAGAACTCTGAGCAAACCAGTTATCAGCTCCCTTAAAAGAGCAAGAGCTAACCCTCTCCTGCAACGGAACTCATCCTCCTTACACATACTCTTAGATTGTGATAGTCTATGTATAAGTAAATTATGGTTATTTTGTTCATTTCTAAATTCTACCAGTAGAATCCCAGGGACGTACTTAAAAAGTCAGTCGTGAGCTCTTCCCTTAATTTTACTATTCAATGGGAGTGTGGAAGGGGAGACTCATTTGTCCTCCACCTTCCTGCCAGCTGGTTGCCCTTGACTTCCGAAGATTAAGGTTGCAGCTTTACCACTTGTTTCTGGGTATGTGTCAGCCTTTTTAGATTAAACACAATTATTGCCTAAAGTGGGGCTAAGTTTTGTACCAAGTCTACTGTGAGCATGCATGTGTTCTCTCTACCTACCGTGTTGCTGTGGGGAGATTCAGCCCAGTGCTTGTCACTGCTCCAGGCAACAGCTGACAGGCAGGACAGGCTCCTCCTGGGCCTGCTCTCAGGCAGCTGGCAGGAGCAGAGGCTGTGCACTTGAGCACTGTCCAGTAGCAACCTGGTCACAGAAGGGAAGCAGGTGTCCTGGAGCCGGGGCAGCAGGGACTGAGAGGTTCTGCTGCCCTGTGACTGGACAGCGCTGGGTACAGAGAGCAGCAGGATGCCCCCAAAGGACAGCCACAGTCTTCCTCATGCCCTGTGCATTGGGGACCCAAGGAACAGAGTAGAGATCACACCTGTGACTGCAAGCAGGTGAAGAGCCTGCCTGTGTGGGGCCCCTGAGGGACGGTGCTTGAAGCTGCCCCAAAGAAAGCCGAGCCCACGGAGGCTGGAGTCTTGCACAGGCTCCCTGGCACATGAGCTCAGCCTATTAAAAGTGCTTGCTTAGCCCAACGGGGACTGACAGCCAATAGTCATGAGAGATTTTATTGGGGTGATGGAAACACTATAAAATTGGATTATGATGGTGGTTGCACAGCTCCATACATTTACTACGTTATTGAATTGTACACCTAAAACAGGCGAGTTTTATGGTACATAAATTATACTTCAATAAAACTCTTTAAAGAAAAACAGAAAGAGAATACACACACACACACACACACACACACACACACATATACTTTCATTTCTTTCAAAATTCCTGTCTAGTCAGATCCTAGCTCCAGGTTGCATTTATGTTCTTGCTTTTAAATTTTACTGATGTATAATTTACATAGAATTAAATGTGCACTTTGATAAGTTTCGGAAAACGTAGACATCTATGTATCCACTGGCATGATCGTGATATAGAACCTTTCATTCCCCCAGCAAGTTCCCTCTAGCCTCTCTGCAGTCAGCCCTCTCCCTTATCCCAGCCACAGGCCACCACTGATCTGCTTTTTGTCACTATAGATTAGTTTAGACTCTTCTAGAATTTCATATAAATATACTCTTTTGTGTCTGGCTTCTTTTAGCCAGCATAATGTTTTTGAGATGCATCTTGTGCTCCCCTTTAAAAACACAACAATTCGTGTTGGTGAGTTCTCCAATGTGAAAAAGGCTTCTCTATTCCAAGAACAAGTTTTCCAAATTAGGAAACAACTTTGCTTCAGTAGTCTAAGGCTTTTGGTTGAAAATGTTTTTCTTAATGATGAGTTTGGAAGAGGATCCAAACTTAAGAAGTTATTGTTGCCAGGCACGGTGGCTCATGTCTGTAATCCCAGCATTTTGGGAGGCTGAGGCGGGCAGATCACGTGAGGTCGGGAGTCCGAGACCAGCTTGACCAACATCGAGAAACCCCGTCTCTACTAAAAATACAAAATTACCCAGGCGTGGTGGTGCATGCCTGTAATCCCAGCTACTTGGGAGGCTGAGGCAGGGGAATTGCTTGAACCCTGGAGGCGGAGGTTGTGATGAGCCGAGATCACGCCATTGCACTCCAGCCTCGGCAACAAGAGCGAGATTTCGTCTCAAATAAATAAAAAGTTATTATTAAGTTATTGTTAAGAATTTTACTTCTAATTTAGAAACCGTTTTCTAAAATTACCCTTGCTAAACTAAAAAAAAAAAAGAGACAGCAAGAAAGGACTTAGGTTAGAGAGAAATAAACAGGCTAAGATAGAAGTATTTTAAACTAAAAAACTTACCCAAAGATATCACATATGTAAAGTTTACAAACCAGGTGAGTAATTCCTTAGGAAAGGCGGAATATTTCTGTTAGGGACGAACTGCCCCAAAAAAGCTTCTTGGTATGGCCCACACTTCCCCCAAACCTCTCCGTGCTGCCCACTCCTCCTGCTTACGCTCTGCAACCCTTCGTGCCGCCCACCCTTCCCCCTGGGCCCCCGTTACACTTCTAAGCCCTTATCTAGGTGCCGTGGTGAAGCCAGCAGACTTCACCTACCAGGCCTTGCTGCGATAAGCAAACCCCAATTACAAGCCATCGGACCGCACAGGGGGAGGTCGTGGGAAGCATAAACCAACTTTACCTACACCCTCCTGTAAATTCTACCATAAACGTCACAAGGCAGTATGTGGTAAAATTAACCAGCGAACAACCCCGGGATGCTGCCATGCCAAAGAACTCCCCCAAACTCCCCTCCCCACTATAAACCCCTCATTTTGTAAGCTCAGGGCTGCTCCTCTGACTGTTAAGAGGGCAGCCGGCAGGTTAACAAAGGCTTGCCTGGACTTGGGCCTCTCTCTGTCTTGTCCTTTCTCTCTCGGCTGACCTTACATTCCATTTTGAGGTATATAGTAGACACTCAAGTAATTTTTGAAAGATTGGATGAATTTGAAAATATTTATAGAATTCACAGGAACAGATGTCTCTCCAAACTTGCCTAAATTACTACATGAAGCAGTCAGTATGAAATTTGCCTTTAGTGATGGATGTGAATCCAAAAGTATCTGAGACAGATCTCAATCAATTTAGAACATTTATTTTGCCAAGGTTAAGGGGCGTGCCCATGACACAGCCTCAGGAGGTCCTGACGACATGTGTCCAGGGTAGTCAAGGTGCAGCTTGTTTTTATACATGTTAGGGAGACAGGAGACGTCGATCAATATGTGTAAGATGTACATTGGTTTGGTCCGGTAAGGGGAGGGGGGGTGTAGATAAGAGACAAAGGTAGAAAAGAGACAAAAGTTTGCATTGTTTTGAGTCCTTGATCAGCCTTTCAATGAATACACAATTTAGTCTGGCTCAGTGAATCTGCATTTTTACATAAACAATAAGGCAGAGGAAGCAATCAAATATGCGTTTGTCTCAGGTGAGCGGAGGGATGACTTTTGTCCCGCACCTGTGAAGATAAGCTATCAGTTTACACTGCCAGGGTGAAATTCAAGAGAACTGTTTAAGGGTGAAGATCTTAAGGCCTACAAGGAATTTTCTTGTGGACAAATTGTGAGGAAGGTATGTAGCTTTTTTTTTAATCTTTGTAGCTATCTTACTTAGGAATAAGATGAGAGGCAGGTTTGCCTGATGCAGTTCCTGGCTTGACTTTTCCCTTGGCTTTGTGATTTTGGGGTCTTGAGATTTCTTTTCCTTTCACATGAGCAAGTTTTGCCTACAAGATAGCAAGCAGCCACTTTGGAGTTGCAGAGTGACTTTTTAAAATAAATAAATTGGCCGGGCACAGTGGCTCACGCCTGTAATCCCAGCACTCTGGGAGGCCAAGGCGGGTGGATTACCTGAGGTTAGGAGTTAAACACCAGCCTGGGCAACATGGTGAAACCCTGTCTCTACTAAAAATACAACAATTAGCTGGGCATGGTGGCCGGTGCCTGTAATCCCAGCTACTCAGGAGGCTGAGGCAGGAGAATCGCTTGAACCCAGGAAGCAGAGGTTGCAGTGAGCCGAGATCATGCCACTGCATGCCAGCCTGGGCGACAGAGAGAGACGCTGTCTGTAAATAAATTAATTAACTAATTAATTTAATTAAATAAATCAACTGAACAAAATGTGGCTGTTGGCTGATAATGGGAGTAGGCTAAGTTGCAAGTGCAGTCTGGGAGCCATTACTGAAGCCAAAAGTGGCCTTTGACTGGTTTAAGCCACTTGGGGAAGGAGGTGAGACAGTGAGTATTAGCTGAAGAGGGCCCCACGCTGGGGCACATAAGCCTTCATCTTTGCCTCCCAGGAGAGAAAAAAATTGTTCCATTGTTACTTTTCAAAGAGGTGAGTGTTTCTCCACACTGTGCCCCGACAGCATGCACCATCTCCAGAAGTCCCGAGAACATGCCTCTGGAAGTCTATTCTATTCCCATAGCTATCTCATACAAAGGTATCTGAAGCTTCTGCCTGGGCCTCCCTCTTCCTACCATCCTAACTAATTGTCATTTTTCAAGTGTTTCAACATTTCAACTTACAAGAGTATCTGGTAATCTAAACATACTCATTACTTTCTTCCCTTCCTGTCCCAGCTTCCGTTTGGGACAGTCTTCCTTTTCACTGTCTGACTATTGTCTTTGACTCACTTCGGGTCACCCTGATCCCCTAGCCTCCTTAATTATCTTCCCCCTGTAGCTTGGGGCCAACCACCCCCACCCCGGCTCAATCCCTGCTGGCAGCAGGGGCAGAAATACTCCACACCTACCTGAGTTTACACAGTCACTTTCTACACAAGGAGCTGAAACCAAATCCAGGGCCCGCCCCATCCCTCTCCAAGTGTATGGGCTGAATTGTGCTCTTCCAAAAAAGATGTGTTGAAGTTCTGGCCCTCAGTACTGCAGAATGTGACTTTATTTGAAGAGTGTCTTTGCAGATATAATTAGTTAAGATGAAGTCATACTGGAGTAGGGTAGGTTCCTAATCCAATATGATAATGTCCCTATTTTTAAAACCATCATGCAAAGATACAGACACACAGGGAGAGCAGCATGGGATGACAAAGGCAGAGATGGGAGTGATGCAGCTGCAAGCCGAGGAACAGCACAGATGCTGGTGACCCCTGGAAGCCAGGAAGAGGCAAGGAAGGACTCCCCTCCAGGCTTCAGAGGCAGCAGGCCTTGCTGACACCTTGATCTCAGACTCCCAGCCTCCAGGACTGCGAGGCAACACAGTTCTATCTTCAGCCACACAGTTGGTGGTACTTTGTTACAGCAGCCTAGGAACTGATACTTTGCATGTGATGGTGAATTTTAGGTGTCAATCTAGATGGATTAAGGAATACCTAGAGAACTAGGAAGGCATTATTTCTGGGTGTGTTTGTGAGGATGTCTCCAGGAGACTGGAGTGTGAGTTGATAGGCTGAATGAGGAAGATCTCCCCTCAATGTAGGTGGGCACCATCCAATCAGCTGCGGCCCAGAAAGAACAAAAAAGTCAGAGGAAAGGTGATTTCCTCTCTCTCTCCTGGAGCAGGACACCCTTCTTTTCTTGCCCGTGGACACCAGAACTCCAGGATCTCCAGCTCTGGGACTCCAGGACCTGCACCAGAGGCTCCCCAGGTTCTCAGGTCCTTGGCCTTGGACTGAGAGTTCCACCATCTGCTTCCCTTGTTCTGAGGCCTGTGGACTTGGATTAGGCCAGGCTACTGGCATCCCAGGGTCTCCAGTTTGCAGACAGCCTGTTATGGGACTTCTCAGCCTTCACAATCACATAAGCCAGTTTCCCTGATAAAATCCCTCCTCTGTATCTGTCTACCTACTCTATCTATGTATCTATCTATGTATCTATGTATCTATGTATCTATCTATCTATGTATCTATCTGTCTATCTATCTATCTATCTATCTATCTATCTATCTATCTATCTATCTATCTATCTATCGTCTATCCAATCATCTATATGTCTAGCCTATTGGTTCTGTCTCTCTGGAGAATCTTGACTAAGACACTGGGTGGCTCTCATTTGCACTTGATAGTAATCTCCTCCAAGAAGCCAGTCAAATTTAGGAGATACTTCTTGTCAGGCCTCTGAGCCCAAGCTAAGCCATCATATCCCCTGTGACCAGCACGTATACATCCAGATGGTCTGAAGTACCTGAAGAATCACAAAAGAAGTGAAAATGGCCTGTTCCTGCCTTAACTGATGACATCATCTTGTGAAATTCCTTCTCCTGGCTCATCCTGGCTCAAAAGCTCCCCTACTGAGCACCCTGTGACCCCCCACCCCTGCCCACCGGAGAACAACCCCCTTTGACTATAATTTTCCTTTACCTACCCAAATCCTATAAAACGGCCCCACCCCTATCTCCCTTCCCTGACTCTCTTTTTGGACTCAGCCCACTGCACCCAGGTGAAATAAACAGCCTTGTTGCTCACACAAAGCCTGTTTGGTGGTCTCTTCACATGCATGTGAGTGAAACTCCTGTGATATCTTATATTTATCCTGTGTTTGGTAAAATAAGATTTCTAAAATAACCAATTTGGGGGTTATTATTATTTAAAAAAACTTTTTTTTTTCTTTTCTGGCGTTCTTCCCAAGCAAATAATCAGTCCTGATATGGTCAGGGAGATGATAGGATGGTGGGGGATGGTGGAAATTACCAGCAAGATTCTTCCCAAAGTGACTTAAAACAAGATTTTTATTTCACACCTTTCATGAGGCAAGAATCTGGGAGTCCCTCAGCTGGGTGGTTCCAGTCCAGAATTTCTCCTGTAGATACAGTCAAAGTGCCAGCTGGGGCTGCAGTAATCTGAAGGCATGGATTCCAAAGCATGGTCCCTAGGGGAACACGGAGGACCAAAGCATAGACATGTATTTGGGGACATGAGGTTTGAAGAAGGAGGCTCACCCCCACAACAACCCTGTCAGATTAGAAAATTTCCTGACAAGTGAGGAGGGAAAGGATGAATAGGGGAGGAGGTGAGAGCAGAGGATGGAGGGTTTCTAAAAGAGAAGCTGCAATTGGCTTTCCTGGAGGAGTCCTGGGAAATGTGGGAAGACCTTGGGGCAGTTCGAAGCACTTTGTAAGAGGACTTCATAAGTATTTAATCTTCACGAATCTCTGTAAATATTATTATTTACAAATGCACAAATTGAGGCTTAGGGAGGTTAAATAACTTGCACAAAGACACTCCCTGGATAAGCAAGTGTGGTAGCCAGCCTCCAAGATGACCTCCAATGAGTCCTACCTCCAGTATTTATGCCCTTCCATAGTCCCAGCCCCCCACATTGAATCAGGATCACTCTATGTGACCAAGGGAATGTGGCAGAGGTGATGGTATATTGCTTCTGAGGCTAGGCCACAAATGATATGTGGCTTCTGCCTTCTGTCTCTCGGAGTGCTTGCTTAGGGCGAAGTTAGCTGAAAGTCATGAGGACATTCACACTGTCTATGAAGAGGCCCATATGGCAAGAAACTGAAGCCTCCTGCTAGCAGCCAAGTGGGTGAACCATGTTAGGTGTGAATCCTCCAACCTCAGTCAAGCCTTCAGATAACTCAGCCTCAGCTGACATCTTGACTGCAACCACATGAGAAATTCTCAACTGGAACCTCCCAGCTAAGTCACCCCTAAATTCCTGCCTCACTGAAAATGAAATAAGAAATACTTGTGTTATTATGAATCACATTGAGGTAATCAGCTGCATAGCATAGAGAACTAGCACAGCAGGGTTCAAACAGAAGCTTGTCTGACCGCTGGGTGATGCCATCAGTTTCCCACAGGCCCTTCCGTCTTCCACCTTTTCTCTTATCAATAATAAATGGAGAATACATTAATACTTAAAAATCAAAATGCAAATATTATAAAATGTTCAGGCAGAAATTTAAAGGAGAGAAAAAAGATTCTAGCAACCACCGAAAGCAAACATGGCAAGAACAGAGGGCACGGGCTGGGGCCGAAAGTGTTCAAGCCACAAACTGTAATGAGTGCAAACTCTAGGCCCAGCACGGAGCAGGCAGGGGCTTGGCCCTGGGGAGGTACAGACATACAAAAACCCCAGCACCTGGCCTCAGGGACCCTACAGACTAGCCAGAGAGAGTCTCTTTTTTCTGGTGTGACTGGTGGTCACGTACAAGTTGAGGAAAAGCAGGAAAGGAGGAGACTGACGGGTCCTGGGAACACAGCAGGGGACATACATTCAAAATGGGGACATTTGGTCCTTTTCATTCTGGAAGTGTCCAGTTATCAACCTTAAGAGACAGCGTAACCTGCGCCTAGCTGTGGGTGAGCAGCACCCTGAGGTGTGGCCATGGCTGGAACCCACTGGGAGCTGCCCAAGTCACCTTAAGGTGCCCATGTTCAAACAGTGTTGAGTTAATATCTTCTGAGCTCTTGTTTGCAAGGCACTGTGTCGGGCATTGCAGACTCCACCCTTAAGAGGTCAAAAGTGTGAGACAAACACACAAAGAATTCAGATCCAAGAAAAATATTCTGTGTCCATGAAGTTAATGACATGATCCAATGGCTAAAGCCTGGCCAGCAGTGCTCAGTGGGCAGCTGGGAGATTGTGGCCTGGAGTCTGACAAGGGCAGCAGCAATGGCTGCTGGAGTAAAGGGCTCTGGAAATTGGAAACTCGTTGACTGGTTTGTCAGTACAGTAGTATCAAGGGAATATATGTACATTTATAGGCAGGAGCTAGGACTACCAAGACACTGATGGAAACAGTAGGCCCCAAATCTGAAAGTTCCAGGTCAAAGCAAGAAGCATAGAGGAACAAAGTTGAAAGTCCAGTTGAGCATAAAAAATGGGTTTGGGCAGTGAGAGCCAGGACAGCAGGAGTTTGAGGCTGGTTTGGCAGGGCAGAGGAGCGAGATGAGGTGTCAGAGTAATAGTCCTGCTTCCTAGGGAGTAGTACCTGATCTAAAAAGATTGTGAAAAATTTCCCAGAGGTAGACAGAAAGTTCATATGCGGTTGGGGAATCAGTAAAGGCCTGTGGGGCTTTGAAGGATAAGCAGGGTTTTGAGCAGCAGAGTTGGTTATCAGGGAAGAGAATGAATCATGGTGGAAGAGTCAGAATGAGCAATGGCACTGGTGTGGGACAAACGCAAGCCATGCTTGGTGAACAGCTTAGACCAGTCACACGCAGCAGGGGTGGAGGGGAGAGGATGCTGCCAAATCTCAGAGGGAAGGGAATTTGCCTGGCTTTTTAACCTGATTCCTTCCCTTTCATTTTGGCTTCATGGAGTGGAGGGATTTGAATGGCAGGCTATAGCATTTAAGCATTGTTCTGCAGACAAGGAGAAGACAATAGGTGTGTTGGAAAGTTGAGGGCAGAGCTCATTTCTGAGGCAAAGAATTGGCATTCAATTCAATAGAAAATGAGCTGTCAAGTGTCACAGAACACTGTTTTCTCCCCAATTGGATTGTTTCCTATTTGATTCCTAAACCCGCCCTGAAATTTCAGCCTTTCAAAAGTTGATGCTGCTCCAGGGAAGGCAGGTAAGCCCCATGCTGCTGAAGCTCTGTCTGCCTGCATCTGTCTGCTCCATGCTCACTGTCCTCGCCAGCCTGCTGGACCATTCTTCAGCCCCAGCTGAAATATCATGCGCCATTTTTTCACATTTTTACATTCCTGCCTTTGGGAAGCATCTTACATTCATGTCAAATGACACTTACCAGCAGTCAGACAGAGAAGTATACTGCGAGGGGGTTGTCATTGCCTGCACATATGCAAGTTTAGCCATGTGTGACTGTATCAGATGATTTGACTGTCACTTCAGTTGAGCTATTTGCATTGGTAGCACCAGGCAAGACTGAATTTAAACTTGAATTCAGGTCCCTAATCCTAATCTTAAATGACTCTTAAAAGAGTATGTATGATGCAGGCTGGATGCAGTGGCTCATTCCTGTAGTCCCAGCTACTTGGGAGGCTGAGGTGGGAGGGTCACTTGAGCCCAGAAGTTCAAGGCTGCAGTGAGCTATGATCATGCCACTGCACTCCAGCCTTGGCGACAGAGTGAGACCCTGTCTCTAAAAACATAAAAAGATTATATGTGATACAGAACTGAAACTAAAAATAATGCAGAATGCAAAAGACTCTGAGGGTAAGCCTGTGGTTTTTAAATGTGGCATAAAGAGGACCATTTCCCTCTTCTCTGAGAAATCACCCAAAAGTGAGAAGGAGAATAAGAAACAGGAACAAAACTCTATCTTGAAAGAAATTAAGAGACATCTGAACCCTGAACCAAAATAGAAGAGGAAGGACTTCCAAATACAGTGAAGGTCAAGCAGGCATGTGGGAAGATAATGAGAGAGGATGCCCACAGATGGAACCATCAGTCAAACCAGGAAAGCCTAGTTCCTCAAAGTAAGGGACATGCCCTGAGTAGCAAAGCCAACAGCCCCTTTTTGGACCAATAGGAACAGTCCTAGAGGTTTGTGACTGGAGACTCCCTAGGCTGGTTAAATCCATAGTCTGAACAGCTAAGAAAGGCAGGACTGAGTGAGAAAAAACACAGACAAGCTAGGCTGGCATTCTGACGGTGAGGCAGCATGGTGCAAACTGTCTTACCCTGCTTATGGTGTCTGGGAAAAATAGAGGATAAAAGAACTTTCTCACATACACACACAGCCATCTTTAGCCGGGAACATAGCACTAGCCCCTCTTCAATCTAAGCCTCTAGGAAGAATTCACCTCTTTACAAAATATTTTTTCTTAAAAGTCATAGGATGTAAACAAAGATACCACAATAAAGGAAAAGATGAAAGTAACAGTCGAGAAGTGGCATGAAAAACCCTCACCAAAAAAGCCATTGCCATGAAACAGATGAAAAGTTAACCAAACGCAGTGCCAGAAATTTAAAAAAGCAATTAATGAAGCATTTAGTCTTTTCAAAGGAGAGCATGAAACACAAATTCGAGAGCCCAGGAAAGACATGGCAAGGCACAGAGAGAGATGAAATGTGAGTTGGCAGAGCATGGAAAAGCAGGGAGATAAAAAGTGAAACCATTTCAGAAACACAGGCTGGGCGCAGTGGCTCATGCCTGCAGTCCAAGCTACTTGGGAGGCTGAGGTGGAAAGATCACTTGAGCCCAGAAGTGAAGCAATACTCAAGAGAAGAAACTGAGTTGGAAACATGGTAAGATAAAGGGGAGAGAGAATTGAGAAAGGTGAGCAAAGTGAAATTAAAATGACCAGAGAGTTTAAAATGATTGCAGAGGATATCTTCAGTTATGATGGGCTAGTTAGTATCAGACCAGCTTTCCCCATGAGAATACCACCAGACTGAGCCCCGGAGAGGGAATTAAGGAATGGGAAAATAAGTAAGTTGAAAATACCTAAATTGAAGTCCTGAAAGGAAAAACAAAGAATAGAAAATATAAAAAGGGCATAAGAGACATTTGGGACGTGGTGAAAAAGTCTGACATGCACTGCAGATAATCTGGCTTGTAATTTTCCAAAAGTGATAGAAGATATCAAGTCACAGGTTAAAGAATCCTCCCAGGATACATGTAATGAAAACCACACCCAGGCACATTGTAAAAAGGATAAAGGGCAAATTTTAAGGACATTTTTAAAACAGAAAAGGGAATAAAAACACATTACATTCAAAGATACAATGACACTTCTAGTTAACTTTCAACAGAAGTTGTAAAAGCCCAAAGAAATGCATTGTCATCTTTCAAGTCCTGAAAGAAGACAACGGCCAACCTGAAATTCTCTTCCCAGAGAAAACAGGATTCAAAAGCTGCAGAGATGGTCATTTTCAAAAACTCAAACAAACAAAAAATCAAGAAACCTGAGAGACTGTATTACCAGCAGAGTCCACTAATAGAGAACTGAAGAGGTTTTCTTTAAGCAGGTAGAGATTGATCTTAGCTGGAGGTGCAAGAAGGAATGAAGAGAACCAGCAGAAACATGAGGATAAATCTAAGTCAATACTGAGTTTTAAATAGTATTTTTTATTGAGGATCTTATATGTTCAATTAAAACACATAACAGCAATAGTATAAAAGGCAAGAAGAAGGTAATGAAATTAAAGTGTTCTGGTCAGGTGTGGTAGCTCATGCCTATAATCCCAGCGCTTTGGGAGGCCGAGGTGGGAGGATCCTGTGAGCCCAGTTTAAGACCAGCCTGGGCAACATAGCAAGACCTTGTCTTTACCAAAAATCTAAAAAATTAGCAAGATGCAGTGATGCGCACCTGTAGTCCCAGCTTCCCTGGGGTGGGGTGGGGCATCGGTGGGAGGATTGCTTGAGCCCAGGAGGTGGAGGCTGTAGTTAACTGTGATTGTGCCACTGCACTCTAGCCCCAGTGACAGACTGAGACCCTGTCTCCAAAACTACATATAATAAAGCATTCTAAGGTCGTTGCACTGTCTGAAAAGTGGTGAAAGCATTAATTTAAGGGACACTCACAAAGTCAAAAATGCATTTTGCAATCTCTAAGGCAAGCGAATAATAAGAGAATATGTAACTAATAATAAAGGAAGGGGCATGAAATGGAATAACAAAAACACAATCAAAAAAAGGTTGTTAATCTAAAAGAAGTCAAGAAAGGATAAATATTAAAAAACAATGAAAATATAGAACAAATAGAAAAATGGATAAGAGGGTTGATTTAAACCCAGATACAGAATTAATTATATTAATGTAAATGAACTAAGTAATTAAAAACCGAAAACATTGTCAGACTCAATTAAAATGAGCCAAAAACTATGCTGCTTAAAAGAAATATTTTAAATATAGAAACTATGAAAGGTTGAAATTAACAGGATAGAAAAAATATAACCAAAAGTAAATTGTGTAGCTTTGCTATATCAGACAAAGTAGACTTTAAGACAAGAACTATTATTAGAGATAAAGAACATTTTATAATAATAAAAGAGTCAATTTAACAAGAAAATGTGATTATTCTAAATAATCCAGAAGTCAACATAGACATCACAATGGAAATTATGAAATATTTTAAATGATAAAAAAAACAGACAATGTATGGCATTCAGCTAATGCCATACTTAGAGGGAACTTTATGGCATTAAATGCATTTATAATGGGAGAAAAAGGCTGAAAAGCAATTACCTAAGTAACTATTTCAAGAAACCTAGAAGATAATCATCAAATTAAAACCAAAAGAAATAGAAAGAAGAAAATAGCAAAGAACAAAAGTCAATGTAATAAAAAACAAACATGCAATACTGAAAAATCAAGCCTAAAATTAGTTTTTAGACTAATAAAATTGATAATCTCCTACCTGAACCAATGAAGAAAAATAGAGAAAAAGCATAAAACACCAACATACAGTTATAAAGATCCTAAAGACAATAAGAGGATAATGAGAAGGCAATATAAATAACTTGATACCAATAAACTTAGACATTTAGATGCAATGAGCAAATTCCTCGAAAAGCACTATTTTCCAAAATAGTCACAATGAGGAATAAAAAATATAAGTCGTTCTATATTTATTTGGTAAAAATGAATATATAATTTAAAATCTGTCACAAAGAATAAGCTAAGCTCTGATGGCGCCAATAGAAAATTTCTCCCAATATCTCACGATATTATGTAAACCTTTACAGAGAAAAGACAAAAAGATTAAGAGGCCAGCACAACATAAATTGTATCACAACCTGAAACTTCAGTTAAAAAGTTTGTTGTTGTCGTTGTTTGAGATGCAGTCTCGCTCTGTCACCCGGACTGGAGTACAGTGACGCGACCTCTGTTCACTGCAACCTCTGCCTCCCAGGTTCAAACAATTCTCCTGCCTCAGCCCTCCCGAGTAGCTGGGATTACAGGCGCCCACTATGATGCCCGGCTCATTTTTGTACTTTTAGTTGAGACAGGGTTTCACCATGTTGGCCAGGCTGGTCTCGAACCCCTGATCTCAGGTGATCTGCCCACCTTGGCCTCCCAAAGTGCTGGGATTACAGACGTGAGCCACCTCATCAGGCCAAAAAGTTTACTTTAAAAAGAATCCACTAGAACAGCAGTCCCCAACCTTTTTGGCACCAGGGACTGGATTCGTGGAAGACAACTTTTCTACAGATGGGAAGGCTGTGGGGTGATTTCGGGATGAAACTGTTCCACCTCAGATCATCAGGCATTAGATTCTCATAAGGCACGTACAACCTAGCTCCTTCTCATGCACAGTTCACAATAGGGTTTGTGCTCCTTTGAGAATCTAATGCCACCACTGATCTGACAGGAGGCAAAGCTGGGGCGGTAATACTCCTTGCTCACCCACCTCCTGCTGCACGGCCCAGTTCCTAACAGGCCACAGACCAGTACCAGTCCACGGCCCAGGTATTGGGGACCCCTAGTCTATCCTGTTGGAAAGTCTCTAGTTATATAATTACAAGTTTGTTGGATGCTTCTGACTGGTTGAGCTTAAGCTCTGTTTTCCTTTAATACAAACATTTACAAGAAATAGCTCGAGTTAAGTTTTGCTTATGTTTACAAATCAAGCAAGGTCGTGGTCATTTGTGAGGCCTGACTTATGGTTCTGTCTGCTCAGGGGTTCTTCAGACCTGGTCTCCATTTTAATGGACTGTATCATTAGAGCCCGCCTGCATCCAATGACTGTACCTCTCTTCATGTAGAACCCTCTCTTATGAGGATAAGAATTTCTGTATAGCTTTGCATAAATGAAACCAAGGATGCAGGCTCTGCAGCAGATTTAAGAGATTTTCTAAGGCACTTTTGGTTCTGCTTGATTTTTGCCTCTGGGCTAATTACAACACATTATCTGCTCATCAATTTCGATGCCACCGCATAACAGATAGAGAGGATGTAGTGTGAGAAGATAGATTCTACATACCCACCCACACACACACACAATTGAGGGGAGGATGAGGGGGAAAAGGATTTATGCATGTGCAGGCATTTGTGCCTTCACCTGAAGCATGGATAAGAACTCAGGACTTCTCATCAGCGTGGACTTCTCCGGCAGAGGAACTGAATATGCAAAGACATGGAGGCATAAAGGTCGAGGCTTGTTGAAAAACTAAGGAGTCACTTGTGTTCCTCTCTCTGGTGAGGGGACATTAGCTCATGATCCTGACAGAGGGATAGACTGCTGACATTTTCTCTTTGGTTCCTAGTGTTAAATCTAGTTAAATGGTTCCAATGGGCTGGGAGTGCAATTAACAAGCAGCAAGAGCACCCCAGGGGCACTGGTATGGAGTCCTCTTAGGGCAACACCGCCCAATAGAACTTTCTGTGATCATGGAAATGTTCAGCAGCTACACTGTCGAATATGATAGTCACTAGCCATATGTGACCATTTAGCATTTGTGGCCAGTGGGAATGAGGAAGTGAATTTTTTTTTGAGATGGAGTCTTACTCTGTTGGCCAGGCTGGAGTGTAGTGGCGCCATCTCGGTTCACTGCAACCTCTGCCTCCCGGGTTCAAGCAATTCTCCTGCCTCAGCCTCCCGAGTAGCTGGGACTACAAGCATGTGCCACCACACCCAGCTAATTTGTGTTTTTTTAGTAGAGATGGAGTTTCACCATATTGGACAAGATGGTCTCGAACTCCTGACCTCAGGTGATCCACCTGCCTCAGCCTCCCAAAGTGCTGGGATTACAGGCGTGAGCCACCACACCCGGCCAGGAAGTGAATTTTTAGTTTCAGTTAATTTAAATTTAACTAAGCTTGAATTTAAATAGGTACATGTGGCAATACATAACAGCAGCTCTGGGGACACCCTCCATGATCACAGCTCCTGGTCCTCCAGTCTGCTGTGGCAATTCCCCATAGGCTTTTCCCTTCTACCATTCGTTAGCATTTCTTGAGCAATTACTATGGGTAGAGGTCTGAATTCGATGCTGATGGGAGCAAACGATGGAACAGGCATGGTCCCTGACTTCTAGGAGCTTGTGTTCTAGAGAGACAGAACTAAGGGAAGGCCACTCGGTGAGTGCAGTGGCCAGAAGGGCCCAGGGTTCTGGGACAGCACGAGGAGGGCTGCAGCCCTGTCTGTTGTTCAGGGGTGGCTTCTCAGAAGGCAGAGGCATGAGGCTGAGCTGGCATTGGGAATGGAGGTTGGGGAAGGGCCAAGTGGAGGAGGCGGCGCCCTGCTGTTGTCATGGCAACACTGGGGCCCTGGCATTCATAGCCTGCCCCTGTGCTGCTATGTAATGAAGCCACCAAACTGTGGTAGGGAATTGCCATTCATGTAATTTATTTTTATACCTTATTTCCTCCCTGAAATAGTCGAGGAGAATTGTGAGAGCAAACACACAGCACAACAGGATAAAAATAGCCCTTCAAGTGAAGGGAAAGCAAGGAGACCTGGTCAGATGAAGCCAGAGGGCTCCAGGGTAATCTCCAGCCCTGGGGAGCCGTCAGATGCATTACTCACATGGAGACGGCCTGCCCACTGTGTTATCTGGGACCCCAGGCACTTGGCATCACTGCAGCCTGGTCCTGGGCAGGCCCAAAGATGGGAGTAATTTGAGGAAGCAGAACCATGGGGTCCTCTCAGTTCATAAGTGCTGAAGGACGTAGAACTGAACCCTTGACCTAGCACCCAGTGATGGGTGGAATCGTGTTCCCCGGAAAAGATATGTTGACTGACATCCTAGCCCCCTGTACAGTGTGAGCACTGTAACCTTATTTGGAAATGGGGTCTTTCCAGATGTAATCAAGTTGAAATGAAGTCAGTCATTCAGGTGGGCCCTAATCCAGTATGACTGGTATCCCTATAAAAAGGAGAAATCTGAACACAGAGACAGACACGCAGAAAGAAGATGGCCACGTGAAGAGGGAGGATTGGGGCGATGCACCTACAAGTCAAGAAAAACCAACGTCTGCTGGCAAACCGGTAGAAGCTAGGGAGAGGCAAGGAAAGGTCTTTTCTCTGCAGGTTGCAGAGGGAGGTGGCCCTGTCCACACCTTGATTCCGTCCTTTCAACCTCCAGAATTGTGAGATAATCATTTCCGTTCCTCGAAGCCACCTTGTTTGCAGTATTTTTTTACAGCAACTCTGGGAGGCTCAGACACACCCTGATTCACAACTTGCTGCTTAAAAGGCTGTTGGAATGAGAGGCAGCTTGGGAGCATGCGAGGGGCTGAGCCTGTGAGGTCAGGGGCCAAGGGGGACTGTATAGCAGAAGGTGCCCAGTGTGGGGAAAGGAGGAATGTGTCAATGACAGGGATTGTTCCTAACTCGAGAAACCTTCTTCACCATTAATTTCACTTCTATTGTACCACAAGGAATGGGAGGAGACCACACACACAGAAATTTTAGTTCACTCACAGTCTTAGAAAGACTTCCCGTTTCCTGATCAGTGCTCTACTTGTTTCTGGGTTTTTGGCTGTTTTTTAAAGTTTCTAATGTCTTTGACTAATCATTTTTCTACATAGTCTATAACACTTTATTTTAACTTTATGTTAAAATACAAATAGCCAATTATGACTAATTTATACCTTTCATTCCATGTCAGAATCACAGACAATGTTACTTGTCACACCTGACAGAGTTTAGACATGCCCCTAGGTGACTATTCACTGAAAATGGAAAACTATTTAAAAGAAGAATTTTTTTAAAAATGTAAGGAGAGGTGGGGTGGCAAGGCCAACTACTTTAGTCTGCCTTAGTGTAGAGCAAAGCTCCAACATCTACTGTACAATTTTTGATTTCTAAAATTTGGTTACATAACAGCACCCCAATGTCAGTTGGTCTTTGTTTTTTTTGAATAATTTTTAGTGCTTCAGTTTCCTCATTTGCAAAGGAGCAACAATAATATCACCACCTCATAGGGTTGTTGAGGGCTTAGCGGTTAACTTGGCGCCATGCTTGGCACGTGGTTAGTGCTCCAGGACATTAGCATGGGTATCTCCTCTACACTGTTCCTGACTCATGAAAACACTGCCAGTGCTTGACCCTCGCCAACGACCGCACTCTACCAGCTCCCTGCACAGCCCATCCCAGTTTCAACAGCTTAAATGTTAAAATGTTCCTCCTTACTCTAAGTCCATGAAATTCTGCTACTAGAAATTTAAAATTAAGAAGTGAGTCGGGCCAGGTGCAGTGGCTCACGCCCGTAATCCCAGCGCTTTGGGAGGCCAAGGCGGGCAGATCATGAGGTCAGGAGATCGAGACCATCCTGGCTAACACGATGAAACCCCGTCTCTACTAAAAATGGAAAAAATTAGCCAGGCGTGGTGGCGGGTGCCTGTAGTCTCAGCTACTCGGGAGGCTGAGGCAGAAGAATCGCTTGAACCCAGGAGGCAGAGGTTGCAGTGAGTCGAGATCGCACCACTGCACTCCAGCCTGGGTGACAGAGCAAGACCCTCTCTCAAAAAAAAAAAAAAAAAAAAAGAGAGAATGTCTTTGTAAGTAATACATGCATGTGTGATGGGGCATCAGATCAGCAACTTACTGTCAAATGGCCCTGGGAAAAAGTTCTTCATTGTATACTTGGAGAGAGTTTAATAAAAAGACTCAATCTTGTTAAGATGGCGGTACTCTCCAATTTGATCTGCAGAATCAGTGAAATCTCTATCAAAATCCTAACTGGTTTCTCTGAAGAAACTAACAAGCTGATTCTAAAAATTGATATGGGAGAAGGAAGATTCTTTTCAACAGATAATGCTGGGAAACTAGATATCCGCCTGCAAAAAGAATGAGGCTGAATCCTTACCTCACAGTATATATAAAAATTAACTCAAAATGGATCAAAGCCATAAATCTAAGGGCTGAAACTCTAAAGCTCTTAGAAAAAACAGAAGGGTAAATCTTTATGACTTTGGATTAGAAAAATGCTTTCTTAGCTATAACTCTAAAAGCACAAGCAACCAAAGAATATACATATAAATTGGACTTAGCCAAAATTAAAACCTACTGTGCTTCAAAGGATACTACCAAGAAAGTGAAGAGACAACTCAGCAGCTTTTTAAATAATAGCCCCAAATTGGAATCAACCCACATGTCCTTTAATGGGTAACTGGTTAAACAAACTGTGGTACATTCATATCATGAATACTATTCAGCAGTAAGAAGGAATAGACTACTGACACATACAATAACTTGAATGGACCTCAAGGGCACTATGCTGAGTGAAAAAAAAGCCAACCTCGGCTGGGCGAGGTGGCTCACGCCTGTAATCCCAGCACTTTGGGAGGCTGAGGTGGGCGGATCACCTGAGGTTGGGAGTTTGAGACCAGCCTGACCAACATGGAGAAACTCCGTCTCTATTAAAAATACAAAAATTAGCCGGGTGTGGTGGCGCATGCCTGTAGTCCCAGCTACTTGGGAGGCTGAGGCAGGAGAATTGCTTGAACCTGGGAGATGGAGGTTGTGGTGAGCCAAGATTGCGCCATTGCACTCCAGACTGGGCAACAAGAGTGAAACTCTGTCTCCAGAAAAAAAAAAGGAAAAAAAAAAAGAAAAAAAGCCAACCTCAAAAGGTTATATACTGCATGATTCCTTTATATGACATATGACATTCTTTTTTTTTTTTTTTTTTTTTGAGACAGAGTCTCGCTGTGTCACCCAGGCTGGAGTGCAGAGGCATGATCTCGGCTCACTGCAACCTCTGCCTCCCAGGTTCAAGCCATTCCCGTGCCTCAGCCTCCCAAGTAGCTGTGATTACAGGCACACGCCACCATGCCCGGCTAATTTTTTTTGTGTTTTTATTAGAAACAGGATTTCACCATGTTGGCCAGGCTGGCCTACAACTCCTGACCTCAGGTGATCCCCCCACCTTGGCCTCCCAAAGTGCTGGGATTATAGGCATGAGCCACCATGCCTGGCTGGTGCTTCTTTAACTATATTTTTGGGAGTTATTTTCTTGGTGTTTGCCTTTGGGATACTATTAGCCTCTTAATTTATAAAAATCAAATTGTATTGATACCAAATTAATTTCAATCAGATTCAAAAACTTTGCTTATATATAGCTGTTTCCTCCCCTTCCTTTGTGCTGTCTGTGTCATGTGAATTATATCCTTATACATTGTGTACCTATCAACATAGTTTTACAATTATTGCTTTATTGCAATTGTCTTTTAAATCAGATAGGAGACGCCGGGTGCGGTGTCTCACACCTATAATCCTAGCAATTTGGGAGGCTGAGGTGGGTGGATCACCTGAGGTCAAGAGTTCAAGACCAGCCTGGCCAACATGTTGAAACCTCATCTCTACTATAAATACAAAAATTAGCCGGGCGTGGTGGCAGGCGCCTGTAATCTCAGCTACTCGGGAGGCTGAGGCTGAGGCTGAGGCTGAGTTTGAACCCAGGAGGCAGAGGTTGCAGTGAGCAGATATCACGTCATCACGTCTCCAGCCTGGGCAACAGAGCAAAAACTCCATCTCAAGAAATAATAATAATAAAAAATCAGATATGAGAAAAAATGTTACAAACAAAAAAATTAATATTGTCTTTTATGTTTACCTTTGTAATTACCTTTACTAGAGATCTTTATGTCTTCAAGTTACTATGTAATGTCTTTTTATTCAGTATGAAGGACTTCCTTTAGTATTTCTTGCATAGTGAGTTTGCTAGTTATAAATTTTCTCAGTTTTTGTTTACCTAGGAATGTGTTAATTTTGCTTTCTTTTTTGAAAGATAGTTTGCTGGAGATGGGATTCCTTGTTGATAGTGCTTTTCTTTCAGGAATCTGAATATTTTATCCTACCGCTTTCTGGCTATGTGCGTTCTGATGAGAAATCAGCTGTTAGTGTATACAATGAATTTCTTCTCTCTTGGCTCTTTCAAGATTCATTTTTTATCATTGGATATCAACAGTTTGACTGTGTTTCTAGATGTGCCTCTCTCTGAGTTTGTCTTACCTGAAGTATGTTGAGTTTCCTGGATACGTAAGTAATGTTTTTCATTACATTTGTAAAGTTTTGAGCCATGATTTCTTAAAATATCATTTCTTCTCCTTTTTCTGTCTCCTCTTCTTCTGGTACTCTGGAAGACTCTGGAAGTATCTGTACATTTTTCTTCATTCCATTTTCTTTCTATTCCTCAGGTTGAATAACGTTAATTGGCCTATCTTCAAGATCACTGACTCTTTATTCTGCTTGCTCAAATCCTTGTGAATTTTCATTTCAGTTATTGTACTTTTCTCTTTGGTTCTTTTTATAGTTCTTTGAACATAATTAAAATAGCTGACTTAAAGTCTTTATTTAGTAATTCCAACATCTGGGCTTCTTCAGGAACAATTTCTACTAAATACTGTTTTTCTTTGTATATGGGCCGTATTTTCTTGTGTTTTTTTTTTTTAATGTCTTAAAATTTTTTGTTGAAAAGTGACATTTAAAATAATATAACGTGGCAACTCTGGAAATCCGATTCTTTCCTCTCCCCAGGGTTTATTATTATTGCTATTTTTTGCTGTTATTGTTTGATGGGTTTTTTTTTAGCAGCTTTTTTGAATTGATTCTGTGAAATCTGTATTCTTCATCATGAGTAGCCACTGAAGTTCTGCTTGTTTAGCTCAATGGTTGGGTAATAACTAGAGAGATTTCTTTTAACTTCTGGACCAATACATCTCTCAGTCTTTGAGGATAGGCTTCATGTACATATATGAGGGTAAACACCCAGCCAGGCAGTTTACAACTCTTCGTTTCCATTCGCTTCCTGTTTTTGCAGTCTCATGATCAGCCTGAGGTGAGAGCTTAGGAATTGTTCAGGTCTGTCCTGAGCATGTGCACAACCCTATGCATGTATGTGGATTTCTAGACTCCTAGGAGTATGTTGGAGCTTTTCAAAGCCCCTGGGGACATTTTTTTCCCCACCTTTTCCTTTTAAGCTTTTTGGTTAGCTCTTAATTTCCCTATCGGTATCTACCACCTCAGGCAGCAGTGAAGTTAAGCAATTCCCTCTGGATGTCTTCAACAAATGGCCTCAGAGACAAGGCTTTTCACACTGGGAAAGCACCAAGTCAGGTACATAAAGATAGCCTTGCAGGGAACATTCTGAGAGGTCAAATAATGACAATTCTCAGGGAATGAGGCGTGGGAGGAGATCCAGTCCTGTTCTGAACTCTCTGGGGACTGC
This sequence comes from Gorilla gorilla gorilla, assembly GCF_029281585.2. NCBI lineage: Eukaryota > Metazoa > Chordata > Mammalia > Primates > Hominidae > Gorilla > Gorilla gorilla. The sequence goes on along the minus strand of NC_073236.2, from coordinate 35,826,751 downwards.
CAGGCTGTTGCTTTTCATCTTCACTGTGGGCAGCTGGTTTACAAAGCTACCACAGAACTGATGTGAGGAAAGATGAGAATAGGGATACTTTAAATGCCAGAAAACTCACTGTTCTTACTTGAACTCAGCCTTTTTTATTGAATAAATACTCCTGGATTGCTGAAAACTTTTGGTTAATTTCCAGAGTTCTGAAAAATGTTGATTTAGAAAAGTTTGGGCCAGGTATGGTGGCTCACGCCTGGAATACCAGCACTCTGGGAGGCCGAGGCGGGTGGATCACCTGAGGTCAGGAGTTGGAGACCAGCCTGGCCAACATAGCAAAACTCTGTCTCTACTAAAAATACAAAAATTAGCCAGGTATGGTGGTGGGTGCCTGTAATCCCAGCTACTCAGGAGGCTGAGGCAGGAGAATCGCTTGAAACCAGGAGGCGGAAGTTGCAGTGAGCCAAGATCACGCCACTGCACTCCAGCCTGGGCGACAGAGTGAGACTCTGTCTCAAAAAAAAAAAAAAAAAGAAAGAAAGAAAGAAAATAAAAGAAAAGTTTGCCTCTTTCTGTTTACTTTTATGAAGGAGAGGAGTTTTGTAGAGTCTTACTCTGCCATTTTCACTGACATTACTTAATCTCACTGGTTTCTGGTCTTGTTATTATTTTTCTTGGCACTGCTTTAGACACGTTCCACAAATATTGATATGCTATATTTTATTTTCATTCAGTTACATGTATTTTTCCTTTTAGGATTTCCTCTTTAATCCATAGATGATTTAGAATTCTATTGTTTTATATCCAAGTGCTTAGAGATTTTCCTATCGACTTTCCATTACTGATTCCTATCTTGACCCTATTATCTTCAAGAAACTTACTTTGTATGATTTTAAGTCCTTTAAGTGCCTTCAGATTTGTTTTGTGGTCCAAGATATGAATGATCTGTCTTCATGAATGTTTCATGGGTACTTAAAAAGAATGTGTATTATTCTGTTGTCTGGTTGAATGGTCTTTAAAAGTCAATTCGCTCTTGATGGATGGTGGTCGTGTTCAAATATTCTACATCTTTGCTGATTTTCTGTCTAGTAGTTCTGTTAGTTGCGGACAGTGGGGTGTTTACATTCCCAAGTATATCTGTGGATTTGTCTGTAAGTCTACAATATATTTGGACATTTAACTTATTATGGTCTACTGTTAATGATGTTTTACCACTTTAAGTGAAGTGTGGGAACCTTACTTCCACCTATCCCCTAAAAATATACATATAATTCTTTGATATTTCTTATACAGACATTGAGTACCACATCAATGGTGTATGATTTTTGCTTCAATGAGTACATATTTTTTAAGAAACTCATGAGGGGCCAGACAGGGTGGCTCACGCCTGTAATCCCAACACTTTGAGAGGCCAAGGCAGGTAGATCACTTGAGGTCAGAAGTTCCAGACCAGCCTGGGCCAACATGGTGAAACCCCATCTTTAATAAAAATACAAAAATTAGCTGAGTGTGGTGGCGGGCACCTGTAGTCCCAGCTACTCAGGAGGCTGAGACAGGGGAATCGCTTAAACCCAGGAGGCAGAGGTTGCAGTGAGCCGAGATGGTGCCACTGCACTCCAGCCTGGGAGACAGAGCAAGACTCTGTCTAGAAAAAACAAAAACAAAAACAAAAAAACTGTTGAGGAATGAGATAGTCTATTATATTTAGCTCTCTCACCACTTTGTGGTTTGATTTTTTTTTCTTTTTTAACCCATTTTGTCATTCTTCTTTCCTTTCTGTAGTTCCAAGCCTTCTTCTATTTATTTAGTCATGTCTGAATGTCCTGTAGCTATCCTTCTAGACTGGATCTATTTGCAACAAGTTTTGTTACTTTTCTCTTATCTGAGAATATCTTTATTATCCCTTCATTCTTAAAAGATAATTTGGCCAGATTTGGAATTCATGGTTGGCAGAGTTTTTTTTCTGCACTTAAAAATTATTGTACCCCTTCCTTTTGGTCTCTTTGGTTCTTCATGAGACGTTTGCTGTCTTTCAAATTGTTTTTTCCCAACGCATAAAGCATTAATTCTCTCTAGATGCTGGTTATGGATTGGATATGGTTTGTTTGTCCCCATCAAATCTCTTGTTAAAATTTGATCTTCAATGTAGCAGTGTTGGATGTGGGGCCTAAAGGGAGATGTTTGGCTCATGGGGGCATTCTTCATGAATAGATTAATGCCCTCCTTTGGGGGTGAGTGAGTTCTCACCCTTATTAGTTCCAAATAACTGATTGTTTAAAAGAGCCTGGCACCTCTTCCCTTCCTCTCTTGCCTTCTCTCTTACCATGGGATCTCTGCACATGCTGGCTCCTCTTCACCTTCCACCAGGAGTGGAAGCAGCCTGAGGCCCTCTCCAGAAGCAGACGCTTGTACCATGCTTCTTGTACAGTCTGTAGAACAATGAGCCAAACAAATTTATTTTCTTTATAAATTACCCAACCTCAGATATTCCTTTATAGCAACATGAAATAGATTGAGAAAATACTTCAAGATTTTTTTACTTGCCTTTAGTTTTCAGAGGTTTGACTATAATGTGTCTTGGTGTAGAATTCTTTACCTTGTTTGATATTCCCTTGTTTTCTCAAATATGTCGTTTTATATTTTTTCCAAAATTGGGAAAATTTCAGTTATTATTACTCTGGATATTTTTCATCTCCATATTCTTTCTCCTCTCCTTCTAGGATTGTAATAATATTAATGTTAAATTTTTTTCATTATAGTCCCTGAATCTCTGTTCTTTTTCTTTTCAATTTATTTTCTCTGTGTTGTTCAGATTGGGTAATTTCTATCATTTTATCTTCAATCTCATTGATTCACTCCTTTGTCATATTTTTTCTGGCATTGAGTCTATTGAGTGAGTTTTTAAAACATTTTTGCTGACTGTATTTGCAGTTCTATAATTTGATTTCCCTTTGGTTCTTTTTAAATCTACTTTATATATCTTATGAGATTATCAGTATTTTCATGTGTTTCAAATATGTTTGTAATTGCTTGTGGAAACATTTTTATGATGGCTGCTTCAAAGTCCTTGTCAAATGATTTCAACATCTGAGTCATCTCAGTGTTAGCATCTGTTGACTGCTTCTCTTGCTCAAATTGTGATTTTTCTTGATTGTTGGTATGATGAATGATTTTCAATTATATCCTGGACACTTTGGTTGTTAACATTGTAAGACTCTGAATCCATTTAATATTTTATCTTTTTTTGTAGCAGACAGTCACCCACTTTAGGTGTAGCATGCAGTCAAGCTGTAAGTGGGTTTTCAGCTGCCTCCTGGACCTTGCTGACACCATCCTGACAAAGGTTAAGCTTATACTGCCTATTAGTGCTTATGAGTGGGATGGAAGTGCAGCAACCCTGTTAGGACCAACTCACACTGTCTCTTTGTCTCCAAATGGGGTATAAACTCAGCTCCCTGCTAGACCTAGCTGACACAGAGGCAGGAGGACAGGGATGGCTGACTAGCCCTGCCACAAACTGAATCTTTCCATTGTCTTGATGGTAAGTGAGGGGGTGGATGCTCAGTGAAGCACTCGGCCCCACTGACGAGACCAAATCAGGAAAATTGGAGTACTGTCTGCTTTCACTGGGTGGCAGATGGAAAATTGGCTCCCTTTTCGGACCTTCCAACACCACTGGGTGGGTAAATCAGAGTTTCACTCCTGCTTCCTTGGGGCTGTTAGGGGAGATAGAAGATGAGCTTCCCATTGGGCCAGGTGGTAACCTTGGGTGGGAATATTTTTTCACTGGTCTTTTGCTGGAGCAGGGCTGATATTCTGTTGTCTTTTGTTTCTCTTTTCCTGATCATTTATTCAAGGGGAATAGGCTTTTTCTTGGAGCCTTTTCTCTCCCTTTACTGTGCTTGCTGGTGGTTCCAGGTTGTAGGTTTCATCAATGCTCCATTCAAGATAGATGGAGGCAGAAAGGAAACCCAGGGAATTCACCACCATGTTGTTCCCCAAGTCCCAAAGCCCTTAGTCAATGTGACTTCTTTCCACCTGTCAGAATTTTCCTAAGCGTGTTTGTTGCATTCTGTGCAGAGCCTTTTAGTTGCAAGAGGAAAGACCTGGAAGGAATGCAGCTATTCCTCTTGGCTGGAATCAGAACTCTGAAATTACTTTTTGTGAAGATCTGTAATGATGTGGGAAATGCTTAATGTTACATAAATAAGAAAGATAGAATTTTCACATTATGTAATCTCAACCCTGTAATGCATTTCAGAACTGGATAGAGATATGCCACATTGTCAACAATGTTTATGACTGGGTTGTGAGACTGGGTATAATTTAAATTATCTTCATGTTAATATTTTTCTTGCATATTCTAATTTTTCTACAGGGTAAAAAAAAAACCCTCTTACAATTCAAAGGCATGTTTACTTAAACACCCTTTATATGCTGAGCTATAATCGCCCCTTTTCTTACTTTTTTTCTATTGGTCTAGTTTTGCCTCCAGGAAATATACAGAATAAGTAAAACCTCTTTACTCCTGACACCCCATAAAACCCTCAAAGAACTCTAAATTTACTTTGAATAAGTAAATATGAGCCTCTTCCTCAGATTATCAGTTTCTTCATACTAATATCCTATTATTTGCAGCTTCAAGGGCATTCTTGAAAAACAAAGTGGAAAAAAACTAGGAATTGGGTCATGCCCTTGTTCATCTCCCCAGACTGTTAGCTGCCTTTAATCTACACACCATAGAAACCTGCTCACCTCTGTTAGGTCACTGGCAACCTGGGCTACAACTGTGGGTTCTGTTTCCACCCCCAGTGAGCTCCGGTCCTATATTCTTCTCTGTACCCCCAACACTTAGCATAGTGCCTGGCACAGGATAGGCACTCTATAAAGGTTGAATTGGATGGATGACTGATGAATGGATGGACACAAGGAACAAATATTTGTTGGATAGATGGATTAATTAATTAATTAATATCCTCAGTCAATGCTGCACCACATGATTCTCCCAATGGGATCACTTTCTTACTCCATGCCTTAACGTTTTCCATAAGCCTCTTGTGTGTATATAGCTATAATCTCACTGAGATTTACCTTCAACAAATCCCCGACATCCTTCAAAATGTAAGTTTTATGAGCCATGCTTTTATCTGCTGTTGTTGTTTAATTTTGTCTACATATGTGTTTCAATTTTTTTAATTTTTAAAATTTTATCTGTATAAATTTAAGGGGTATGAGTGCAGTTTTGTTACATGGATGCATTGTATAGTGGTGAAGTCTGGGCTTTTAGTGTAACCATCAGCCAAACAGTGTACAAACATTGTACCCATTAAGTAATTTCTCATCCCTCACCCTCTCCCTCCACCCTCCGTCCTCGCCAATCCCCACAGTCTGTCATTCACACTCTATGTCCACGTGTATATATTATTTAGCTCCTATTTATAAGTGAGAGCATGTGGTATTTGTCTTTCTGTTTCTGAGTTGTTTCACTTAAGATAATGACCTTCAATTCCATCCATGTTGTTGCAAAAGACACACTTTCATTCTTTTTTATGGCTGAAGATTATTCTATTGGGTATATATACCACATTTTCTTTATCCTGCCACCACTGATGGACACTTAGGTTGATTCCGTATCTTTGCTACTGTGAATAGTTCTGCATAAACATGCGAGTACAGGTATCTTTTTTATATAATGATTTTTTTCCTTTGGGTAGATATCCAGTAGTGGGATTGGTGGGTCGGATAGTAGTTCTATTTTTGTTCTTTGAGAAATCTCCATGCTATTTTCCATATGAGTCCTGCTTTTAATCTTTCATCTACTTTTATTGTATTTAGCAGGTAATGAGATTTTAAGAAGAGAGTGTTTAAAGTAGTTGAAATATTTTCATCACTTTCCTGAGACTAGCTAGTCAAATAATTAATTTTTTCTACCCACCAAGGCAAGCCTCATCAAATTGAGGCATCTGTTTATTCATCAAATGGCTATGAAATGAGTGCAGATTAAAGAGACAAGTTTTAAAGGCTCAGAATCATTGACTGACCAGTGAAACACCCTAGTAACATTCAGAGAGTGAACACGATTCATCACAAAGAGGGCCACATTCCTGAAGCAGCTGAAGTTTAGATTTTTGATATTATCTTCAAATAAGGCACTCCATACAGTCACAGAGATACCCCAGATAGCATAATGACAGCATATTGTGTGTTCTTTTCAAAAAAGCATTCCTCTGTTAAATGAATGCATTTAAAATATACCACATTTTTATAGCCCTGTTTTGGAATTTTACCTTTTTAAAGATATAGCAGGAAGCTCAAAAAATGCAAGTGCCTGAGGGTCTTTCCTGATCTCTGTGGGATCAGGAACCAATATTCCTTGTGATGTTGATTACAATGACTTGTAATAATATGTCCATTGTTACCATAGTTTGTCCTTCTAGGACAGTGAACAAATGGAATAGTCCTGGGTGGAAATTCATATCAAAGAAGAAGTAATTAAACTTCCCTGGCTTCCTCGGCCCCATATTTGCTTCGAGGGGTGCCCTTTGGTTTCATAAAATCTCCAGGACTTAGAAAGATTGAAGTATCTTCGTAGATTTTCATCAGGTAATCTCTTTCTCAAGAGGCCTATAGATTTTTGCTCGTTTTATGTGAGCATAAACACAAGTTCCAGACACATTTTTCATATTCCAGAGCAAACCCTGTGCCTCACAAACATTTCATGTAATGAAGGCTGTTTTCAGCTCGAAATGCCATTGTTTTTGTTTGAGAGGAAAATAGTGTTTTTTTGGAATAGTTTGGGCTGTTATTGAAATTGACCTGTTGGGAACAGATGATTGAGCCCAGAAAACTTCACCTAGATAAAAATAGCCAAAATACTTTCCCCAGGTAAAGCAACCTACAAGTGCTTTTATATTAATGACCCTTGTTCATAAGGGTCAATAAATTATTCAGCTTTTTTCCAATATACTTGCAATTGAGGATATCTTTTTTCAATTTTTCTTTATCACACCTCACAAAACTTCAATTTAAATACATTTATCATAATGCATATTATGTATTCAACTTAATTTTCTGAGGGCCCACCAAGTGCCAGGCATTGCTCTAGATGCCCGTGATACAGCAGTGTCAAAGGCCCCTGTTCTTGCTGAGATTACTTTGAGTGGGCGAGAAAAACAAACAGAGATAGAAGATGTCAGGCAGTGATAAATGCTATGAAGACAATGAAGCAGTAAGAGGCAATAGAGAGTGACAGGGGTATTCAGGTGAGTGAGGGAGGGAGCCATGTGGAAGCTGGGAGGGAGAGCATTCCAAGAAGAAGAGGTGGCAGGTACAAAGGCCATTTCATGGGCGTGTGCCTGGCGTATTCATGAGACGTTGCCAAGGAGGGAAGTGTGGTTGAAGGGCCATGATAGAGCAGAAGGAAGAGGAGAAGGAGAGATATCCAGGGTTCAAATCAATTCAGGCTTTTGAGGACATGGAAATAACTTTGAATTTACTCTAAATGTGAGGAAAAGCCACTAGAGAGGGTTGGGCAGAGGCACAACATAAGCTTATATTTTAAAAGGGTCACTCTGGTTGCCAGGTGAACAATAGATTAAAAGGGCCAAGAAAGAAACAGCGAGACCAAATTGGAAGCTCTTGCAATAGTGCAGGTGAGAGATGATGATTATTTGATCAAAACTGGTATGTAAAGGTGGTGAGACATGGTCAGTTCCTGGTTATATTTTGAGGATAGAGCAACAGCTTTCCGACGTATTGAATGTGGGGTACAAGAGAAAGAATATAGTCAAGAATAACACCAACATTGAGAGTTTTGGCCTGAGAAGCTAGAATGGTGAAGCGGCCATTTGCTGAAATGGGAAAGTCTGGGGAAAGTGCAGGCTTGGAAATGAGTCTTTGGAAATTAAGACTTTGTTTCAGACATATTAAGTTATGAGGCCTATTGGAGATCAAAGGAGAGTTATAAAGCAAGCTGCTGGAATACACAAATTCTTGCTGCTGAAAATTGCACTGAAATTAAACATAAACTTATCTCAATGTTTCTCAAAGTATGTTTTTCATGTTGCTGGTTTTGTACACTGTTGAACAGTGTTACATTGGGCTTCCACTTCTGACCATGATGGAGCCACTGATGCCAGAATAATCCTCCCTCCATAAACAACTATAAAACTGGACAAAGTATAGAGGAACTGTTTTTTTGCAGCGAACAACAGGCGACACAAGACTAATCCCTGACAGAAGGGAAACTTACAAGGTGAGTCTCATGACTATCCAAATATCTGCCTGGGGAAAGCTTTCCAACTAAACGCAGCTGAGAGCAGGAGTCCAACCTGAGCACTGTGGTCTGTAAGCTGAGGAGGCAGAAATGATAGTTTGGGTCAGCCAAGACAGCCGGAATCTGTGGCGGGACATAGCAGAGGAGGGAGCTATGCAGAAAGGGGGCCCCAATAGTCCACATAGGGAAACTCTATGAATCCGTTGAGGGATGAGCTGTCCACGTGCAGAGCAAGACCTCTTGTGGCTCACCAGACAGCAATTGCTATCATATTGAGAGTGTAACAGAGATATTAGAGGCTGAAAAGTACTTGACATTAGAGTCCAGCCTGCCAGAGTGAAGAGACCTTGTTCACACCTCATTGACACCCGTGGCATCCAGATGAGACACTGGAAAGCCTGCTCCTTAGGAGCAAGAACAAAGCTTATTAAAGCAGGGGCCTTAGATGCAAAGTGGCCCCAAACGCCAAAGGCACTGAGAAACCAAAAAATGAGGCAGACCAAATTCAGCTTGTCAGTAAAAGGTGTTTTGTTAGGGCAGCTTACAAAAAGAAGCATGATCTTAGGTGTCAGCAAGACAGGTAGATCTCTGCACTGCTAGTCCCTAGACTCAGGGATTACATGCCTTAGGGAGGTGGGGGGAATGTGCTTTGTGTAAGACAATGAAGGACAATCCTCCAGAACAGGCCAGAATGCCGTCTGTGTCAAAGCTACACTCTGTGTGATGACACCAAGGTGGACATGTTCTTCCACCAAGGACAGTAAATAAAGTAGGCATCAGGAGGAATTCACAAGACTGGGGCTAATCAGAAGTCAACATGGTGGATTAGTATCCAACATGGAGTCACTTCTGTCTCCACACGAGGCCTAGAGTAACATCTACTCTAAACCCGTCGTATCAAAATCTAAAGTCGAATGGTTTTAGAACAAGGTTCACACGGGATAAAGAGATTGGCAGATGAGTCCTGCCAAGTTAGAAGGGCTTGGAAGGTGTCTTGAACTGTCCATGTATCTGCACTAACCAAGTATAAAAAGTAGCCTACATAAATTCACATTGATTAGACACTAATTAATAACCCTGTTAAAACAAGTATCAACACTTTTCAGAGAAAGAACAGAAACCAGTGTTCTCTAAAGTGCACTATCACAATGTCCAATAAACAATCAAGAAGGGCTAGACATACAAAGTAACAGGGTAATGTGAACCATAGTTATTATTGTCTAAAAAGCAGTCAATTGAAAGCAAACCTAAAATGGACCAGATTTTAGGATTAGCAAAAAAGACTTTAAAGCAGCCGTCAAACTTCTGTTCATAGAATTAGAGCAAAATGTGGTCTTGGTGAGTGAACAGGTAGGGAATCTCAGCAAAGAGATGAAAACTATGTAAAATAAAAATTCTTGAAATGAAAAAGCTAAAGTATTATTTGGGAGTTAAAAAAGGATTCTGTGGACAGTTAAAATGGGAAACTCATGTTTAAAAAGATTTAAATGGGTTGACTGACTGCAGTACTTCTTAATGCCTTTAGTATGCTACACGCATGATGAATCTCTAAAAAAAGATGAAAAGATACAAGGCTTGCCACACATTTGACTGCAGAACTCAACTTTCCCAGAGACAGTAATCTGCAGAACATAATTGAGACTTGGACTTTATGCTTGGATATCTTCCAGCTGTGCCCATTCTCTGACCTGCCATGCTCTCCCATATTGCCACACCTCTGAACCCTACTTCCTCTGCTTTGAAACCCTTTACGCTCCCACATTTATCTGATTAACTATTCACCCTTCAAAACTTATCCTAACCATCTTCGTCTTTCTGAAGCCTTCCCCAGCAACCTCTCATAGAATTGGCCACTCCTTCTCCTGAGATTCCCGAGCACTTTGTAGAAACATCCACTGAGTCATCATTTGCCATGCTGCAATATAATATATGTTTACATGGCTCTTCTTGTAACCTCCTTGTGGGGACTGTCACCTCCTCAAGAGCAGTGACCAATCTGATTCATCTAGATGTCCTCAACACACAATATAAGTCCAGGGATTGGCAGCATCATAACCGTTGAGTGAGCAATGTCTTACTTCCAAAGATGACAGCCAATGGAAATCAAGGATCATGACCGAGATGATCCACCCTGCAATATTTAGCAGCATTAAGACAAGTCACTGCAATCCTCTGAGGCACAGTATTTCATGATGACTAGGAGCACAAACTCTGGGGCCTGATGGCCGGGGTTCATATCTACACTTTATCACTTGCTATCTGTATAACCTGGAGCAACTCATTTAACTCCCTTTAGCCTCAGATTCCCCATCTGGAAAATGAGGATAGTAGCCTCCTCTACCTGATGGGATGTGTGGGGATTAAATGAGATAATTCATGTAACAGAGCTACCAAGCCCTACACATAGAAAGCACTCAGTGAGCAGTGGCTATTTATGTTATTACCTTTTCCTGCTTGTCACCTGCCTGCCACCACCTCCCCTCCTATGTTCAGTCAGTTATCAGCAGGCTCCCCTCTAGCTTCCTTACCCCTGACCTCCTGCCTGTCACTATCACCCATGACCAACACTTGTCCACCCATTCATACCCAGGGGCAGCCTGAGCTGCCGGCATGCACCCATCCTCACATGTACCTCCAGGGCTGTATGCACAGGCCCAACTCATCCCTCAAGGCCAGATTCAAGCTGAGTCTGCCTGTGAAGCTTCACCAACCCTTGGCCTCTCCCTTCCCTCCTGTGGCATTCATCTGGCCCACGTGATGAGCATTTGGCCGTGTACCCCCATTGTTTCACATAGGCCAGAGTTCCTCCCTCAGAAAGATGACAGTCCTTCTGGGCAGAGGCCTAAGCTCATTCCATTTCCTTCTGTGACTGGCTCCTAAATTCAAGACCCAGGCAAGGGCCATGGCAGGATACTGAGAGTGCAACAGCACATCACGCCGTCTCTATACATGTCCCTTGAGGTCGCAATGATGAGATAGCAGGAGTCCCACAACCAGCTGCCTCCAGAGTCCAGGCAGCAGGTTCTATGTGAGATCTTCAAGGTTTTAGATAACTAAACCTTATACTCAGCGGTGTGATGTTATCTAAAATGGTTTGATGATCTTGGGCTGCATGAATAGAAGCTCAGGTTCCAGGACAAAGGCAAGGGTTTTGTGTCTTCTCAACTGGTGTGACATTGTGTTTCATCCCTGCACACTGATGGACTGTCATAGCAACACCAAGAACACACAAAAAAGGGAAGCACCAATGTCTAGTAGTCTAGAAACGACCTCTGATGGGGAACAGCCAGAAACATAAGAATTTTCCATTAAGAAAATATAATCATGTGATGTCCTTTAATAAAAATTGTTAGGGTTTTTTTTTAACCTTAAAATCTAGCATTCATAGTGATGTAGCTACAACATCCTAGCAAGCTGTTGTTATTGTTTTTTCAAAAAAAATCAAATTGCCATCTGCTAAACCTTGTTGATAAATTTATTTCGAAACATGCTTTCTTCTTCCTTTCTCCCATCCCCATCTTAATTATAGAAGAGCCAGCCCACAGTACTCTCCTCCAATCAGGGCTTTAAAACACTATGAGCTATCTCACACGAAATGTGAGGTCTGGAAATCAGTGGGAAGAATAGTCTGTAAACTGAGCATTCAGTGTAGGAAGACAGTGAATATTATCTTGAAAAACTGGAATTATGTTACTGAAGAAGTGTAAGGTGACTATTCATGTCTACATGAGATCGTAAGGAAGAGAGACTCAGCAGACACAGCCAATGGTGGGACCCACACTGCAAAACCTAATGATGATTAAACAGTCTGAGAGGCTTAAGATGCTCAGAGAAATAAAGGAAAGGACAGAATCCACAGGGCAGGGAGAGGATATTGGGGAAAATAAGGTAGCAAATAGAAATAAAATAGCCATTAAGGTTAAAACACTCCCTAGGCAAGTTAAACTAGATGACGTGATAGAGGACTTGTAGTTTGGAAGATGATTCTGAGGAAATCAGACCAAAACACAGAGAAAGAGCAGAAATTACGAAAGTGAAATCAATGTAATGTGAAGAGTAGAATGACAAATTCAATATAAATCTAAATAGGGATTTGAAGCAGAGAATAGGGAGAGTGAGGGAGAGGCAACATATTGAAGAGATAATGGAGGAGAATTCACCAGAATTGAAGAAGGGTGAGTGCTCAAACTGAAAAGGCACACGAATTATGAGCAGGATACATGAAAATAAATCCACCTGCAGTCGCACTGTAGTGACGCTGAGAAGTGTCAAATACAAAGACCAAATATTAAGATTTTCTTAAGAAAGGGAACTAATGTAAGTTACTGAGAAGCTATATCCTGTCTTTTCTGCTGGGCTGGTGGGCTGGTGGCTGGTGGCTGGTGGGTTGGTGGGATGGTGGGCTGGTAGACTGGTGGGCTGGTGGCTGGTGGCTGGTGGCTGGTGGGCTGGTGGCTGGTGGGCTGGTGGGCTGGTGGCTGGTGGCTGGTGGGCTAGGGGCTGGTGGCTGGTGGCTGGTGGGCTGGTAGGCTGGTGGGCTGGTGGCTGGTGGTCTTCAACTTCCAGCCAGAGAATGTAGCAAGAACTGAGAAGCAGCCAGTTACTCTCCAAGTGAAGGCTAGGCTACTTGAGCGAGACATTTAGACCAAGAAGAAGGTTCCGACTTCATCCAAACCACTCTGCAAGGCCTTGTTGTTAAGATTTGTTGATAACGTGGGCTTGGGCTTTCACTCTTTAACATGTGTGGGCATGCATGTGCGTGCATGTAGGGCAGTGGTGTCAGGCATCTTAAATTATCTGCAATCCATCTCCTCTTTTTTAATAATGTACATAAAAGGATAATGAAAGTCTCCCAAAGCAAAAGTTCTCAATCCTGGCTGCAGGTGAGAATACACTGACGCCCAGGCGGGCCCATGTTTAAACTCTCTGGAGAGTGACATCAATGATATAGATGAGTCTGTGTCATGGGGCCTCCTCCTCTGTCCATGTCCTGAAGGAACTCAGCTAGTGTGCCTGCAATACGTGTCAACTGCCTCTCTGAGCATCAAGTCCCGTAAGGGTCCCCGAGCCGTGATGGGGTTGCTGGTCCCCTGCATTCTCCACCCTCTCGTAATCATGGTTGTGTCCACTGCATGCCCCCAGTCCTGTTGTAAACTTAAGCTTCACCACAGGCAGGGAAGAAAGACACTTTCTCTTTAGACAACTGGCTCGGCTAAAATGTAAATATGACCTTTGGGAACTGCTAATATGACCTTTGGGAACTGCTAACTGCTAACCCGAGGGTTGATTCCAGTAAAAAGAATATCTTCATCATTTTCACTTGCAGAATTACAAAGAGATGACAAATATCACGTTCTGTTTTAAACATCGTCACCCAGAAAGCTTTACCCCGGCTTTGGAGTCAGAGTCTGCTGGGATGTACTTGTTGAAACCGCTTCTTTCACATGTGGGAGGCTACACAAATTCCTGTGGTTTTTGGACCTTCAGTTTCTTCATCGGTAAAAAGAATGAGGGGGCTGGACTGGACTTTTGGCTTGTGGTCCATGGGATACAGGGTTCAGACCTCCAGGAAACTCTCCAAATCGGGGCCTTTGCAGATAGGACCCAGGCTTTTGTATTTTAAGAAGCCCCCACAGATGACACTGACATACACTGCTGAGTACTGACCTCGATTACTTTAATTCCTAACATTTTATATTAAAACCCCCAGTTTGTAGACAAAGTAAAAGTGTCTAATAATAGTGCTAAAAATTCCCTCACAAAATTTTAGTACCATGATTCCATTTAAATTGGATTTTTTCAATTATTTAGATAAATAATTAATTTATGATGAAAGAAATCCGAGTACCAATGCTGTATTAACCAATATGGCTGAAATATATATATACTCATCATTTAAGTGAAACAAAGTACTTGGTTTAGGAGGAATACTACTAAGAAATGCCTTAGTTAGGAAATGTTCTAAAACATTCATGATGAAAAAAGGGCAGCGTAGGAGTCTCCAAGCAAAACTACCTCATTTCATTACCAAATCATTAGACCTCAGAACCAGGTCTTACATCAGGGATGAAAATAAAGAAGTGAAACTTACCCTGGAATTGAGAACAGAAACTGAAGCCATGGCTAAAAAGCAGAAGATAGCTGTAGAGAAAGCCCCTTCTTGTCATAGCACCCAGTGGGTGAGCAAGGAAAAACTGATGAAAGGAAAATCCTGGTGGGCGAGGCTCAGGGTGCCACTGAGTGCTGGTCTCTCTGGCCTGTGTGGAGAGGCAGGAGCACTGTCTCAGCATCTGAGGATGAACTAGACACTACACCCCAGCACAGGTAGGGCGCACCTCAACTCCGACCCCTCACCTCTGGGCAAAGGTGGGGCAGGACTACAACTCTAAAGCTATTAAGTGCCTCATCCTGTCAAAGTCAAGCCTCAGAATAGAAACTGAGTTGACTTATAGAAAAATGAAGTTGTTTTCCCTTGCACATTTGTGGACTGGTACATATATATCCCTGCCACAGAGTCGCTGTGGTCGTTAGCTTTGTTTAACTCTGCTCTTTGGCTCAAATGGAGATCTTGGCATACCCTGAGTACCTTCCTGCTCCTTCTTTTTGTTTTTTTTTTTTTTTTTTTTAGATGGAGTTTTGCTCTTGTTGCCCAGGCTGGAGTGCAGTGGCGTGATCTCAGCTCACCGCAACCTCCGCCTCCCAGGTTCAAGCGATTCTCCTGCCTCAGCCTCCTGAGTAGATGGGATTACAGGTGTGTGCCACCACCCCAGCTAATTTTGTATTTTTAGTAGAGACGGGGTTTTTCCATGTTGGTCAGGCTGGTCTTGAACTCCTGACCTCAGGTGATCCTCCCACCTCGGCTTCCCAAAGTGCTGGGATTACAGGCATGAGCCACCGCACCTGGCCTTCCTGCTCCTTCTACTTCTTCAAGTATAGATTGCTCCTTCCTCCCTCCATTAGCAGTGGGAGAATTTATTCATTCACTCCCTCATTTCATTCATTCGTTCTATAAACACCACATGTCAGAGACCACTTCAGGCAACACAAATAATAGCAGGAGGCTGGGCGTGGTGGCTCATGCCTGTAATCCCAGCACTTTGGGAGGCCAAGGCAGGCATATCACCTGAGGTCAGGAGTTTAAGACCAGCCTGGGGAACATGGTGAAATCTTGTCTCTACTAAAAGTACAAAAATTAGCCAGGTGTGGTGGTGGGTGCCTGTAATCCCAGCTACTCAGGAAGCTGAGGAAGGAAAATAGCTTGAACCCAGGAGGCAGAGCTTGCAGTGAGCCAAGATCATGCCACTGCACTCCAGCCTGGGCAATAAGAGTGAAACTGTGTCTCAAAAAAAAAAAAAAAAAGAAACGGAAAGAAGGAAGGAAGGAAAGAAGGAGAGAGAGAGAAAGAAAGGAAGGAAGGAAGGAAGAAAGAAAAAGAAAGAAAGAGAAAGGAAGGAAGGAGGAAAGAAAGAAAGAAAAAGAAAGAAAGAAAAGAAAGAAAGAGAGAAAGAGAAAGAAAAGCAGAGAACAGGACAAGTTCCTTTTCTCCTGAAGACTACATTTTGAAGGTGAGCGACAGACAGTGAACAAATAAATATATAATGTGTCAAGTGGTGACAAGTGCTCTGAAGATAAATATAGTAGGGAAAAGGAATGAAGAGAGACAGGAGGCAGATGCTATTTTAGAGGTGGTCAGGGAGGCCTCTATGTTGACCTGACATTTGAGCAGAGAGGTCTGTGAACTTATAAAAATGCTTTATACACAGGATAACCACAGATAATCAGCCAACTGGCACAGCAAGGGAACTATTCCCTCAGCAGTACACCCAGAGCCTTGTCACAGTGTAAGGCTGAATCAAAT
The DNA here is from genome assembly GCF_029281585.2 of Gorilla gorilla gorilla. Lineage (NCBI taxonomy): Eukaryota > Metazoa > Chordata > Mammalia > Primates > Hominidae > Gorilla > Gorilla gorilla. The sequence continues at coordinate 35,810,636 of NC_073236.2, read as the reverse complement.
GACCTCTAAAAGAGGGGTAAATGCCAGCTGGGTATGCATCCCCACTGATGAAAGAGAAACTGACCAAGAACAAAAACTGGTAGCACTAGAAATGGGCTCCCATTCAAAACAATGTTCCTGTAAACATATATTGAATTACTTATCAAAAGAGTAGACTGACAAAATCGAAATACCTAAAACTATCCAAAGAGTATTTCCCAATCATGTTTTTCCTTATACTGCATTGATCCGAAAATGTCGAGGAAAGGTTTAGAAATGCATGCTCCCCCAGGCACAGAGGCTCACTCCTGTAATCCCAACACTTTGGGAGGCCAAGGCAGGAGGATCACTTGAGGCCAGGAGCTCCAGACCAGCATGGGCAACATTGCAAGACCCCATCTCTACAAAAAAATTTTAAAATTATCAGGGCATGGTGGCATGCACGTGTAATCCCAGCTACTCAGAAGGCTGAGGTGGGAGGATCCTTGAGCCCAGGAGTGCGAGGCTGCAATAAGCTTTGATTGTGCCACTGCACTCCAGGCCAAGCAACAGAGCAAGACCTCATCTCTAAACAAAAATAGAAGTTCAAGGTCGCAATCATGTTCCAAGATTCCACAGACACACAATACGGCTTATGGAAGGCCTCCTCTCAACTGCAAGTGAGAAGCAGAAGGTGTGTGGAGGGTAGACAATGAGACTTCATGGTCAGGCGGGCCTGTGTCTGAATGGAACTGAGACAGGGATGTTAAATAACTTGCCCAAAAGCACACAGCCAGTGAGGCAGGAAGTCAGTATTAAACCTCAGGCAAATCTCAGGGGAATTATGCTGAGGGAGGTAAAAAAAGCCAATCTTAAGAGGTCACATACTGTCTAATTCCATAACATTCTTGTGTAACATTCTTGAAATTACGAAATTATCAAAATGGAGAATGGGTTCCAGGTCAGAGGGGTAGGGAGGGAGGTGGCTGAAGCCATAGCAGGGTAGGATGAGAAGTCCTGTGGTGATAGAACAGGTCTGGGTCTTGATTGTGGTGGTGGTGTGATACCGAAATCTATGTGTGATACAGTTGCACAGGATTAAATACACACACACACACACACAATGTATTAAAGCTGGTGGAATCTGAAAAAGCTCTGTGGATTGTTCCAATGTCAATTTCCCGGTTTCAGTAGTGTTCAGTAGTATGCAAGATATTACCCGTGGGTGAAACTGAATGAAGGGTTCACAGGATTTCTGTTTTTATTTCTTACAACTGTGCATGAATCTATAATTACTTCAAAATAAAAAGTTAAAAACCAACCAAACAAAAAGCAACTCAGGCAGTTGTAGGCTTGAGCCTAAGCCTTAACCATGATGTAGGGCCAGTAGCTGTGAAACTTTTATGAATCAAGAGATTTTTTAATTAAACAATTTCTATTATTCTGCAATGTTCTCTTTACCTTTTTAATGGACAAGGAAAATAAACCTAATTTAAAATAGCTTTCAAATGCTTGTATTGAGTATTTTATCTAAACCCTTACTTTCTCATAATATAGCCCACATAAAACATCCCAATTCAACATAAGGGGAGAAAACAGCTTCTAAAATATCTGCATTTCTTTCACACATCCCCATTAAAATACAAACTTCTATAGATAGAAAAGCAATCAGGAAGCAAAAGCTTTAAAATAATCCTTGGCCAGGTGTGGTGATTCACGCCTGTAATTCCAGCACTTCGGGAGGCCGAGGTGGGCAACCCCGTCTCTATTAAGAATACAAAAATTAGCCAGGTATGGTGGCGCATGCCAACATGGTGCAACCCCGTCTCTATTAAGAATACAAAAATTAGCCAGGTATGGTGGCGCCTGCCTGTAATCTCAGCTCCTGGGGAGGCTGAGGCAGGAGAATCACTTGAGCTGGGAGGCAGAGGTTGCAGTGAGGCTAGATTGTGCCACTGCACTCCAGCCTGGGCGACAAGACTCTGTCTCAAAAAATAAAATAATAAGCAAGACTCTGTCTCAAAAAATAAAAAAATTAGAAAAAATAATCCTCAATGTCCAGCACCATGGACTGAACTGTCCATGTAACACTCATGCATTTCTACTGCATTTGTGGAAGGCTGTAGGGAGAAAGGAGTGCCTTTGCTCAGCGTACCTTCTACAAGTGTCCCCCAAATCCATAGTAAAAGTAACATCCCTTTTGTTCACCTTTAGTTGTTTAGATTTTTCTGAAATTTTACATTTTAGGCTCTGGAGGATACTATATCGTATGTACAGCAACAATCTGCGCAAACTGCTATGCTTAATTGTGGGAAAATGTATTTTTAAACAAGCATTTACAAAGCAAATTTGAGATAGCACAGGATGGTGACCTGGCTCTGCAGAGACCACAGGCAAGGAGGCAGAACAGTCTGGCAAGACTGTGATCCGGGAATGCAAACCTGGGCCTGAGAAGGAGGGGAAATTAATTCCCCCAGAGAGGCCTGGGAGCCCTGGTGAACCCGAGAGCCGGGAAAGGACCAGCTCGACCCATGAACTCCTGGGAAGAGCTGGGGAGCCAAGATCCTCTTGGCCCCAAGCAAGGCAGCTTAGGGACAGTCACAGGGCACAGGCCTGGGGGGCTGCACCAGCAGCTCTGGAAAACCTGGCTCTCCTTCACTTACTCTGCCTGCCATTTCTGCCTTCCTATAATAGGAAGAGATTGCTTGAGAAAAAAATTAAATAATATTTTCATTGTTAATTTGAGAATTTATCAATGAGAAACATTTTCTGCTCTTGGGCCTCAGGCAGCTGCATGGTCTGCATTCCAAGACCTGGGTGCTAGATGATAATGACAAGAGCTTTGATGGGTATGGTGCCAGAGCAGAGCTCAAGAGAGGATGACTTGAGCAAAGATTTGACATGTAGTTCATTTCCCTCTCCTGCTTTTTAGTATTTGTATTTGATTCCAGACTTTCCTACTAAGCACCTGTAATCCCAGCACTTTGGGAGGCCAAGGTGGGAGGATCACTTGAGTTCAGGAGTTCAAGACCAGCCTGGGCAACATAGTGAGACCCCCCCCCCCCCCGTCTCTGTTAAAATAAATAAAAATTAGCCGGGTGTGGTGGTGTGTACCTGTAGTACCAGCTACTTGGGAGGCTGAGTTGGGAGAAGCTGTGAGCCTGGGAGGTTGAGGCTGCAGTGAGCCATGATGGCGCCACTGCAGTCTAACCTGTGCAACAGAGCAAACCCTGTCCAAAAACACAAAACATAAAAGGGGTAGGGGGAATAAGCATTCCCATTAATTTCTGATGAACCCCAAAATGGGTTACTGTTGGTGATTTTATAGCCTCCAGCAATCAGTGCAAAGACTTTCAGATTCCTACGTGTGAGACTTAGGCCTGGTGGGTATAACATGTGGGGGAATCAGCCAAGCTCACAGTGATTGTCTCACTGCCCCTGTTACCTACAGGAATAGAAGAGCACCCAGGACTGTGGGTGCACTGAAATACTCCACCCTTGGCCCCACGCCCTCCCAAACACAGTTGGTGGGCCCTGCCTCTACTTCCTGCAACTGAAAATGAGTCTGAAATTCTGGTTCTGTCCGTTCTGTGCAGACTGCAGCTGACATGTTTTATGCCATGGGGATGGAGTAACAGGAACACCCATCTTCAGGGACAGGACTGAAGCTGATGAGAGGCACATAGAGAAAAAGTGTCCTCAGAGACTTTCCTCTTCCAAGTGTTATCCTTTTCTGGGACCCAGCCACAGCCCCCTTCTCAGGTCTCCATGGCACACTTCCTTTTCCTCATGATAATGTCTACCTTTCTGGCCAATCTTGTCTGAGTTCGTTTTTCTCACCTTCCAAGGAAGTGTCCTGCTGAATAGTGGTGGAGTCTGCAGGGCCAGCGACTGTGCTGTTTTGCTCAGCACTGTATCTCCTGTGCGATTGCATCTCCTGGCATGTAACAGGGGCTCAGTGATGGAGTTTTGCTCTTGTCGCCCAAGCTGGAGTTCAGTGGTGAAATCTCTGCTTACTTCAACCTTCGCCTCCTGGGTTCAAGCAATTCTCCTGCCTCAGCCTCCCAAGTAGCTGGGATTACAAGCACCCGCCACCACACCAGGCTAATTTTTGTATTTTTAGTAGAGATGAGGTTTCACCATGTTGGCCAGGCTTGTCTCCAACTCCTGACCTCAGGTGATCCACCTGCCTCGGCTTCCCAAAGTGCTGGGATTACAGGCATGAGCCACCACATCAGGCTGACACAGAGATTTTTTTAAAACTAACCTTGAAGTGAAAACACACCACTTTAGCCATATTTAATTCAACAGAAACGTTATTAGCTTTGGCCCACACAAGGGGTGGGGGTGTTTACAGAAGAATGTAGAGATAATCGGCACTGACTTAGAGGCTTCCTACCACACCCTTCTAGTCACTTGGCAAAGAAAGCAACCTCAATCTCATATATGAGATATATATATATATGAGATATATATGTATATATACGTATACATATATACATATATACGTATATATGTACGTATATATACATATATATGTATACGTGTACATGTATATGTATATATATATATACGTGTATATATATGTCATTGGAACTACATATATAGTTTCATATATATGTAACTATATATCTATTTATACATATATGTAACTACGAAACTATATATGTATGTAACTTTGTATACATAAAGTCCAGTTTCAATGGCATCCGTGGAAATGCTGAGCAACCTGTTCTTGGCAGGGTGGGGCTCAGGGCACCTCTGTAGCAAAAGTTCATAGACAGTCGTGTAAGCTTCACATTTTACATAATTCAGACTCATCTTCAACATCCATATTTCTTGGAGAAAATGTTCAAGAGAATCTGGTTGGGCCAATGTGGGAAAGGAGTCCATGGCCAATTAACTATGGCAGGGAAGGCAAGACCATGAAGAACAAGCCTGTGTGCCAGAGGTCCACCGCTGTGGGCAGGGGAGCCGTGCTCTCAGAGGGAGAACAAACGGGTGATGCACCAGACTTCACCCTGGTGATACTTACAGCCTGCATCTCTGATAGGAAGGGATTGGCAGCAGCTAGAGCTGAGAGCAGGCTGCTCAAGGGAAAGGAGCTGTGATGAAAGCAGGGGCCTCAGGAGGCAGGGAGGTGCATCTGCAGCAGCTCTCAGGTCATATCCTAGGCCTGTGTTTGGCTCAGGCTAATGCCTCACACGCTTCTGCCTGCCTCAGAGACATCAAAAGTCTGTGCGTAACATGTTAGTGAACAAACGAACTTTAGTGTCCTACCAGGGTCTCAGACTAACCAGAGAAGAGGAAATTAGCTCAGAGCTGGACTCAAGCCTTCTATGCTAACCTGTGCAAGCAATCATGGCCTCAGGAGGCTCCTGGGCACTGTCTCTTTAGAGGACAAGAGCAGGTGGTCCTGAGGTCCCAGTAGATGCTGCAAAGCATGGGCACCATTGGCTGCCACTGCGGGCTAAGATTGGTTGATTCAGACGTTTGGCAACAGTGAAAATTCTGTGGAGGAAATATTTCCTAGGGCCTGATGCACCCTCAGGCCGGCCCCACCTGCACCAGCAACGGGCTAAGATCCTTGCTAGCCATCTCTAGTGGAGCTTCATCTAGATCTGAAGTAGCTGTAGGCCTATCATTGCTTCTTTTGTCTTTTTGAACTTTTTATTATGGAAAGTTCCAAGCGTACCTAAAGTAGAGGGACTAGAGAGACTAACATAATGAACTTCCATGCGTTGATTACCCAGCTTCAACAATCACCAACTCATGGCTGATGATCCTCTTTCATCTATAGCCCCGCCCACTGTCCCCACCCACCCTGCAGATTATTTAGAAATAAATCTCATTATATCATTTGATTCACACTTCAGTATATATTTCTGAAAGATAAAACGAATTTAAAAAATCTTTAAAAACCTCTACAAAATCCAAAATAGCCATTATTACGTCTAAGATGATTAATAAATTCTCATCAGAAGCATAGTAGAGGCTGTGCTTTGTGGCTCACGCCTGTACTCCCAGCACTTTGGGAGACTGAGACAGGAGAATCACTTGAGGTCAGGAGTTTGAGACCCATCTGGGCAAGAAAGCGAGACGCACCCCTCCCAATCCCCCTACGACCCATCCCCCACCCAACACACACAAATTTAGCTGGGCTTCGTGGTGCATGTCTGTAGTCCCAGCTACTCAAGATGCTGAAGTGGAAGGATTGCTTGAGTCCAGGAGCTCAAGGCTACAGTGAACCAAGATCATGCCACTGCACTCCAGCCTGAGTGACAGAGCAAGACTCTACGAAAGGAAGGAAGGAAAGGAAGGAAAGGAAGGGAGGGAAGGAAGGAAAGGAAGGGAGGGAAGGAAGGAAGAAAGGAAGGAAGGAAGGAAGGGGAGGTAGGAAAGAAAAAAGGAAGGGAGAGGAGGAGGAGGGAGGGAGGGAAAGGAGGGAGGGAGGGAAGATCAAAGGGAGGGAGGGAGGGAGGGAGGAAGGAAGGAAGGAAGGAAGGAAGGAAGGAAGGAAAAAAATCAGTATTCAAATATTCCCTGTTACTGCTTTTCTTAATACATAGACTAAAAATTAAAATTTCAATTTCCCCAACTGCTTTTAAAAACATTCATATTTCATTGGTGACTATAACAAAAATGTATAAAGCCAACAAACAAAAATGTATAAATGATAAAAACTTAAATCTGCTCTTTAGAACTTGATAATTCATGAGAAAATGAAAATAGTTTCCATCATCCTTTCTCAGGCTGCTGTTTTTTATTTGTCTAAGAAGAAAAGAAAATATGTCAAAGCCTATGGTAGTCACTAGGGCTGTTCACTGATGGGCCCACTTATTTCTCTCCAGCCAATGGGAGGATTGAACTTCCCTGGTACCTTGAAGTTTGTGTGGTCATATGACTTGTTCTGGCCAATGAGTGTGAGTGGAAGTGATGAAATGTCAGTTCTTACCAGAAAATTTAAATCGACATTAGGAGACCCTCCATAACCCTCTTTTCTTTCTGCTACAAGTGACCCAAATTACTCCACTAGCCAGGATCCTGGATCAACATGTTGTGGGAGAGAAAAAAACAAATTGCTGTTTTAAGCTATTGAGATTTGGGGGTTCTTTATCATCACAGCATAACTTGGCCTACCCTGACTTGTAGAAAGTGGCTAGGCTTAAGCTTGTGATTTCAGGGAAGTTCAAGCTATGGCTAATAACCTTTTAATGTCAGTCCTCTTGAGGAATCATTTCATTCATCTCTTATGATATTACTGTATTGATCCGTGCTATCATTTTACTAGAGGAGTAGAATTTTAATTCTGTAGTCTTCAACATTATTATGAGATTAAAACAATAATTATAAGAGTGGCCTGCCATATAAAACACCAAAGATATGTACAACTTTAATTAAATGGACCCGAAGACAAAACAAAAGACGAGACCCTGGCCTGGAAGTCATGTCTCTGCCCTGCCATGGTCTTGGATAGGTTTCTTCATTTCTGGGCCTCAGTTTTCTTTTTTATAATAATGATTATTATTATAACAGTGACATTGTTGAATATCTGCCATTTGCTAGGTAATTCCATGGTACTTTAGTTTATTCAATTCTTACAACTAATCTTCAGTAGTTATTTTTACCCTTTTTTAAAAGTGTGAAACTGTGGAAACTGAAGTTTAGACAGGCTGAGTAATTTGTCAAACCATAGCTGGAAGTGGAGGAGATACTTCCAAAGCCAGACTCAAATAAATATTTAAGATCCATTTCTTGTTCTAAAATCCTATGGCTATTTTGATGTAAGATGATTCACAAGAAGCAAAATTACATTGTCAAAATGAAAATCATATTTACTCCACCAAAAAGAGCAGTTCTCTTACTGGCAATCATATTTTCCAGTGTGATAGAACACATATTTTATGGAGATCAAAGACTCTGCTATTAATATTTCCTTGCCTGCATAAACTATGAAAGGGCTTCGAAGCATCAAACTTTTATGACAGTGCATGGTAACCATTGTTAATGTATTGTATTATTGAAAATTGCAAAGAGAGTAGATTTTCAGTGTTCTCACCACAAATAAGAATGTATTAAAGGTAATGCATATGTTAATTAGCTCAATTTAGCCATTCCACAACATATACATATTTCAAAACATCATGTATACAATAAATATATACAATTATTGTTTGTTAATTTAAAAAATTAGTTTTAAAAACTTTAGGACTGAATACAGATGCTCACCGTAATGTAGACTAAAGGTGAAACAAAATTATTCCCCTTGAGATTTTGCACAGACTATTTCTTTGCTAACATTTTTAAGAATAATTCAAACACTTGTTAATTCATGGTCATAAAGACATCTGACCAGCCATGGTGTGTGGTTTTAAAATATCAGATTTATTTTATTTATTTATTTATTTTGTTTATTTTTTTTTTTGAGATGGAGTTTTGCTCTTGTCACCCAGGCTGGAGTGCAGTGGCACAATCTCAGCTCACTGCAACCTTTGTCTCCTGGGTTCAAGCGATTCTCCTGCCTCAGCCTCTCAAGTAGCTGGGATTACAGGCATGCACCACCACGTCCGGCTAATTTTGTAGTTTTTTTTTAGTAGAGACGGGATTTCACTATGTTGGTCAGGCTGGTCTTGAACTCCTGACCTCAGGTGATCCACCCGCCTCGGCCTCCCAAAGTGTTGGGATTATAGGCGTGAGCCACTGCACCCAGCCTATCAGATTTAAAATACTAAATTTAACTTGTTAAAGTACCAGAAATTAAAGTAATAACATTTAAAGGAAGTAGAATTTACCTTCTGGAAAACACTGCACAGGTATGTGTGTGCGCTAGCTGTGATGCCTGCCCTCAGACCACTCTGCAGAGGCCATGCAAAATGGCCAATTCTCGATTCTTCATTTAGGGAACTCACACTAGACTTGGCAGAGAGAATTGTGTCTCTCCTACCTTATATTTGTCTCTGCAATTGTCATTATTTTACTGTTTTAATTTTTTCATTGTTTCTGGTATTTATCTGCATCTTGAATATGTTGATCTTTGCCTTTACTTACTATTGCTGGGAATTTTACAGTTACAAGCAATTAAATAATAGGGAGAGGGAGAAACACAAACATCCCTCAATACATTGTTCAATGGCCTTTTTTTCCCCTGAATGGCTTTCCATGGCTGTTAGTTTCCACCAAGCAATGCAATATTAAGTACAGTTGAATGACGGGTGAGGCAGGCTTCTTTAATAATGGTGTTTAGGAACATTCAGAAACTCAGGGCAGCCTAAAAATCAACTTTAAAGTACTCATCAGTACTAGAGAGGACAATGGTAAGGGGAGGTGGAAGGAACAAGAAAAATACTAGGGTATTATTTCCCTCCTTTTAATTGAAAGACTACCAAACCACATGACATTTTTCAAAAGTCACAAGATTAATAATTAAATGTTGCAGGAGAGAAAAAATCAGAGTGGCGCTGGAGCCTGTTGTGGAGGAGTTGAAAGGGCAGGCCAAGATTTTGATTCATGTTAAACTTGGCTGTTTGTCCCAAAAAACATTTCTAAAGAATGCCAGAAAAATAAATATAAGCTTATAAACTGTGTCAGTCAGCTTGGAAGGAAAATATTGAACAAACCCATTGTTAATTCTCACATCTAAATCCAGTATGTTTATTAGTAAAGGTATATATGTGTTGTGGTAGTGGTCATTGATGAGATCTTAGTTCATGTAGATTTAGAAATTGCAAAGGAATCTAGTTTTCCTGAGGAATATATGAATAAGGATCTTCAAATATGGGATCCACACTGATACAGAGCTCAGCCCACCTGCTCAGAAGCTACTACCCTCATCCCGCTGCATGAACCTGACTGAGGTCTATTTGCCCTACCCTAGGTTACCATAATTTACTACTAAGTTGAACAGACTTAAACCTTAGGCTTCGTGAGCTGACTTTTTTTAAGAATAACACCCAGGGAAACCTCCCAAGGAATAAGGGACACAGGAGACAAAATAAGCAGGTTACTCTTCATCCTGAATAAGACAGACAAGATGCCATATTCCTTCTTACTCGCTTGACTGCTGTGGGCTTCAGACTAGATGAAAGAGACAGAGAACTGAAAATAAAGAAAAATCAGTTAAAGAACTTGAAAAGGCTGGGTAAATAAAGAAATGAGTAGAACCCAGAGTTGCCTTCATTTAATACTCCTCCTCTTTCCTCCTTTGATTGATTTCTTCCTATTCTACCATATTTTGTATATGTCTCTTATCTACCAGATTTTAAGCTCCCTGGAGGAGAAGGACTATGTCTTCATGATCTTTATCTTTTGGTTCTGTTCATTCATCCATTCATCTATCCATTCATGTAATAAGTGTTATTGAGTGCCCAATATGTGCCAATATTGTAGAAGCTCAGAATACATCAGTGAGCAAAACGAATGGGGGGAAAGATTGGTAATAACAATACATTTAATGAGTAAGTAAAGTATATAGTATTATAGAAAGTGATAAGTGTTATGGGGGGAAAATGAGTTCAAGGTAAGGAGGATTGGGTCTTGAGGGTAGGTGTAATAAGCTGCAGTATTAACAGTGGTGATCAGGGTATGCTTCGCCAAGAAAATCATAACTGAGCCAAGACTGAGAGGAAGTATGACAGTGAGCCCAGCAGAGAACCAGGGAGAAGGGGGTGGGGAGAAAGCACTTCACGTGGAGGGCTAGAGGATAGACCCTGGAGTAGAAGCATTCCTGATATGTTCCAGGAACAAAATGGCGGTCATTTCAGCTGAAACAGACCGAGCCTGGAGGAATCCAGGAGGAATGGAAAGACCGGGGCAAGCCAGATCAAGGAAGCTTTTACCCTGAGATGGGTATTCAAATATTCCCTGTTATTGCTTTTTTTAATATACAGTCTCTAAAAATTAAAATTTCAATTTCCCCAACTGCTTTTAAAAACATTAAGCAGGACACTGCAGGATGTGAACATTGAGAGATGTGACATGTCTTATGTTTTAAATGGATCATGCTGGCTGTCAGGTTGACAATAGACTATAAAAGTACAAATTTATGTCAAAATATAAAGCAAAGCCCAACAAAACTCAAAAAAAAAATCAAAGATGAGTTTATATACTGCCAGGGGTGGATGTAAACACACCAGTGAAAAAGTTCACTGAGTAACTCATGAATTAGGAAAAGTCAGGGTTTTTTAAGTGTGAGAAAGAGAGAAGGGAGTTTGGAGGTTATGCGAATTAAGGGCTGGAAAGTAGTGCTCTGGATAGGTTGGAATAGTGTTGATAAAACATGTCCCTTTGTTAACTGGTCAGAAAGGAGTCTTTGGTTAGGTCTAACAAGGGTCTGGTATGGGGTCACTCAAAGTTCACAGTCCTTGATCTGCTTCAATTGGTTAGAACCAGTTGTGGTAGAGCATAGCATTCCGTTTTGATATCTACTATGTAAGTGCTGTAAGTGGAAAATTTTCTTTTACAGGTGGAAACAGGGAAACCTGTTAGGAAGCTCTTGCAGAAATCCAGGCAGCGGATGACAGGGCTCATACCAGAGTGGAGTAGTGCAGGTGGTGAGAAGCAGTTAGATTTGGGTACATGTGGAGAGAGTAAAGAATGACTCCCAGGTTTTTGGCCTGTGCAACTGGATGGTTGGAGTCGCCCTGGAGATAGGAAAGGCTGTGGGTGGAGCATGTTTGCATGGGAAGATGTGGAGTTCACGTGAGTTTAAGACACCTCATTATACACCTGAGTGGGAACAGCAATAGAGACAGCGAGGTCTGGCTGGTGACATGATGTGGGGACCTGAAAATGTATAGATGGTGTTGAACGGCAGGATACCAGGTGCATTCACCTATGCAGCAAAGGAGATAGAACCCTGGAAAGCCCAACAGTTTACTCCCTCCTAGTTCCAGTTTTAGTTCATAGAAAGCATTCTTGCACACCTCCTTAAGTATTTTGTGGAATGAAGTGGAGGTATCAATAGATCAAGGATCTTCGTGCCTAATGTGGTGTTCTGAAAAGAGTGAGTGCTCACTAATAGCTACTTTTGACAGTCTCCTATGTCCCAGACACTAGTCTATATGCTTTACAAACCTATATGCTTTACAAACCTATATGCTTAATCTCCCCAAATTTATATCATAATCCCCATTTTTACAGATTAGGAATCTGAGGCCAGAAAAGTCATTTGCTCAGCATCATATAGCTAGTAAAGGCAGGGATGGGATTTAAGTTCAAATTTGTCTGAGTCTCTTATAATTCTGCCTTGAATGGTAAATTACTAACCTGCATAGAGAGCAAAATGAACAGAAAGTGAGGAGTCCCAACAGCTTGTAGCTCCTGGCATATATAACTGTGCAGCAGTCTTCAATCTTGAGCCTGTATCAGAATCACTTGGATGCCTTGTTTAAACAGATTGTTGGACCTCAACCCAGAATTCCTGATTCCACCGGTCTGGGATTTGGCCTGCTAATTTGCACTTCTAACAGGTTCCCAGGTGTTGCTGCTACAGCTGGTCTGGGGATGACACCTTGGGAACCACTGGTTTAGCGAGTTTTCCCTGACTCTGCCAGCTAATACCTCCACCTGCCAAATGGCCAGGTCTCTCCAATTTCCAAAAGGGAAAAAGAGAAAAGTTCACAACTAATCAGAACTATTTGAGAGTCCTTAGTGTGAGTTCCTTCAATTTTAACTCCTAGTTCTCTCCTGAGACACATGAGGGTTGGGGAGTGGGGGTAGAGGATCATAGGGTGATGGTGGCTCCATGCCAGGTTCTAACACACAGTTTACCATGCTGTCTAGCAAAACGTCTTTCACTGTTAGACTCTCAGTGGCCTCATTGTCCTTTCCTGGGAGGAAAGTTCCATCATCACCCCTCCTGCTCCTAGTGTCCCTCAGGCACAGGGGAGGGTTCAGGTATGGTGGGCCTTAAAAGCCTACCCAACTATTGGGAGGGCTCCTTTAAGAACAAGAATACAGGTTTATAAATACACAATTAGGTTCAGGGACTTGGAAGGAACTCGTGCAAGAGAGGGGGCCCTGCGGCTTAAGCTTCATTAGCTGCATGGGAAATCGAACTCTGATCAAACATGTCTGTATACCTCTAAGATCCAATTACAGACAGGTGCAAGTTATTTCCCATGGAGCTGCTGAGCCTCAGGCTAACCAGGGGATGTGGCTGATTGCTGTGTAAGAGAACCTCAGCACTTCATGGTTGGAAAGGCTTGTTTGTCCTGAATCTGGCCACGGGGGAAGGGCTGCTGACTTGCAGAGCTGGCACGTTGGAGGCTAAGCAAAAGCGCTCAGTTACATATCCTTGGGTTTGATCTCTTCCGTGAGTCAAAAGCCTTCCAGAAATCTCTTGCCTCAGACATTTTAAATGCCAACTTAGAGATAATTATTCCTATTTCATTACATCAAAATAAAATTTGACTACTCAATTTTAAGGCTAATATTCAAAAAAGTAAAATTGCTTATTATTAATTTTTTGAGACAGAGTTTTGCTCTTGTCGAGGGTATAGTGCAGTGGCGCGATCTTGGCTTACTGCAACCTCCACCTGCCGGGTTCAAGCGTTTTTCCTGCCTCCGGAGTAGCTGGGATTACAGGCATGCACTACCACGCCCGGCTAATTTTTATATTTTTTAGTAGAGACGGGTTTTCACCGTGTTGGCCAGGCTGGTCTCGAACTCCTGACCTCAGGTGATCCACCCACCTTGGCCTCCCAAAGTGCTGGGATTACAGGCGTGAGCCACTGCGCCCTGCCCTAAAATTGCTTTTTAAAATCATTAGGGTAAGGTCATATTTAAATATATATTAATTTATGAATAAATTTAAGTGCTTGCTTGACACAGGGGACTACTTCATAGAGTAGATTCTGGAGTTCCTTTTGTCTTTCTGAAACCTTATTTTCCTATCTAGCTTGTTCTGAGACGTACTGTGGGCAGACTTGGCCTTACACATATATCGACTCACTCAACAAATACAGCTAAGGAAAGTAAAATGTCTCTGGGCTAGAAGCTGGGAGGAAGTTACTAAGATGAGTAAAGAAGGACCCCCTCCAAGAGCTTAAATTAAGTCTTGGAGACAATAGCCATGCGCACCAAGAAGCTCAACCTAAGATGAAAAGAGCATCTAAGAGGCGCGAGATGGCTCGTGAAGGTAACAGACGTCTTAAGAATTTTTCCGGGCCCAGCACAGTGGCTCACGCCTGTGATCCCAGCACTCTGGAAGGCCGAGGAAGGCGGACTGCTTGAGCCCAGGAGTTCGAGACCTGCCCGACCAACATAGTGAGACAGCGTCTCTTAAAAGAAAAAGAAAAATTGGCGTGGCGTGGTGGCGGGCGCCTGCAGTCCCAGACCGCACCACTGCACTCCAGCCTGGGCGGCAGAACCAGACCCTGTCTCAAAAATAAATAAATAATTAAAAAATAAAGAAAAGAAAAAAAAGAATTCTTCCTCGAGAGAGGAAGCCGGCTACTGGATATTCTAAGGAGCAGTCTGTTTGCCCCTGCCTTCTCCATCCAGAGTCACTGACGCTTTCTGCACACGAGGTGTTCCGCGCCAATGTGGGCACAAGCCAAGGCAAGAGGACTCCATCAAGCTCCTCCTGGGTACCATGATTTGGAAGACCCAAGGATGAGTTCAGCGGGCCACCATCCTCAAGGAAGCACCACCAAGAACTGAGTCAGGCCCGGGGTACTCTCGACGTCAAAGCGGCCGAGAGGTGGGGGTGCCACCAGGAAGAGTCACTGGAACGGACCTTCCGCGCTCGTCTCGCGGTCTGTATGCGCACTCACACCCCTGGAAGGCTCTACCACTGTAGGACAGAGCACGGAGGATTGCCCAGGCGCCGGAGACGAGGCTAAGCCTCCCAGCACCCCGCAACTCCGCCCCTGCCCCGCCCACGCGACGCGGCGGCTGCGCGGCGAGGCCGCCCCGTCTCCACGTGATTGCCGTCACCGCCTCCGCGAAGCAGAAGCGGCCATCATAAGTCCTGGCAGCTGGACCTGGGCCTGCCTCCCTCCTCCTGGGCCGGGTAGCGGTAACGGGCTGGAGTTGTTCTGTCCTGGTTCTGTCTGGCCGTGAAGCCGCAGGCCTCCGAGAGCGGGACGAGGAGGTGGGGCCCAGGGGGCTCCGGGGCGGACAGACTGACCGTGGGACAGCCCAGGTGTCGGCACAGCGTGGGCGGCGCCCAGAGCCGCGCCCCGCCCCTCGCAGGCCAGCGCTCAGGGCTCGCGGCCCGTGCCCGTTTCCAGTATGGCCGCCCGCCGCGCCTGACCCGCGGCCTCTCCGCTCCGACTGCTTGTAGGCGATGCCCAGGCAAAGACCGTGACTGACACTCTCGCTCACACGCACGCACGGACCCAGGCCCACGCCCGGAGATCGAGCCCCGGGCTCGCAACCGTTGTCGCTCCCGGCGCCGCGGCCAGAGCCCGGACCACGGCTTCCGCGCCGCCGCCGCCTCGCCGAGAAGGGCCGCGCCGGACCTCGAGCGCGGCGGCCCCCGGCCGGCAGGGATGGGGAAGCGGGCGGGAGGAGGAGCAACCGGAGCCACCACCGCCGCGGTCTCCACGTCCGCCGGGGCCGGGCTGGAACCTGCGGCCGCCCGTAGCGGGGGCCCGCGGAGCGCGGCCGCCGGCCTCCTAGGAGCGCTGCACCTGGTGATGACCCTCGTAGTGGCTGCGGCGCGGGCCGAGAAGGAAGGTGGGTGTCCCCCGGCGGCGTCCCTGCGGCGGGGCTGTCACCCCGCTCTCGCGGAGGCCGGGCGGGCTGGGCCGGGAGGAAGGGCCGCGGCCGGGGCTCCGGCGCGAAGTTGGGCGGTCGGGTATCGTCCCGAGCCGGGACCTCGCGGCGCCCGCCGCACGGAGTGGCCTTCGCTCTCCGTGATTCCTTCCCCTGCCTTCCCCCTGTCTCCTGTCACTGCCATTTCAAAACTTCCTGAGTTCTCGTACGTTCTTGCCACTTGGCCCGCTAGGTAGGAGGGGCATAGTTTTTGGCTTTATTGCGGCTAATAGGTACATTTTAGGACACTTCTGTTTTCTTGGTTGCGGTTGGTTGCATGCAGACAGAGCTTACTTTAAAATGTGGTAAAAATAGCGAGACACAGCTTAAAAAATTTCACTTTGAATTTGTTCAGACATTTCTTCGAGGGGAATCTTGGTCCTGTAGCTTCCTCCTTTAGTGTCTCTGCGTTATTGATGACTTTATTATTAGACCTAAATACAATTCCATTTAACTCTTTAGTAAGCTGTTGAAAGCCTGTTTACATTTCTTATTTTAAAATACATGATTCGGTGCCTTTATCTTTGATGTGAAAGCCTTTAAAAATAAACGTGAAGTTGCCAGCTTGCAAGCATTTATCTATAATTTACAGTTAAGGGCTGGCCCCTGTTTTAAAAATCTCATTAGTATTGTACTGCTGCAAAACGGGTACTTGGACAGGGTCAAAAATTATTTTGTAATCTTGAAGACCAAATCAGTGTAATTTCATCTACACTACCTCTTTTTGAGCCAAGGGACATGTGAATGGTCACAGAGCCTTCATGAAGAATTGACTAAGTGAATAGTTTAAAAAAAAAAACAAACCACGCAAAACTTGTTAGTTTAGCATTGCACATGAAACTGCCCGTGCAAGAAAACAATTTCTTGCCACGGTAACTTTAGAGTTAACATTCTACTTTATGACTAAAGTCACTTGCTTTTTATTGTTACTGAAGGTAAAAGCAAATACAAACCAAATTAGTATTAAAGTGCAAATGTGCTTCAGTATACTGTTTCTTTTATTTTTGTCCACATTACATTCCCTTATTTAACTCTCTAAGCAAGCTTAGTCTGAGTTAACATTGGTGGAAATTATTCAAAGAATTGTCGTCTATAGAAAGAATTAATTGATGGAAGCAAAATTATTTCCAGAATAAAATATTGCCGCTTTAGGACTAGTCAGTCCTGGGGTTGTCATAATACATCATTGGCCACAGATCTGCAGTTAGTTGAGTGTTCTTATGTGTGATCGTGGCACCTAGCATTTTGGCCTGTAGTGGGTGGGTGTTCAGTGAACCCAAAATAGTGCGGTAATTTAATGGACATTTTTTGGGTGGGACTTCAAGTAGACCTTGGTGGGTATTGTGTCCTTGCTTTTCTGTTCCTTTGCTTAGCTTGCACAGTGCCAGACACACTGGCGCTTAGCCTTTGAGTGAATGACTGTCTTCATGCGCCCTTAGCACAGGGAATTGAAATAATGGTTGAATCTAGTAAAGCATTAAGTTTGTATTTTCTTTCTACTGCTGCTGATTTTTCCAACAGCCATTTTATATGCTAATAAAAACTTTACTCTGGGTAAAGTTAAGTAAACAAACCTTTTGTTTGAGAACTGTCAGCCTAAAATATATTTGCTAATTTCTCATTTGCATAGTTTATACATGTTAGTGCACCTCTCTAATACCCATAAATGTGTGTAAGGATTGGATGAGGAGAATACTTGCCAGGGTGTTAAGTATGTATTAAAGGGGTGGTTGAATCAGCCAGTGGCCTGGGTGAATCAGATATCCTTTGTGGCCCATGCTTTTCTGTATGAACAATTTGTGTGTGCGTTATCCAAGATATTAATGGGGATGATGCTGATATAGAACATAGGCCTCTACCCATCATAAACAGATCTGGTTCTAATCAAATATTCTGTGAAGGTATCTCCAGAAATGGCTTCTTCTTTAAAACTGATCATATTCCAGTATTGTTTCTGAGTAAGTAGGGGAAAAGCAATTTATTTTCTTACGTGATTGTGACACTGTGAGTCTGGCATCTGATGAGGCACAAATACAGTATTTGTCCTAAAAGGTACTGTTGAGTTTTTCAGCAAGTTTGGGCAGATTTCTGAAGATGGCTGAGTTCAGTTTGATCATTCACACCCGGAGGAATTTTGTGTCTATTGAAGTAGCATAAACTAGTTTAAAATTTCAAAGTTAAGATTTACCTGCAGTTTTAATGATGATTCTGCAGGTATTTTGTATGTTTGTATTTCTTTTCCTTCATTACTGTATAATTTCACTGCAAAATCTTTAAAAGACAATACAACTCATTGTCTCCTGAAGAAAAGCTGCAGAAATAAATTACCTAATGTAGTTTTTCATGTTTGGACTTGATGTTGATTTTCTTGAGTCAGAAGCATGGACCATTCCTTGTCTTAACATCCTATATGTCTTAACTGAGCTATGGGAGTGTGCTATCACTAGTCCAGAGGAAAGGTACCTTTGAGACGGTTTTGGCTGTGATGTAAAGTTTGTAAGGACTTTGAAAGAGATTCCAGAGATAGAAGTTATTATAATCACTACAAATAACTAGTTCTAGATTGGTGGCCAGATTTTTTCTTGAGGCTAATATCTAGATACTGAGAATAGCAAAAATGTGTGAGTTGTGAAAATATATTTTTAAAATATATAGTGAAAATACATGTGTATGTGTATATATTAAATGTATACTTTTAGTAGTCTTTTGAATTATAAAGCAGCCCATTATGACTGGCAAATAAGACCTTTTTTTAAAAAGCATTATATATCATGTAATATAATTTCATTGTGAAGTGGGTTTTTGGAAGGCATTTATTATAAATGAGAAGCTATAGTTTATCTAGTAAATATAAATTCGAATAAATTTTCAAGAATGTTTCAATCTATGACAATTTAAATTTCATTGTCACATGTTTTATTAATTGGCAATTAAATGGCAGGGTAACGTTTGACAGCCTTTATTAGGACTTTTAAAATTTTTTGCCAGTGTACTATAGTTTCATGCACAAATTTTTGTTTTAAGCTGTATTTGTGACATAGGTGCAAAACACAGTACAAAAGTATTTACAAAGCATATGAGAAAAGTGCATAGGACTAAAGACCACAAGAAAACAGATAAGAATCTAATAGTTTTCTAAGGGTAGCCGAATTGACTAGGAGTGTTATTTACTTTTTCTTAACCAGATTATTTTTAACCTACTTATTACTCGATAATGTTAAAATGTTTTTGAAAGTGATTTTCTTAAGAGTGAGATGTGTTAACCCTTTGTATGGGGTAGAGTGGGTACCTTTTAATTTAGGGCCTTGTAAATAGAATGTTATTTAATAAGTGCTTCACTACTGAACGTTTGTAGCCTGCTTTTAGTAAAGGCTGTTGCGTGATGGAGCATTGGAGTTTTGTAGTTGGAAAAAGTGTGTCCTCTTTTCCTCTTGCTAATGACCATTTTCCTCCTCCTTCTAATTCTTAGAGTGGACTCTCATAGACATCTGCCAAAAAGATTGCTTTGGGAGTAGGTGTAAACTCATCTAATTGTTACCATCCAGAGTAGCAATAAGCCAAATTACTCTTGGAGGAAAATAAAATCTTTGCTAGGTGCTTGATATTTTAGGTGTTCTCTCTCTTGCCTATATGTGACTCAAGCGCTCTGATTGGCCTTGCCAGACCAAGAGGCCCTTTTCCTACAGCTGAATTTTCCCCTACTGTCTCTTGTAAGCAGCATCTGGCATTGTTTTGGTGACTCTGTACTTCTCGGTTCTGGTTGTGCCCTAGCTGACAGTTGCTGCTCTCCAATTGCCTGTTGGTTGTCTTCCTCCCTGTGTGTGTTTAGCTGCTGGTGCACACTGCATATGTCCAGGGCAGAATTATCTTGCGCCACCTCCAGTTTTCAGTTTTTTATTAATGCTATGATTATTCTGCCTGCCCCACTGGATTCAGTTTTGACCCTTCACCAAGTGGCATCAGTGCCTGTTACATCCTCTTCTGATCACTCTCCCACTGCCTTCACCATGGGGCACTGCAGCAGCCTCTCTCCTACCGCCTTTCGCCATTTCTGTTCAGTCCTGCATGCTCCCCCTGAATTTGTGGTCTTTGTTAATCATTCATCATTCATTTTGACACCTAATTGTGTACTGCCTTGTTAGCTACTTAAATGATTTCAGGGGTGTCGTTCTTCACCTAGACTGGAATTTCTGTAGGGCAGAACCTTTGTCAACATCTGTAGTACATAAATAGCAGGCATTCAGTTTTGAATGAAAGTTTGCCTAAACTTTTATTGTAATATAATTTCATTGTGAAGTGGGTTTTTGGAAGGCATTTAATTTATTATAAATGAGAAGCTATAGTTTATGTATCTAGTAAATATAAATTCGAATAAATTTTCAAGAGTGATTGTTTCAACCTATGACAATTTAAGTTTCATAGTCACATGTTCTATCAATTGGCAATTAAATGGCAGGGTAACGTTTGACAGCCTTTATTAGGACTTTTAAAAATTTTTGCCAGTGTACTATAGTTTCATGCACAAATTTTTGTTTTAAGCTGTATTTGTGACGTAGGTGCAAAACACAGTACAAAACTATTTACAAAGCATATGAAAAAAGTGCATAGGACTTTTTATACCTGAGAACCTGAGAGTCAGAAGTACAGGTAAAATTCAGTTCTGGTGCAGATGTCATGAGGAAGTCTGCTATAGTAGGACATTGAGTAACACCAGTTTTTTCTTCCCCACATGTTGCTTTTCCTTGTAACTAAAAGGAGTTGTATACACTTATCTAAACCATCACTTTTATAACTTTTTGATTTTAAGATTTTCAGATTCTCATAAAACCCTAATCTAGAGATCATGAAACTGAGGCTTAGAGAGGTTAAGTAATATACCCAGCGTGATAGGGCTGGTAAATAGTGGAGCCAGGATTCCGCCCTAAGACATCTGTCCATTGAGCCAAACTATGTAACCCCAAATGAGCACTTCAGGAATTAGATTTTGTTATATTGTACCAACTGCAAAAAGAACAGACTTGACAGTTCATGCAAAACCCATGTATTAGTATTCAAGTAAAATGTACTTTTTTTTTTTTTTTCAATCAGCCACAAGCTTTCATATCACTTTCTGTTGACTTGTTAACAGTTTAAGTAATCACAGGCCATTCTGGATCATGAAGGTTCTTAAAAGGAAACCAGTGAGTGGATAATACAGGGAAATGAATATTTGGTATTCGAAGCTACTGTCTCTTTGTTCTTGATGACTTAGATACCTGGTTGTATTGCTAAGGTTAAGCAATATTGCCTTCTGTAGATACTGCTTAGCTCCAGATTGGTGTGATGAGTTAGTCTAGACTTGTGGAATATTCTCAGAAGCTGGCCCTGGATTAACAGGTGCTGGAGATAATGCAAGGGCTGGTAGTGGCATTTGCCTCGGCAGGCAGAAATCTCTCGCAGACTTCCATTAGAGGTCCAAGGGCTCCAGAAGAAGTTCAAAGGTGCTTTGTTCTTATTAGGGCATTTTGGAATTAGGTGGTCATTAGTTCTCATCTGTAGTTCCAAATCTGTTTTGTTGTTGTTGTTGTTGTTTTTTAATTCCCATGTGATTACTTTTAAAACCACAGATGGAGGGTTTCTAGAAAGCCTTTGCCATTTGCCTGATTGATTTTGTTGCATACAACTCTGCCGTTTTAGGGCAGAGGTTTGATGTTTAAGAGGATCTTTTAGATGGTCAGTCATGATAGAGTATGAAACCTACGTTTTTATTTATTTTCATTTATTTATTTTCTAGAAACTTGGTGAAAAAAACACATAACAAAATACTTAACCATTTTTATATGTACAGTTCAGTGGTGTTAAGTGTATTCACATTGTTGTGTAGCAGATCTTCAGAACTTCTTCATGTAAAGCTGGAAGTCTATACCCATTAAACAACTTCCTATCTCTCTCCCTACCCTTAATCCCCACCCCCAGGCTCCTGGTAACCACCATTCTACTTTCTATGTTTATGAATTTGACTACTTTAGATACTTCATATAAGTAGAATAATGCAGTATTTGTGACCTGCTTATTTTACTTAGCATAATATCTGTAAGGTTAATCCATGTTGTAGGATGTGACAGTTCCTTCCTTTTTTTTTTTTTGTTTTGTTTTTTGAAATGATGTTTTGAGAATTTATTTACAACCATTGAACACAGATGATTTTGTAAAACTGACAATTACAGGCTCCTTAAACTCACAACATACATATATTTCAATATTTAAATAGCCTGTTTTCTTCAAAAGTAATTTTCTGCTTTTTCATAAAAATATAAAAAAGACAACATTTATAGTTCCTTCCTTTTTAAGGTTGAATTATATTCCATTGTATGGATATACCACATTTTGTTTATCCATTCATCCATCCGTGGACACTAGGCTTGCTCCTACCTCTTGGCTCTTGTGACTAATGCTGTGAAGTTGAGTATGCAAATATCTCTTCAAGACCCTGGTTTCAACTATTTTGCATATCTACCCAGAAGAGAGATTTCTGGATCATGTGATAGTTCTATATTTAATTCCTTAAGCAACCACCACATTTCCATAGTGGTTGCATAATCTTAGAATCCCATGAATAATGCACAAGGATTCCAATTTCTCCATGCCCTTGCCAACAGCTGTTTTTGTTTTGTTTTGTTTTGATAGTGGTGTGAGGTGCTATCTCATTGTGGTATTGATTTGCATTTTTCTAATGATTAATGATATTGAGCATCTTTTCATATCTTTCTTGGGCATTTGTATATCTCCTTTGGAGAAATGTCTATTCACATCCTTTGCCCATGTTATATTCAGGTTTTGTTGTTGTTGTTGTTGTTGTTGTTGTTGTTGTTGTTGAGTTATAGGAGTTCCTTATATATTCTGGATATTACCCCTTATCAGATGATTTGCAACTATGTTCTCCCATTTGGCAGGTTGCCTTTTCAGTCTGTTGATCATATTCTTTGAACAGAAGTTTTTGTTTGATATAGTTACTTTTGCTTTTGGTGTCATATCCAAGATATCATTGCCAAATCCAATGTCATGAACTTTTTCCCTGTGCTTTCTCCTAGGCATTTTATAGTTTTGGGTCTTATGTTTCGGTCTTTAACCCATTTTGAGTTAACTTTTATTTATGGTGTAAGATAAAGGGTATAACTCTATTCTTTTGCATGTGGATATCCAGTGTCTCCAGTTCCATTTGTTGAAGAGGCTGTCCTTTCTTCACTGAGTAGTCTTTGTGTCGTTGTATGAAAATTAATTGGCTATATATGCAAGGGTTTATTTCTGGACACTTTGTTCTATTTAATTGCTCTGTGTGTCTGTCTTTATGCCAGTACCAGACTATTTTGAATACTATAGCTTTGTAATATGTTTTGAAATGAGGAAATGTGAGACCTCTGTCTTCTTCCTTTTCAAGATTATTTTGGCTATTTGGGGTCCCTTGAGATTCTGTATGAATTTTAGGATGCACTTTTCTACTTGCCTTGGGATTTTGGGATTTTGATAGTGATTGTGTTGAACCTATAGATCACATTGGGTAGTATTGATATCTTAACAGTATTTTAACCCATAAACTTGGGATGTCTTTCCATTTATTTGTCTAATTTTTTCAGCAGTGTTTTGTAATTTTCAGTGTACAAATCTTCCACTTCCTTGGTTAGGTTTATTCCTAAGTATTTTATTCTTTTTGATGTCATTGTAAATAAAACATGCATTTTTGAACTAATGATTTTAATCAGTGTATCATTAATAGTTGTAAATACATAGTTTTTAGTAAACACTCCATATTTGAAACAAGAAAAAATGCTGTGTACTTAAGGTATTTCGTTAATTACCTGCCTATAAAATGAAAGACATTTAAGCCCTCGTTAGTTCTAACAATTTGTGACTTTTTTTTTGTTTTGTTTTTTTGAGACAGAGACTCACTCTGTTGCCAGGCTGGAGTACAGTGGTGTGATCTCAGCTCACTGCAGCCTCTGTCTCCCGGGTTCAAGCAATTCTCCTGCCTCAGCCTCCTGAGTAGCTGGGTCTACAGGTGTGTGCCACCGCGCTCAGCTAATTTTTGTATTTTTAGTAGATGAGGTTTCACAGCCAGGATGGTCTCGATCTCTTGACCTTATGATCCACCTGACTCGGCCTCCCAAAGTGCTGGGATTACAGGCATGAGCCACTGTGCCTGGCCAATTTGTGACTATTTTTTAAATCAGTTATAATGATTGCAAAGTGATATGGCAGTTTGGTTCTTGAAAGCTAATTTTTTCTGTATAGTTCTAGTATTACATTTGGATCAAAGGATGCGCTAGTTAAAAACTCTTGGCAGTGAAGTTTGAGAAATAGCATAGCCAACTTTATGGATTCAGGTTAATTAGTGGTTTGTATTCATGGTATGGCAAGGGCCCTACATGGATTTTCTTTTTAGAGCATGATTAAATTGGGAGCAGAAGATTTTCTAGGCAATTATTCATGGTACAAAGGTGCTCTGTGAAACCTAACTGTATTTATAAAGAGCTTTGAGATAGTTTATGTTTGTCATTCCAAAAGTTATTAGGTAGAGCAGTGTACAAGAGAGGGTAGTGTGCTTTCAAACCTTTGGGCGAAATTGGACCACCTTTAGAAATGCTTCTATGGATTGGTGACATGGGCTCATCTGAAGTATTGCTTCTTGATTAGCAAACGGGAAATGAAGTAGTGGTCAGCACTACCAAGAGGTAATGTCTCTTTCAGAATGGGTGCAGCAGTGGTTATGTTTCAGATATAGGGGAGTTCTTAGGTATTTAGGGGTCCACCTCATTATTCTGGGTGGCTTCTGTTGAGTTATGGCTGGGCATGAAAATAGGTTACTGAGAATTGTTTTGAAGAGAGATGTAGGAAGGAAAAAACAGGCAAGGAATTAGGTCCAGTTTTGTTGGAATCCTAGAAATTCTTGTTTAAATTGATTGTAAGAATAAAACAAATTATAAAATGCAGATTAATAAATGGTGAAAAACTGTAACCAGTCAAGAACTAACATGAGTCATCCATGTTTTGGTCTCTGTTCCTTCCTCATCTCTCTTCCCTCTCCTCACTCTTTTCCTGCCCCTATTCCCCATTTAAAAAAATAGATACTGCCAATAGTTTTCTTCAAAGGCAATCAATTCACATCTCAACCATACTGTATGCATGTGCTTACTTCCCCACACTGGCTGTTACTCTTTTCTTACCAGTCTACCAATAAAGTTGTCACGTTGTTTTAATTTATTTTAAAACAATTACTACTAAGACTGAATACTTTTATACATTTGCGACCATTTGTGTTTGTGTTTGATCAGTCTGTCAGTTTTCCCATTGATGTTTGAATTTTTCTTTTTGACTTAGTCTTTTGACTTTAAGGATTTAATATTTTTCTGAGTTTCTATTTGCATTTGAATTTTTTATTTTCTATTATTTTTATACCTGTCAGGCAACTCTCTCTCTTTTTTTTAAAATGGTTTCTGCCTTTCTTATACCTTAACAACCCTAAAGATTATATATTCACCAATATTTTATGTCTGTGCTTCCATCTTTAAATGCAAATCTCTATTTCTTCAGTCCGTTGGCATCAGGTAGAGAATCTGTTTGTCCTTAAATCATTAGTCAGTTGCCTTAACACCACTTATTGAATTATATACAGTATTTCCTTTCATTCAAGTTCTGTTATGTACTGGGACCTATTTCTTGATTTTTTTTTCCCCAGGGTATTTTTTTTCTCATGTATATGTCTATGCATTTGTACATTTCTGTTTTAACTTTATTTTAGGTAATATAGCTTATTTATACATTTCATTAGCTGGCTTGGCAGGTCATCCCCTCTCCCTAAATGATTATTCTTCAAAAAGCAGTTTCTTATCTATCTTGTTTTTATTCCCTATGAATCCTCAAATCATTTTGTAAAGAAAATTTAAAATTGCTATTTGCTTTTTGGTTACAATTACATTAAAACGTTAGATAAATTTGGAATTTGACATCTTTATAGGGTTTTCCATTTTGTTTGTCTTTCTCCTATGTCTGTGTGTGTGTGTATATATATATGTATTAAGTAAAACTGTATGAAATTATAATTTTTGTCAGTCCAACATAATTAACAATTTATTCAATCTAATATTAATATGTATGTTTTTATGCATTATTGCTTTGGCTAGAGCTTCAGAACATTGTTAAATAAGAGTGATGAAAAAGCAGGCATCCTTATGTTTTTCTGTTTTTTTAAGAGAAAAATACCTTAAGTGTTTCATTGTGTAGTATGATTGGGGTAGTTGGTTGAAGTTAGATGTTCTTAATAATAGGAAATTTCTTATATTTTTGAAGAGTTTTAGTTTTAAGAGTTGTTAGGGACAGGTACTACATTTTATCCCATGGAGTTATTTTATGACCTTTTTACCTTAAGCTGTAGGAGCAGTCCTTTTAACTCAGCTGCACTGAACTCTCTTGGTGAATTTATACCCATGTCTGTTTTCCCTCTAGTAAACTCTTCCAGGGATACCCATTGGACTTGGGCTGCCTGCAGCTGCCAAGCTACACTCACACACTTCCACATTTGCTCCATTTAGTTAATGTGCATATTTTTATATTGTGGTTTTGTTTTTAACTAAAACTCTTTTTAAAAAGCTATTATATCGATATAATCCCTCATGAGTATTGATGTATCAATATATAGTACTTATTATAGTAATATATCATTATATATAATATATATTAATAATCCCTCATGAATAGATTAATGCCCTCCCCAGGGGGATGGGGAACTAAGTTCTCACATTTAATTTCCAAGAGAGTTCACCTGAGACCTGGTATTAAAATGAGCCTGTCACCACCCCCCTTGCCGCCATGTGATCTGCACACTCCTTTGCCTTCTAGGAGTGGAAGCAGCCTGAGGCCCTCAGCAGAAGCAGATGTTGGTACCACACTTCCTGTACAGCCTGCAGAACCATGAGTCAAGTAAACCTCTTTTCTTTATAAATTACCCAGCCTCCAGTACTCCTTTAAAGCAACTCAAATGGACTGAGACATCAGTTTGCTGTCAATTAATTTGATATTTAAAAAAAAAATACCAAGAAAACTTTATGGAATTAGGAAAGTTGCTGTTAAATTTTCTATGAAAAAATGAAAATGTAGAAATATTGGGAAAATTCTGGAAAAGTTATGAGGAATGACTAGCACAAGCAGTTATTAAAACTTGCTCTTAAACTATTATGTAATTGGTATAATTAGAATAAGTACTGGTATATAAATAGACAAATTAATGGAATAGAATAGAAATTCTAGTAATAGACCTAAGTATATATGGTTTATGTTAACCTACTTTTCTTCTGGGAGTCTGGAACTTTGGTATGTGTTAGGCAGAGGGGTACCGTGTGGCTAGCCCCAAGTAGAAACCTTGGAACTCTGTGTTAGTTTCCTATTGTGCCTGTAGCTAATTATCACAAGTTGAGTGGGTTAAAACACAAGTCTATTCTCTTATCATTCCAGAGGGCAGAAGTCTAAAGTCAGGGTGTGTGGCTGACTGCCACAGTTATGGCTTGAGACAATCATTACAGCAGTTAACTCCTGTTATTGCTTGAGACTGTCATTACAGCAGTTACTACTGGAGACCATCATTACAAGACTGAACGAAGGGACGAACATAGAAATGAAAAAAGACAAAAGAAACTGTTTTAAGGAAAGGCAACATGGGGAGAAGAGGAGAGCTCCCTGCTTCTAGTGATCAAAGGCAGCCCCCTTGAGCTTCTACAGCCCTTTCGTATTTATTGGGTAAAGAGCAAGGAGGAGGAGGTAACCATTGGTCAGCTGCTTAATTGATCACAGGTTCATATTGTTACTGACAGGCTTCAGTTATGCCTAATCATGAGAAACATTTGTGCAGCCTCCAACATCTCCTTTTTGTTTTTAAATTAATTGAGCAAGACAATTGCAGATTATGCAGCCCTTAGTGGCGCCTAGACAGGAACTTGAAGGGACTTATCAGGGACAAAAAGGGACCTGAAGAGACCTGAAGAGACCCGAAGAGACCTGAAAAACTAGTTCAGGCCATGATGGGAAGAGGGGGTCGGACATGTCTCATTATACCCTCCTCCCTTTGGAATTCAGGCACCACTTGTAGCTGACTGTCACTGCTACTACTTGAGACTGTCACTACAGCAGTTTCTACTGTTACTGCCTGAGACCGTCATTATGAGACTGAATGAAGGCACAAACGTAGAAATGATAACAAAAAACAAAAGTAATTTTTAAGGAAAGGCTAGCATGGGGAAGAAGAAGAGAGAAGAAAAGAATAAAAGGGCTCCCTGCTTCTAGTGAGCAAAGGCAACCCCTGAGCTTCTACAGCCCTTTTGTATTTATTGGGTAACAAGAGCATGGAGGAGGAGGTAACGATTGGTTGGCTGCTTAATTGATCACAGGTTCATATTATTACTAACAGGCTTCAGTTGTACCTAATTACAAGAAACATTTGTGTGGCCTCCAACAAGGGTGTTGGGGCTGTGCTCTTTCTGTAGGCTTCAGGGGAGAATCTTTTTCTGTCTTTTTTAGCTTCTAGAGGCTTCCTGAATTCCTTGGTTCATGGCCTCTGACATCATCCTTTTCCTAATCCAAACATCTTGCATATCACATTCTGTTCCTCTGAGTGTGATTGTTAATATATTTGGCCCTCTGACTAATCTGGGATAATCTCCCCCTCTCAAAATCCTTAATTTAATCACATCTGCAAAATTCCTTTTGCCATGTAAGGTAACATTCACAGCTTCCTGGGATTAGGACATGGACATTTTGGGAAGTCATTATTCAGCCAACCAAAGACATTGAGTTTCTAATGAGCTTTCTTGATAGATGTGACACCAAAAGCACAAACAACAAAAGGGGAGAAAATAGATAAAGTAGACATCAAAATTTGAAAGTTTTGTGCTTTAAAAGGCCCTATAAAGAAAGCAGAAAACCCACAGAATGGAAGAAAAATTTTCGCAAATCATGTATCTGGTAAAGGGATATGTATCTAGAATGTATAAAGAACTCATAACCTCAGTTACAACAGACAATGCAATTAAAAAATGGGCAGGGGATCTGAATAGGCATTTCTCCTAATAAAGATATACAATAAACATATGAAAAGATGCTCTACATCATTAGCTATCAGAGAAATACAAATGAAAACCAAAATGATATTCCATTTCACATCCACCAATATGGCTACAATCAAACAGATGGATAATAAATGTTGGCAAGGGTGCGGAGACATTGGAATGTCTTGTTGCTTTATGGGTAACATAAGATAGTGCAGCTGCTTTGGAAAACAGTTTGGTAGGTCCTGAAAATACGGAGTTACTGTATGACCCACAGTTATGCTCCTTAGTATATACTCCAAAGAAACGAAAACACAAAAACTTGCACATAAAAACTTGTGCAGGAACATTCATAGCAGCATTATTTATAGTAACCAAAAAGTGGAAACAACTGAAATGTTTGAAGAATAGATCAAATGGAATATTATTCAGCCATAGAAATGAGTGAAGTATTATTATGAATGCTTGTTACAACACAGGTGAACCTTGAAAACATTGTGATAAGTGAACAAAGCCACTCACAAAAGACCATATAGGACCATAGCAGCCATTTATATGAAATGTCCAGAATAGGCAAATCCACAGAGACAAAATAGATAACATGGTTGTCTAGAACTATGGAGAGCAGTGTAGGGAGTGACTGATGATGGGTACAAGGGTTTTTCTTTGGGATGGTGGTTGAACAACTCTGAATACACTGAAAACTATGCATTATATACTTAAAATGGGAGCTGTTATTAAACAAGTTTTATTAAAAATTGATAGGCTTTTCATCTAAGGGGGAAAAAACCTAAATGAGATACCATTTCTCACTTACTTGGGTGGCAAAGTTCTAAAAGCTTCACAACACTTTCGATGAGACTGCAGGAAAGCACGTGTTCTCACACCTTGTTAGTTGGAATGCAAAAAAGATACAACCTTAATGGAAAGTTCGGCACAGTGTCTAACAAAATTACATATATGTTACGGTTTTCACCTAGCAATCTCATTTTTAGGAATTGGCTGTTTTAACAATACAAATACATATATATAAGGTTATTCATAGCATGATGATTTGTGAATGAAAACTATTGGAAATGACCTAAATGCCCCTATATAGTTGAATAAATTGTTACATCCACATAATGGATCATTAGGCACCTTAAAAAAGAATGAGGAAAACCTCTAGAATATGCTTTTTAGTGATTTCCCAAGTATATTGATAAATGAAAGCAGCAAGGTTATAAAGAGTGTATGTGTGTGGATAGCTACCTTAACAGATTTTTAAACTTTTTTTTTTTTTTTGGTGTGTAGTTCTGTGAGTTTCAGCACATGTATAGATTTGAATAACCACTACCATAGTCAGGATACAGAACATTTTCATTACCCTCCAAAACCTGTGCTATCTCCATATAGTCCACTTCTGACTCTTGTCAACCACTGATCTGTTATGTGTCACTGTAATTTTCTCTTTTTGAGAATATCATATAAATGAAATTAGTGTGTATAATTTGAGATTGTATGGTTTTAAGACTGGTTTATTTTACTCAGCATGAGGCACTTGGGATTCTTTCAACTTGTGTGTCTTGATAGTTAGTCTCTAGTGTTGAGTAGTATTCTGTTGTATGAATATACCATGATTTATTTGTTCATCTGTTGAAATTTTGGGTTGTTTCCAGTTTGGGGCTATTATAAATAAAGCCACTTTGAACATTCATGTGTAAGTCTTTGTATGCACATGTATTTTATTTTCTCTCAGGTAAGTACATATGAGTGGAATGTCTGGATCCTATGGTAGCTGTATGCTTAAGAAACTGCTAACCTGTTTTCCAAAGCGGCTGTATCATTTTATATTCCCATAAGAAGTGTATGAGAGTTCCATTTCCTCCATATGCTTGCCAGTGCTTGGTATGGTCAGTCCTTTAATTTTAGCCATCTTAACAGGTGTGTAGTGGTACAGGCATTTCTCATTTTATTGCACTTTGCCTCCTTCACAGCCAATATGCTGTTTACAAATGGAAGGTTTGTGGCAATCCTGCCTGACACAAATCTATTAGCACCATTTTTCCAATAGCATATGCTCACTTTTATTTTTATGTCACATTTTTGTAAGTCTCACAATATTTCAGGCTTTTTCAGTATTAAATCTGTTATGGTAATCTGCAATCAGTGGTCTTTGATGTGATTGTGTAATTGTTTTGGGATGCCCACAAACCACACCCATATGACACTGCAGGCTTAACTGATAAATGCCTGTGTTCTGACTGCTCCAACTGGCTGTTCCCCCACTTCTCGCCCCTCCTCAGGCTGTCCTTTTCTCTGAGACAACAATATTGAAATTAGGACAATTAGTAGTACTAAATAGCATCTAAGTGTTCAAGTGAAAGGAAGAGTCACACATCTCTCCCTTATAAATCAAAAGCTAGATATGATTAAGCTTAGCAAGGAGAGCATGTCAAAGCTGAGATAGGCCAAAAGCTAGGCCTCTCGTACCAAACAGCCAAGTTGTGAATGCAAAGGAGAAGTTCTTTAAGGAAGTTAAAAGTGCTACTCTGGTGAACAAATGAATGATAAGAAAGCAAAACAGCCTTATTGCTGATAGGAGAAAGCTTTAGTGTTCAGGATAGAAGATCAGACCAGCCACGAGCATTCTATTAAGTCAAAGTTTAATCCAGAGCAAGGCCCTCTCTTGTCTTCAGTTCTATAAAGACTGAGAGAGGGGAAGAAGCTGCAGAAGAACAGTTGGCAGCCAGCAGAGGTTGGTTCATGAGGCTTAAGGAAAGAAGACAGTTTCATCACATAAAGTGCAAGGTGAAGTGGTTAAGTGCCAATGTACAAGTTGCAGCAAGTTTTCCAGAAGATCTGGCTAAGATCATTGATAAACGTGGCCACACTAAACAACAGATTTTCCATGTAGATGAAACAGCCTTCTTTTGGAAGATGCCATCTTGGTCTCTCATAGCTAGAGAGGAGAAGTCAGTGCCTAGCCTCAGAGCTTCGAAGGACAGGCTGACTCTCTTGTTAGGAACTAATGAAGCTGGTAACTTTAAGTTGAAGCCAATGCTCATCTGTCATGCTGAAAAAATTCTAGGGACCTTAAGAATTATGCTAAATCTACTCTGCCTGTGCTTTATAACTGGAACAAGAAAGCCTGAATGACAGCACATCTGTTTATAATGTGGTTTACTGAATATTTTAAGCCCACTGTTGAGACCTACTGCTCAGAAAAAATATTACTTTCCAAATATTACTGCTTGTTGACAAGGCAACTGGTCACCCAGGAGCGCTGATGGAGATGTACAAGGAGCTGCATGTTGTTTTCATGCCTGCTAACGCAGCATCCATTCTGCAGCCAAGGATCAAGAAGTAATTTCAAGTTTCATGTCTTATTTTAAAAATACATTTTTTAAGGCTATAGCTGCCACAGAGAGTGAGTCCTCAGTTGGATCTGGGCAAAGTCCATTGAAAACCTCCTGGAAAGGATTCGCCATTCTAGATGCCATTAAGAATATTTGTGATTCATAGGAGGTCAGAATATCAACAAGAGTTTGGAAGAAGTTGCTTCCAACCCTCATGGATGACTTTGAGGAGTTCAAGATGTCAGTAGAGGAAGTGACTGCAGATACAGTGGAAATAGCAAGAGAACTAGGATTAGAAGTGAAGCTTGGGCTGGGTATGGTAGCCCTTTCAGAGGCCTAGGTGGGAGGAATATGGAGCCCAGGAGTTCAAGGACCTCCTGAGCACTGTGGCAAAACCCTGTCTCTACAAAAACTACAAAAATTAGCTAGGTGTGGTGGCTCTCACCTGTTGTCCCAGCTACTCAGGAGGCTGTGGTGGGAGGATTGTTAGAGCCCAGGAAGTCAAGGCTGCAGTAAGCACTCCAGCCTGGGCAACAGAGTGGCTGGCATCCTGAAGATGTAACTGAATTGCTGCAGTGTTACGATAAAACTTGAACAAATGAGGAGTTGCTTCTTATAGATGAAAGGAAGTGATTTCTTGAGATGAAATCTGCTCCTGGTGAAGATGCTGTGAACATTGTTGAAATGGCAGCAAAGGATTCAGAGTATTATCAACTTAGTATTATCAACTTAGTTGATAAAGTAGTAGCAGGGTTAGAGAGGATTGACTCCAGTTTTGAAATAAGTTCTTCTGTGGGTAAAATGCTGTCAAACAGCATTGCATGCTACAGAGAAATCTTTCATGAAATGGCAGCAAACTTCATTGCTGTTTATTATTATTATTTATTATTTTTTTTTCCCAAGACCGAGTCTTGCTCTGTCACCCAGGCTGGAGTGCAGTGGCGCAGTCTCGGCTCACTGCAACCTCCACCTCCCGGGTTCAAGCAGTTCTTCTGCCATGACCTCCCGAGTAGCTGGGATTGCAGGCGCCCCCCCACCACACCTGGCTAATTTTTGTATTTTTAGTAGAGACGGGGTTTCACTACGTTGGCCAGGTTGGTCTCGAACTCCTGACCTCATGATCCGCCTGCCTGTGCCTCCCAAAGTGCTGGGATTATAGGCATGAGCCACCACGCCTGGCCCATTGCTGTTTCAAGAAATTGCCACAGCCACCCCATCCTTCAGCAACCATTATCCTGATCCTGATCAACCTTGAGGCAAGACTCTCCACTAGCCAAAAGATTATGACTTGCTGAAGGTTCAGATAATTGATAGGATTTTTTAGCAATAAAGTATTTTTAAGTTAAGATATATACTTTCTTAGATACAATGCTATTGCGCTCTTAATAGATTACAATACAGTGTAAATGTAGCTTTTATAAGCACTGGGAAATCAAGAAAACTTACGTGACTTGCTTTATTGTGTGATATAGGTTTTATTGTGGTGGTCTGGAACCAAACCTGGCAATATCTCTGAGGCATTCCTGCATTTCATTGTAATTTTAATTGTATTTCTCTGGTGAATAATGATGTTGAGCATCTTTTCATGTGCTTATTTGCCATCCATATATCTCATTTGGTAAAGTGTCTTTTCACATCTTTTGCCCATATTTTATTAGGCTATTTTCTTATTTTTGAGATTTGAGAGTTCTTTATATGTTCTGGGTACCAGTATTCTGGAGATACGTATTTACAAGGATTCCTTCCAAGTCTGAGGTTTGTGTTTTTATTCTCATAACAGTCTTTTGAAGAGCAGAAGTTTTTAATTGATTGAATCTACTTTACAAATTTACTCTTTTATAGATCATGTTTTTGGTATCGTATCTAAGAAATCTCTGCCTAATGCAAGGTCACAAAGATTTTCTCCTGTATTCTTTTCTGGAAGTTTTATAGTGGTAGGTCTTTCATTTAGATCTGTGATTGATTTTGAGTTAATTTTACATATGAGTTTTGTACCCAAGTTCTTTTTTTTTTTTTTTTTTGCGTATAAATAACCAGTTCTTCTAGTGTCTATTAAAAAGTCTATTAAAAAGACTACTACCCTTTTCCCACTGCATTGTGCTTGTACTTGTTGAAAATCAATTGCATGTACATGTGTGAGCTTATTTCTGGTTGTCTGTCTCTCTTTTGTTCTGTTAATCTATTTTTCTACCTTGATGCCAGTACCACACTGTCTTGACTGTAGCTGTATTATAGTTACCGAAACAGCGTCAGTTCACCAACTTTGTTCTGTTTCAGAGTTTTGCCTATTCAAGATCCTTCACATTTCATTATGAATTTTAGAATCAGCTTATCAATTTGTACAACAAAGCCTTCTTGGGTATTGACTGGGACTGTGTTGAATCTATAGATGAATTTGTGGGGGGAACTGACTTCTTAACAGTATTTAGTTTTCTGACACATGAACAGGGATATTTTCACCATTTATTTAGGTCTTTAATGTAGTTTTCAGTATAAAATTTTTAAAGTATCTTTTGTCGTATTTATCTCTAAGTATTTCCTATTTTTGATACTAGTTTATTAATAAATGATATTTTTTTAAAATCTCAATTTCTGGTTCATTGCTAGTATATAGAAATAAATTTTATGTTGATCTTGTATTCTGTAATCTTGCTAAACTGACTTAATAGTTCTAATAGCTTTTCTGTAGATTGCATTGGACTTTTTACGTAGATGATCATGTCTGCAAATACGTTTTTTTCAGTCTGGATACCTTCTGTTTTGCTTACCTGATTGTGCTGCTTATGACCTCCAGTGCAATGTTGAATAGAAGTAGTAAAAGTGGACATCTCTGTCTTGTTCATAATCTTAGGGGGGAAGCATTCAGTCTTCCACCATTAAGTATGCTGTTAGCCATAGGTTTTTCATAGATGCCCTTTCCCAGGATGAGGAAGTTCTTTTATGTCTGGTTTGAAGAGAGTTTTTAACAGGAATGGATATTTATCAAATGCCTTGTCTGTATCATGGATTTTTTTGGTTAACATGATGAATGACTAACCTTGCATTTTTTTCTTGGTCATGATAGGTATTATGCAATTTATTTTAAAGTTTTGTTTGTTTGTTTGCTAAGACTTAGAATTTTTGTATCTTTGGTCATTAGGAATATTGGTCTTTTTTTTTTTTTTTCTTGTAATACCTTCCCTTTCAGTATTAGAGTAATGCTGGTCTCATAAAATCAGTTGAGATGTGTTTTTCCTTTTTAATTTTTTGGAAGAATCTGTATAAAACTGGTGTTATTTCTTCCATAAATGTGTGGTAAGAATTGCCATTGAAGCCATCTAGGCTTGGAGTTTACTTTATGGGGATTTTTTTAACCACAATTTCAATTTTTAAGAAGTAGGGCTCTTCAGGTTATCTATTTCTTCCTGAGTGAACTTTGGTAATTAATATCTTTCAAAGAATTTGTTCATTTCATCTAAGTTGTCAAATTAATTGGCAAAGTTGTTCATAATGTTCCCTTACTATCTTTTGAATATTTGTAGCAACTGTAATGATGACACTTCTCATATTCCTGAAACTTATAATTTGTGTTTTCTGTCGTTTTTTTCTTGATCAGACTGGCTACAAGTTTATTAATTTTAATCTCACAAAAAGCATCTTTTGGCTTTATTATTCTCTGTATATGTTTGTATTTGTCTCACTTTTTCTGTTTCATTGACTTTTTCACTTGAATTTTATTTCTTTTTTTTTTTCTTTGCTTACTTAGAGTGTAATTTGTCCTTTATTTTCTAGTTTCTTAAGGTGGATACTGAGGTTTTTGATTTGAGGTCTTTGGGTATTTATCAAAGATCTTTTTGTTATTGATACATAATTTAATTCCATTCTGGCCAGAGACCGTACTTGGTATGACATTAGTTCTTCTGAGACTTGTTTTGTGACTTTGAATATAGGCTATCTTGGTGAATGTGTGCATTTGAGAAGAATATGTCTTCTGCTGTTGTTGGAGTACTCTGTCAATGTCAGTCAGGTTGGTTGTAGTGCTGTTCAAGTTCACCATTTTCTTGCTGATTTTTTGCCTGCTTTATTCATCAATTATTGAGAAACACATATCTGTATTCCACCTGGTATCATTTCCTTCTGCCTGAAGGATTTTTTTGTAGTGTGGATCTGCCAGTAATGAATTCTTTCAGCTTTTATATCTCTGAAAATGTCTTCATTTTGCCTTTGTTCTCAGATACTTTTATTTGCTATAGAATTACAGGTCGACATGTTTTTTTTTTCTTTTTCTTTTAGTCTTTAAAGAGATACTGTCTTCCCACTTGCATTGTTTTCCAGAAGAAATTTGATGTCATCGTTATCTTTGTTCCTCTGTATATAACATGTCTTTTTTTTCTCTTGATGCTTTTAAGATTTTTTTTGTAAATCTGGTTTGAAATAATTTGATTATCTCTTGGTGTAGTTTTTTTCATGTTTGTTGAGCTCAGGGTTTGTTGAGCTTCTTGGATCTCTGGATTTATAGTTTTCATTAAGTTTGGGACATTTTTGCTTACTATTTCTTTAAACATTTTTCCTGTCCTCCTCCTCCTCCGAACCCCATTTTGGGGATTCCAGTTCTGCAGGCATTAGACAGCTTGAAGTTGATCCCGCAGCACATTGCACTGTTTAGGTTTTTTAGATCTTTTCCTGCGTGTTCCATTTTGGATGGGTCTACTGCTATGCCTTCAAGTTCCCTAATTTTTTCTTTTGCATGTCTAATCCACCCTTAATCCCATCCATCACATTTTTTCATCTCACAAATTGTGGTTTCATCTCTGGAAGTATAATTTGTCTTTGTATCTTCCATCTCTCTACTTAACTTTTTGAACATATGGAACACATTTATAATACCTGTTTTATTGTCTTGTCTGCTAACTTCTGTGCCAGTTCTAGGTTGGTTTCAATGGATTATTCTCATATTGGGTCATGCTTTTCTGTCTCTTGTGTGTGCCTGATAATCTTTGATTGGATGCCAGATATTGCAAATTTTACGTTGTTGGGTGCTGCTATTTTTGTATTCCCATAAATATTCTTGAGCTTTGTTTTAAGATGCAGTTAAGTTACTTGACAGTTTGATATTCTGGGATGTCTTGCTTTTAAGATGTGTTAAGTGGGTCTGGAACATTGTTCAGTTTTGGACTGATTATTCCCCACAGCTGAGGTAAGGCCCTCCTGAGCACTCTGTCCAGTATGTCATGAGTTCTGGATTTTTTTCCAGTTGGTAGAAATAGGTACTGTTTCTGACCCTGTTTGAATGGTGGGCATTGTTCCTCTAATCCTTTTGGATGGTTCCTTCCCCAGCGTTGGGGAGTTACTTCACACAAACGCACTGATCAGTACTTCACCGAGGACTCAATGGGGACCCTCTGTAGTTCTCCAGGGTTCTCTATGCAGCTCACTCCATTTTGGTATTCTTTTCTATGAACTCTAATTGCCTTGGTTTCCTCAGACTCTCAGCTTTGTCTCATCAATTTGGAAAATCCACCAAGCTCTACCACTGTTTTCCCTCCCTGCACTGTGGCCTAGTAACTCCCTTGAGGCAGTAAGCTGGGCCAATCATAGGGCTTACCTTGTTTGTTTCCCATGTCCTTCGTTGACTGATGTTTAGGGTCTGAAAATGATCATTTAATTAATGCAGTTCGTGTGAGTTTCTGGTTGCTTCAGGATGGGAGGGTACATCATGCCCAGAAGTAGAAGTTCATATGTCTGCATCAGTTATTATTCTACAGTGTAACTGGCATTGTTATTTTCAGATGTTATTCCTAAACCTCTTGGTACAGAAAATTTTTGGTAATTAATGTGAGGTAGTATGGTGTATTAGTTTCCCTTTGCTGTTACTGTAACAACCACAAATTTAGTGGCTTAAAAACAACACAACTTTATTATTTTATGGTTCTGGAGATCAGAAGTCTGTACATAGTGAGTCTCACAGGCTAAAATCAAGATGTTTGTAGGCACCTACTCTATACCCACAAAATTAAAAAAGATTTTTTTTAATATGTGTTTGTAGGACTATTTCTTTCTGAAGGCCCTAGGGGAGAATTTGTTGGCTTGAGTTTTCCAGCTTCTAGAGGCCACCTACATTCCTTGGCTTGCAGCCCCTTCCCCTGCCTTCAAAGCCAGCAGCATTGGGCCAAGTCCTCCTTATGTGCCTTCTCTGTGGGTCACCCTCTTCTGCCTCCCTCTTCCACTTTTAAGGACATTGGGCCCACCTAGATAACCCAGAATAACCTCCCTATTTTAACATCAGCTGATTAGAGCCTTAATTGCATCTGGGAGCTTAATTCCCCTTTGCCATGTGATTTGGCATATTCACAAGATCCTGAGGTTAGGATGTGGGCGTCTTGGAGTGGGCTGATGACTATTATTTTGCCCACCACAGATTGATGGTTTTTAGAATGGTCTCTGCCTAAGACTGCCTGCCTGCCTGCATGCCTGCCTGCCTGCCCGCCTGCCTGCCCGCCTGCCTGCCCGCCTGCCTGCCCGCCTGCCTGCCCGCCTTCCCTCCGTCCCCTCCCTCCCTCCCCTTTCTTTCCTTTCTTTCCTTTTTCTTTTCTTTCTTTTTTAACAGGGGATCTCATTCTGTCACCCAGGTGGGAGTAGTGCAGTTTCTGGGGGGTCTTGCTTTTAAGATGTGTTAGGTGGGCCTGGAACATTGTTCAGTTTTGGACTGATTATTCCCCACAGCTGAGGTAAGGCCCTCCTGAGCAGTCTCTCCGGTATGTCATGAGTTCTGGATTTTTCCAGTTGGTAGAAATAGGCACTGTTTCTGACCCTGTGTTTCTGTTTCTGAAATGGCAGATCTTGGCTCACTGCAGCCTTCACCTCCCAGGTTCAAGGGATTCTCCTGCCTCAGCCTCCCGAGTAGCTGGGATTACAGGCATGTGGCACCACTCCCAGCTAATTTTTGTAGTTTTAGTAGAGACGGGGTTTCACCATGTTGGCCATGCTGGTCTCAAACTCCTGACCTCAAGTGATCCACCCAGCTTGGCCTCTCAAAGTGCTGGGATTATAGGTGTGAGCCACTGTGCCCGTTCCTTTCTTTTGATGACAGTGAAGAATTGTCTATATAGGATTTTATTTTATTTTGCTTATTTTTTTAAGACAGGGTCTTGCTCTGTCACCCAGGCTGGAATGTAGTGGTGTGATGGCAGCTCACTGCAGCCTCGACCTCTGGGGCTCAAGCAATCCTCCTGCCTCAGCCCCCTGAGTAGCTGGGACTATGGGCATGCGCCACCATGCCCAGCTAATTAGGATTTTCTTTTTAACCTACACACAGTAAGACATTATTAGAAACAATGAGACTACAAACCTATACTTTAAAAATGTGTTGGTTATATATAGCCTGTCTGTCATACATAGCATTTAGAAGTAGCTTATTTTAATTTCAGGTATGATTCAGAAAACTTTATGGATTATTTCACAAAGTTTTGATTTGAGAATTTCTCAGCCCATTGCATTTGGCAATGTATAGAAACTTTCAAGCTTGGGAAATTGATTGATAGCCACAAATGTAATTTTAGATCAGTATCAACTATCTTATATTTCAGTATTTTTTTCTTTTAAAATTGAAGAATGGTATATTTTCCCCCCTTCCTCCGCTTATCACAGCTAATGCCTTATGTTCTTTGTTGCTTTTGTCACGTGGAACACCTCCTTGTGTGCTGTTTTCCTGTCAGGACTTCAGTGTGTCATCCCCCACATTGTCAGCAATTTCAGTGATCTCTGAAAAAGCCCAGGATTTTCTCCCTGACCTTTACCCAGTGTCCTTTGTAAAGGGTTATGTATACCTGATTTGATGGAATAATTTATGTATAGCAGCTCTGAGCTGAAGTTAGCACTTTTGCTACCATAACTGTCTTCATATTGTATTTGACTCCCATCTTCTTCATATGTTTAAATAATTATCGATAGAATTCTAAAGTAGTAGTTTATTTAAGCCAGAAGTTAATGTGCAAGGTGAATAATAATTTTAATCATTCTTTATACTCCCCCCACCATAGGCTACATTAAAAACAAACCCGGCTTTTATTTGTCCAAGAATGGTTGAGTGTCAGTAGGTCAGTAGAGCCAGTTCCAGAGCACATAGTCAAGCCAGCAGGTATTTGTAATACCTTCTCTTCTGCTGTGTTCTGCTTGCTTCTACTTGCACACTCCTGGGTAAAAGTGAATGAGATATGTCCAGCATGGCAGACCACCAGAAGTTGGCCAAAGCACTCAGCACTTTGTCCTTGCTTCAGGAATAGGCCCAGATGGTTACTCTTCTCTGGCCACAATCCTGGGACCAGAAGCCCAGTCAGCAGAGCACCTGCTCTTCCACCAGGCTGGTTTGTGCCTGGAGTGAGTGGTGAATAGATGAGGTCAAGGCTTTGCAAATGGATGGCTTTTCTTCACGTATTGGTTTATCATTTACTTGTTGTGTGTGTCCTTGGGCAAATTATTTGTGGACCTTTCTCAACTGTACAGTGGGCATAAACATGCTTAATAGAGTTGTTAGGCACTTTGCCATAGGTCTTGAAATGTTAGTTTTCAGATATGTTTGCAGATTAGGCATGCTATCTTTTGTCTCCTCTCTCTGTACTGTTTCTTTTGGCCTATGTCTCTGTTTACCTCCTCCCACACCTTGCCTCCAGTGAAAGAAACCAGGCATGGAGCATTTGTCTCTTGGATCAGCCTTGATACCCTTATGCTCTCTACTGAGCAGTTCCTTGGGGGCAAGGGGAGTCTAAGGCCATCCCCAAAAGAGGTAGCCATTTCTTTAAGGTACTGTGTTTTATTTATTCAAATTTTGCATTCTGTTTCAGTATCCATGCTGGTTCCAGTAGAAAAACAAATTTTCCCAAGTGGATATACCTTAAGATGTGTCTCATGCTTTGTACTTAGAGCTCACAATAGCACGTTTCTGGAAACATTTCTGTGTTTCAGCAGTACTATAACAGTCATTCTTCGTCAACAAGGAGAATGGAATGGAATGGAATGTTGCCAGGGTCTTGGTTCACAGAGGTAGACTAACTTTGACCTTCCTGGGACCCTGAACAACTCCACATCAGACAGATCGTTGTGAAAGGCACTGAGTAACATTTAGATAAGTGGATGATTTTGCATTTTTTACAGTAACATCAGAAAGTCCAGTGTTGTATGAAACACTGCTTATTAATAAAGAGCATGTGGTTAGATACCAGCTACTTGTAGGAGAATATGCGTGGCTTTCAGTTTCATAGTTCTATTCCTGCAGATTTTTATTGCATCAACTTGTTTTATTTGAGCAGTTTGTGTACAGTGATGTATGGAATAATCTTCACCAAATAGTGTGTAGATATGTTTTTGACTCATGGCAGAATAAGTACTCTAAGGCCTTAGAATAGTAGCCTGGGAAGACAAATGTTAGCACAGAAAGATACATCATTCTTAGATATCCAAGAAGACCTGCAAGTGTCATTAATTAGAATCTGAAAAGGAAATATTTTGGAAAACATAAATAATACAGGCAGTTAGGTGTCTGCAGCCAGAGAGTTAGAGAAGGAAAGAAGTAACAGACTAATGGAGGGGAGTTGTCAGGGAAGGAGGTGGTGGGGCAGAAGGGCCCAAACATGGGGAGCTTGGTGGAGGGCCTGGAAGAAACTGGTGATTAAAGCAACAATTGTCTGTCTAAGCACACACACCCTTACCCTGCCCCTATCATTAGGCGGCTGGCCTTATGATATGTACTGTGTACAGGGTAACTTCTCTTTTGTACAATTGAAGATAAAAGGCTTAATTTATACATGTCTAGTGGTCATAATACATCAACAGATTGCTCTTAAATGAGTTAGTTTGTCAGCTGAATTAACTAACGTAAATGTTGTCATATCCTTTTCCTTTTTTTTTTTTTTTTGAAACAGAGTCTGTCTCTGTCACCCAGACTCAAGTGCAGTGAGTGGCACAATTATGGCTCACTGCAGCCTCGATCTCCTAGGCTCATGTGATCCTCCCATCTTAGCCTCCCAAGTAGCTAAGACTAGACGTGCGCCTCCAGGCCCAGCTAATTTTTTTTTTTCTTTATAGAGATGAGGTTTCACTCTGTTGCCCAGGCTGGTCTCGAACTCCAGACCTCTAACCATCCTCCCACTTTGGCCTCCCAAAGTGCTGGGATTACAGGCAAGAACCAGTGCACCTGCCCGATATCCTTATTCTGATGGGAAGGATGTGCCTTAGCAAACTGGTTCAAATGACAAGTTGGGGAAGGAGTATAATCTTCTGGATAATGGGAGCCAGGAAACTTGCCAGGTCTCGTCTTCACTACACACAGATGAGTGGGAGATGTTGGGAGTCACTCTTGCTTTGTGCAGGCTTCCCTACAAACATGTCAGCACTGCTTGGCATACTTCCTGAAACTTATGTTTTTGTCTGAACATTGCCCCTCCAAAGGGAGAACTCATTTTCTGAGACCCTACTGCAGGGAGATAGGAGTGCCCACTGTGTTGTCTGAAATGTGTGTGGTACACAGCAAGTGCTCAGTAAGTCTCAATTCAGTTGAAAGTTGAATTACACACTGACAGGCAGGTTCATGACTATTCCCATGTTTACGTCCGAAGTTCATGTTGGTGTCTCAAAGTGTTAACACTTAAAATATTAAAACACCACATTGAGATATACATAATATATAATATATATATAATAAAGGAAACATAGACCCTCTGCGCCCTTATCTGGTAGTCACTCCTCGGTTCTTATCTGGTCACTAGGCTAGACAGAACACCAGCAAATTAATTCGTTAATTTTTATTCAGTAGGTGCCATGTCTTAGGCTGGGTGTAGAAAGATAATGACACAATTCTGGCTTTGCAAGAGCTTTCAGTGTGGTGGAGTGAACAGGCCTACAGATGGATGCTGAGTTATAAGTGGTTGCCAGGATAGGTCGGGTGCTGGGGACAGGACTTAGTGTACTAGGGCATTACTTAGAATAAGTAACTCATTTTGAGGTCTTAGGCGGTAAGACATTATAGCCTTGTTATGTGTCTGTGTCTCAGAGTTCTGAGATTTTTCTTCTGTGCCTCTCACCTTAAAAAACCTCTCCAAAAAAAAAAGCAACCTAAAAAAAGTGGCATAAGACATCCCAACAGGATGTGTTACATGGGAAGACAACATGGTATGATAAGAAGAGCATCGAGGCTCTAGTGCTTACTAGCTCTGTGACCTTGTACAAGTTACTTATCCCTGAGAGTCTGTTTCCTCTTAGACTAAGTGGGAATAAAAGTATTCTGTGGAATGTTGAAGAGGTTAAACTTTTGGTTTGAGGATGCTTAATCTGTTTAGCTTCATCTTCTCTCTCCCCACTATCAACTCTCTTGAAAAATTTTCCATTGCACCGTTCGAATTAGTTGAGTATACAGTTTTTTATTATAAGCAGTTTGTTACTTATTAAATTTCTTATTTCCATGTGATCTTTATACTCTTTATTTTTTTTTCCTCTTTCCTTTCTGACAATTGGTCTGTACCCAGGGAATTTAAATAAATAAACATTTCATTTTGTAGTCACATATGAATAAATTTACACACTGTACTGTTTTATGTTACACTTCCTGTTTTCTGTCAGTGTGCATCTTTCATGCAACCAGTATATTTTTCAGTACACTGCTGGGCCCTTGGATATGTTTATGAATAAGATAGTAATTAGCTTCCAAGAATTTTTTTGTTAGAGACAGGCGTAAACAATTACGGTGTAAGATTAAAGGTACATATTAATATGTGTGTGCCACAGGAGAGAGCTAGGTTGACTGTATACACAGACCTGTGTATCAGTCAGCTTATGAAATAGAGAGGACAGTTCTAATGGGGCATTAGGTCTGGATCTGAGTAACTCCCTTTTATGGTGAGTCAAAACAATACTCCATAAGTTCCATCTGACTCACTGCCCCCATCTAAGAAGTGTGCCGTTTGTTTGTTTGTTTTAGGTGGTGGGCAGGTGTGGTTGAATTCACACCTGTGAACACCCCTGGAACAAGTTTGGTCAAAGCAAGGGCTTGTCTTCGTAAGTGATTAGTCTTGTCATCTTATATGAGGGACCTGCCTGGCTACCTTTCTCAGTGGTGTAGAGAGTAAACAGACTGCTGACTTGGAATATGGGCTTGACTGTGACCTTGAGCAAGTTACCTAGTCCTCATGTGTCACCTTCCTAATTTGTTTTAATGGGGATAATAGGAATACCTGTCTTCTAGGGTTGGTGTGAGTATTGAATCATCTGTAGGGCTTGGTACGTAGTAAGTGCTGGATTAGTGCTAGCTCTTGTTGCATATTCATGTTATGTTTGACTCTGGACTACTTAGATGAGCCAACTTGAAGCTATTTTCAGTTGGACCAGACCAACTCCTTAGTCTGAAGGTAATCCATGTAGTCAGCTCAACAAACATTTATTGAGGGCCACTGTGTCAGACACTGGATTGGTCGTTGGAACCTAAGAGATGAAGAAGGGGTGATTCCTGGCCTCAAGTAGTTTATACCTTTTATTTATTGTATTCTCTTTAGTTTCTCAAAATACTTTTAAGATCAAGACATTCAAAGAATTAAGATTTGAAGAGTGGAAGAAATTTTAAAAAATTAGGAAA
This sequence comes from Gorilla gorilla gorilla, assembly GCF_029281585.2. NCBI lineage: Eukaryota > Metazoa > Chordata > Mammalia > Primates > Hominidae > Gorilla > Gorilla gorilla. Next base: position 35,765,913 of record NC_073236.2, on the reverse strand, counting down.
GTGTTCTTTTAAAGTAATGTATTAGGTAATTTAGGGAGAAATTGTCCCTTCCAGACTCTGTTAACCACCCAGAAAGATTTTGTCTTGAGTCGAATGCCAGACACCTTGCTGGTTTAACTACTGCTAAGTTATGTTGCAGTGAGCAGAGAACAGCCGATTTACCCTGTGAGGCTTACATGTTCAGTGTATGCATTGTCAGCTCTAGTAATTATTCTAACATACTAGATATTCATGATAGAAATTTGTTTTATGACAAGGGAAAAATATACCCCTGTCAAAATGATAGCAAATAAATTTGATAATTTTGCAATTTAAGTTTTTTTTTTTAAAAAATTGCTTTTGTTCAATTTTTTTGTTTCTAGGCTTTGCTTACTTTCTCTTTTACTGAATTATCCTTGCATTACTGTTCTTTTTCTACTCAAATTTTTCGCTCTAGCAGGAAAAGCCACCCTAGGAAAATTGACTAATGCCATCTAGTTCTACCTTTATGTGAATTTCAGGGTTACATTTAAATCACTTCTCCATGGGCAGGCAAAAGAAAGGTAGAAAATAGCTTTTGAAGTTAGCCTGTCTAGGAGTAGGTAAGTTTTACACAATCTAAATTCACAGGAGAATTTCTTCAGATTTTTAGGAGCAGTAATTTTCATTACACATTCCCTAATTTCATTAGGAAATTTTTAAGTAATCTGTGCTGTTTGTGAGATAGATGAATTGGTGCCCAGCCATGGGGCTTGTCACAGCCATCCAGATTCATCATTCCTGGTGTCCACTTGGTGCTTAGCAGCGTGGCCCTTGGTAGTAAGTGGTAGCTATTATGTGCCAGGTAATCTATGCAGTAGTGCCTGTTTTAAAAATGTTGGAGAAACCAGCCCCACACCACCTGGCGGGTACCCCGAGTCCAGTGGAGACAAAGGAGTTAGAAAGAGACAGAATAAGAGTTTAAAAGGTGGGTCCAGGGGACCAGAGTGTCAGAGGCTTGCTCACAGCCCGGAACTCTCAGCCTCCACCCAATTTATTGGTTTACAAGCTCTTTGTTCTTAGGGTAAATGGGAGGGGTACGAAGGGATGAGGAAAAGAATTAATCGGTGAAGGAGAACTCGTCAGTCATTCAATAAGATATATAGCAGTGGCAGTTTCTGTGAATTTCCCCAAGCAAAGGCGTGTGTCTAAACGGTTTAAGATCTTTAACTTACTGGGACTGAAATGGGTGGGAGTGGGTTTCAAGAGGAACCAAGATGTTTGATTATACTCCACTGCTTCAAGGGAGTGTTATTTCCCTGAGCAACCTGTGGCATGCCGCGGAGCTCTTATGCTCTTGGGGCATAAAGACATGAAGGCAATAAGGAGACTTTTCTCCTCAGAGGCCGCCCATGGCTCCCAGTGGGTGTCTCACACAGGGGAGACCAACTCATCTGGCACCCTAGAAACTCTCTTTCCCACAAAAAAGAATTGTATCTATATTTTATAGATGAAGAGACTGAGGTTGTAAAGACCAAGAGTCAGTGTTTTCCCAAAGTTTGCTGATAATAGTGTGTATTAATTTACTGCTTGGTAACTTATTTCTGTTTTATAGATTAGTATCTTCCTTCCCAGGATTTGTTGGAATTAAATAAGAATAGTGCATGCAGACTGCATAGTACAGTGTCAGGATGTAGAAAGCATTTAGGAGATATGGTTAGACATTTTACTCGGGTTATTTCTGTTTCGATGTGTTTTTCTGTCTGGGAGTAAACAGGTGGTTTAAGGAAAAATCTTGATTGCAGTAGAATTGACTTAGTCAAGGACGTATATTTCAAATGTGTGTTTAACAAGCTTGATATGATAAAAATAGATCCAATTCTTAGTTGCATGTGATTTTTGCTTTCCTTTGTAATATTTATTTGACTGTTTTAAAGAAATTATGGAAAACATTGACTTCTTTCCCAACTGTATTTCCCTGCAATTTGTTTGCAGTGGAACTGAATTTACTCTAAAGAGGAGGTATGTGGCTTGCATATCATTTTCAGTAATAGGAAGTGACATGAGCAAAATTGCAAGGAAACAGAGATTAGAGATCAGCCTTGAATAAATCCAATATAAAAGTAGAATGCCTTAACATTTCTCCTAATTTCCTAAATTGTATTACAGCAGTATTTTTGACCTTGTAGGTGGTGGTCTCCTTTATTATTATTATTTTGTCTGGGGACATAGGAGATTTCTTGAGAAAGACCTTTAACTGCAGCCGTATGTGGTAATAAGTGTGTAGGGATTGCTGTCATTCTATTAGTAGAACATTCAGGAATGTGAATGCTTGATTTGTCAGTTTCCTTGGAAGTTGGTTGGAGTATTAGAATATTACTATACACTATACCTGTGCCACTTTTATGTAAGCCTGTTAGAACTGGATTCTGGAAAACATTTATATTTGAGAAGATAACTTATTCTTCCAAATATTAATTCATTCTGTATCTAGATATTTCAGACTTTTAGCAGAAATTTACCACTATGCATTTGCATAGAAGAAAAACTTTTGCTCCCTCTCCCTCTCCCTCTCCCTCTCCCTCTCCCTCTCCCTCTCCCTCTCCCTCTCCCTCTGCCTCTCCCTCTCCCCTCTTTCCACGGTCTCCCTCTGATGCCGAGCCGAAGCTGGACGGTACTGCTGCCATCTCAGCTCACTGCAACCTCCCTGCCTGATTCTCCTGCCTCAGCCTGCCGAGTGCCTGCGATTGCAGGCGCGCACCGACCCGCCTGACTGGTTTTCGTATATTTTTGGTGGAGACGGGGTTTCGCTGTGTTGGCTGGGCTGGTCTCCAGCTCCTAACTGCGAGTGATCTGCCAGCCTCGGCCTCCCGAGGTGCCGGGATTGCAGACAGAGTCTGGTTAACTCAGTGCTCAATGGTGCCCAGGCTGGAGTGCAGTGGCGTGATCTCGGCCCGCTACAACCACCTCCCAGCCGCCTGCCTTGGCCTCCCAAAGTGCCGAGATTGCAGCCTCTGCCCGGCTGCCGCCCCGTCTGGGAAGTGAGGAGCGTCTCCGCCTGGCCGCCCATCGTCCGGGATGTGAGGAGCCCCTCTGCCTGGCTGCCCAGTCTGGAAAGTGAGGAGCGTCTCTGCCCGGCCGCCATCCCATCTAGGAAACAAGGAGCGCCTCTTCCCAGCCGCCATCACATCTGGGAAGTGAGGAGCCTCTCTGCCCGGCCGCCCATCGTCTGAGATGTGGGGAGCACCTCTGCCCTGCTGCCCAGTCCGGGATGTGAGGAGCGTCTCTGCCCGGCCGCCCCGTCTGAGAAGTGAGGAGACCCTCTGCCTGGCAACCGCCCCGTCTGAGAAGTGAGGAGCCCCTCCGCCCAGCAGCCACCCCGTCTGGGAAGTGAGGAGCGTCTCCGCCCGGCAGCCACCTCGTCCGGGAGGGAGGTGGAGGGATCAGCCCCCCGCCCGGCCAGCCACCCTGTCCGGGAGGTGAGGGGCGCCTCTGCCCGGCCACCCCTACTGGGAAGTGAGGAGCCCCTCTGCCCGGCCAGCCGCCCCGTCCGGGAGGGAGGTGGGGGGACCAGCCCCCCGCCCGGCGAGCCGCCCCGTCCGGAAGGGAGGTGGGTGGGTCAGCCCCCCGCCCGGCCAGCCGCCCCGTCCGGGAGGGAGGTGGGGGGGTTAGCCCACCGCCCAGCCTGCCGCCCTGTCCAGGAGGGAGGTGGGGGTTCGGCCACCCGCCTGGCCGGCCACCCGGTCCGAGAGGTGAGGGGCGCCTCTGCCCGGCCGCCCCTACTGGGAAGTGAGGAGCCCCTCTGCCCGGCCAGCCGCTCTGTCCGGGAGGGAGGTGGGGGGGTCAGCCCCCCGCCCGGCCAGCCACCCCGTCCAGAAGGGAGGTGGGGGGGTCAACCCCCCGCCTGGCCAGCCGCCCCGTCCGGGAGGTGAGGGGCACCTCTGCCCGGCCGCCCCTACTGGGAAGTGAGGAGCCCCCCCGCCCGGCCAGCCGCCCCGTCCCGGAGGGAGGTGGGGGGGTCAGCCCCCCGCCAAGCAAGCCGCCCCGTCCGGGAGGTGAGGGGCGCCTCTGCCCGGCCGCCCCTACTGGGAATTGAGGAGCCCCTCAGCCCGGCCAGCCGCCCTGTCCAGGAGGGAGGTGGGGGGGCCAGCCCACCGCCCAGCCTGCCACCCTGTCCGGGAGGGAGGTGGGGGGTCAGCCCCCCGCCTGGCCAGCCGCCCCGTCCGGGAGGGAGGTGGGGGGTCAGCCCCCCGCCCGGCCAGCCGCCCCGTCCGGGAGGGAGGTGGGGGGGTCAGCCCACTGCCCAGCCTGCCGCCCTGTCCGGGAGGGAGGTGGGGGTTCGGCCCCCCGCCTGGCCAGCCGCCCCATCCGGGAGGTGAGGGGCGCCTCTGCCCGGCCGCCCCTACTGGGAAGTGAGGAGCCCCTCTGCCCGGCCAGCCGCCCCGACCAGGAGGGAGGTGGGGGGGGTCAGCCCCCTGCCCGGCCAGCCGCCCCGTCCGGGAGGTGAGGGGCATCTCTGCCCGGCCGCCCCTACTGGGAGGTGGGGAGCCCCTCTGCCCGGCCACCACCCCGGCTTGGAGGTGTACCCAACAGCTCATTGAGAACGGGTCATGATGACAATGGCGGTTTTGTGGAATGGAAAGGGGGGAAAGGTGGGGAAAAGATTGAGAAATCGGGTGGTTGCCGTGTCTGTGTAGAAAGAGGTAGACATGGGAGACTTTTCATTTTGTTCTGTACTAAGAAAAAATTCTTCTGCCTTGGGATCCTGTTGATCTGTGACCCTACCCCCAACCCTGTGCTCTCTGAAACATGTGCTGTATCCACTCAGGGTTGAATGGATTAAGGGCGGTGCAAGATGTGCTTTGTTAAACAGATGCTTGAAGGCAGCATGCTCGTTAAGAGCCATCACCACTCCCTAATCTCAAGTACCCAGGGACACAAACACTGCGGAAGGCCGCAGGGTCCTCTGCCTAGGGAAACCAGAGAACTTTGTTCACTTGCTTATCTGCTGACCTTCCCTCCACTATTGTCCTGTAACCCTACCAAATCCCCCTCTGTGAGAAACACCCAAGAATGATCAATAAAAAAAAAAAAAAAACTTTCAAAAAAAAAAAAAAAGAAGAAAAACTTTTAAAAATATGTGATGTATATAAACATCTGATTTATAAGTGAAGATAAAATTATTCTAGCTTATATATAACAACAACAACAAAGGGAAATTATTCTAGCAATCTCAAAAATTCTTATTGTATTTATTTATTTTTTGAGATGGAGTTTCACTCTTGTCACCCAGGCTGGAATGCAGTGGCGCAATCTCAGCTCACTGCAACCTCCGCCTCCCTGGTTCAAGCGATTCTTCTGCCTCAGCCTCCTGACTAGCTGGGATTACAGGTGCCCACCACTAAGCACAGCTAATTTTTGTATTTTTAGTAGAGACAGGGTTTAGCCATGTTGGCCAGGCTGGTCACAAACTTCTGACCTCCAGTGATCTGCTCACTTCAGCCTCCCAAAATTCTGGGATTACAGGCATGAACCACCATACCTGGCCTGCAATCTCAAAAATTCTTAAAGCTGACTGGTTCCTGGGACCTTAAGGAAACAAAAAAGCTATCAAAAATTAGTAAAGCTCCTTTTCTCCCACTTTTAACATACAAGAGATTAATGAAAGACAGAAATGAGGTGACATCTATGTGCCTTCAGGGTATTAAGAGCCCGGGGTAATAACCTACTTTAAAACAATGCTGTAAGGTTGAACATGACTAAACTTGTGCCAGCTTTCTTTTTCTTTCCTTAATGTTTTAACCAACTCTATTGAGGTATAATTTGCATACAGTAATATTCACTAGTTTGAAGTGTGCATTTTGGTTAGTTTCATAAACATACAGTTGTGAAAATGCCACCATCTTAATGTAGGACATTTCCATCATCTCAGAAAGTTCCCCTGTGCCTGTTAGCAATCAGTGCCTTTCCCTTATCACTGGTCTCAGGCAACAACTATTGCTCTGCTTTTTGTCACTTTCTGTAGTTGCTGCGTGGTCTAGAATTGTAAATAAATGGAATCATACTACATGCAGTCTTTTGTTTTGACTTGTTTCAGTTTGCATAATGCTTTTGAAATTCACGTTACATTTATCATGTTTGTTTCTTTTTATTGCTAAGTAAACTACAATTTAGTTTTTTACCTGTTAATAGATTTCTGGGTTGTTTCAAGTTTAGGGCTATTATGATTAAAGCTTTTATGAAGGTTTAAGTAAAAGTTTTTTTGTGGACAAATATTTTCATTTCTCGCAAGTAATACCTGGGAGTAGATTGATGAGTTGTATGGTAAGATTATGTTTAACTTCAGAAGAAACTGTCAAACATTACCAGCAGTATGTGAGAGTTCCAGTTGATTTTACAGTGTGTCTTTGCCCAACACTTGATGTTGTCAGTCATTTCAGTGGGTACTTAGTTGTATTTCATTATAGTTTTTTTTTGAGATGGAGTCTCACTCTGTTCCCCAGGCTGGAGTGCAGTGGCGCTATCTCAGCTCACTGCAAGCTCCACCTCCCGGGTTCACACCATTCTCCTGCCTCAGCCTCCCAAGTAGCTGGGACTACAGACACCCACCACCACGCCCGGCTAATTTTTTTGTATTTTTAGTAGAGATGGAGTTTCACCCTGTTGGCCAGGATGGTCTCAATCTCTTGACCTTGTGATCCACCTGCCTCGGCCTCCCAAAGTGCTGGGATTACAGGCTTGAGCCACTGCGCCAGGCAGCCTTTTCATTTTTTAAGCAGCGTTTTTTGAGAGTAAATATTTTAAATTTTAATGAAGTACAGTTTTTCAATTTTTTCATTTACAAGTCTGTGTATATTCTGTATCCTGTAAAAATTTTTGCCTACCACAAGATCACAAAAATTTTTTCCTATGTGTTTCTCTAGAACATTATAGTTTTAGCTGTTTATTTAGGTCTGTAATCCATTCTGAGCTAATTTTTATATATGGTAGGAGGTGGGAGTCAATATTCATTATTTGCATATTCAAATAATGGGAATATGTAAATAATGCATATTGCAATAGGGAATAGAACACAAAAGCATGCTTTTTGTTGTTGTTGACTTTTAAAATATTGACATACAATTTCCTGTAAGTTCACTTTTTAAAGTGCATTTGCATATTCAGCTGTTGCAGCACAATTTATGAAAAGACTTTCATTTTCCTCCATTGAGTTGCTTTGGCACCTTTATTGAAACTCAGTTGACCATATATTTGCGTGTCTCTTTTTCGATTTTCAATTCTGTTCTGTTGATTTACATATCATTTTGTCAGTTCTGTATTAGCTTGGTTACTGCAGTCTTTTAGTAAGTCTTTAAAGGGAGGCAGTATGAATACTGCAACTGCTTTGGCTGTTTTAGTTACTTCCATTTCCATGTAAATTTCAGACTTGTCAATTTCGAAAACAACAACAACCTGAGATTTTGATCGAGAGCACATTAACTCTAATCAAACTGGTGAGAATTGATGTAACAACATTGAGTTTTTAATCCCAAACAAGATTCATCTCTTTATTTAGATCTTCTTTAATTTCTTTAAACAGTATTTATCTCTCATGTTTTTGGAGGCTGTTGTATAGGGAATTGTATTTTTTCCATATACAACAATTGTATATTGTATACAAGTATACAAACAATTGGATATTTGTTCTGTATACAACCGATTGTATTTTTTCCAAATACAATGAAATTATATTTTATTTTATTTTTCAATTGTTCAGTGCTTGTATATAGAAATGTAATTGATATTTGTTATTAACTTTACGTGCTATAACCTTACTTGTTCTAATAGCACCTTTTTTTTTTTAGATAGTGTTTACAGCTTCCTTTCCAATCTGTAAACCTTCTGTTTCTTTTTATTGCCTCTGTACAATAGAGAACAATGTTGAATAAAAGTGACAAGAATATACATCCTTTCCTTGTTCCCAATTTTGGGGGGAAGCATTCAGTCTTTGACCATCAAGTATGATGTCAGTTGTAAGTTTTTAATAAGTGTTCATAATCGCTGAGGAAGTTCTTTCTATTGGCTTACTGGTAATTTTCATCATGAATTGGTGAATTTTGTCAAATTCTTTTTCTCTATATTAAGATGGTGAAGTAACTAGTTTTTCTTTTTTTAGAATGTTAATATGGTAAAATACATTACTTTTTAAAAATGTAAACCATCCTCGCTTTTCTGGTATTAACTCTGTTTGGATGTTATATATTACTCATTTTTACATATTGCTGGACTCAATTTGGTAAAACACCTTTAAGCATTTTTTATGTCTGCATTAATGAAGTCTATTGGTTTTAGTTTTTGTATGCTATTTTTATTTCTGGTGTTGGATTAATGCTGGTCTCATCAAATGAGTTGGGAAGGATTTTTCTTACAATGTTGAATCATTTTTATAGAATTAGTCTTATTTCTTTTAAGCCGTTTCAGCATCATTTGTTAGAATTAACCAGTGAAACCATCTAAGGCTCAGACAGGAAAACTGCAAAATGATACTGGATCATTTTGTGTCATAAAGCAAACACGTGCTCCAGGACTAATGGAAACAAGTTAGAACAACACAAAAACCGGCTCGAAGGGATTCTCATTGGCCAAATTTGGAACATTTTGAACATCAAAAAAAAAAAGTAATCAATTATATTGGAGGAAAATATGAGTCCATAGTGATACTTAAACATGAAGAAGGTGGATGGAAATAAAAATGACATTACCAAAGAATGCCTTCTAGTAAATGTACAAGGAATGATTGAATTAGAAAGTTACCGTTTTACAACTGCCACTGTAATCATTGACTCAGGCAGGAATTGTCAATGGATGCTAAAAATTATTGGTAAAGGTTATTGGGTATATGTATACTATCTCAAAATTCTTTTTATGAATTACTTATCTATTACAAAGGGAAAAATACATCTTTGTGATGCAAAGATCTGGTGGATACTACATTAACCAAGTGATCCAATTTAATATCACCAGTAGTGACAAATGGAAATATCAGTCTCTTGTTAGGGTTGCATGTCATTTCTATATTATTCTTACCAAAAATATTTGCCCTGAATCTAATCATGAGGAAACAATAAAGCAAATCAAGATTGTGGGATATTCTGTAAAACACTAGGTCTTGATTCTTCAAAAATTATGTCATGAAAGAAAAACTTTTGAGGGGGACTGTTGTAATTTAAAGGAGACTAAAGTGACAACCAAATATAATGCTGTAATGCATGATCCTTGATTGGATGCTGGACTGAAAAAAAAGGTTATAAAGGACATTTTGGGGTGGAAACTTAAATACCGACTGTATTTTTTAAATGTTATATGTCAGTATTAAAATGGTTGGCTGTGGTAATAAAATTGTGATTATGTAGGAGAATGTCTTTGTTCTTAAGGGATCTGTGCTGAAAGTATTTACTGGGAAGTGTGGTGGTGTCTGTAGCCTGCTTTCAAATGGTTTGGCCATATATTTATATATATACACACACACACACAGACATATATATTTTTTTCTCATATATATGAGAGAGAGAGAAAGGGAGAATGTGCTGAAACAAATCTGCTAAATACAGTTGTTTTAACTATTCTGTAGGTTAACCTTTTCTACAGTAAAAGGTGTGGCAAGAAAATACTTCCCTGTTTGAGAGTCAGGACCACAGTGGCTCTTCCAGGCCTTGACCATGGGGCTGAAGCAGTTGGTTCTTCAAACCTGTCCAGCTCTTCCCCACCTCCCCCGAGACACAGATGACCTTGTATCTTAGCTCATTGAAACAGACCCTCCAGTGTCAGCTCCTTCTATTTCTCCCTTCTTGTAACCTCAGTTTGTGTCTCCCCCCACATTTCTTTACTTCAGTCTTTAGATAGAGCTTTTCTTCTCCTTTCTCTTCTCCTGTTTTCTTGACTTTCCAAGGCTTCTACTTTAGAGTCTGGCTTCTCTCTGCCACTCAGAAACCTGTCTCAAGACTTACCAGTGGCTTCCAATTGGCCAACTCTGGTGGCTTATTTTCAAGTCTCTGCCCCTCTGTCCTCTTCTTTTCTCTGTGGGATAGTCTTTGACACTGTTGAGCCCTTTCTTGGCTTCCATGACACATGCCCTCTTCTGTTCCTCTTCCTCATAAACCTCCACTGTCAGTGCTCCACTGCTGCTGGAGGGAGGTTCTGCCCATAATAAGTTGCAGAGCTCAGCCCTCTACCATTCCTTCCTTGATTTTTGAAAGCTGAGAGCTTCAGTTTCGTCCCTCTGTTGGTGTCCCTTTCCCCAAGTTCAAATACTATCTTGGAACTGCCTGCTTCAGCATTTTTCTTTGCATAGTTCATTGTTAACTCAGATCCCATTTATCTGAAGTTGAATTAAGCCTTTCCTTTCTTCATATGCCCCTTCAAATCTGGTCACTTGCCCTAGGCGTAACAGGCATTTAAATCACCAGCCTTCAAAGCTTGTGGGTATCATAAAATGCAGACTTCCAGGCTCAGTCTCAGAGAATGCGATTCAGTATGTCTGAATGTAGGCCCAGAATCTACCTTTTGCTGAGTACCAAGTCATTTTAACGCAGTGATCCAAGAACTCCACTTTGAGAACAGCTACTTTAATGATTAGTTTCAGGGTTTGTTACTGTTCTGCTTCACCATGGGCTTTCTCTGTCTTCAGGAAGCTGCACCTGTTGGGAGATTATTCTAAGTATTGGAAGGTCGTTGAGAGACAGCCTGAGCTTGAGCTTTGTAGAGATGCAGACCTGATCTGTCCTCTCATCTCTGCCACTTGCCAGAAGTTTGACCTTGGGCAAATTACTGGAAAATGGGAAAAATAGCACACAACTTCGAGGGTTTGGTGTGGATGGTGGCTCAGCTTCTGCCCCCCTCTCCAGCCTCTTCTTAATTCTCTTCAATGCTCCCCAGATTTCAGACCTATGAAATGACTTATCTTCTTAAAGAACCATGATTTTTCATACCTCAAATTCCTTTGCACTGTTGTGCTTTCTGGTAGGAATGCCCTACCTTAACCTCTGTGTTCACCTGACTCTTCCTTCAGATGTAACCACTCCATAAACCCTTGTGGCTGAATTTGGTGGTTTCAGTGCACCTGGAGCACCCAGTACTTGATTTATTCGTCTGTGTTTCATCTCAGTGTATGAGTTCCTTGAGGAGGTCCAGCCTTAGCCGTTAGCGCTGTGCTTATGTACAGTAGCTTTTAGTTAAAAGTTATCTTTTTTTTTTTGGAATAATCAAGGCACCTACTATGACATTAGCTAATTGTATTTCAGAGGCCTAGTTTTGAAACTTTCATTATTTGTCAACATACTTGGCAGCCATGCCAGCAGGCATAAGCTTTCCCGCATGTTTTCAAAACAGGAAACTTTTGTCCTTTGGAATAGAAGTTCTAACACTTGAGCACATTTTTTTTTTTTTTAAACTAATGTCTTGAAGAGGTAACTTGTTTCTTTTTTTAAGTTTAGGTTTGCCTCATCCCACAATGAGATCATGAAATAACCTTGCCTCTCCCCATCCTATGAGTTAGCTGGTACTTTCTGTTTATAGTCAGTGGTCAGCACCAAAATAGTATCCCTTGAATTTCGAAGCAAGCCAGGACAGACTAGAGGTACATTAAAATTTGTGCCTGGTTACTAGAGGGGGAAAAATAAAATATATAATGTTGTTTCATATGTATGTAGTCAAAAGTAAAACATGTGACTAAATAAATTTTAAAAATAATAAACTCAAATTCATAGTAATGCTAAAATTTAGTTTATGTAAATCATTAAGTACCGGGCACAACAAAATTTTTGTTTCTTTGCTTTTTGTTTTTATGTAAACATTATTGTGTTTAGAACTTGCCAAATTTGGTGTCTTTCAATTTTTTTCCTTTTGAAATAAATGTTCACATTTGAATAAATGTGAACAAAGTCTCACATTTATTCAAACATTTAACTTCATTTTAAAAATTATTGCTGTAGGATAACTTTTTTTTTTTTTTTTTTTGAGACGGAGTCTCAGTCTGTCGCCCAGCCTGGAGTGCAGTGGCACGATCTCGGCTTACTGCAACCTCCGCCTCCTGGGTTCAAGCTATTCTCCTGCCTCTGCCTCCTGAATAGCTGGGACTACAGGCACATGCCACCACACCAGCTAATTTTTGTATTTTTAGTACAGATGGGGTTTCACCATGTTGGCCAGGCTGGTCTCGAACTCCTGACCTCAGGTGATTGCCTGCCTTGGCCTCCCAAACTCCTGGGATTACAGCCGTGAGCCACCGTGCCTAGCCGCTGTTGGATAATTTTTTAACTTAAAATTTATGTCAGAGATGGAGAATAAACTATTAAAGCCTAATAGAGAATAAAATTTTTGGACCATGTATTTACAAAAGTCATGTTTAGTAGTAAAAAAAAATCTAGTTTACACTACTTAATGAAAAAAGAGAAATATTTTTAAATATATATAACACATTCTCACTTTGACATAAATTTTTCTCTTTTTACCCCAGTTACTACTATGCCCAAGAAAATTTTCCAAAGTTTAAGTCTTTTTTTTCTTTTACCACTTTGGAGTATGACCTGTTATTTATAAACTTTCCTAGAAAAAAAATCGAAATTTTAATTTGTACCCTGAAACTTTGATCAAAGTAATAGGAGATCAATACCACATGAGTTAAAGAATGGAGTAAGAATATAATTGTTCTCTGTATAATCAAGAAATTATCTGATGGGCCATTGTAACTATTTCACATTTCCATTTAGCAAGTTGGTTCCGAGATACAAAAATATTTGGCACTTTTTGGCTTGTGGATGTCCAGTTGCTCTAGCACCATTTATTGAAAATTGAAAAAATTCCTCCAGTGGATTATTTTCATACTTGTATCAAAATCAATTGGGCATATTTGTGTGGCTCTCTTTCTGGGTCATCTGTTCTATTCCATTAGTCTGTGCATGTCATTTTGGCAATGTCACACTGTCTCAGGTACTCTATTACTAGAATAATACTACCCTTACTCTTACGCTACCTTAATATTGGGGAGAGTAATTTCTGTCACTTTTTCCTTATTTCTCAAGATTGTTTTGACTATTTTAGGGTGTGTACCTTTGCATGCAAATTTTAGAATAAGCTAGTTTATGTGTATGAAATATGTTGCTGAGATATTGATAGGAATTGCATTAAACCTGTATATTAATTCGGGGAGAATTGACATTTTTCCTGTGTTAAGTACTCTATTATATATGTTCATTTATTTAGGTTTTCTTTTTTTAATCAGCATTTAAAATTTTTTAGTATATAGATCCTGTACATAGCTTTCACTTTCCGGAGTGATTGCAAGTATTTCACTTTCCAGAGTGATTGTAAATGGTGTTTTGTTTTTTATTTTTTGGTTTCCATATGTTCATTGTTAGTATATAGTGTCTTGTTTTTAACTTTTTGGTTTCCATATGTTCATTGTTAGTATATAGAAATGTTATTGATTTGTGTGTGTTAATCTTATTTCCTGCTTCCTTGCTGAACTTACTTATTCGAGAAGTTTTAGATGATTTTCACAGGTTCCTTTGGATTTTCCATGTAAACGATCGTATCATTTGCCAATACGGACAATTTTATTCTTCCTTCCTGATCTGTATGCATTTTATTTTCCTTGCCTTATTGCAGTATCTTAGAATTTCTAGTACTGTGCTGAAAAAAAGTTGTGGATCACCTTTTCCCAGTCTTAGGGGAAAACCATTCTTTCACCATTAAGGTGTAGATTTTTGCAGATGCTCTTTGTCAAGTAAAGGAAGTTCCAGTTTGTTCCTATTTTAGTGAGAATTTGTATCATGATGGGATGTTGGATTTTGTCAAATGATTTTTTTTGCATCAATTGACATGATCATATGATTTTGTTATTTATTAGTATATTTGATTCCATTAATTTTTTTTCAAATGTTGATTCAGTCTTGCATATTTCGGATAAATTCTGCTTATGGTGTGTAGTCCTTTTTCTATATTACTAGATTCAGTTTGCTGGTATTTGTTTGAGGGTTTTTGCATCTAACTTAATAAGGAATAGTGGTCTATAGTTTTAAAAAAATTTTGCAATGGTTTTGTCTAGCTTTGATGTCAAGAGTAATACACTAGCTTCATTAGATGAGCTGGGAAATGTTCTTTGTTTTTTTAAACTAGATTATGTAAAATTGGCCCTAATTCTTTTTAAAATGTTTGGTAAAATTTTCCAGTAAAGCCATTTTGGCCTGGGAATTTCTTTTTTGGAAATCTTTCTCTTTTTTTTTTTTTTTTTTTTTGGAGATGGAGTTTCACTCTTGTCTCCCAGGCTGAAGTGCAATGCCGTGATCTCAGCTGACTGCAACCTCTGCCTCCCGGGTTCAAGCAATTCTTCTGCCTCAGCCTCCTGAGTAGCTGGAACTACAGGCGCACGCCACCACGCCCAGCTAATTTTTTGTATTTTTAGTAGAGATGGTGTTTCACCATGTTGGTCAGGCTGGTCTCGAACTCCTGACCTCAGGTGATCCACCCGCCTTGGCCTCCCAAAGTGCTGGGATTACAGGCATGAGCCACTGCGCCCGGCTGAGATCTTTCTCTTCACAAATTCACTGTCTTTAATGGTTATGGGTATATGCAGGCCATTTCCTTCATCTTGGTTGAGCTTTGGTAGTTTGTGGTTTTTGAGGAATTGGTCCGTATTTTCAAAGTTGTCAAATTTATGAGCATAAAGTTATTCATTCTATGCCCTTAGTAATCTTCTAATGGCTATAGCATGAAGCTATCCCTTGTTTCATTCCTGATGGTTGTGCTTTGTGTCTTCACCTTTTTGTCAGTCTTGTTAGAGCCTTTTCAGTTTTGATTATTTTTCAGAGAACCAGTATTTGATTTCATTGATTTTTGTTGTTGTTATTTTCCTGTTTTCAATTTCATTGGTTTCTGCTCTTGTTTTTATAATTTTCATTCTATTTGCTTTGAATTTATTTTGCTCTACTTTTTCTAGTTTCTTAAAGTAGGGGACAGAGATTATTAATGTGAGACCATTTCCTCTTTTCTAATATAAGCGTCACTGTGACATAAGTGTTTCGGTCAGAACTGTTTTTTGATATTTTGCGTTTTTATTTTTATTTACGTCTATGTATTTTTTGCTGTTCTATTGCTTTTTGGCCAATGATTTGTTTAGACGTGTGGTATACAGAAGTGTTTGAAGATTTTTGTGTTGTGTTTCTGTTACTGATTTCTAGTCTAATTACATTGTGATTGGAAATCATATGAACTTAAGGTTCACCAGCATTATAGTTGGAAAATGGAATAATTTTAATTATTTTAAAATAGTTGGGGTTTGTTTTATGACCCAGGGTATGGTCTGTCCTGGTGCATGGTCCACGGTAGCTTAAAGGGAATGAATATTCTGTTGTAGGGTGGAGTGTTCTAGAGATGTCTTTTAGATCCTGTTGGTTGATTGTTGTTCAGTTCTTTTCTGTCTTTGCTAATTTTCTTTTAGTTCTACCAGTTGCTGACAGTGAAGTGTTGAAGTCTCCACCTATAATTTAGCTTTATCAGTTTTTGTTTTATTATTTTGCAACTCTGTTGTTTGGTGCATTTACTTTTAGGAGCAGTATTTTTTTATTGATGGATTGATTTTTAAAGTATCGTTATGTAATGTCTTTGTCTCTACTAATTTTCTTTCCTCTGAAATCTACCTTATCTGTGTTAACATAGCCATACCTGTTTTAAAAAAATAATGTTAGCATGATATATCTTTTAACGACCTTTTATGTAAAACTGATGTGTTTGAAATAAGTTTTATTAGACAGTATGTAGTTGGGTTTTGTCTGACTTTCATTAAGGTCTCTTTGCCTTCTCTGTTTTTTAAAATGTACTTTTCTGAAGTTATTTCATTTCCATACATTGAGCAAAGCAGATGTTAAGTTTGTTTTAACCGTCAGTATGATTTAAGAAACTTGATGGAAAAGGATGGTCTCTTATATTTACCCCTTCCTTTGCTCTTGTTTCCTTTATGAAATTCCAAGCTGCCTTTTATTATTTTCTTTCTTTTTGAAGATACTCCTTTAGACCTTCTTTAAGCGTAGGCTTGGTAGTGACAAAGTTTTTAATTTGCTAATGCCTTTATGTTACCTTCTTTTTTGAAGGATAGCTTTGCTGGTTATAGCATTCATAATTAACAGTTTCCTGTTGTTTTTTGTTTGTTTTGATGAGACAGCGTTTCACTCTGTCACCCAGGCGGGAGTACAGTGAGTGGCACAATCATGGCTCACTGCAGCCTTGACCTCCTGGGCTCAAGCAATCCTCCCACCTCAGCCTCCTGAGTAGCTGGAACTACATATGCACACCACCATGCCGAGCTAATTTTTAAAATTTTTTTGTAGTGATGTAGTCTCACTATGTTGCCCAGGCTGGTCTCGAGCTCCTGGGCTCAAGTGGCCCTCCCGCCTCGGCCTCCCAAAGTGCTGGGGTTGTAGGCATGAGCTACCGTGCTGGGCCCACACAATTGACAGTACTTATGTTTCAGTTCTTATATTTCAGCATTTAAGAAATATGCCACTTCTTTTGCACTTTCGTGGTTTCAGACTGAACACCAATTCGAATTGGTGTTCTAGTATAGGTAATGTGTCATTTTTCTTGGTTCCTTTTAAGACTTTTTGTCTTTAGTTTTCAGAAGTTTGTGATGTGTCTTGATATGAATTTCTTTGGGTTTATTCTATCTGGAATTCGCTCTGTAAGTTTATGTCTTTCACCGAATTTGGGAAGTTTTCCTTTATTAATTTTTCAAATCCTCCCTCAGCGTCACATTTTTTCTCCTCTCCTAATGTTAGATTTTTCATTATTGCCCTGGAGGTCCCTGAGGCTTTGTTCATTTTTTTGTTTCAGCCTATTTTTTCTGCAGCTGTTCAGACCGAACAATTCTTTTTTTTTTTGGAGATGGAGTCTCGCTCTGTCACCCAGGCTGGAGTGCAGTGGCGTGATCTTGGCTCATTGCACCCTCCGCCTCCCGGGTTCAAGCGATTCTCCTGCCTCAGTCTCCCAAGTAGCTGGGACTACAGGCGTGCGCCACCATGCCCAGCTAATTTTTGTATTTTTAGTAGAGATGGGGTTTCAGCATGTTGGCCAGGATGGTCTTGATCTCTTGACCTCATGATCTGCCCGCCTCGGCCTCCCAAAGTGCTGGAATTACAGACGTGAGCCACTGCGCCCAACCTTGATAAGGTTTACCTTTATTCCAGTACTGTTCTGTCTTGATTAGTATACCTTTGTAGTTAAGTTTTGAAATCGGGATGTTTTGAGTCCTCCATTGTGTCCTTCTTTTTCAAAACTGTTTTGGCTATTCTTGAATATTCTTATGAACTTCAGGAGCCACTTGTCGATTTGCAAAAGAGCAAGGTGAGATTTTGAGAAGATTGCCTTGGATCTGAATATTACCATTTTAACATTATTAAGTATTTTAGCTTATGAATACCAGATATCTTTCTATTTAGGTCTTTTAAAATTTTTTTCAGTGATGCTTTGTAGTTCACAGTGTACAAGTCTTGTACTTGTTCAAGATGTATAATCCTTTGTATATGTTTCTAGATATGATTTGCTTGTATTTTGTTGAGAATTTTTATATCCACATTCATAAGAACATCTGTAGTTTCCTTTTCTTGTGATGACCGTGTCTGATTTACGTATCAGGGTATGAATTGCTTCATATAATAATTTGGAACGTGATGTTTTCTCTTGAGTTTTAAAATTTTTGTTACTTAAATTTTTTTAGAGACAGGGTCTTGCCTTGTTGCCCAGGCTGGAATGCAGTGGTACAGTCATAGCTCGCTGTCACTTCAGACTTCTGGGTTTAAGCAATCTTTCTGCCTCAGCCTCCTGAGTAGTGGGAATACAGGCATGCACCACCACACCCAGCTCTTTCTTTCTTTCTTTCTTTCTTTCTTTTTCTTTCTTTTTTTTTTGTAGCCATGGTGTGTTGCTATGTTGCCCAGGCTGGTGTTGAACTCCTAGGCTCAAATGATCCTTCAGCCTCGGCCTCCTAAAGTGCTGGGATTACAGCCGTTCTCCTTGCCCAGCCTGTTTTTTGTCCTTCTTTGTGCTTTTTAAAAAAAGCTTGTGAAGGATATGTTTTAATTCTTCTTTAAATGTTTAGTAGAATTCATCAGTGAAGCCACCTGTCCCTAGGCTATTCTTTGCGGGGAAACTTTGATTGCTAATTAGGTTTGTTAAGATTTTCTGTTTATTTTGGAGTTAATTTAAATAATTTGTGCTTTCTAGTTATTTGTTCATTTCATGTAGGCTGTCTAATTTGTTTGTGTATAGTTGTTTCTTGTGTTCTCTTTTAATCCCTTTTACTGTAAGGTTGGAAAGTTCATTTCTTTTTGTAGCATTAGTAATGCTCCCTGTTTCTTTGTTTCCTTTTTTTTTTGTATTTTTTTTTTAATTATACTTTAAGTTCTAGGGTACATGTGCACAACGTGCAGGTTTGTTACATATGTATACATGTGCCATGTTGGCGTGTTGTACCCGTTAACTCGTCATTTACATTAGGTATTTCTCCTAATGCTATCCCTCCCCCCTCCCCCCACCCCACGACAGGCCCCTGTTTGTGATGTTCCCCACCCTGTATCCAAGAGTTCTCACTGTTCAGTTCCCACCTATGAATGAGAACATGTGGTGTTTGGTTTTCTGTCCTTGTGATAGTTTGCTCAGAACGATGGTTTCCAGCTTCATCCATGTCCCTACAAAGGACATGAACTCATCCTTTTTAATGGCTGCATAGTATTCCATGGTGTATATGTGCCACATTTTCTTAATCCAGTCTATCACTGATGGACATTTGGGTTGGTTCCAAGTCTTTGCTATTGTGAATAGTGCCACAATAAACATACGTGTGCATGTGTCTTTATAGCAGCATGATTTATAATCCTCTGGGTATCTACCCGGTAATGGGATGGCTGGGTCAAATGATATTTCTAGTTCTGGATCCTTGAGGAATTGCCACACTGTCTTCCACAATGGTTGAACCTCGTTTACACTCCCACCAACAGTGTAAAAGTGTTCCTGTTTCTCCACATCCTCTCCAGCACCTATTGTTTCCTGACTTTTGAATGATCACCATTCTAACTGGTGTGAGATGGTATTGCATTGTGGTTTTGATTTGCATTTCTCTGATGGCCAGTGATGATGAGTATTTTTTCATGTATCTGTTGGCTGCATAAGTGTCTTCTTTTGAGAAGTGTCTGTTCATATCCTTCACCCACTTTTTGATGGGGTTGTTTGATTTTTCCTTGTAAATTTGTTTAAGTTCTTTGTAGATTCTGGATATTAGCCCTTTGTCAGATAGGTAGATGGTAAGAATTTTCTCCTATTCTGTAGGTTGCCTGTTCACTCTGATGGTAGTTTCTTTTGCTGTGCAGAAGCTCTTTGGTTTAATTAGATCCCATGTGTCAATTTTGGCTTTTGTTGCCATTGCTTTTGGTGTTTTAGTCATGAAGTCCTTGCCCATGCCTATGTCCTGAATGGTATTGCCTAGGTTTTCTTCTAGGGTTTTTATGGTTTTAGGTCTAACATGTGAGTCTTTAATCCATCTTGAATTAGTTTTTGTATGAAGTGTAAGGAAGGGATCCAGTTTCAGCTTTCTACATATGGCTAGCCAGTTTTCCCAGCACCATTTATTAAATAGGGAATCCTTTCCCCATTTCTTGTTTTTGTCAGGTTTGTCAAAGATCAGATGGTTGTAGATGTGTTGTATTATTTCTGAGGGCTCTGTTCTGTTTCATTGGTCTATATCTCTGTTTTGGTACCAGTACCATGCTGTTTTGGTCACTGTAGCCTTGTAGTATAGTTTGAAGTCAGGTAGTGTGATGCCTCCAGCTTTGTTCTTTTGGCTTAGGATTGTCTTGGCAATGTGGGTTCTTTTTTGGTTCCGTATGAACTTTAAAGTAGTATTTTCCAATTCTGTGAAGAAAGTCATTGGTAGCTTGATGGGGATGGCATTGAATCTATAAATAACCTTGGGTGGTATGGCCATTTTCATGATACTGATTCTTCCTATCCATGAGCGTGGAATGTTCTTCCATTTGTTTTTGTCTTTTTTTTTTTTTTTTTTTTTTTTTTTTGAGATGGAGTCTCGCTCTGTCGCCCAGGCTGGAGTGCAGTGCCACGATCTTGGCTCACTGCAAGCTCCGCCTCCTAGGTTCACGCAATTCTCCTGCCTCAGCCTCCCAAGTAGCTGGTACTAACAGGCGCCTGCCACCACACCCAGCTAAGTTTTTGTATTTTTAGTAGAGACGGGGTTTCACCACGTTAGCCAGGATAGTCTCGATCTCCTGACCTCATGATCTGCCCGTCTTGGCCTCCCAAAGTGCTGGGATTACAGGTGTGAGCCACTGCGCCAGGCCGTTTGTGTCCTCTTTTATTTCATTGAGCAGTGGTTTGTAGTTCTCCTTGAAGAGGTCCTTCACATCCCTTGTAAGTTGGATTTCTAGGTATTTTATTCTCTTTGAAGCAGTAGTGAATGGGAGTTCACTCATGATTTGGCTCTCTGTCTCTTATTGGTGTATAGGAGTGCTTGTGATTTTTGCACATTGATTTTGTATCCTGAGACTTTGCTGAAGTTGCTTATCAGCTTGATATTTGGGGCTGAGATGATGGGGTTTTCTAAATACACAATCATGTCATCTGCAAACAGGGACAATTTGACTTCCTCTTTTCCTAATTGAATACCCCTTTATTTCTTTCTCCTGCCTGATTGCTTGGCCAGAACTTCCAACACTGTGTAGAATAGGAGTGGTGAGAGAGGGCATCCCTGTCTTGTGCCAGTTTTCAAAGGGAATGCTTCCAATTTTTGTCTATTTGGTATGATACTGGCTGTGGGTTTGTCATAAATGGCTCTTATTATTTTGAGATATGTCCCATCAATACCTAGTTTATTGAGAGTTTTTAGCATGAAGGGATGTTGAATTTTGTCAAAGGCCTTTTCTGCATCTATTGAGATGATCATGTAGTTTTTGTCTTTGGTTCTGTTTATATGATGGATTACGTTTATTGATTTGCGTATGTTGAACCAACCTTACATCTCAGGGATGAAGCCAACTTGATCTTGGTGGATAAGCTTTTTGATGTGCTACTGGATTCAGTTTGCCAGTATTTTATTGAAGATTTTGCATCGATGTTCATCAGGGATATTGGTCTAAAATTCTTTTTTTCCTGTGTCTCTGCCAGGCTTTGGTATTAGGATGTTGCTGGCCTCATAAGATGAGTTAGGGAGGATTCCCTCTTTTTCTGTTGATTGGAATAGTTTCAGAAGGAATGGTACCAGCTCCTCTTTATACCTCTGGTAGAATTCGGCTGTGAATCTGTCTGGTCCTGGACTTCTTTTGGTTTGTAGGCTATTAATTATTGCCTCAGTTTCAGAGCCTGTTATTGGTCTATTCAGGGATTCAACTTCTTTCTGGTTTAGTCTTGGGAGGGAGTATGTGTCCAGGAATTTATCCATTTCTTCTAGATTTTCTAGTTTATTTGCATAGAGGTGTTTATAGTATTCTCTGATGGTAGTTTATTTCTGTGGGATCGGTGGTAATATCTCCTTTATCATTTTTTATTGCGTCTATTTGATTCTTCTCTTTTCTTCTTTATTAGTCTTGCTAGAGGTCTATCAATTTTGTTGATCTTTTCAAAAAATCAGCTCCTGGATTCATTGATTTTTTGAAGGGTTTTTTGTGTCTGTATCTCCTTCAGTTCTGCTCTGATCTTAGTTATTTCTTGCCTTCTGCTAGCTTTTGAATGTGTTTGCTCTTGCTTTTCTAGTTCTTTTAATTGTGATCTTAGTGTGTCAATTTTAGATCTTTCCTGCTTTCTCTTGTGGGCATTTGGTGGTATAAATTTCCCTCTACACACTGCTTTAAATGTGTCCCAGAGATTCTGGTATGTTGTGTCTTTGTTCTCATTGGTTTCAAAGAACATCTTTATTTCTGCCTTCATTTCATTATGTACCCAGTAGTCATTCAGGAGCAGGTTGTTCAGTTTCCATGTAGTTGAGCGGTTTTGAGTGAGTTTCTTAATCCTGAGTTTTAGTTTGATTGCACTGTGGTCTGAGAGACAGTTTGTTATAATTTCTATTCTTTTACATTTGCCGAGGAGTGCTTTACTTCCAACTATGTGGTCAATTTTGGAATAAGTGCAATGTGGTGCTGAGAAGAATGTATATTCTGTTGATTTGGGGTGGAGAGTTCTGTAGATGTCTATTAGGTCTGCTTGGTGCAGAGCTGAGTTCAATTCCTGGATATCCTTGTTAACTTTCTGTCTCGTTCATCTGTCTAATGTTGACAGTGGGGTGTTAAAGTCTCCCATTATTATTGTGTGGGAGTCTAAGTCTCTTTGTAGGTGTCTAAGGGCTTGTTTTGTGAATCTGGGTGCTCCTGTATTAGGTGCATATATATTTAGGATAGTTAGCTCTTCTTTTTGAATTGATCCCTTTACCATTATGTAATGGCCTTCTTTGTCTCTTTTGATTTTTGTTGGTTTAAAGTCTGTTTTATCAGAGACTAGGATTGAAACCCCTGCTTTTTTTTGATTTCCATTTGCTTGGTAGATTTTCCTCCATCCCTTTATTTTGAGCCTATGTGTGTCTCTGCACGTGAGATGGGTCTCCTGAATACAGCACACTGATGGGTCTTGACTCTTTATCCAATTTGCCAGTCTGTGTCTTTTAATTGGAGCATTTAGCCCATTTACATTTAAGGTTAATACTGTTATGTGTGAATTTGATCCTGTCATTATGATGTTAGCTGGTTATTTTGCTCGTTAGTTGACGCAGTTTCTTCCTAGCCTTGATGGTCTTTACAATTTGGCATGTTTTTGCAGTGGCTGGTACCGGTTGTTCCTTTCCATGTTTAGTGCTTCTTTCAGGAGCTCTTGTAAGGCAGGCCTGGTGGTGACAGAATCTCTCAGTATTTGTTTGTCTGTAAAGGATTTTATTTCTCCTACACTTATGAAGCTTAGTTTGGCTGGATATGAAATTCTGGGTTGAAAATTCTTTTAAGAATGTTGAATATTGGCCCCCACTCTCTTCTGGCTTGCAGAGTTTCTGCAGAGAGATCCACTGTTAGTCTGATGAGCTTCCCTTTGTGGATAACCCGATCTTTCTCTCTGGCTGCCCTTAACATTTTTTCCTTCATTTGAACTTTGGGGAATCTGATAATTATGTGTTTTGGAGTTGCTCTTCTCGAGGAGTATCTTTGTGGCATTCTATTTCCTGAATTTGAATGTTGGCCTGCCTTGCTAGGTTGGGGAAGTTCTCCTGGATAATATCCTGAAGAGCGTTTTCCAACTTGGTTCCATTCTCCCCGTCACTTTCAGGTACACCAATCAGATGTAGATTTGGTCTTTTCACATAGTCCCATATTTCTTGGAGGCTTTATTCATTTCTTTTTACTCTTTTTTCCACTCTTTTTTTCCTCTAAACTTCTCTTCTTGCTTCATTTCATTCATTTGATCTTCAATCACTGATACCCTTTCTTTCACTTGATCAAATTGGCTACTGAAGCTTGTGCACGCATCACGTAGTTCTCCTGCCATGGTTTTCAGCTCCATCAGGTCATTTAAGTTATTCTCTACACTGTTTATTCTAGTTAGCCATTCGTCTAATCATTTTTCAAGGTTTTTAGCTTCTTTGTGATGGGTTTGAATGTCCTCTGTTAGCTTGGAGAAGTTTGTTATTACCGGTCTTCTGAAGCCTTCTTCTCTCAACTCGTCAGTCATTCTCTGTCCAGCTTTATTCCATTGTTGGCAAGGAGCTGCTTTCCTTTGGAGGAGAAGAGGTGCTCTGATTTTTAGAATTTTCAGTTTTTCTGCTCTGGTTTCTCCCCATCTTTGTGGTTTTATCTACCTTTGTTCTTTGATGATGGTGATGTACAGATGGGTTTTTGGTGTGGATGTCCTTTCTGTTTGTTAGTTTTCCTTCTAACAGTCAGGCCCCTCAGCCGCAGGTCTGTTGGAGTTTGCTGGAGGTCCACTCCAGACCCTCTTTGCCTGGGTATCACCAGCAGAGGCTGCAGAACAGCAAATATTGCAGAATGGCAAATGTTGCTGCTGGATCCTTCCTCTGGAAGCTTCGTCTCAGAGGGGCACCTGGCTATATGAGGTGTCAGTCAGCCCCTGCTGGGAGGTGTCTCCCAGTTAGGCTACTTGGGGGTCAGGGACCCACTTGAGGAGGTAGTCTGTCCGTTCTCAGATCTCAAACTCCATGCTGGGAGAAGCACTAGTACTCTCTTCAAAGCTGTCAGACAGTGTCGTTTAAGTCTGCAGAAGTTTCTGCTGCCTTTTGTTCTGCTCCCTGTTTCATTCACGATTTTTTTCTTGGTTGGCCTAGCTTAAAGCCTTACCAATTTTGTTAATCTTTTCAAAGAACCAACTTTTGTTTTCATTAATTTTCTCTTTTTTTTTTCTTCTGGTTTATATTTCTAACAACCTGTATTGTTTCTTTCCTTCTTGCTTTGGGTTGTTCTTATTTTTCTAGTTTCTCTTTAAATGGTAGGTTATTAATTTGAGATCTTTGTTTTAATATAGGCATGAATGGTTATAAATTTTCTTCTAGTATTGCTTTTTCTATATTCCATAAGATATTTTGTGTCTTTGTTTTTATTTCAAAATATTTTCTAGTTTCCCTTCTCACTTCTTGTCAGACACTGATTATGAAGGATTGTATTTTTTTAATAGCCACATATTTTCTGAGTTTTCCCAAATTTCCCTCTAATTTCAATTTCACATCCATTGAGGTTGAAGAACATACTTTGTATGACTCCAGTCCTTTTAAATTTATTGGAATTGTTTTATGACCTAACATCTAGCATAATCTATCCTGGAAAATGTTCCGTGTGCACTTGGGAAGAATGTCTATTCTGTTTTTGGGTGGAGGACTCTATAATTAGTTTCTAGTATTGTTCAGATTTCCTTGTTATTTTCTTATTGACCTTCTCTCTAGTTGTTCTACCCATGTTTGAAAGTGGGATATTGAATTCTCCAAATATTTTTATTGAATTTCTTCTTTATCCCTTCATCCTGCATGTTTTTATTTCCTGTGTTTTGGAGCTCTCTTGTTAGGTTCACGTATGTTTATAATTATGTCATCTTAATGGAGTGATGCCTTTATTATTATTAAATGTCTTTTTTCCTCTTGTAGCAATTTTTATCTTAAAGTCTGAATTTTTAAAATTTATTTTTTAATAGTTGCTGTGAGAATTACAATTAACATCAACTTGTAATAGTTTAGTTTGGATTAATGTCACCTATTCTTCAAATACTCTTCATGCCTTTTTTTCTCTCCTCTTCTGAGACTCCTGTTGTACAGATGGTGTTTTGTAATCACTCAGGCTCTTTTCATTTTTCTTCATTTTTATTTCTGTTTCCCAGACTGGATAATCTTAACCAACCTATTTTTGAGTTTGCTGATTCTTTCCTTTGCCTGCCAAAATATGCTATTGAGCCCCTCTGATGAATTGTTTATTTTAGTTATTGTACTTTTATGTCCAGAATTTCAATTTGCTTGTTTTTTCCAATTTCTTTCCTTTATTGATACTTTCTATTTGGTGAAGCGTTGTTCTCATACTTTAGTTTTGCACGTGGTTTCCTTTTTTCCTTTGAACATATTTAAAATAGCTTATTTAAAGTCTTCTAGTAAGTCCTGTCCTCAGGGACCATTACTGTTGATTGCATTTTTTCCTATGTATGAGCCATACTTTCTTGTTTCTTTAAATTTCTTTGAAAACTGGGCAGTGGGAGGGGCTCATTTCAGTTACTGTGCTTTTCTATTTGGTTATTTTAATAATTTCTTTCTCTTCTTAATATTCTCCATTTGGTGTGACTTTTAGTTCTTTGGACATCATTTCCTTTAGTTCTTTGAATATATTTAATATAGCTGAATTAAATTATTCAGTAATTCTAAAACCTGGGCTTTCTCAAGGGCAGTTTCTATTAAATACTTTTTGTCCCTTTATACTTTTTTGTTTCTTTGTATGTCTCTCAATTTTTTGTTGAAAACTGGACAACTAACATATAAGGTGGCAACTCTGGAAATTAGATTTTCCCCTCCCTAAGGTTTGTTGTTGTTTTTGTTGCTGTTTGTTTAGTGGCTTTCTGAACAAGTTATTTTAAATCTATATTATTTGTGGTGCATGGCTACTGAAGTCTCCGTGTGGTGAGCTTCATAGTCATCTAATGATTGAACAGAGATTTCCTTAAAAACCTGGAACCAGTAATTCTCCCCATCTTTGTTGAGAGGCCTGTGTTGGCGTACATATGTGTGTGTTGGGGCACATCAAAACACTCAGCCGGGCAGTTGACAGCTGTTCCTTAGCCTTCCCCTCCTGTTTACACAAAGCCTGGGGTCAGCCCCAGGTGTGAGAGCTTAGGGATGTCTCAGGTTTCTTCTGAGCACAGGCAGAGCCAGAGCCTGATGCGTACACAGGACCTTCTAGATTGGCAGGAAGGTGTCAACACTTTTTACAGCCCCTGTGGACATCTTATTCCCAACTTTTCCTTTTAAACTTTTGGGTCTGCTTATTGTTTGGCCCAACTGTCATCTACCACATTGTTCTGCAGCCAAATTTTTAAAAATTTCCCCTAAAGGTTTTTGACAACTGTTACCAGGGTCAAGGCTTTTCACAGTGGGAAAGCTCTGAGTGAGGTCAAATAAAAGTAGCCTTCCTTCCAGGTGGGGCCTCATTGGGACTCACCACACAGATCAGATAAAGACAGTTCTCTGGAAATCAGGCTTTCGAGGAGCTGCAGCATTGTTCTGCCACCCTTATTGCCTGTCAGGCTGCTGATTTTCACTGTGATTGGGCTGTTGGTTATAGTGCTGTCACAGAGCTGGAGAGAAGAGAATGAGAATAGAAAAGTTAAATGCCACATATTTCACTGTTCTTGTTGAGATTCAGCTTTTTAAAAATGTATTAACATTCCATGGATTGCTGCAAGCTTTTGGAGATTGCTGCAAGCTTTTGGTTAATTGCCAGAGTTCTTAGAAAGTTTATTCTGATGCTGCCAATTTTCTTGTTCTTGTTAGAATTTTCAAATGTCCCTAACTTTGCTGTTTTCACTGACAGTACTCTCTGTTGCTTTTTTTTCTTCTCCTGTGCTATTTTGTTTTTTCAAACCATTCTCAACTTTTGCTGTCAAAACCAGTTGATTGAATTAACATTGATAATGGTATGTAGGTCCTGAAATTAAATTTCATTATCTTAATATTATAAATATTAACCCATTTAAGAATCACTATTACAAAAACATTTTGAAGATAAACTATTGAGCAGGTAGAACTAATTACCAGAATTTATCATTAGCTATTTCGTTTTTTAATACAGATTCTTAATTGAGATCATTTTAGAATCATACACTGTTATAAGAAGTTATACAGAGAGATCCTGTGTAGCCTGTACCTGGTTCCTCCCAATGGCAATATCTTGACAAAGAATACTACAAAGTCACAACCAGGATGTTGATCTTTTGATAGGAATGGGTATTTCATATTCACCATCCTGATATTGTGGCTTTCATTACCATTTCCCTCATGGTTAATGATATTGAACATCTTTTCACTTGCTTATTGGATTGTTCTTTTCTGTTTGTTTTTGAGTTCTTTGTATAGCCTAGATCTTTAGACTTTTGTTAAATATGTAGTTTGCAAATATTTTATACCTTTTTGTAGTTTGTCCTGTCCTACTCTTAACAGGGTCATGTGAAGGGCAGAGTTTTTAATTTTGAATGAGGTACCACAATTTATCATTTTTTTTTTCTGGATTGTGCTTTTGGTGTCAACTCTAGGAACACTGCCAAACCTTAGATCCTGAAGATCTTCTCTATCCTTTTTAAAAAGTTTTATAGTTTTACATTTTAAATTTAGAGCAGCGATGTATTTTGAGTTAATTTTTGTATAAGTTGTAAGGATTAGGTCAGGGTTCTTTAAAAAAAATATTGTTTTGGTCTATAGATGTCTCATTGCTTCTGTGCTATTTGTTGGAAAAGCTGTTCTTCCAATGAATTGCTTTTGCAATTTTGTCAAAACCAGTGAGGCGTATATGGTTCCGTTTCTAGGTGTTCTACTCTCTGCAAGTGATTTATGTGTCTATCCCTCTGCCAATATCACACTGCCTTGGTTACTGAAGTTATGCAGTAAGACATAATGTCTGGTGGAGTGATTCCTCTCACTTTATTCTTATTTTGGAAGATTGTTTTTAGCAATTCTAGGATTTGTTCCTATCTAATTTTTTGTATAAGCTCGTCAACAAAAAATTATCCTGGGATTTTTACAGGGTTTACATTAAGCCCACAGATTAATTTGGGAAGAATTAACATCTTTACATTTTGAGTCTTTTAATCCATGAATATAGTGTGTCTTCTTGTTTATGTAGATCTTCTTTGATTTATTTCATCAGCATTTTGTATATTTCAGTACATATATCCTGTGCATGCTTTCTTAGATTTATATCTGAGGTACTTCATTTTATTTGGAGTCGTAAATGGCGTTGTAAATGGCATTTTAATGTTGATTTTTGCATATTCATTGTTAGTATATAGAAATGTACTGGATTTTAGGATTTAGACCTTGTATTCTGCAACTTTGCTATATGTACTTATTACCTT
This sequence comes from Gorilla gorilla gorilla, assembly GCF_029281585.2. Classification (NCBI taxonomy): domain Eukaryota; kingdom Metazoa; phylum Chordata; class Mammalia; order Primates; family Hominidae; genus Gorilla; species Gorilla gorilla. Next base: position 35,737,335 of record NC_073236.2, on the reverse strand, counting down.
TAAGAAGGACTTTTCTTTTTGAGTCCTTGGGGTTTTTACATAGACAGGTATGTAGCCTGCAATTAGGGAGTTTTATTTCCTTTCCAGTGTGTTCGTCTTTTTTTTTCCTTGCCTTGTTAAAGTGGCCAGAACTTCTAGCACATGTTGAGTAGAGTGAGAGCCACATCCTTGACATGTTCCCAGTCTCAGGGCCTATATATTCAGTCTTTTACTGGTAAGAAGGATATTACCTAGAGGTTGAGATTGAGGTAGTTCTACATTTCTCCTATCTTCTTGAGAGTTTTTATCATGAAGAGGTGTTGGGTTTTGTCAAATACTTTTTCTTTTTCTTTTTTTTTTTTTTTGAGATGGAGTCTCGCTCTGTCGCCCAGGCTGGAGTGCAGTGGCGCGATCTCGGCTCACTGCAAGCTCCGCCTCCCGGGTTCACGCCATTCTCCTGCCTCAGGCTCCCGCGTAGCTGGGACTACAGGCGCCCGCCACCACGCCCGGCTAATTTTTTGTATTTTTTAGTAGAGACGGGGTTTCACTGTGTTAGCCAGGATGGTCTCGATCTCCTGACCTCGTGATCCGCCCGCCTCGGCCTCCCAAAGTGCTGGGATTACAGGCGTGAGCCACCGCGCCCGGCCGTCAAATACTTTTTCTGTGTCAGTTGATATGATCATGTGTTTTTCCTCTTTAGCCTGTTGATGGGGTGAGTTACAATGATCAGTTTTTGAATTTTGGGTGAGTCTTGCATACCTTGAGTAAAAGTCACTTGGTCGTGATGCATAATTTTATACATTGCTGGGTTCAATTTGTAATTTTTTTTTTTGCCTAAGTTAATGAGTTTTGTAGTTTTTTAAATAACATGTATGTAGCATAAAATTCACCATTTATAACTATTTTAAGTGTACAGTTCAGTAGCATTAATCACAATGTTATACAAACACCACCATTCTTTTTTCATTACCCTAGAGACTCAGTAACCATTAAGCCACAACTCCTCACTTCCCCCTACCCTGTTGCCCAGTAACCTCTAATCTACTTTCTCTCCCCGTGAATTTGCTTATTCTAGATTTTTCATGTGAGTAGAAGCACAGTATTTGCCATTTTTTGTCTAGCTTATTTCACTTACTATAATATTTTCAAGGTCCATCCATGTTGTAGCATATATCAGAATTTCATTCTTTTTTGTGGCTGAATAATATTTCATTATGTAACTGCCATGTTGATCCATTCTTCTGTGATGGACACTTGGTGTTTCTGTTTGGAGACTTTGGGTACTGTGGTCACGCATCACTCAATGTGGAAAACATCCTAAGTGGTGTTAGACCATTTAATCATTGTGCTAACATAGAGTGTACCTACACAAACCTAGGTGGTATATAGCCTACTACATACCTACGGTATATGATACAGCCTATTGCTCCTAGACTGCAAGCCTGTACAACATGTTACTATACTGAATACTGTAGGCAGTTGTAACACAATGGCAAGTTTTCGTGTATCTAAACATAGAAAAGGGTACAGTAAATACAGTATTATAATCTTATGGAGCCACCATCATCTATGCAGTCCATCGTTGACCAAAACATTACATGGCACATGACTGCATTTAAATACTTTGTTTTAACAGTCAGCCTATTTAGGTTTATCATATAGGTCCTGACTAGGGCCTACTGTTTGGGGCTGTAGTTCCAGTAATAGCTTAGTTTTTAGAGCATTTGCAGTGCGAGCTTCAGAGTTTTAGTGATTTTCTGATACTGAAGCTGCTAAGAGTAGTTGGTGGTTCTTGAGCATTAGTTCTACATTTTATAACTGAAGTTTACAGATCTTTTTAGATGACTTAGATACTTTAGGATAAGGTGAAAATTAATTATGGTATTTTGTCTTTAGCTGTAAAATTAATTTTGAAAAACCTTTCTGGCTCATCTTTTTAGATGTATGGTATATATCCTGCACATCTGAATTACATAGGATTATATTTTGAGTTTTAGTAAACAACATGGGCATTAGCTTCTTTAGGAAGTTGATGATATTGAGTGGTCTTGATAAAATTAAAATATGGCTTATATGAGTTTACTTGTACTTTTAATGTGGCAAGAAGACAAGTATATGTTACATTTTTCAGATAATAAAACTAAGGAGGGAAGAAACAAAGCTTTGATCATAAAATGTCTTTAAGCTCAAAGGGACCCATGTGAACCTAGTCCAGGATGTTTTAAAATTGCTATTGAGCCCTTCGTTGAAACAAAATATTGAGCAAGTGTAACTATAAAAGAGATATTGATGTATTTAACAATGTTGAATTCTAAAATAGCAGTGTCTTTTTTTTTAGACAGGGTCTTGTTCTGTCACCCAAGCTGGAGTGCATTGGCACTATCTCAGCCCACTGCAACCTCTGCCCCCTGGGCTCAAGCACAATGTCATTATCCTAACCAGAATTTCTTATCTTATGTTTTTCAGACTTGCTTCTAGGCACAGATTATTGACAAGCAAACTAGGAACTTTTACAGATTGTGATAAGAATTAAGATAGGGAATATAATAGAGGATAACCGGGCTGCTCTGAGAAGCCAAGGAGGGCCACACTGTGAGTGGGGTCAAGGCTGAGACTTGAAGGAGGAGAAGATGCCAGCCATAACAACAGCATGCTAGGCAAGGTGACTCTGTAACACAGCTTTGGGGACCCTCCTGAGGCCTGCCTGTGTGGCCCTTTCTTCTGTTCCTAGTTTTTGTAGAAGAAAGTTTAAAAATCACTGATTTGACTAGTCCAGCCTTCTCCTTTTGTGGGTTAGGAGATTGTGAAGGCTAGAAGGTAAAGATATGCAATGGCAACCTAGGTTCCTAATGCCTGATACCACCCCCCACAATATGGCATATATTTTTCTACTAGTTATTTACAGCATTTGTTTTTTTCATGAGTTATTTTAGATGTATTAAATCGCAAATTATATTTATTCATCAGTTGTAATATTCAGAAAAATATCTTCACCTAAAAGAAAAAACAAAAACTTAGTAGACAAAGATTTGTCTTTAAAGTGAAAGATATTTTTAATCTTAACTAAATGAAATAGGGAAGTAAACAGTTTGTGAACTTCTGTTTTGAAAGCAAGTGTTCCTATTTTGAAACAACTGACACATTGACATTTTTACACTGATTATAAATGGCTTTGTTACTCACAGACATTTTAGAGATGTGGGTCGGTATGAGGAGCTTAAAGTAGATCTTACTGAGCCCAGCTTCAGAGTAAATATGAGTAGAATCATAAAAGCCAGAAATGTAAATCATTTTCTTTCCTTTATAAATCTTCCTTTCCTCACTTATTGTCAGAAATATATGCCCAATTAAAAAAATTTGGTTGCTAAAAGGTGCTGTTAGTCATGAGCATTCTGTAAAGTTTATTTTGAAAGTAAATAGGGATGGGTTTAGAAGCACAGATTCACATTGCCAGAATTCATACTTTTCTCTAGCCACTTTCTTGCTAAGTATATCTCACTGTGTCTATTTCTTTACCTTAAAATGGGATCATAATGTCTGTGTCATAGGGTTAGTTTGAATTTTAACAACAGTGATCAGTAATTATTAGTTTATTTTTATTTCAATTACATTTGTTTGATGCTTGAACTAGGGAACATCAGGAAAGTTTGAGATTCATTAACAGCATAAAATTAGGGGAAATATTTTTGGGAGAGGAAGCTGTTACTAGTTCTGGTTTTGAATCTGGAGATGTGATAACTTGACTGACTTGTTACATTTTATATTTTATAGCTTAATAACTTTGCATGTGAAATGATTAAGTCTATATCTAGTGTTCTGTTTTTTGAGGCATATAATTGAAAGGTATTATAATTGGCTGTTTAAAGCAAAATACGTTAATTTGTTTTATGCCAGAGTTGAATCCTATTTATCTCTACGTCTTTTAAGGAAAGCCAGTGATGTGTAACATAGTATTTTCCTTTTGAGACTTTATAATCAGCTGCTATTAATTTTTTTAACTAACATTCATATTTTTAACATAACTCATACTTTTTAAAATATGAATTCATAATTCATAATAGAATTTTTATATATTTTTAAAGCTTCTGATTTAAAAAGCAGTATACCCAAACTACTGCCTTTGTGTAGTTCTCTTCAGTTAGATCAGCATTTCTTCTGGCTCAATGGTTCCCACCATTGAGTGGTTGTTCATTTTGGAACTCATTCAGTGGTCGTTCTGTTGGAACATTTCTAATAGCAGCCACCTATAGCTCGTTTCCAGTTGTTTCTTGTTGGTTTCCTCTGCCAATTAGACATAAAGCTTCTAATTAGAGGCCTTGACTTTATGTCTTTTACATTGTGAACATCTGGCTGTTCAGTTATTTCTTGTTAGTTCATTGTGTTCTTATGTCAATAAATTTGTCTTCAGTAGGAAATAACCAAAAAATTCTCTGGATCCTGTGAAATTTCAGTTTGTGTTAAAAAGTGGGGGGGAACAGGTGAGGAATGGGATGGATGAGCTGAGCAGAGCCTTTTATATTCATAGTCCTTTCTTGTAACGAGTTTATCACTTTACTTAGAGACATTCTAAGTATACTGTGTCAGTAATTCTGTTGGAGCCATTAGCTCTGATCTTGATATTGAAATTCCACTATAAGCCAGGACTAGAGATAACATAACCAGAAAAAGGTCATTTGCATCAGTAAGTACAAATGCCAGTGCTTATTGTACCTGAGCAAAAAGGTGGGACATCATTCATGCTTTCAGTATTTATTGAATATTCTCTATATGCCACAGACTGGTAGGGGATGAATAGAAGTGGCGCAGGTTGGCACTGTCATTGAAGAGAAACACAGGAAATGGAGGACAGGAGTTTTCCCAAAATAAAATCAGGATGTGACTACTAGACTAAGGAGAAAAGGATGCTTGGCAGGCAGAAAAAACATCCAATGAGGTAATGTAATCTAATTAACTAGTATCTTATTCTGCTGCTTGACTGTCCACTTTTGTCATACCGGAGCAGCCAGGTACATATGTGGGACAGTGAGTGTCTTCCCTGATTTCCAAAAGACCAACAAATGGGAGTCAGTGAATTCCATACTAAGCCAAATGAAATATCACATAGTTGAAATTCTGCATGTGAAATTTGTCCCTTTTCTCCCATTTATTCAGCAATTTATAGCAGCATGGGTTTATCGATATTTATTTTATACTTTGGGCTACATCTGGTACTTCTTCATTTTGTTGTTCAGATTGTTTCAGCTTTGGTCATTTGGGAGCTCTTTCTGTTGATTCTTACCTTCCTTTCTCTATCCCCATCAGTATAGGATTTGGGTGGTTTTCTCTGTTTTTTACTTTCCGGCACTATAGGATGCTCCATTCTCATCTCGTGTATTTCCTGCCCCTGTCCTCAAATCAGCCATTGCTCCAGGAAGCCCTGGTTTCTTTTATTGGAAAATAATATTAGAACACAAGATCTGAGTTCCAGGTGTGTTCTTTGCTATTGGCATGTCATTGCTTTAGGCTCTTAGAGCTGACAGAGCAAGGAAATACATGTATGTATACTAACCTATGAATATACACATCTATAAATATTCTTATATGTATGTAATAATGTATATGTTTCACTAAACATGAATTCATACTGATATCACTGACTCTCAACCATTACCACCTGGATCATTTTGGCCTCCCCCGCCTTGTTTCTGTATAAATTGCTATTCCAACAGTGAGATACCTGGCTCCCAGTATCCACCATCTGTGTACTTAATTGTTCGATTTCAGGGTACATGTATAGTGGCATCAGAATGGTTAACCCAAACTCCCATGGGAAAAAGCATTATTAACTAGAATACATTGCGTGTGTATGGTTTCTTTTGCCTTTAGCCTTACAGATTCTACTCATTTCCAGAATTACTTAGGTGAGCACTCTCCCCTCTCCCCCCACTTCAGTAAGGTTGATTCATTCATTTGTAATACAGTTAAATTGTTTTGTCATTTTATGCATTCCATCCTGGAGTCTCCCAGTCTTCTAAATAAATTTTTAAAATTTGCATACATTTAGATTCACTTTTTGTGCTGTGAAGTTCTGTTTTGACAAATGCATCATGTCCTGTATCCACCATTACAATTTGATAAAGAATGGTTTTACCACCCTAAAATATATTTGTGCTTCACTTATTCAACCTTTCCCATCTCCCCCGATCTTCTAGCAACCACTGATCTTTTTACTATCTCCATAATTGTGCCTTTTCCAGAATGTCATGTACTTGGAAGCATACAGTATGTAGCCTTTTCTTTTAGTAATATTCCATTGTATAGATATACCACAGTTTGTCTGTTCACCTTTGATGGCCATCTTGACTATGCCCAGATTTTGGCGATTATGAATAAAGCTGCTTTAAGGAATTGTATGTAGATTTTTGTATGTTTCAAATCAGTTCAGTCAATACTAGAAGCACGATCGCCAGATTGTATGGTATAACTATGTTAGCTTTTAAATATATTACCTTTGCATTGCTGTTTCTTGGATCAGAATAATTTTTTGCTATTTTCCCTGCCCACTTCCTCACCAAATCCCTTTGACTGTGGATCCCAGGTCATATCATCACTACAAAAAAGCAGATGATACCGAATTTCAGCTGATCATTTCTTGGGGGAAATATAATACTGTAGTGATCTTTTCTGTATGCTTTTGATATTTTCAATTAATCTATCAGGGAAAATAATTAGTTGCAGCTTGTTGAATTTGACTATTGTGTGCTTTCTCATAATATAACAGTAATGGATATTTTGAAGTTGATGCATATAGCCTGTAGGTTGTTGAAGTTACTTTATTATTTGTTTTATTTTAAAGTATTTCTTAGTTTGTAAAATTCTGAAGTATTAGTCATATTTTTCTTTTCAACCATCACCATTAAGCAGTCCATTTTTAGATATAAAATTATATTAATTTTAAGGTCAAAGATGTTATGAAAACCAAATTTATGTTCCTATAAGTGATGGTATGTTTTGTTTTCTTCACAGCATTCATTCAGTCAGAGAGCATAATAGAAGTACTGCGTTTTGATGATGGAGGGCTACTACAGGTAATTTTTTTTTTAAGTAGAGAAGTTATTGTTAAGCCTTGAATAATATCTGGTTATTATTTTTCTTTTAAAAATGTAATTGGTTTATCTGAAATATATTTATATTTTATGAGCTTTGAAGATAGGTCAGTAGAGTCTTTAGTAATATAAAAACCTCTGTAGTTACGTGAGTTATCTTTTAGATTAAATATTTCTTTAAAATGCAAACTCCTTGTGGTATTAAAACCTTGTAAATAAGTACATCATCAGTCTGTGGCAAGTGTTTGTGCCTGTGGATCTGAGGGGAAGGGGTCAGATCAGGACCTGGGGTTCTCTTCAGATCAGGAGCAGGGGTTCTCTGAGTGTGAATTCAGATGGAGGATCTCAAAATATTTATCTAGAAGAGAACCTCTCTAGGGAGAATAAGTACTATAGATTTTACCTATACTGTACTTCTACTTGCCATCCTAAGTCACATCATTAAATATACATAAAATTTGAAAGTATAATCCAATAAATATCTTGTCCTTCCTTTCCGACCTAGTTCAGATATCACCATGAAGCCTATTTCAGGCTTCCCAGCTGAAAATGAGTTTGAGAATTTCAGAGCTGAAAGACGGAGTAAATGCCATCTTAACTACCCCTCTGATTTCTTATGGCTAGGTGTTTTCTCCTTTCTTACAAACTTTTATCATATTCTGTGCTTGTCCTTAATAACTTTGTAATGATAACTTTTTTTTTCAAGTAACATGCTGTTTGCCAGCATGACTGATACTTTTTTAATTAGTTTTATATTCAAGGGAAAACAATGCTTAGGTTAGGAAAGGTGATCAAGATCCCATGACTTTGTGGTACTGGGACTGGCACGAGAATCCCAGTGTTCTCCTTCTAGATGTGATTCTTAGTCTCTTTAGTACATAATACTACCTGTAGTATTTTTAATTTATTTATAACTAAGTGACCTAAATAATTTTGGAAAAATATTTCCTGTAGTTTATAATAAAGGCAGGAAAGTAAAAATTAAAATTAAATCAAGACAATAGAGAAAATAATTATACTAGGGACATGGAACAAGATTTTTATTTGCATTTTAGCATACATTTAGATTACATTTTATACATTAAACCAGATGAAGAGAGCGAGAAAAAAAGTGATAGATTTTAAGAATCTTTTTCTCTGGCAATGAAGCTAGTAAGTCTTTTGGAAGACAAACTTCTCTTGCTTCTAAATTTTTTAATAAATGTATCATTCTTATCTTTACGTAAGAGGTGTTGAGAAATGTAATAGAGAGTGGTTGCATAGTATTTGCCTAGAGTCAGCTTTGTATATTTTAAAACTGAATAAAAACTGAACATAATGAGCTCTAATTTTATAAAGCCTTCCTACTAAAAAATGATCTTAAGTCTCTTTTTTCTAGTTCTTTAATCTGTTTCAAGGTGAGAACTTGGAGAAACTATGGGAACAAATGTTTTAAATATCTCCCTTTAGGTGGTTGTTTATAGGATCTGGATGGCAGGCAAATCAAGACTGAATTTCTGGAAAATTCGCTAAGTGTGGTTACTCTGTATTGACTGAGGAAGGATTTGTGTCTGTTAGGAACTGGACATCTAGGTTGCAGGTTGATAATCCATTCTAAAAATTCTGGAGCATGATTTGTATTTTTGCTGAGGGAGGCTGCTAATTTGTATCTAGATGGAGTTGGCTATGGAAAAGCTTGTGAACTGGGATGTGATTCACTAATAGTCTTTGGATCTGCTCAGATGCTTGGACAGGAGCTTGGGTGAGATCTCAGAATTCTGTGGCAAAGGTAATTTTGGTCTAGAAAAATGTTGAGGGCAAGTAGTATCAATTGGTTACTTAAGCCACAAAAAAACCTAAGACTCCTACAGAATGTCTAATATTGAGATGCTATATAATATAGTATATGACCCCTAAATAGCTGAATAGAAGACCCTTTTGAGTAGATGTAAAATTGTTCATTTTAATGTTGAAGAGTGTTTCTCAGAAACAATTTTTATTTTGACATAATGTTATCTTTTTCTGACTATAATTTACCAATAGGTTTAATGATTTTAAATAACTCCTGGTTTCTTATGCTATGATTAGAACAGAAAAATGTACAAGTAGCATTTCTATGGCAGAATATATATCCTTTCTCTAATTTAAATTTAAGCTAAAGCAAGGAGAGTGTCAAAGCAACAACCTTGTTTTACATTATTTAAAATGTGAATTTTGCCCAAGAACATTCCTTCTTAGACCTGCAATTCATGTACATTCATGTGGCTTGGCTCATAGTAATTTTTTTTTTTTTTTTTTTTTTTTTTGAGACAGGGTCTCGCACTGTCACCCAGGCTGGAGTGCAGTGGCGCGATCTCGGCTCACCACAAGCTCTGCCTCCCGGGTTCACACCATTCTCCTGCCTAGGCCTCCCAAGTAGCTGGGACTACTGGCGCCTGCCACCATGCCCAGCTAATTTTTTTTGTATTTTTAGTACAGACGGGGTTTCACCATGTTAGCCAGGATGGTCTCAATCTCCTGACCTCATGATCCGCCCGCCTCGGCCTCCCAAAGTGCTAGGATTACAGGTGTGAGCCACCGCGCCCGGCCAACTCATAGTAATTTTTTTAATCCTCAAAAATCAACTGATAAGAAATCAGTAAAAAATAAATTTTAAAAATTGCCAAAAAGATTAGACTTGTTTTCTTTATTTTTAGATAAGGAAAATTAGGTTTATGGAAGTTAAATAATTTATTCTGTAGTACTCAATTGCTAGAGCAGGAATTCACTATCCAGTAAGTACCATACTCACCATGTCTAATTTCAAAACTCTCCACGGCACGATGCATGTGCAGTGCTCTCAGATATTCCATGGGTTTGCACTTGTTATGAATAGAAATTATAACCCCCATAGATCATGTTTTCTATAGTTGATGCTTTGGCCATTGTCATTCCTGTTTGGCTGGACTAAGACTTAGCATCCAGAATACATAAAGATCAGACAGTTCCTAAGATGACACAGACTCTGAGGAATCTGCATCTCAACAGAAGAAATCCACATTAAGGCTATAACCACAGGATGCCCTGGTCAGGTATCTCAAACCATCATTCCCATCCTAACTGATCAGAATGGTTGGCTCTTCTAACCTGTTCCTTTGAAAGATTATAAAATGGAATAACAAAAGATTCTTTCATTTACAAGCATAATTTAATAAACCTGAATCTGCTTCCTAATCTAACTTTCTTTTTAAAAAAAATAGAGGCAGGGGTGGACGCAGTGGTTCACGCCTGTAATCCCAGCAGCTTGGGAGGCTGAGACGGGTCAATCGCTTGAGTCCAGGAGTTCAAGACCAGCCTGGGAAATATAGGGAAACCTTGTCTCTACAAAAAAATACAAAAAATTAGCCAGGTGTGTTGGCACACACCTGTGGTCCCAGCTACTCTGGTGTCTGAGGCAGGAGGATTGCTTGAGCCTGGGAGGTCGAGACTGCAGTGAGCTGTGATTGTGCCACTATACTCCAGCCTGGGCAGCAGAGTGAGATCCTGTATCAACAACTACAAAAAAGTGTTCCCTGAGTTCAAGTCCCTTAAATTTATTTTGCACCTCATTTTAAAAGGGGGGTTGAGAGTCCTGAGCTAAAGTGGTGGGCAAAGCCCCCATTATTGCCTAGCCATTCCTCCTCTAAGAGGTTCACACCCTTGGCCAAAGTCCTCAAAACCTGGAGCATCTCAGCCCCAGCTCCGCATTGGAATCACCTTGAGAGCTTTAAAAATTTCTGGTGACAGGTACTTTCCTAAGGGCATTACAGGAACGAACTCACCTGGGCCTCACCAGCAACTGATGGCATGGTACCCAAGGGTCCCATTGTACAGGTGGTGGGATGTGGTGGGGACAGGGGCCAGGTGTACCACAGGCAGGGAGATGGTGGCTGAGCTGGGGTAAAAAATACATGCCTGACCCCACAGGGCCAGTGGACCCCCACGTCCTGACCTTGGAGGTCCAGAGAGCACATCAGAGCTTGGCCAGCATATGGAGCTCCACAGTTGACTGACCACACAGGTCATAGAGACAGGGTCTCACTCTATTGCCCAGGCTGGTTTGCAGTGGCGCAATGACAGCTCACTGCAACCTTGACCTCCCGGGCCCAAGTGAACCTCTCGCCTCAGACTCCAGAGTAGCTGGGACTACAGGCACATGCCACCATACCCATCTAATTTTTTGTATTTTTTATAGAGACAGAGGTCTATGTTGCCCAGGCTGGCCTTGAATTCCTAGCCTCAAGCCATCTTCTCGCCTTGGTCTCCCAAAGTGCTGGGATTACAGATGTGAGTCACCATGCTTGGCCTCTAATCTAACTTTTTTTTTTTTTTGAGATGGGGTCTCGCTCTGTCACCCAGGCTGGAGCGCGGTGGCGCAATCTCGGCTCACTGCAAGCTCTGCCTCCCGGGTTCACGCTATTCTCCTGCCTCAGCCTCTTGAGTAGCTGGGACTACAGGCACCCGCTACCACGCCGGACTGATTTTTTGTATTTTTAGTAGAGACGGGGTTTCACCGTGTTAGCCAGGATGGTCTCAATCTCCTGACCTCGTGATCCACCCGCCTCAGCCTCCCCAAGTGCGGGGATTAGGTCACTGCGCCCGGCCTAATCTAACTTTTTTATATGAAGATAAAGCTCAGGAAAAAAGCTAGCTCTGTATTTTTTTCACTATCCTGCCAGAATAATAAACAGAATTTTAAAATTTTGGAAAGCAAGCTCTAGAATGTTTGTGAGTTGAAAACACAAACAGAATTTTGTCTTTTTTTTTTTTTTTTTTTTAAAAAGACAGTGTCTTGCTCTGTTACCCATGCTGGAGGCCAGTGGCACAATCATGGCTCACTGTTGTCTCAACCTCCCAGGATCAAGTGACCCTCCTACCTCAGCTTCTCAAGTAGCAGGGACTACAGGCACATGCCACCGCATCTGGCTAATTATTCATTTTTTATAGAGGTAGGGTCTCACTATGTTGCCCAGGCTGGTCTCAAACTCCTGGGCTCAAGCAGTCCTCCCATCTCAGCCTCCCAAAATGCTAGGATTATAGACCTGAGCCACTATGCCTGGCAGAATTTTGTCTTTTAAAACTTAAAGTCCTATTTTATTTTATTTTTATTTATTTACTTTTTTTGAGATGGAGTCTCGCTCTGTCACCCAGGCTGGAGTGCAGTGAGCAGTCTCAGCTCATTGCAGCCTCTGCCTCCTGGGTTCCAGCAGTTCTCTTGCATCAGCCACCAGGATTACAGGCGTGTGCCACAACACCCAGGTAACTTTTGTAGTTTTAGTAGAGACAGAGTTTCACCATGTTGGCCAGGTTGGTCTCGAACTCCTGACCCCAAGTGATCCACCTGCTTTGGCCTCCCAAAATGCTGGGATTACAGGTGTGAGCCACTATGCCTGGCAAAAGCCATGTTTTATAAATGGAATTCTAACCACTTAATTAGAGAACCTATATTGAGCCTTCTTGCAAAGAGTATACGATTTTGATTCATTTATTTTTTTTCTCTAAAGTGTTTATTGTGAGATATAATTTACATATAGATGCTTAAATTTGGGGAGGGAATGCAAGGCATTTACCTGTGTAACCACCACCCAGATTAAAAACTAAAAACAGGCCATTACCCTCCAAAGTTTCCCCTCAAGCGCTCTCCTAGTTACTACCCATAAAGTTAGCCATTTTCTAGAATTTTATAATAATTGCCTTTCCCTGTAATTTTAACATCTGAGTGTATATCTCTAAATACTACAGGGTCACATATTTTTTCAAGTTCATACAGTTTGTATTTTTTTTTTCTGGCTCCTTTTTCTCAGCATTATGTTTCTAAGATTCACAGCATTATGTGTTGAGTGTAACTGTAGTTACTTCAGTTTCATTGCTGAATAGTGTTGCATTGTATGGATATGCCCCAATTTATGTATTATTTCTGCTGTTTATGTGTATTTTGGTTGCTTCTTGTTTTTTGCTATTAAGAATAATGCTGTCTCTTGGTGAACATAATATATGTGTTCAAATGATTTTTTTCTGAGGGATTAGAATGCAGTTGTTGGGTCATAGAGTAGGGATCCCCAACCCCCATGCCATGGACCAGTACCGGTCTGTGGCCTGTTAGGAACAGGGCTGCACAGCAGGTGGTGGGTGAACAAGTGAACATTACCTCCTGAGCTCAGCCTCCTGTCAGATCAGTGGTGGCATTAGATTCTCATAGGAGTGCAAACCCTATTGTGAACTGCACATGAGAGATCTAGGTTGTGCGCGTGCCTTAGGAGAATCTAACTAGTGCCTGATGATTTCAGGTGGAACAGTTTTATTCTGAAACCATCCCGCTAACCCCCCATCCATGGAAAAATTGTCTTCCATGAAACCAGTCCCTGGTGCCAGAAAGGTTGGGGACCACTGTCATAGAGTATGTGTATCTTCCATTTTAATAGATAATGCATATAGTTTTCCAAAGTGGTTGTTTTAGTTTGCAAACCTGTCATCAGGAATTCCTCTGCAACAACTTTGTAAAGTGTTTTCTTCCTTCCCTCCTTCTGTTCTGGAGAATGGCTAATGATCTGTAATTTCCATTTTATTTTCATTTCCCTGATTTCTCGTAAAGCTGAGCAACTTTTCATGTTTACTTGACCATTTGGATATCTTCCTTTGTGACATCCGTTAAGTCTTTTACCCATTTTGCTGTTGGTTTGCATGTCTTTTTTCCCATTGTTTTGTAGAGGTTCTTTATAAGTTCTGAATACAAGATCTTTCCTGGAGCCGTAACCTCACACCAGTAACAAAAATCAGTTCCATTACATGAGTTCTTTATTGGTTACGTATATTGAAAATAGCTTCTCTCACTGGATGGATTGCCCTTTTGGCTTATGTAATGGTGAGTTTTAGTGAACAGAAATTCTTAATTTTAATGAAGTTCAGTCTGTCAGTATTTTCCATTATGGTTAATACTTTTTATTTTGTGTCTTGTTCAATGTTTTTCTATCCCAAGGTCATGAAGATATTCTCCTGTATTCTAGAATTTTACTGTTTTGCCTTTCACAGTTAGCTCAAATTCCGTCTGGAATAAATTTTTGTTATTGATGTGAGATCAAGATTTTATTCCTTGTATTTGATTGTCTCAGCATCCTTTATTGACTATTTCCCAATGTTTTCTTTCCCTAGTATTTGTCAGTGACACTTTATTCATAAATCAAGTGTCCATATATGTGTGAGCCTGTTTCTGGGCACTGTATTGGATTTCTTTGGCTTATTTGTCTATCCTTAATACCAGGGTCACCGTTTTAATGACTATAGTTTTTAAAGTTTTGATATTTGGTAGAACAAATCCTGACACTTTGTTATTCTTCTCAGTAATGTCTTGGTTATTCTCAGTTCTTTGCCTTCCATATGTATCTTTTCAATTAGCTTTACACACACACACACACACACACACACACACACACACACACACAATCAGGATTTCTTATTAGCGTCACTCAGAATCTGAAAATCAATTTGGCAAGAATTAAAAATCTTTCAGAATTTTCAGTATTCAGTCTGACAGTCTGAGACAGTATATTTTTCAGCTTATTTAGGTCTTCTTTATCTCATAATTTTATATTCTGCATAAAGATCTTGAACATCTTTCGACAGATTTATTTCTGGGGCTTTGGTATTTTTTAATACTATTGTAAGTGACATCTTTTCAAAATGTTCGCTTTTTGTCATTATTAGGTTGAAGCATATTGCTGATGCCCGGCCTTTACTGATCTATGAAAGTGGCAATTTCATACGACTCAACATAAAATGTAGAAATGTGGTTGCTTTTAATATATTTACTGTGTATCCTGAAAACTTGCTAAATTACTTATTGATTCTAATAACTTAGCTCTAGATGCTTTTGAACAACCTCCATAAACTATCATCTGAGCTTGATGACATTTATTCAGTTTGACACTCAAAATCAACTGTCACACATTCTACCTTTTCTTTTTCTTACCTTAACTTTACTAGCTACAGCCAGTATGATGTTAATTCAGTGCTATTTAGTGTAGTCCTCTTTGACACTTTCCTCATCTCAGAAATACAACATTCAGTATTTCACGGTTAGAAACGATTTTTTCTTCACTGCCCCCTTTGCCACCCCCACCCAAGATAGCCTTTATCACATGTCAGTTTGAGTTCTCAACAAGATCCTGAGACAGAATTAGGAGTGCAAGAGATTGAGGGCTACTGCCTGTGAAAAATAAGCTAAAGAAAGCAGAATTGGGCAAGGAGAGTCTCAGACTGTGATGCAGAATCTCGGCCAACCCAGTGGGGAGCTCTGGAGCAAAGATTGCCCATTGGAAGCATCCTGCACTGGGTAGAGTTGGCCAGGCCCTAGTATACCTGCTGTGCTCATTCATTGTCTGGGAGGAGCCCAAGAAGAACGTGGCCTTACCTCAAATGCCACAGTTGATCCCAGAGGATATAGGTGGAGGCTGGTAGCCAACAGTGTTTTTCACAACTCAATGCCAAGTTCTTCCTTGTAGGGAGATCTGAGCTGTTCATAGAAAAAATATTGGAAATCAAAGCCAGGCTGGGCGCAGTAGTTCATGCCTGTAATCCCAGTACTTTGGGAGGCTAAGGCGGGTGGATCACTTGAGGTCAGGAGTTCGAGACAAGCCTGACCGATATGGTGAAACCCTGTCTCTACTAAAAATACAAAAGTAGCCAGGCATGGTGGCACATGCCTGTAATCCCAGCTACTCAGGAGGCTAAGGCAGGAGTATCGCTTGAACCCGGGAGACGGAGGTTGCAGTGAGCCGAGATCGTGCCATTGCACTCCGGCCTGGGCAACAAAGGTGAAACTCCATTTCAAAAAAAGAAAAGTCAAAGCCAAAGAGATACATTCTAAAAGCAACTAGAGAAAAAGAGAGACCTTCAAAGAAGGTAGAATTAGCCTGACAGCTGACTTATAGACTGAAACAGTGAGAGGCAAAAATAATATATAATAAAATTTACTGAAAAAATTTGCCAAACGAGAATTCTATACCCAATGAAAATATCCTTTACAAATGAAAGTGAAATAGACATTTTAAAATAGATAAGAATGGAGAGAATTTGTCACCAGAAAATTTGTGCCAAAGGAAATAATACAGTCTTTAGGCTGAAGGTAAATGATTTTAGAAGCTCAGAAACGCAAAGGAATAAAGAACATTAAAAATGTTTAAGTGTGTGGATAACTAAATGAATGTATACTCTGTAGAACAATAATAATAATGTTTTGACTAATGCATTGTGGCAGAACATTTTGGTACCAGTAAGGCTAAATCTTATGAAGCTTGACGACTTCTACCTGGGTCTGTCAGTTTTGGAACGTTTCTTTTGGGAAGTGAATCACCGTGATGTGAGAAACTGAAGCCACATGGAAAGGCCACATGTAGTCTTCTGGTCAGCAGTCCCAGCTGAGCTCCCAACTGACAGCCAGCATCACTTTCCCATCACGTGAATGAGCCATCTTAGACAACCAACACATTTGAACTTTCAGATAAATGCTGCCTGAAATCACATGTAACTGCAATACAAAAGAGACTTTAAGTGAGAATAAATTGTTGTTTTAAGCCGCTAAACCTTAGACTGGTTTATTATGCAGCAGTAGATAACCAGAATGCTTGATATCATATCAGACTTGGTTGGTCTGTGTTCAGTTTTCTTCCACTGCTTCAGAAATGCCTTTTTGCATTTGGTTTGTCCAAAACAGGATCGAGACAAGGTCTACACATTGCATTTGGTTGCTATGTCTCCTAAGTCTCCTTTATGCTATTTCCCCCACCCGCCTTTTTTTTTTTTTTTTGTTGTTGTTGTTGTTGTTGTTAATGAAATTGGCTCATTTGTCTGTGGGATTTCCTACATTCTCAGTTTGGTTATTTTCATCCTCTTGGTGTTATTTAACATTCACTTATGGTGTGAATTTTCTGTAAACTGTTAGCTAAATCTAGAGTCTTGATTAGGTTTAAATTCATTTGTTTTTCTTGGCAAGAAGATTTTATAGCTAGTTGTGCAGTAATCTGGTCTTTGTCTCTGGTCCTGGAGATGCTCTAAATCTTGGAATTTGCTCAATAATAAGAGTGTCTTTGTTATTCATGAGTCCCTTGGATCACATCTGAGTTTATACCTAATGAGAATACTCAAGATGGGAGTTGGTCATCAGAAAAACCAACCATGTTGGCCGGGCGCAGTGGATCACACCTGTAATCCCAACACTTTGGGAGGCTGAGGCCGGTGGATCGCCTGTGGTCAGGAGTTCGAGACCAGTGTGACCAACATGGTGAAAACCCGTCTCTACTAAAAATACAAAAATTAGCCAGGCATGGTGGCATGCGCCTGTAGTCCCAGCTACTCGGGAGGCTGACACAGAATTGCTTGAACCCGGGAGGCGGAGGTTGTAGTGAGCCGAGATCGTGCCACTGCACTCCAGCCTCAGTGACAGAGCAAGATTCCGTCTCAAGAAAAAAGAAAAAAAACCAATCATGTGATTAGAGGGTTGGGCTTTGAGCCAACCCACCCTCCTCTAGGGAAGCTGGAATGTGAGTTGGGTCACATGGTGGTCAGTGATTGAATCAGCCATACCTACCTGATGAAACTCTGGATACTGAAGCTTGCTAGAACCTGCTGGGAGGTAATTGAATCATGGCGGCGGTTACTCCCATGCTGTTCTTGTGATTGTGAGTTCTCATGAGATCTGGTGGTTTTATAAGGGGCTTTTTGCCCTTTGCTCAGCACTTCTTGCTGCTGCCATGTGAAGAAGAATATGTTTGCTTCCCCTTCCGCCATGATTGTTAGTTTTCTGAGGCGTCCCAAGCCCTGCAGAACTGTGAGTCAGTTAAACCTCTTTTCTTTATGAATTAATTACCCAGTCTTGGGTATGTCTTTATTAGCAGTGTGAGAACAGACTAATGCAGATGGTTAGCATCAGAATTGTACTGCGGTTCACTAGTGGGACTGTACGTTGTCTGTATTTTTCTTGAGGAGATGCTATGCCAGATTGCCTTAGATTTTTAGGTCACAGATTTTCTTATGTAGGGACTTAATGATTCTGGAAATAAGATATTGTGGCATTATTTCTGTTGATCTAAGCCAGATGTTGGCAAACTTTTTCGGTAAAGGGCCAGATATTAACTACTTCAGGGTTTGTGTCCCGAATGGTCTCTATCACAGCTATTCAACTTTGGTCATCGTAGTGTGAAAGCTGCCGTAACAGTATGTGAGAAATGGGCATAAAATTTTATTTGCAAAAGCTGGCAGAAGACTGGATTTGGCTCATGGGCTAATAGATTACCAACTTCTTTTCTAAATTGTCTTGGAAATGGGCTTTAATGTTCTCCCAGGAGAAAAGGAAATGGAGAAGGAGCTGTGATTTTGACTTGTAAGGAGGCCTAGAAGTACTCATCTTTTGTTTTAAATTAAAGGACTTCTATTATAAAAGAAATATAAGCTTGTAGAAAATTTGAAAAATGTGAAAAAATAATAAATATAAGTAATATTTATTGGATGTTGACAAGTGTCAGGTACTCTTCTAAATTCTTAAATACATGAGATGGTATTCATTTTATGATCATTTTACAGGTGAGCATATTAAAGTGCAGGGAGTTTAACCTAACCAAATAAATGATTATTAAGTGATAAAGCTAGAATTGAAAACCAAGCATTTGACTCTGAAGCCTAAGTTTTTAACCGCTCTGCAATAGCAGGGGTCATTACCCTTGTATCCCACTACCTAAATGTACTACAAGGTAGTGCTTTTTGTTTTTTCAGTTATTTTTCTCTCTGCAAACAAAGCTAGATTTTCTCACTCTACATTATCAGTTTTACAATATTACAACTAATTTTGTACTCAAAACAGCCACTTCATGTCATGTCAAGTTGATTACCTGTGGCTGAAGAGAGAAGTGGGTGGGACACTAGAAAGCCGTCATCAGAGGCCAACAGCTCTGCAGCTCCTTGTAGTTGGCAGAATGCTGCTTTTACAGACTTTCCCCAAGGGTATTTGGCTAGTGAGGGCAGAGCTGGTGTTTGAACACAGGTTTTTATTTTCTACTTTAAATTTTGAGTCTTCTCAGAAATACCTGCTCCCCACTTCATCCCCGTTTTGATTCTCCCTTTACTACTATTTCCTGCCCTCTGTTGTGGTACAAAAAGTGGTACAAAAGAATAAATAGCGGGTTCAGAAACAGCCTTAAGGCTGGGTGCCGTGGCCCACGCCTATAATCCCAGCACTTTGGGAGGCCGAGGCAGGCGGATCATTTGAGGTCAGGAGTTTGAGACCAGCCTGACCAACATGGTGAAACTCCATCTCTACTAAAAATTAAAAAAAATTAGCTGGGCCTGCTGGCACATGCCTATAGTCCCAGCTACTTGGGAGGCTGAGGCAGGAGAATTGCTTGATCTCGTGAGGCAGAGGTTGCAGTGAGTTGAGATCACGCCACTGCATTCCAGCCTGGGCAACAGGCAAAATTTTATTTTATTAAAATAAAATAAGAAACAGCCTTAAAAACTAGGAATAAAGAATACCACAGAATACTAAAATGATATGGAAAGTCTGAATATAGAAAGATCTCACACCTTAAACAAAAACTAACTCAAAATGGATCATGGACTTAATGTAAAACTATAATAAAACCTTTAGGGAGAATAAAACTAGGAGTAAAGCTTCAGCTTACAGGGCTAGGCAAAGAGTTCTTGACACCAAAGAATTAATACCAGATGTGCAATGTATAAAGGAAAGATCGATGAATTTAAAACTTGCTCTGGGCCAGACGCAGTACCTCATGCCTGTAATTCTAGCACTTTGGGAAGCCAAGGGAAGAGGATCCGTTGAGCCCAGGAGTTTAATTAAGACCAGCTTAGGCAACATAGTGAGACCTTGTCTCTAGTAAAATAAAAAGTAAGTAAATAAAATAAATAAAAAATTGGCCGGGTGTGGTGGTGTGCACCTGTAGTCCCAGCTACTCAGGAGTCAGAAGCAGAGAATCGTTTGAGCCTGGGACTTCAAGGCTGCAGTGAGCCATGATCACACCGCTGCACTCCAGCCTGGGCAACAGAGCCAGACTGGTCTCACAAAAACAAGCAAACAAAACCTTTCTCTGCAAAAGACCATGTGAAGATGTAAAGATAAATATAGACTAGGAGAAAATATTTGCAAGTCACGTATCTGACAATGGACCTAGTTTCTGGAATATAGAAAGAACTTTCGAAACTCAATAGTATAAAAATAAAGGAAACAGGGAAAAGACATGAGCACACATTTCCCTGAAGGGGAAATACAGATGGTAAAAAGGACATGAAAACCTGTTCAACATTATTAGCCACCAGGCAATGCAAATTAAAACCCAAAACACAAAACAGTGACAACACCAAATACTGGCAAGGATGTGGAGAAACTGGATCACGCATGCATTGCTAGTGGGTATGTGAGTGATACAGCTACTCTGGAAAAAACAGTTTGGCAGTTTCGTATAAATCTAAACATGTGGTTACTATAATTGACCTACTGATTGCTCTCTTGGGGATTCTCCCAAAGAAATGAAAATTTATATTTGCACTAAAACATGTATATAAATGTTCATAGCAGCTCTGTTTATAATAGCCCCAAACTGGAAACAACCCAGATGTATTTCAGTAGATGTACTGTTAAACAGTGATACGTTCATACCATGGAATACAACTCAGCAGTAAAAAGGAATGAAGTGTTGGCACACACAACAACCTGGGTAAGTCTCCAGAGAATTAGGCTGAGTGAAAAAAGCCAACTCCAAAAGGTTACATGTGCATGATTTCATTTATATGACCTTTTTAAAATGAAAAAATTTTAGTCATGAATAATAGAGGAATGGCTGCCAGGGCTTGTGGGGGAGGGCAGGAGGAAGATGAGTGTGATTATAAAAGCGACACACTGGATTCTCAGGGTGCTGACACTGTTCTGTGTCTTGACTGGTGTTCATGAACTTACACAGCAGAGAAAATTGTGTAGAACTAAATACATGAACAAACACAAATGAAGACATACAAAACTCTGAGACCTTCTGAACAAGGCAGGTGGATCGTACCAGTGTCGCTGTGCTGCTTGTGATGTTATGCTATAGTGTTTGCAGAATGATATAGTGGGGAAACTGAGTTAAAATATAGCTCTTTTTACTATTTCTTGCAACTGCATGTGAATCTACAGTTATCTCAGTGAAAATTCATGTTAAAAATACATACACACAGAGAAGCACAGGAAGCAAAACAATTAGAAAGTCAGGAAAGACCCCATTTGTGAGTTAAAAATTCTTAAAACTCCCTCACAGATGTCATCCATTTTCACTATGAGATGATTTGCAGAGAACTTTGTGGGGGAGATTGGGTTGATAAGAAGTAGGATTACATGTTGAGATCTTCATAATCAAAAGCAGACCTCGTCCTCTACCTTCCCCCAACCCAGTCCTGGAGGAAGTATGTAATTTTGTCTCTAAAGGTGACAGAGAAGCATAGTCTCATCGCCTGCAAGGAAACTGGCTCCCAGGTATATCCCTGGGGAAAGCTGCCCAGTATGTAAGTAATACTCACATGGCGCCTGGTGTGGCTTCCTGGTACCATGGGTTTGTGTGCATGTGCTGCCTGTACCATCAAGAAGCTTCAATTCTAGGGTGTGCAGACCTTGTCTTATTTCTAAGCATCCATGCCGTGTACACAACTGCCACGTACCTCATTCTGAAGTGAATTTCATTTTATTTTTCTAACAAGATTAAATCTTCTGTTTAACAATAATGCAGTATAAAAGTATGGCCATCTTAAAATTTGTTAGCAATAATATAGCCAACTTCAGCTCATGTAAGCTAAAAGTTGGTTTTAGGCATATGCAGTTCTGTCAAGGATATGTTATTATATGAATGCAGTACTAGACCAGATCGAAGGATTTGAATTCTAACTCTTACCATTTGCTAATTTAAAACATTTAGAGGCTTAGTTTCTTTATCCATAAAATGAATTCTGTATTTATCTCCAGTGTGTTAAGAACTGCAAGGACCACTGGGAATACAAACACAGTTAAGACAGTAACACACTTTGAATTAAAAGGCAAGGAGATGTTATTACAAATGAACATCTAAATTATTGATATCTCTATAAAATTGAGGTTGTAGTACAATGTTCAGTCTTGGCCTGTGTACGTTTTGGACCAGATAATTGGTTGTAGGGTAGAAGAAAGAGTGTCCTGTGCATTACCGGGTGTTCAGCAGCAGGCCGGACTCTACACCCTTAATGTTAGTGGCCCCCTGATTTGCGACAAACAAAAATGCCTCTTAGTTCTTTAACTCTTTTAGAGTTTGTCCAGCATGTTTTTTGGTGTTAATAAAAACCCGCACACAGAGAAATGCTTCTGGACGTTGCCAAATGCCCCCAGGGAAACAAAATTGCCCTCAGTTGAGAACCACTGAGTTACAGGGATAAAATTATCAGATGTGTTCATTTTATAAAAGAATTTAATAATATTTTAAAGCATATCACATATATTTTTGCCGAGGCTGGTCTATTTGATTGGAAGAAGAGTCCATTTTCCTCCCACATATCCCCTTTTGGAGTTGGGAGTGCGTTCTGAGAGAAGCTGTGCTCAGATTATTTGGAATCTGCAGCCTAGTGAGGAGCGAGGTTGAAGCTGAAGTCCTTAAGTATGACAGAAGCATGGGTGGGAAGGTACCGAAAGACCAAAGAATTTGGGGATGGGGAGGTAGGAAAGGTGTCTCCAAACTCACATGCATATACATATTTTCCTTAACACCTGAGGTGAAAGAACACCCCTGTTATATCTTGTCTGTTCTAAAGAGATGTGGTGAAGAGAATTTGCAGTGAGTTAAGAATCACTAAAGTTTCTGTGATTCAGTGAAATTGCCTTTGAAACATTGTAGGAGTGTCTTATATTTGATAGAAGATTAAAAAAATGCATGGCATGGGCATTTTCTAGGGCTCTGAGTACTCTTAATAGACCCTTATCTCTGGATGTGAATTCATGAGGTTCAAAGGTCCCTGCCAGTCAAATGGCAAACTATGGAATTTCCCTGTCCTCTAGAGATTGCTTTACTGTCTAATGAGGTTGATCATCTTTTTCATATGGTTATTGGCCATTTATTTTTCTTTAGTGAATTGTCTTCTTGCCCTTTGCTTACATTTCAGTCACAACATTGGTTTTCCCATTTCCTTTTTTCCTTTTCACTGTCGAATTATAACAGTTTTTACGTATCTTTACATTGTAAAGTTATTAATGTTGTAATCCTTATTTGCCTGTTTTTATCCTTATTCAGTGTTTATTTTTGCCCATTCTCTGACCTTTGACATTTCTGCATTTTGTATTAAATTGTTATAGTTAGGTTCCAGTTGTTTGATGCAATCCTTTTGTCTTTATATATTGAGTTTATCTTATTTAGTCTCACTGTAGATGTGTTTAATCTTTTCCATCTGCTTTTTATGCATTCATATTGGCTTTTGTTTTGTTTTTAATCTCTTGATAATGGGGCTCAATTTTCAGATATACTTTTAAGATATGTTTATGGCTTTATTTCTCAAATTGCTTCAGAAACAAAATAGTGTCTATTGTGATCTTCCTTATTCTTATAACACTTAAGGATGTGTTGGCATGTTCTGAGATTTTTATTCTTGTTTATTACAGTTAAATGATTATTTTTCTGTTTTGTGGCATATACTTCAAAAACAATATTTATTTTCTGCTTTTCTAACTTTATTTCCACAGATCCTTTGCATTGAGTATCTGCTTATCTTTCACAAGACAGCTTCCTCATTTGTGAGTCTTCGTATGAGTAATTTCAGTGGTCAGATTCTGTCTTCATGATAATTTTTTTCTCCTCAAGAAAGTGCACATGAATGATGCACGTCCTGAGTTCCTTTTCTGTAGACTTCATGTGAGACCATAGCTTCTCATGCTCTAGAATTCTGTCATAACCATTATTGATGTATAAATGACATACAATAAACTGCATGTGTTTAAATTATGTAATTTAAAAAGTTTGGCATATTTATGTACCTGTGAAATTATTACTGCAATCAAGATAATGGGCATACGTATGACCCTTAAAAGTCTACTTGTGCCTCTTGGTAATCCCTTTACGCTCCTCATCTTTAGGCAACCACCAGTCTGCTTTCTGTCACTGTCAGGAAGTTTACATTTTAAAACACTTTATATAAATGGAGTCATACAGAATGTACTTTTTTGAGGGTCTGGGTTGTTCCACTCAGCATAATTATTTTGAGATTAATCTGTGTTGTTTTGTATATCAATAGCTTATTCTTTTTATTGCTGAGGAGTATTCCATTGTACGGATATAACACAACTCATGTGTCTGTTCACCTGGATACGTGGAAGTTTGGGCTGGTGGAAATTTGGGCTGTTCCAATACTGAGCTGTAACAAAGCTGCTACGAACATTTATGTACAAGCCATTCATTGTACGGACAAATGCTTTTGTTTCTCTTGGGCATATATCTAGGAGTGGAGTGATTTGGTCATATGGTAGGTGTATATTTAACTTTGTAAGAAATTGGCTTCAAACTATACTACAAGGCTATAGTAACCAAAACAACATGGTACTGGTACCAAAACAGGTATGTAGACCAATGGAACAGAACAAAGGCCTCAGAAATAATGACATTTATGCAGCCAACAAACATAAGAAAAAAAAACTCATCATCACTGGTCATTAGAGAAATGCAAATCAAAACCACAATGAGATACCATCTCACACCGGTTAGAATGGCAATCATTAAAAAGTCAGGAAACGACAGATGCTGGAGAGGATGTGGAGAAATAGGAATGCTTTTACATTGTTGTGGCATGTGTGAGAATTTTCTTCCTTTTTAAGACTGGATCGTATTCCCTTGTATGTATAAATCACATTTTGTTTATCTGTTCACATGTCAATGGGCATTTGGGTTGCTTCTACCCCTTAACGGTTGTGAATAATACTGCTGTGAATGTGGGTTCATGCAGTATCTTTTTGAGCCCCTGTTTTCAGTTCTTTAGGGTATATACACAGAAGTGGGATTGCGGGTCGTATGGTAATTCTATGTTTAATTTTTTTGGGAACCACAATACTGTTTTCCATAGTGGCTGCACCATTTTAATATTCACACTAACAGTGCACAAAGGTTCCAGTTTCACCACATCCTTGCCAAAGATCCTTATTTTCTTTTTAAAATTTTAAATAGTAGTCATCCAAACAGGTATGAAGTGGTATCATTGTGGTTTTGATTTGCATTTCCCTAATGGTTAGTGATGTTGAGCATCTTTTTAAGTGCCTACTGGCCATTTGTGTATTTTCTTTGGAGAAATGTTTGAGTCCTTTGCCCACCTTTTAGTTTGGTTGTTTTTCTGTTATTGAGTTGCAGGAGTTCTTGATATATTCTAGATATTAATCTCATCAGATATTTGATTTATAAATATTTTATCCCATTGCATGGGGAATAGATGTAATTTTCATAATAAAAAGTTAAAGAAATTTTTCTTTACAGAAAATAGAAGAGCTCAACCCATACCAACTCATTTACCACCCAGACTCAACGGTTATTACCATTTTGCTGTGTTTGCTTTATCCGTACACCTCCCCACACACACAAATTATTTTGCCAAGACATCTCAAAGAAAATTAAGGACACCCTTACACTTTACCTAGTACGCATCTTGAAAAAATTAGGACAGTTTTCTACATCTGCCACATTTTCTGCATAAACAGTCTCCAAAATACTATTTCAAAATAATATGGATTATTGGGAAAAAATAATGCTGTTTTTTCTCATTTTGATGTAGCAGTTCACTGATGGTATTCCTTATAGCATTGGCATTTTCTCGTACATCAATAAGAACTTCCATTTCTTCATCACCTGAACTACAGCTGTTGCCTCCAACTTCCTACTTTTTCTCATCTTCCTTATCTTTAAAACCTAAAGTAGACCAAACTTCTTCCCATGACTTCCTTACAAGGCAGAGCATTATCTGGCCTCTGCTTAGCCCTCCAGTCTCATTTTCTCCTTCTCTCCCAGCTCCAGCAGAGAGACCTGCCATCTGTTTCTTGAACATACCGACCTCTGCTCTCTATGAGGGCCTTCACATGTGCTGTTTTCTCTACCACCATCCATCCCACTGCCACACTGCTTTTTTTAATCCTTCAGGTTTTTATGTAAATATTGTCTCTTCAGACAGGCCTTCCTTCATGATGTATTTAAGTATGGCAACTATTTATTCCTGTTCACAGCACCTTTTCAATATTTTGATAATCCTATTTCAGTATATAAATATGTATTTTTTAATGACTATCTCCCTCACACACACCACCCACTGTACCTCGAGTTCCATGACAGTGGGAATCATTACCACCAGCACCTGGCAAGCAGTTAGTGAGCAGGGAACAGTCCGAGGCACAGCAGCCTCACAAAGTGATTATCAAAGGGGCTGTTCTCAGGATGTGTCGGTTTGGCACACTTTTAAAAATCCATCGCATTACTTTCTGTTACTTCATGTGTGTTTACAATTTGATCTAGTCATTGTATGTGATTTGGAGACCAGGTTTAACCTTAAAATCCAAGTGGGTATAAAATGAATGTTGAAACTAAAATAGAATATTTTGGATATTCCGTATGTCTGTAGTATAAATATTTGGCTTCAGTTTTTTAATCATTATTTTATTCCTTTTACAGACCGAGACAACACTTGGACTCAGTTCATATCAGCAGAAAAGGTAAGTATATTTAGTAAGATAATTAACATACTTTCGGTTCCTTCTGGGGGATTCCTGTGGTTCTCCCTCCTCTTTCTCCTTGCTCATTTTGGTGAAGAAGGAATAGCAAATTGTAAATCACATTATATGATTATTTCTAAGTGTTGTGTGTGGGAAACCAGGTTTAAGTTTGAATGTGCACGTCATGCAGTTGTGTAGCATGCCTCCCCTGTCGTGTACGAAGGGCTGTTACTCAGAGCTGAAACTCCCCTTGCTTTGTGAGAGGATCAGCTGTGTAACTCCTTAGAGGCTTCTCTTGTGGCTATCCCTGCTTTTGATGTACTGACCACTGCTGCCTTCAGTTACCAGGGGTCTGCCCGCAGGCCCCCAGAGAAGGATCTCAGACCTGCGAAACCCAGTCTTGTGACTTGGAGAGACCGCTTTTAAATACAGCTTCCCTATGATAACAGGGGGATGGTTTTACCTCAGGTGTTAAGGAAAATAGGTACATGCATGTGAATTTGGAGACACTTTTCCTGCCTCCTCATGACCAAATTATTTGGTCTTTTGGTACCTTCTCACATCTGTAAAGAGACATACTGTGCTGATTCTCTTTCTATATGCGGTGAAAGTCTGTTCTGGTGCCTAAAAGTGAGTGAGAGCTTTCTTTGAGGTGGATAAAACAGTCCCTCCAGCAGCTATTTTGTGTTCACTCCCAGCTCTTAATGATTGCTCCCCGGAGGACCATAGATGTAAAGGAGGTTAGCTTAGAAGATTCAGCGTAATGGTATAGTTGCTCTTCCTGCTTGCCAGAAACAACTAGCCAGGCACCAGTACCTGTTCTAGTGAGCGCCCTTTAGTAACAGTTGAACGGCTGGCAGTGGTGTCAGTAGGGCTTTCAGGTAAGGAGCCCACATCATGGATTTAAGAACCCAGTTATTTTACAGTGTGTGTTTTTAGAAGTATGTTTTATTCTGTCAGTATATTTATTCCTTAAATGACAGCAAGGCAAATTTATCCTTAAAAATTATTACTATCCACTGAAATCAGACATTTAGCTACCAAAGTGGCTATGGCAACAGAAGATGTCCCCACCCTTGCTGTCATCACTGCAGTTTCCATTCTGATGTAGCAGGAACAGGGAAGCATTTGTTCCTCCTAGGCCTTCATGTTTAAAGTACATCTATGAATGTCTCCAGACTAGCGAAATGCAGACTGCATCAACAAAGAATTTTGCTTTGAGAGAGAAATATAAAATATTCAGACTATTAGGAGGACAATTAAAACTTCTTACCTCATAAATAATGAAAATTCTTTAGTATTCACTATTTTTTCTCTTTTCACTCTTTCATCTCTGCAGTAACATGGCCCTTTTTCCCCATTGTTCTGTCGTTCTCTCTAATGTTATATGCCCTGTTGGGACCTGCCCTGTCTGTGAATCTTGCCCAAATATTTAACACTGGCATGGGTTCTCTCCAAACCACTGCATGTTTAGCCTGATTCCTCCTTGGCTGGACCATCTAAGAACCCTAGAACTCTCTAACCACATCTAGAGTCAAAATAATGGTGAGAAAAACATATATGTTATCTTGTGATTCTTCCTTGATTCTTTATTCCAGCAATTAGGAAATTAGCTGTGGAATTAGACTGCACTACATTTATGAAGATGAGGATGTTCATTTGTGATCAAAATTTGGGCTTTAAGTATTTTCCTAGTATAATGAAGAGTTGACCTCAGTATATAATTATATTCTCATCTCATGCTCTACTTATCTATTATCTACTTCTATCTAAAAGTTACTGGCATAAAATAACCATTTTATGATGCTCTCAAACTCTGTCAGAAATTCAGGCAGGGGACAGCAAAGACAGCTTGTCTCTTCTCCATGATCTGGAGACTCAGCTGGGGAGATTTCAGAGCTGGAAATGACTTGATGGCTGGGAGCTGGAGGCATGTTCATTACATGTTGATGCTAGTTTCTAGCTGGGACCTCAGCTGAGCTCTCAACTAGAATGCCTATATGTAGGCCTCTTTGTGTGGCCTTCACATGGGCTAGTTTGGGCTTCCTCCTAGTATGATGGCTGGACTCCAAGAGTGAATGTCCCAGAGGAAACTAGTGAAAGCTGTATCACCTTAATCTGCCCTTGGAAGTCATAATATTACTTCTGCTGCCATATGCTATTAGTCAGCAAGTCACTTAGATTGGCCTAGATTCAAGATAAGGGTGGGGAGAAAGAGCTCTGTACCTACTGATGACAGGAATATTAGGTTTGTAGACACAATTTACAACTGTCACATTTTACATTTTGTGTGTGTGTGACCAGGATCATGAATTGGGTAAATATTTAATTCAAATTAGTATGCAGATTGGGTATGGGGCTGGGTTAAGCACTAAAACATGTCTTAGTGAGCCCAGGATGCTATAACAAAATACCATAGACTGAGTGGCTTAAACAACAGACATTTATTTCTCACAGTTCTAGAGGCTCAGAAGTCTAGGATCAAGGTCTTGCAGACTTGGGCCTGGCAGACTGTTTTGATGCTGATGAAAGACTGATAACCATATGGACCACTAACATATACCTTAGGTGTCTTGATACCCCCTACAACTAAACCCTGAGAGGCTTACAGCATCCGTTTATAAGACCCTCTTCAAAAGCACTGCTTTCTTTTAGAGTAGATTGCATTTTGTCATTTCATCAACACATATGCTTTATAACCTCATCAGAAGTGGTGTCTCCAATATCCTCCAGAGGTATTTGGATGTGTTTAACAGCCAGAGGATATTGGCAGATCTCATTTTCTACAGGCTTTGTGCTATAGAGGCTTATCTTGAGGAGGGCCGGTGGCATCCAGGTGATGCCTGTTCCTCTACAGAGAATTTAATACATCAATTTTATGTGTTCAGCAATTTAAAGGAAGACATGAACATAATGAGGGAAAATGGAAAGTATAAAAAAGAAACAAATGAAGCCTTTAGAGTTGAAAAATGTTGTTTCTGAAATGAGTATTTCACTGGATAGGATTAAGAACAACCTAGACATTGCAAAAGAAAAGCTTAGTGAGTTTGAAGACAGTGACAGCAGTAATTTAAACTGAAGCACAGGGAGAAAAATGACTAAAAAACAAATAAACCCTTGGTGACCTCTGGTACAGTAGTAGCAAGCAGTCTAACACATGTCTAAGTGAGTTCCTAGGAATTGGGAGAGGGAGGAGCTGTCGAAGAACTTTAATAAACCTGAAGCAAGAGTAACACAGAAAGTCACACCAAGCCAGATAATATTCAAGTTGTCGAAAATCAGTCATAAATAGAGAAACAGCCAGGGAAGAAAACTAAATATAGTAGTTCAAAAGATAGGAATGACTGCTGGTTGTTCATCAAGGACAAATGCCACCCCAAAACCAATGAAATTACATTTTTAAAGTACCAAAAGAAAAAATCGCTAATCTAAAACACTGCATCCAGCAGGAATATCCTTCAAAAAAAATGAAGACATTTTCAGACAAAACTGAGAAAATTTGCAGTAGACTGGCACTTTTAAGAAATGTTACAGGCTAAAGGTAGTTAACCATTTGAGGTGAAAACACGGATCCTACGAAGAACAAAGACCACCAAAAAGGCAAAAATATGTGGAAAAATATAAAAAATGTTTTCTGGTTAACAAAATGTTAATTTCTAACATTTTAAAAACAAAAATGATTGTTTATAACATGTATACATTGCATATGTGATAACAGCACAAAGGACAGGAGGGTTGCATGGAAGAATTGAGTTGTAAGGTTCTTAGATGTTATGTAAAGTAGTACAATATTATTTGAAGTTAAACTGCGGTAATATGAAATAAGCCCCACACGAAACATTAAAATCATTTTAAAAAAAAGAACTATAGCCAATAAACTAGTCACGAAGATAGAATGAAATACTAAATGAATACTCAGTTGATCTAAAAGAAGGCATAAACAGAACAAGAGGAATAAAAAGCAGATGGGAAAAATAGAAAACAAATGGCAATATGGCAGACTTAAACCCAAACATATCAGAAACTGTAGTAAATGAATAATTTCAACACCAATTGTCAGATTATATTTAAAAAGCAAGACCCAAGCATATTTTGTCTACAAGAACTTTAATTTTGTATTTAATATTTTACCTTTTGTTTTGAAATAATTTTAGAGAAAAGATGGAAAAATAGTACAAATAATTCTTATATCTTCTTGACTCAAATTCCTCATTTGTTAATGTTTTTTCATATTTGCTTTATCACTCCTAATCTCGCTTTTTTAACTCTCTCCTTTTCCTTCCCTCCCCATAGCTACCTTTTTATACGTACATGTACATGTATTTATAATTTTTCTGAAGCATTTGAAAATCATTTGTAGACATGATGCTATTTTACCCCTAAATATTTCAGTGTATATTTCTTATAAACATGAACATTGTTTTAGAGATCATCATATACTCATCAAATTAAGGAAATTAAGACTGTCTCATACTGCTGTTTAATCTAGAGGCCTCATTGGAATTTTGTAAATTGTCCCATTAACGTCTTTTATTTTAAAAAATTTGAGGTCCAGGGTTCAGACCCTCATATTTAATTTCCACTTCTCTTTAGTCTCTAATGTAGAACTATTGGTTTGTCTTTCTTACTCTCTTAGAACTTTGACATTTTTGAAGAGTAGATGCTATTTATTTTATAGAATAACCCAGATGGGCCCGGGCACGGTGGCTCACAGCCTGTAATCCTAGCACTTTGAGAAGCTGAGGCGGTGGGTTGCCTGAGTTCAGGAGTTCGAGACCAGCCTGGGCAACACGGTGAAACCCCATCTCTACTAAAATACAAAATGCGCCTGTAATCCCAGCTACTCAGGAGGTTGTGACAGGAGAATTGCTTGAACCCGGGAGGCGGAGGTTGCAGTGAGCCGAGATTGCGCCATTGCACTCCAGCCTGGGCAAGACTCTCTCTCAAAATAAACAAACAAACAAACAAACAAGCCCAGCTAGAGTTTTCTGATATTTACTCATTATTTGATTCAGAATTTGCATTTTTGGTGGAATATTACTGAAGTTTGTGTCTCTCCCAATGCATCCTATCAGGAAGCACTTGGCGTCTCTTTGTTCCATTTTTCTCTTATAATTCATAAGTGTCTTGCAGAGAAGTACTTTGAGACTATGCAAGTACTGTGTTTCACATGAAACTCTTGACTAGTTTTAAAATCTACTGATGATTCTTGCCTGGAATGGTTATTGCACTGGCTGGGTTTTCTAAAAATTCTATCACACTTAATCTATGTTTCTTAGTTGACATTCTGATTGAAGTTAAGATTAAGGTCACAGTTCATTTTTATCCAGGTATTTCACCATCATTTGTGCTGTCATAAAAAAATCGCACGTGCTTAGTTAGGTCTATTCTGTGTCATTTACGTGTCCCCAGCAATCATTGAGCACTTCTTACTTTCTGGTATGTTAGGATGTTCCAGGCTTGTTTTGTAATTTTCTTGCCACAGCCCTGGAACAACCTATTTCTTGAAAGACTCCTGCTTCATTTTAGTGGAAGATAATATTGAAAAATTAATCTTTATGTGCCATGTGTACTCGTTGCTACTGTGATGTATTAGGATTCTCTTAGAGGAACAGAACTGTTAGGATAAATATATAAAGGGGAGTTTATTAAGTATTAATTTACACGATCACAAGGTCCCACAATAGGCTGTCTGCAAGCTGAGGAGCAAGGAGAGCCAGTCTGAGTCCCAAACTGAAGAACTTGGGAGTCCAGCGTTCAAGGGCGAGAACCATCCAGCACAGGAGAAAGATGTAGGCTTGGAGGCTAGGCCCATCTCTCTTTTCATGTTTTCCTGCCTGCTTTATATTTGCTGGAAGCTGATTAGATTGTGCCCACCAGATTAAGGGTGGATCTGCCTTCCCCAGCCCACTGACTCAGATGTTAATCTCTTTTTGGCAACACCCACACAGACACACCCAGGATTAATACTTTGTATCATATCCTTCAATCTAATCAAGTTAACACTCAGTATTAACCATCACAAGTGGTGTCATTATTAGTGAGGTGTCATTATCTCTAGACTCTTAGTAAAAGGAAGAAAATGTTTATGTTTATGTGTATGAATATGTACAGTATACACAAACATATTCCTATTCTTGTATCTGTGTATATTAAAAACCATGAGTTACTGATGCCTCCAATTTTGATACAAAACCAGTGTTCTGTCTATTCTGTTTCTGTCCATTCTCCAACAATGAGAAATCTGGCTTCAGTTATCTGTCTACAGTAAGTGTATTGATTTGTTCAATCCTAGAATACAGATAAATTAGTTTCAAAATTGTTAACTGATACAGCCATAAAAAAAAGAGCACGGTGTTTGTTTAGAGTTCATGTTTTTTCTTTAGTCTGAGTGTATATTGTCAAAATACTGTATTCTAAATTTACATGGGTTATAATGTTCTTCATCTTTCTCTTCATCCTTCTCCCACCCCCACACCCATCTGTGTTGTACATTTTAAATGAAGTTTAGTTTATTTGTTTCTCTCTGTATCCCATTTAGGATTTTTACTCTACTTTAAAAATTTTTTTTTATTATTGCATAATACATGTTGATGGGGTACATGTGATAGTTTGATACATGCGTAGACTGTGTAATGATCAAATCAGGGTGTTTAGGATATGCATCACCTTGAACATTTATCATTTCTTTGTGTTAGGAACATTTCCAATCTTCTCTTCTAGTGACTTTGAAATATACAATATATGGTTGCTAACTATAGTCACTCTGCCCTGCTGTTAAAAACTAGGGCTTATTCCTTCTGTCTGTTAATAACTGTATACTTGAGCCCAGTAGCCTGTCTCTCTTCATCCTCCCTCTCACACCAAAAAGCAAATGCTTCCCAGCCTCTGGTGACTGTCATTTTACTCTTTACCTTCACAAGATAAACTTTTTTAGCTCCCTTCTATAAGTCAGAATATGCAATATTTGCTTTTCAGTGCCTTGCCTATTTCACTTAACATAAACTCCAGTTATGTTGCTGAAAATAACAGGATTTTATTGTTTTTTATGGCTGAATAATATTCCATTGTGTTTAATATATACCTATTTTCTTTGTTCATCCATTGGTGGACACTTAGGTTGATTTCATATCTTTGCTACTGTGAATAGTGCTACGGTAAACATGGGGTTGCAGGTGTATCTTTGAAATACTGATTTCTTTCCCTTTGGATAAATAGCCAGTAGTGGAATTGCTGGGTCAACTCCTATCTCTCACCATATATAAAAATCAACTCAAAATGGATTAAAGACTATTCAGGGTAAATTCCTACAACTTGAATTGTTCAATCAAAAGATAAGTGTAGCTGTAATTTGTATTGTTGAATGTATATGTTTAGAAATGACTAACGGTTATATGAAAAAATGCTCTGCATGGCCAGTCATCAGGAATGCTAATCAAAACAAAGATGCGTTATCATCTCACACCTGTTAGAAAGGCTGTCATCAAAAAGACAAAAGATAACAAATATTGACCAAGAATGTGTAGAAAAGGGAACCCTGGTTCACTGTTGGTGGGAATGTAAATTAGTATAGCTATTATGGAAAACAGTGTGGCAGTTGCTAAAAAAATTAAAAATAGAACTGCTGTGTGATCCAGCAAATTCATAACTAGGTATATATACAAGAGAAATGAAATAATTATGTCAAAGAGATAGCTGCATTCTCATGTTCATTGAAGCATTATTCACAATAGCCAAGACAGGGAGCAATCAACCTAAGTGTTCATCAGTGGACACATGGGTAATGAAAATGTGGGGGTGTATGTGTGTGTGTCTGTGTGGATTCTTAATAGTATTCCACACATATATAGTGGAATACTGTTAAGCCTTAAAAAATAAGGAAATCCTGTCATTTATGACAACATGGTTGAATTTGGAGGACATTATGTTAAATGTGATAAGCCAAGTACAGAAAGATGAATAATGCATGATCTCACTTAAAGGGAGAATATAGAAGCAGAGAGTAGAATGGTGGTTACCAGAGCTTGAGGGTGGGGACCAGGGAGATTCGAGAGATGTTAGTCAAAAGACACAAAATTTCAGTTAGAAGGTGTAAGTTCAGCTTAGCAGTTTTTGGACTTCATGATGGTGCCAAAGCACAGTATATGTTCAGTAGAAACAGTATTTCACATTTTGAATTTTGATCTTTCCTGGGCTAGCTGTACAATACTCTCTTGCAGCTTTCAGTCAGCCACACAATCCAGAGAGTAAACCGACTGATACTCTACCTGTACCATGTTACCAGATGACTTTGCCCAACAGTAGTCTAATGTAAGTGTTCTGAGCATGTTTAAGGGGAGACTAGGCTACCTTAAAAGTAAGTTGGTGTATTAAATACATTTTTGACTTGTGATTTTCAACTTATTATGGATTTATTGGTATGTCACCTCATCATAAGTCAAGAAGCATCTGTATTGTGTACTTGAAAATTGCTGAGAATAGATTTTGTGTTCTTACCATAAAAAATGATAACTATGTGAGGTAATGCATGCATTAGCTCAATGTAGCCATTCTACAATGTGTAAATATTTTAAAATATGTTGTACATCAAAAATATATACAGTTTTCACTTGTCAAATAGGGAAAGGGATAGATATAAAGTTTATGTTTAGGATAAATTCCTGGAAGTGGGGTTGGTGAGTCAAAAGTAAATGCTGACATTGTTTCATTAAGCATTGCCAGATTCTCCTTCAAGGTCTGTGCCACCTTGCATTCCCTCATTGGTGAAAAAAAGTGCCTGTTTCCCACATCCTTTCCAAGAGAATGTGTTACATTTTTTATTTTTGCTGATCTGATAGGTCAGAAATTTTATCACAGTGTAGTTTTAGTTTGTCTTTAATTATGTGTAAGGTTAACCATCTCCTGGTATTTAAGAGCCATGCTTATATTTGTCTCTTGATGTTGTCTGTTCATGTCTGTTCTACCCATTTTTCTATAGTGCTTTTAATTTTTTCTGATTCAGTTAAGAGTTCTTTATATGTTGGAGATATTAGCCCTATTTTGCAAGTGTCTTCTCCTGTTCATCAGTAGTCTTGATTTTGAAGAAATGCACTTCTTCGTAAGTATGCAAGTAGGTTAAATGTAAAAAGACCTAGGAAAACAAGTAAACACTAATCTTTAAAATGCTGGGGTGGTTATGTTACTCTCAGACAAAGTAGACTTTAGGACAGGGAATATTATCAGAGATAAAGAAGGACATTTTACAGTTATGAAGGAGACAGTCCCCCAGGTAGATACAACAATCCCAGATTCTAATATTGGAGCTTTAAAGTACGTGAAGGAAAAAAATGAATAAAACTAAGGGAAGATTTCAACATTCATCTGTTAGTAACTGATAAAATAGATGGAAAATCAGTAAGGGTGTAGATTTGAAGAACACTATTAAGTAACTTGACCTAATAGGTATTTATTAAACACTACATCCACCAAGAGCAGATTATATAGATTATACTCTCTGATTATAGCAAAATTAAATTAGAAATCAGTAACAAAATCCAGATATTTTATAATTAGAAATTAAACCAGAAGCTTTTCAATACTCATGGGTTAAGAAAGAAATCATAAGGGATATTAGAAAATGCTTTGAAAACAAAAGTATAACATATCTTAGTCTGCTTGGGCTAGACTGCCATAACAAAATACCATAAACTGGGTGGCTTAAACAATAGACATTTATTTTCTCACAGTTTGGAATCTGGAAGTCTGAAATCAGGTGTCAGCATAGTCACTTTACACTGAGACCTGTTTTCCTAGCTTGTAGGTGGCAGCCATTCCACTGTGTAACTCACATGCCCTCTTTGTGCACATGTGTGCATGGGGGCTTTCTGGTGTCTCTTTTTGTAAGGATACTAATCCCATTATATTAGGGCCCCCACCATTATAACCTCATTTAACCTTAATTGCCTGCTTATAGACCCTGTCTCCACATAATAGTCATAGTGGGGATTAGGGCTTCAATATGTGAATTTTGGAGGTAGCGGGTCGGGTGGGGGAGAATTCAATTCATAGAACAACATACCAGGTTTTCTGGAATTTAGCCAAAGCAATATTTAAATAGACATTTATAGCTTTAAAAGTTTTTATCAGATAGAAGAAAAATTTTATAATGAACAATTTACATTTCCAGTTTAAGACATAGAGCATCAACTTTAAATAGAAGAAAATAAAGGATATACTAGAAATCAATTAAATAGAAAGTGAAAAAAAATCAATGTAAACAAAAACTGATTCTTTGAATGTAGCTAGATTGGTTAAGAAAGGCAGACAAAAATAATCAGTAATGAAATAGGGGATATCACTACAGATCTTATAAACATTCAAAGAATAAGAGAAATTATGAATCCCTTCATTCTCAAATTCAGCAATTTAGATGAAGTGGTCAAATACTTGAAAGATACAAATTATTAAAACTAACCAAGAGAGAATTAGAAAATGAGTTTTTAAATATCTGTTAAAGACATAGAATTTACAGTTTTAAACCTTTACACAAAGAAAACTGCAGGCTCATATGACTAAACTGGTAAATTCGATCAGACACCTAGTGAAAAATTACTAGTCTTACATAAACGCTTTTAGAAAAGAGGAATAGAATGTCCTTCCTTACACGTTTTATGAGGTGATTATTGCAGGCATTAAAGAAAGCTAGAAGTGACATCTCTTCAAACATATATTCAGAAATCTCTAACAGAATATTAGCAAATCAAATCCAGAAACGTGATAACAGGGTAATGCATCATGGCCAACAGGGGTTTATCCTAGGAATGCAAGATTATTATTTGAAAACAATATAATTTTTCTTGTTAACAAAATTTTAAACGCCTTTCTAATTATTTGAATAGATGTAGAAAAAGCCTGTGACAACATTCAGCATCTGTTCAGCACATTAAGAATAGAGAAGAATGTCTTTAACCTGATAAAGAGTATCTATGGAAAAGTAACAGTTAACATGGTATTAATGGTAAAAGATTGAATGCTTTCTTTCTAAGATTGGGAAAGTGGCAAGGATGTCCACTTTCATCACTTACATTAAACATTGTACTGGATGTGGTAGTCATTACATTAAGACAAGAAACAGAAATAAGAGCCATCAGATTGGAAAGGAAAAACAAAAAGGATTTTGTCTACAAACCATGTGATTGTGTGCATAGAAAGTCCTAAGGAATATACCAAAAAGTAATACAGTCAGTAATCAGAAGTAACTGATTTCTTCATAACAAGTACAAAAATAAAATGTTGTAGAAAAATGTCATTTACAATGGCATAAATCACTGCATACTTTGGGATAAATTTAACAAAAAAAATGTTGAGACCTGTACACTGAAAACTGTAATATAATAGAGTAATTAAAGAACTCCTAGATATATTGAGAAAGATTCCGCGTTCGTGGATTGGAAGACTGTGAAGATGATAATTCTCCCCAGATCAGCTTTAGATTAAGCAATTCCAATAGAAATTTCAACAGACAATTTTTTTTTTTAGAAATCGATAAGCTGCTTTTCAAGATTAGATGGAAAACGTTAAGCATCTAGAATAGACCAAACAAGTTTTAAAAAGAATAAACATCCGAAGATTTAAACTACATGTTTTGAAGATCAAGTTTAAAACTTCTTGTCCAGATGTGTCAAGGTAATTCAATGGCACAAGAATACTCCTTTTCAGCAGGGGTTACAATCCTAGTCTCTGATGAAACAGACTTGAAACCAACAAAGATCAAAAGAGACAAAGAAGGGCATTACATAATGGTAAAGGGATCAATGCAACAAGAAGAGCTAACTATCCTAAATATATATGCACCCAATACAGGAGCACCCAGATTCATAAAGCAAGTTCTTAGAGACCTACAAAGAGACTTAAACTCCCACACAATAATAGTGGGAGACTTTAACACCCACTGCCAATATTAGACAGATCAATGAGACAGAAAATTAACAAGGATATTCAGGACCTGAACTCAGCTCTGGACCAAGCGAACCTGATAGACATCTGCAGAACTCTCCACCCCAAATCAACAGAATATACATTCTTCTCAGCACCAGATCACACTTATTCTAAAATTGACCACATAGTTGGAAGTAAAACACTCCTCAACATATGCAGAATAACAGAAATCATAACAAACAGTTTCTCAGATCACAGTGCAATCAAATTCGAACTCAGGATTAAGAAACTCACTTAAAACTGCACAGCTACATGGAAGTTGAACAACCTGCTCCTGAATGACTACTGGGTAAATAACGAAATGAAGGCAGAAAAAAGATGTTCTTTGAAACCAGTGAGAACGAAGACACAATGTACCAGAATCTCTGGGACACAAAGCAGTGTGCAGAGGGAAATTTATAGCACTAAATGCTCACAAGAGAAAGCAGGAAAGATCTAGAATCGACACCATAACATCAAAATTAAAAGAACTAGAGAAGCAAAAGCAAACAAATTGAAAATCTAGCAGAAGATAAGAAATAACTAAGATCAGAGCAGAACTGAAGGAGACAGAGACACAAAAAACCCTTCAAAAAATCAATGAATCCAGGAGCTGTGTTTTTGAAAAGATCAACAAAATAGATAACTAGCCAGACTAATAAAGAAGAAAAGAGAGAAGAATCAAATCGATGCAATAAAAAATGATAAAGGGGATATCACCATTTATCTGACAGAAATAAAAAACTACCATCAGAGAATACTATAAACACCTCTATGCAAATAAACTAGAAAACCTAGAAGAAATGGATAAATTCTTGGACACATACACCCTCCTAAGTCTAAATCAGGAAGGAGTCGAATCCCTGAATAGACCAATAACAAGTTCTGAAATTGAGGCAGTGATTAATAGCCTACCAACCAAAAAAAGTCCAAGACCAGACAGATTCACAACCAAATTCAACCAGAGGTACGAAGAGGAGCTGGTACCATTCCTTCTGAAACTATTCCAATCAATAGAAAAAGAGAGAATCCTCCTTAACTCATTTTATGAGGCCAACATCGTCTGATCCAAAACCTGGCAGAGACACAACAA